>NC_080389.1:27561401-28161401 GCF_028751815.1 Salvia miltiorrhiza | reverse complement strand
AGCTTCTCTTCCAGTAGCAAGGCACACAGAAAGCTCTGCTCTATACCATCCTCCTCTTGCAGCTTATCCAGAAATTCCTGCTCAATGTCAACCTCATCCTGCAAGTTAGCAAGTAATTCTTGCTCAATCTCACTTTCATCTTGCAAGTGACCAAGGAATTCTTGTTCAATCTCACTTTCATCTTGCAAGTTAGTAAAGAATTCCTGCACGATCTCGTCCTCCTCCTGCAACTTATAAAGGAAATCCTGCACAATACAGTCCTCATCCAAAACATCAAATGTCTCAACATACGAGCAGTTTTGCAATAAGGGAGTGCGAGTAAGAGATTTCTTATCAAAAACAGAGAAAGTTACCGACCTCCCTGCCCCCGCCATACTCAGAGTTCCAATACTCACGTCAATACGAGTATGGGTGGTGACCATAAAAGGTCGGCCAAGCAAAATAAGACGCTCATTCTCTCCTCTAATCCCTTTTTTCCCACATGAAGAACGATAAAATCTACTAACACTCTAATCCCCCTCACTACAACTTCCACATCCTCAACTAGTCCCCGTGGGCTACTAATAGAACTATCAGCTAACTCAATTTTCATATCAGTGCTTTTCAATTCCTTACTGCCCAACTTTTCAAAGAGATCAAATGGCATCAAATTGACTGCCGCGTCCAAATCAAGCATTCCTGAAACCTCTTCAACCCCGCCTAAACTAATATTGAAAATAAAGCTATCTAGATCTCCTTACTTAGGTGGTGGTTGGTCTAGGGTAACAGCGACTGGTGGCAGTGGCTCACTGGGGCGCTGGATAGCCTTGATTGCTTCCACATTTTTGCTTCTCCACTATCCCATGGTGATTGGAGCATTTTCCTTGACTATCGATACAACATGAGCTTGATGCAGCCGCTGGTCCTGATTTAGGAACTTCCCAGGTGGCGGTTGTTGCTATAGCTGATTCACAGACCCCGTTAGTTGCCCAACTGTAGTCTCAAGGTACTTAATAATGGCGGACGGAGACTCCATGTTTTGCTTGGTCATTTCCATATTTTGCTTAGTCATCTCCATGAAAGATTGCATCGTATCCTCAAGAGACGGCTTCTGAGGTGGATAAAATTATGGCTGGTTCTGATAACCCATAGGCTGCTGGAATTGATAGAATTGAGAAATCTGCCCGTGTCCTTGCATATGACCCTGGAGTTGCCCACTCGAATTGAGAAATCTGCCCGTGTCTTTTCCTGGGAACTCTCAGCTAATGTCTTGAAAATTTCATTGAGCACGTCTGCAGTCTTCCTTGCAATATTACCTCCCGCAGTGCTATCCACCATGAATTGGGCCGTCTGCACCAACCCGTCATAGAAAAATTGAATCAACATCACTGAGGTTAACTGATACTGCGGGCACTGGCAGAGGAGCTCCTGGAAACTCTCAAGCCTCATGAAGTGGCTCGTCGGCTCCTTGAATAAAGTTCATGATTTGAGTTCTAATCTCTTATGTCTTGTGATTTGGGTAGAACTTCAACATAAACTTCTCGTAGGCCTCTTCCCAAGTAGTGATAGAACTAGGTGGCAAGGAGATAAGCCATGTCCTTGTCCGATCCTTAAGTGCATACTGGAAGCATTTAAGCTTCAGCTAATCTTCTATGATCTCCAGCAATGGAAAAGTTTGCACTTGGGTGCAGAAGTCCCGGATGAACTTCAAAGCATCTTCACTCGGCAGCCCATAGAAAAGGAGAAGCAGACTTGAGTCATTAGACTTCAAGTTGTAGTTTCTGACAGCGGTGGGAAGCACTATAGCTGAGGTGTTTGTGTCCCTTATGATAGGCCGGGTTAAATCTCCCATGTATTGCACATTTCTTTCTGCCATATCTTCTTGATCGGGATTGGAGGGTACGTCTTCTTTCTCTTATTCACGATCTTGCTCTTGAATCATTGTTTCCACAATGTCTCTTGAACTGAACTCGGACTCCTCCTCCAAGCTAGAAAAATCTCACGAGATCGGTGGATGTTGTCATAATAAGGTGCTAGCTTTCTCTTCAAGCTTCTGCGACCTTGCATACACAACACTAGCAAACAAATCAAACACACCGGAGGGAGAAAATAACCGAGTTAAAAGAAAGAAATAAAATAAACACGAAAAAAAATGTAACACAATCAAATGCCTAAAGCCTCCCCGGCAACGGCGCCAAAATTTGACTCAACCCAAAACACCTAAGGGATTGACTCGCAATTGTACAAGGTCGTCCTAGTGTAGTAAGCTAACCCAAGTCATCTCTCAAGGAAGGCTAAACAGGGCTCTGATCATGCTATGCACAGAAAACAGGAAATAAACCTAACACTCTAATCAGAAGCTTGGGTCTGACACTCTCTCTTCGATTATCTAATGCGTAATTACAATAAAGCATATAAATTTATCTAGGCGAAAGTTAGGAAGCAGGCAAAGAAAGCATATAGAACTAGGATTCTAATCTAACAATCTAGAAAGCAATAATTAAATCCAACATCATAAACCAACAATAATCTAGGCAAGATAAAAGAATGAGCATCCAAATTCCAAGGCAACACTAATTACCATTACTCCTAAAGAATGCGTTAATGAAATCTACGAAACAACCAACGGATAATTCAAAGAATATCAAATCACGATCTAACTACATTAACTAGGCGAAGAGATAAACAAAAGTAAATAATCAAGAATCATACGAAGTAAATAACTAAATTAAGAATTCTCACAATAGTTCAATGTGGATGACAATCCGAAGCAATCTAACGGAATCCAAATGTTTCTAAGCACGTTTCTATCTACCAAAACAAGGAAAAAATTAGTAAAAGTGCCTATGGAGCTGGCTGGGTCGAGAATGGAGAAAAAAACCCTAAAAAATGGGTTTTAAACCCAAAATTTCGTAACTGCCGAAAGATGCGGGCGGCGGCAAAATGGGCACAGCGAGCGCCGCCTTTCAGCGGGCGCCGGCCACTACAATGCGCAGCGTTTTTGTTTTGGTCCGTTCTTCTTCGTTTTAAGTCGGATTTTAGATCTGTTTTCACCTACGAACTCGTATCGAGACGAACTTTGATTATTCTTCAGACCATTCAACTAAATTCTGACTTTACTTTTTTTCACATATCAATCAATTTGAGCATAAAATCGTGAGACAACAAAATTAGCACAAAAGCTCAAATCAATCAACTCTTGAGTGAAAGAGACCAAAATAAAAGCCAATATAACATGTAAACACCCAGAAATTAATCACTAAATAGGGCTAAACAATAACCCACATAAGGACACTTTTCTAACTAACTCATAGTATGTACGAGATGTAGAAAGACCTTTTTACCCTTCTTGTAAACCTCTATAAATATGAGTCTTGTTTCTCAGTATAACAAAGAGCAATATGGGATTGATTTATGCTTAATTGTGCTAAATTTTGGGGTTTATATAAGCTTTATTTTAAGAGAATCTTCTGAAAATTGGTGCGTTTTATGGCTTGTTTGATGCTTCGCAGGAGAATTAGGTTTTTAGATGGAAGAATATAATTTTGGAGATTTCGGGGCTAAAGAGGGTGTTTTTAGCATAACTCTGTAGCCAGACCAGAGAAGTCAGCCGAAGACCCGCGTCAGAGAAACCAATCTCCAGAGCAGCGAAATCACAAGCCAGCGCCAGAGGAATCGAAAGCGCCAGAGGAATCGAAAGCGCCAGAGGAATCGAAAGTGCCAGAGGAATCATAAGCCCCAGAGGAATCACCAGTCAGAGGAGTCGCTAGTCAGAGAATTGGTGACTTCTCTGGCCAGAGCAGAGGAGCCGATAGCAGAGAATTCATCCATTCCTCTGGCGAGAGCTGCGAAGTTGGCGAGAGTAGGAGTATTTTCCAGAAGCGCGCATCCAGCTGGAAGTTGCCTTATTTTGCACGATTCTATTACCTTTAGAATTCTTCTTTGCATGGCAACTTCCATGGTGATCCATAGGGATTCGAAGTCTATAAATAGGGCCTAGTTTTTCTTTCAGATACACAATCTTTTGCTCTAATTTTCGTTTTTGCTGGAGATCATCTTTCCCTTGGCAGCCGCAACTTTAGTTTTTGATTTATTAGTTTACTTCGATTACATTCATACTTTTGTTTCAGTTTTTAGTGCAGACGCTTTTCATTCCAGATTGGTTATTTTATTTTCTTTGCGTTTTAATTTATTCTTTTGGTCTATGTTTACTTTTATTTCTTTGCTTGTTCTTAATTTAAGCATGAGTAGCTAAACTTTTAATTCGGCGAGAATAATGAAACTCTGATTTAATGATCTGTGAGACCTAATTGGTTTAAAATTGATTCCTATTGATTCCGATTAATTCCTAGGTTCAATGATAATTCTGATCTTATTTAAGTCTGATCAACTTAGGTTCAATTGGATTATAGTCAATTAGCACCTCCAATCCGTAATTGTTGGAATAGGGCTGATTAGTGACAAAACTACCATGTTTGTAGTAGGAATAAATTGGTGGATTAATTATTACTAGCGTATCTAGGATAATTGGTCTAAATTGGGTTCCTTCCTCTTAATGCTGTTAGAATATTAAATCTAAGACTGGCGTATCCAGCTAGGTTATATTTTAATAAGGGAAATAGACAAGACTAGCGTATCTAGCTGTTTATCGACATAGTAAGTAGGAATTGGGGTATGTCAGTGCGTATCACGGTATCCTATAACTGGTTGGTTGATAGGGATTGATTAATTATTGCGTCGAGGATCAGAGTTGAATTAGAGTGAATTTATTTGAGCCGAATTACCTTTTTATTGATTTACTTCAAACATATTTTTTGTGATTTAATTTTGCATTCTTAGTTTAATTAATTCCACTTAAAATTAAGGCGTGGTGGCATCACCGTTTTTTTTATAGATTTAGGGAATTGATGATTAATCTGCTCTCTGTGGGATCGACCCTGCTTATCAGTGTACTAATTTACTCTTGATAATTCTGCAGGAATTATTTTGGTGGTATACGACGTCCACCGACGTCCACCAAATTGGCGCCGTTGCCGGGGAGCGGTGTTAATTAATTCTTTTCCCTTTGTCTATTTTTCTTTTTTTTATTTTCTTTTGTTTATGAGCAGATCATCCAAACCAAACCTCCTCTTCGATAGTGAAATCGAGAAGACCGAAAAGAAACTAAGAAAGGAGGCTAAGGCAAGGAAATTGCTGGAATTGCTGGATTCACAACTTGACCTGTCAACCAACACGGAACAGTTCATTGAGGCGGAACCCAGTGCTGCCGCTGCTGACGAGACTCTGTTTGCCCAAACAGACTGTGAATCAGAGGCAGAAACTGATTGTGAGGAGGAAGTTAAGTCAATTTCCGACGAGAGCACCGGAGACGACATGGCTGACGATCCTAAACTGTGTGATCTCTCTAGCCACGAAGCTGATGACCCCCCAACCCCAATTCGTATGCCGGCAGCTGCCACCGGTATTGAGATTAAGCTTGGACTGCTTAATGTTCTCCCGAAGTACTATGGCAAGAAGGGAGAAGATCCGTACAATTTCTTGAGCGAATTCATCAAGATCTGCAAAGTGCAGAAGCGCCCTACTGGAGTTACGGAGGAACACTTCAGATTAGCTGCTTTTCCCTTCACCCTGACAGCAGAGGCGAACTCTTGGTTCGCGAGTCTCCCACCTTATTCTATCGCTACGTGGGCGGAGATGAAGAGGCTATTCCTGGAGCACTTTTTCCCTCCTACCAAAACAAATGCGCTAAAGAAGGAAAACAGTGGTGCAAAGCAGGAGTATGATGAGTCCTTAAGCACTTATTGGACCAGGTTCAGGAGATTGGTGGACAGCTGTCCAAACCACAAATTCTCTGAAGGAGATTTGCTGCAGTACTTCTATCAGGGGATGACCGTGGATACTAAAAACCTTGTGAATTCATCGAGTGGAGGAGGATTTTCCCAGAATACTGTGAGTGAAGCCAAACGATTAATTCAACACTTGGTAGATGCAACGAGGGAGTATGATGAACCAGGCATTCAAATGCTCAAGAAAGCAGCTCACACTACTTCATCAGATTTTGAGGACAAATTCGAAGCAAGGATGGGGAAATTGGAGAGAATGTTGAGCACTGTGGTGGAGAAGGTCGCAACTACTGGACAACCGACAGAGAAGCCATGTGGCGCATGTGGTAATCCAAGCCACACCATCCTGCAATGCACAGGAGATGAGGAAGAATATCAAGCCCAAGCGAATTCTTCCCATAATTTTTACAGCTGCGACGCGCCACTACCACCTTTGCCCAAACGGGACCCGTACACGAACAATCACAATGCACCATGGAGAAACCATCCAAATTTTCGTTGGAGGGATCCGGAGCAGAGGCAACAACAGCAGCCACCAGCAATGCAACCACCGCAGCAGCAAAACTACCGACCTCCACATCAAAGGACGGGATATCAAGCTCCACAAGCTCAGCAACATCCTTCCGAGAAGCAAAGCAAGTCACTTGAGGAGATGATGGCGGATTTGATTGGTAACCAACAGTTTCTGCAAGGTAATGTGCAGCAGCTGCAACAATCTCAAGCTGAGCAGAAGGTGCAAATCGAAGGACTATCCCGTCAGATATCTCAGCTCGCCACATCCATGAATCAACTTAAGGGACATAATGGAGCTTTACCATCTCAAGTTCATGTGAATCCCAAGGAGAATGTCAACAAAATCACATTGAGGAGTGGTACTGAGTTGGACGGACCAACACCCAAGAATTCTCAAAATAATCCGCAGGAAGATTCTGGAGTCAAGTTTCGTGTGGAGGAATTCGAGCGTTCTGTTGGTACGACGGATCCATTCATTCAATCAACAGAACAGTCTGGTTTGGCTGGCCAGAGCAGAGGAGCCGATAGCCAGAGAATTGGTGACTTCTCTGGCCAGAGCAGAGGTTCGACAAATATGCAGAAACAGAATGAAGTAGCAGTTGACTCTACCAAGAAGGAACAGACCAAGATCTCTACCCCTTCGAGCCTACCTGATCCTAAGATTGCAATATCAGTCCCCTTTCCAGGAAGATTGGCGAAAAAGAAGCCGGAGGAGGAGCTCATTGATTTTGTGAAGATCTTCGGTAAACTTGAAGTGAATCTCCCCTTTCTTCAAGCATTGAAAATTCCCCCATTTGGGAAATTTGTGAAGGACTTCATAGCTGGAAAGTCCAAGGCAACTGGAAAGATTGTGATGGGAGAGAATGTTTCAGCAGCAATCAAAAAGGAATTACCGGCTAAGTGCAAGGATCCAGGTATGTTTTCTCTTCCTATTTACATTGGTGATACTAGGATCGAGCATGCTATGTGTGACTTAGGAGCGTCTATCAATGTTATGCCTCTTGCTGTTTATAATAGTTTATCGGGTGTAGAGTTGGTGGATACTAGAGTAGTCATTCAGTTAGCCGATAGGTCTTGTGTTTATCCCGAAGGTTTGCTTGAGAATGTTCTAGTGAGTGTCAATAACTTTGTTTATCCTGCTGATTTCTATGTGGTGAGGAGGAGTGGAGTGCAAGCTAAGGGTTCAACGGGAGTCCTCTTAGGACGTCCGTTCCTAAGAACTGCAAAGTCAATCATAGATGTTAGTAATGGCACAATTTGTCTGGATTATCATGGGGAGAAATACACTTTTAGTATGGATGACGCCATGAAAACTCCTAATGATGCTGAAAATGCTTATTCTATCGATGTGATTGACCCTCTTGTCCAAGAATTTCTTGAGACCGAATTCATGCAGGATAAGTTGGAGCTCACTATGATTAAGAGTTGGACAGATTTTGATGCTCAAGGGATGAACGATGCAGAGGTCAAGGAGGCCATCATGTCTCTTTATGCACAACCGGAGGTGGTCAGTTCGGGAAGCCAGTCCTGTTTGCCCAAACAGACGCCATACGACAGACCGCTGAGATCCGATGAAAAGCCGCCTGAACTGGAGCTCAAACCTCTTCCTCTGAATCTGAAGTATGTCTATTTAGGGGATGCCGATACTCTTCCAGTCATCATTAGCAGCGATCTGACCGCAACCCAGGAGCAGCAGTTGATCACCGTGCTTAAGAGGCACAAGAAGGCTATTGGGTGGACATTGGCGGACATCACCGGTATAAGTCCTGACGTGTGCCAACACTACATCTTGATGGAGACGGATGTTAAGCCTGTTAGAGATCCGCAGAGGAAGTTGAATCCGAACATGAGGGAGATAGTGCTTAAGGAGGTTCTAAAGCTTCTAGCTTTAGGAATTATTTATCCTATCTCTGACAGCAAGTGGGTGAGTCCAATTCACATGGTTCCGAAGAAGTCTGGATTGCAAGTGGTTGAGAATGAGAAGAATGAGTTGGTGCCGATGCGTCTTGTTACTGGATGGCGCATGTGTATCGATTACCGGAAGCTGAACGCTGCTACTCGCAAGGATCATTTCCCGCTTCCATTTATTGATCAGATGTTGGAGCGCTTAGCTGGACAAGCATTTTTCTGCTTCTTGGATGGTTATAGTGGGTATTTTCAGATTTATGTCAACCAAGAGGATCAAGAGAAGACTACTTTCACGTGCCCGTTTGGAACCTTCGCATGTAAAAGAATGTCGTTTGGATTGTGCAATGCACCCGGCACTTTTCAACGATGCATGATGAGCATCTTCTCTGACTTGATCGAAAAGTGCATAGAGATCTTCATGGATGATTTCACAGTCTATGGGACATCATTTGAGGGCTGCCTCCACAATTTGGATAAGGTTTTGACTCGATGTCACTACTACAAAAGTTTACATACATAACAGTGCATAGATAACGGTTTTTTTCAAAAACCGTTATGTATGAGCGCACTTTTAGGAATAGATAACAGTTTTGCAAAAATCCGTTATCTATGTAGTGTTGTCTATATGCATAGATAACGGTTTCAATTAATTCGTTATGTTTTTGCGTTATCTATTAGTTACATACATAACGGTATTACAAACCGTTAAGCCGACCGTTATCTATGTGCGTATTTTTGAACTCTTAGATAACGATTATTGAAACCGTTAACTAAAAGTGTTATGTATGTTATTATTTCATTTAATTTTTTATTTTCATAATTAATTTATTAATTAAATAATTTAAAAATATTGTATAATTCTATCTCTCATCTCTTCCCCAAATCTGGAGAAAGAAGGAGTTGACTGCTGCCGCGTCGCTCCGACAGTGGTTGCCCGACGCCACCGCCGCTGAAGCAGCGCAGCCTGGAGACCTCCAGCTACCGCCTCGCTCGGAGCCGCCTCCGACCTCGCCGACCCTCAGCTGCGCGACTGCACCGCGTGACCGGTCTCCAAAAGATCCTACTGAATTCCTTCACACGATGAGGGCTCTGGTGCTTCGTTTTTAAGGCCGGAACCAGATCCATCTGAAGTATTTCCCGTTTTCTCCACATTCCCATCAGAGGAACTGCCAGTTCGAGCGGGGGAAACTGTATTACCAGATCTCGGCCGCGTGCTCATCTTTTTTTCACGAGTTTTTTTCTCGATCCGGTCGGCGGCGCTGATAGCACGCCGCGCCTGCCGATCCAGACTCCCCACCGCGAGGGCTCTTCTCCGGCCGACCGCGACTCCAGACTCTCCACCGGCGCTCAAGGCTCAGCTGCTCAGAAAGTGGCGATCTGCACAGAGAGGAAAGGGGATCCGGTCGAGCTCTCAATCGCAGACCCTAGGAGCCGCCGCTGTCGCCGCCGCCTTCTACAATAGCCACCACCAAGGTAGAATCCCTAATTATACATCCCTTACGCAAATCTCATTCCAAATCCCTAATTTTTGAACTTTGTTGGTAACAATATGATTTAGATTAGGGCTTTTGCTCGAACTTTGTTGCAATCCTTGTTTAATATACCCACTCCTAAGTCAGCCGAACAAGAACCTAACAAAATGAACTGGAGAAACATAGTTAAGAAAATGGTTTCCCTTCGTCAAGGATTTACAGATGATGAAATTGAACAGAAACAGCAGCATATCCATGGTACTTACAAAAAGTCTGATAAATATGTTTGCTGATTGGCTATATTCTCTCTTAATTTTTTATTTGTTTGGTTATTGCTGATGCATATTGATTTTTGTTCTCTGCTGCTGCATCAGTTCCCCTTTTCTGTGTGTTCTCTTGTCACTCACTCCTAATTTATAAGCTCTGCCAAAATTATGTGTTATGTCTGGCTCAAACTTAATTTAACTTCTCTTAAACTTGTAGCTAAAGGAGACGATTATCATGTGCTCAGGGAAGCCGCACACGAGCACTGGGATTCAATGAAATCGTACTATCAAAAGGTCGTGACTGCTGTATCCTTACACGACTCTATAATTTATTTTCTGTTGTGGATCTGTTAAATCTAAGAAGGTTTATTTTGCTGCAGGCTGTTACAGCATTTTCAAGTGGGGAGAGAGCATATGCTGCTGAAACTGATTCGCTTTGATGATTATGAGCTAAACTTTTTAAGACTGTTGCTGTTTGATAATAGTAGATTGGGAATTCGAAGCGTAGTTGTGGAGTCAGCAGATAGCTTGAGAACTTCGGGATTTGCTTTAGGAATTTTAGCAAATGGTTGGAGGGCACTGGATGCTATTGGCGTAGGCGACATACTTCGCGCAAAACACCACAAACTTAGCAGGTAACGTCGATTTGTTCCTTTTTTTATTTAAATTTAGATCAGCTGTATGATTTTCACTGTGATTCATTGATATTTCTGAAGTGTTTATCTTCAAAGTAGTTAATTAGGCCTTGTTTTGCAGAATTGTGACTACATCGGTTAACTCTGGGATTCAGACTGCTGAGCTACCATTTAGGGCTTCGCATTCACAGTAAGTGCGACACTGCAATTTCGTGTTATTTTCCGAGTAGAGGTAACTTCATATAAAAATTAGTGTGTATAGTAAAAGATTGAATTTCTTCACTGTCTAATACATGATTGTGACTACGTCTGACTGCATTTAGGGATGATCTGGAGTCTCGGTGTGTGAGTCGGAGAGTGCTGCTGGAAACACTAGAAAATGAACTTCCAAGAGGTACAATCAGGTACTCCTCCAAGGTGGTTCATATACAAATTGAGGATCGTGTCGAATCTATTCATCTATCCGATGGAACTGTCCTGAAAACTAAGGTAGTTAATGCAGATAACAAGAATGCTTACTCGAGTTGTTAATTAGTTTGTGTTTACTGTTAATTGTCATAGAATTCTTGGCTTTGAATAGGTCTTGATTGGATGTGATGGAGTGAACTCTGTGGTGTCCAAGTTCCTAGGCTTTAGTAAGCCGGTTTATGCTGGTCGAGCAGCTGTTAGGGGCTTCGTGTATTTTAAGGATGGACATGCTTTCGAGCCAAAGTTGATGCAGTTATTTGGGAAGGGTGTTAGATTTGGTGTTATCCCCTGTGATGATTATACTGTTTACTGGTTTTTCACCTTTAGTCCTTCATCTCAAGGTGCTCATATCTTTCTTTCCTAGTCTCTAACTGTACCATTTCACATTGTGTGTGCTAATGTTCATTGCGAAAAATGGTGCAGAGAAAGAGATGGTGGAGGATCCGGCCAAGTTGAAGCTATTCATGCTCAGCAAGCTGGGCAAGGTATCTGATGAGATCAGGCGAGTATTCGAGGAAACACAACTTAGTTGATAAGACGATTCTCTTTCAAGTAATAGATCGAGAGTTCGTCACTTAATCTACGTGAGCAGTAATTCTAAAAAAAATAAAAATTAATTGTCCCTTCATGGGCATGGAATCGATGAGGCTCAGTCAACTCTAAAGTATTGAATTAGTTAAGCTTGAATACGAACATAGTTAAGCTATCAAAGCAACTCTAACTGTTTGCTTGCTAAACTTTTCTATTTCTTGTTAACTATAAATGATCAGATTAAAGCATATTTGTGACCAAGAAAAGGGATTAGATTCTAGCTTGTTGCTGGTTGAAGATGAAAGTGGAGTGAAGATATGAGAACAATAAATTAAATACAAAGCAGCTGATTAGGTTAAGTGGTTTTGGGTATTTTTTGTTTTTTAATTTGCTAATGTAGTTGCGAGACCTAGAATTTCTTCACTTTGTTTCTGCTCTCTCTCTCTATCTTGTTTTTCAATGTTTGTTATAACATATTTCTAAGAGGCATGGTGGTTCAATTAAATAATGGGGGTTAGGGAAGACTGTGATAGACGATAAGTCAATGAGGTTTGTCTTATATGAGGTCTGAACAGTTTCTACGTTTATATTTTTCTTGATTTTGGGTAGATGTGATGGATTAAGATAGAAATTTCTGTTGCTGAATGATTGTTAGGAGATTAATTTCATAACTTTATGATATTGCAGGAGGCTGATGTTATGAGAAGCAAATTGGAGACGGCGAAAGAGAGGAAGCTGATGCTCGCTGCTGAAGTTCGGTATGCAATTTGATTAGATAATGTATGCCTTTAATCTAACCGCCTTCAAGATTTTCTCATGGTGTATGTCGTATGGTTTCTTTGCTTTATATATTGATGGCACACAATTTGGAAATCAATGGTTTGGTCCACATCTTGTCTGCAATATATGTTTCCTTCTTTGTTGGAGTAGTGTTTTGTAGCGATTTTTATGTTGGATTGCTATGATCTTGAGCAATGAAATGCATGATATTCAATCAGGTATGAAGCCAAATACATACGTTTATCTTTGTATATGTGGCTTCTCCGCAAATATATGTTTTCGCGCATTGTCAAATATTGACGAGTAAAAATGCCTAGTTCATCGCTGTCTTATTTTGGTATCCCCCATGTTCGTGTTGCACTGATCAAAATAACAATGGAATAATCAGGTTTCTACGGAAAAGGCATATATACCTTGTGAAGACGAAGGATGCGAATTCACCTGTGCAAGAACAAAATCTTGTACAAGCGCCAAACTCACTAAAGCGTGCTAAAATCACAAAGCAGCAGCTTCTGAATGGAAAAGAAGCGAGCCGGCATAGATTGCCTTCAGCTCCAGTACCCATCTCCAAGAAGAAACGAGTTGCTCTGCCGATGCTTCATGTAGTAAAACATGTATTAACAGGCAACTTGTGTAGCTCGAATTGTTGGATGCTATGTTATATATGCTAATATTATCTTGTCAATGTTATTTTATTATTTGAATTTTTTTTATTGATTTTTAGATATACATAAAAGGAAAAATTAAGAATAAATAAAAAATATGCGAAAAACTGTCATTTAATATATACAAAACCGTTATCTATGTCTTACAAAGATAACGGTTTAAATCGTTATAAAAAGTATAAAAAACTGTTATCTATAATATGAGAAAAAAGAAATATTATATAATACATAACGGATTAATTCTAATACATAACAGTCGAAAATCGTTATCTTTTTCTTACAAAGATAACGGTTTAAACCGTTATCTTTTTCTTACAAAGATAACGGTTTAAACCGTTATAAAAAGTATAAAAAACTGTTAACTATAATATGAAAAAATATATATTATGGAATAGATAACGGATAAATTATAATACATAACAGTCTAAAACCGTTATGTATAATCAATATAGATAACGATTTTATAACCGTTATGTATGTGTGGTTGTACTGTTATCTATTCCCTTCATAGATAACGGTTTTATAACCGTTATGTATGTGTGGTTGTACTGTTATCTTTTCCCTTCATAGATAACGGTTTTTAAACCGTTGTGTATGACACTTATAATAGATAACACCACTATACACAACGCTTTTTTTGCTCATAGATAACGGATAAAATCCGTTATCTATGAGCGTTTTTCTAGTAGTGTGTGTGGAGAAAAATCTGATCTTGAACTTTGAAAAGTGTCACTTTATGGTGAACGAGGGTATTGTTCTAGGCCATGTTGTCTCAGAAAAAGGGATTCAAGTCGACAAGGCCAAGGTGGAGTTGATAGCCAAGCTGCCATACCCGAGGGATGTTACGGAGATCAGAGGTTTTCTTGGACATGCTGGATTTTACAGGAGATTCATCAAAGATTTTGCAAAGATCGCGCAACCATTGACCCGTCTGCTGCAGCACGATGTTTCGTTCGCCCTAACAGATAAGTGCAAGCAGGCATTTGACTTGTTGAAAACCAAGTTGACAACGGCCCCGATCATGCAACCGCCTGACTGGAAGCTCCCCTTTGAGCTTATTTGTGATGCCAGTGACCATGCCGTAGGCGCGGTTCTGGGACAGAAACTAGGGAAGGAGAGCCACGTGATATATTATGCCTCAAAGACGTTGAATCCAGCCCAATGCAATTATGCAACAACCGAGAAGGAGATGTTAGCAATTATTTTTGCGTTTGAAAAATTCTGCTCATATCTTTTGGGGGCAAAAATAATTGTTTACACGGACCATGCAGCATTAAAGTTTCTGCTATCGAAGAAGGAGTCAAAACCGCGCTTGATAAGGTGGATTCTTTTGTTGCAAGAGTTCGATTGGGAGATTCGAGACAAGAAGGGAGCTGAAAATCATGTTGCTGATCATTTGAGTCGGTTGGTCCATAAAGATGAGGGTGTTACTCCTATCAATGAAGCATTCCCAGAAGAACATCTTTATGATATCCAGACATGTTCAGCCGTTAGTTTGCCCAGACAGGATTTTTCCTCCGAGTCAGAGCAGCGGAAATAAGTCACACCAGAGAAATGGACTCCCGCCAGAGAAATGGCGATTTCTCTGTCACGCCAGAGAAATGACCTTCCGCTCTGGCGCATTTGTTCCGCTCCGGAGATATCAGCGGCATATTCAGTCGAGGACAAAGGTGGATCCGAGCCATGGTTCGCCGACATCGTCAATTATTTGACTTCTGGAATATTCCCACCTTTGTTAAAAAAGGCACAGCGGATGAAGCTTCGAAGTGAGTGCAAGTATTATTTTTGGGATGAACCTTATTTGTGGAAGGTCGGAGTTGATCAGATTATCCGACGTTGCGTTCCCGAAGCAGAGCAACGAGCCATTCTTGTACACTGCCATTCTCTAGCTTGTGGCAGTCATTTTGGTCCGAAACGTACAGCGAGGAAGGTACTTGATTCTGGTTTCTTTTGGACCACATTGCATAGAGATGCTTATCTCTTTTGTAAAAGTTGTGATCGTTGTCAACTAACCAGAAATATCTCCAAGCGAGATGAGATGCCCCAAGTCCCGATGATTTTTTGTGAGATCTTTGATGTGTGGGGGATGGATTTCATGGGACCATTCCCAAGCTCATACGGCAATCTCTACATCTTGCTCGCCGTTGACTACGTGTCGAAATGGATAGAAGCAAAGGCCACGAAAACGAATGATGCCAAGGTGGTTGCCGCGTTTTTGAAGTCCCACATCTTTACTAGGTATGGAGTACCTCGGGCAGTGATTAGCGATCAGGGGACACACTTCTGCAACCGCACCATCGAAGCATTGATGAAGAAATATGGTGTGCATCATCGATTGGCTACTCCTTACCATCCTCAAACCAACGGCCAAGCCGAAGTTTCCAACCGAGAAGTGAAGCAAATTCTAGAGAAAACGGTGAACCCGTCTCGCAAGGATTGGAGCTTGAGGCTAGATGACGCACTCTGGGCGTACAGAACTGCCTACAAAACCCCAATAGGTATGTCACCTTATCGTCTAATCTTTGGGAAGATGTGCCCCCTGCCGGTTGAGTTGGAGCATCGCGCATATTGGGCCGTGAAAGAAGTGAATAAGCAGTTGCCTAAGTGTGCCAAGGAAAGGAAGTTTCAACTTCAAGAATTGGAGGAGATTCGTCTTGAAGCATATGATGCAGCCATGTGGTATAAAGAGCGCACTAAGATGTGGCATGACAAGAATCTACGAGGGAAATCCTTGAAGGTCGGGCAAAAGGTACTCTTGTTCCAATCGAAGCTGCGTTTAATGCCCGGAAAGCTGAAGACAAAATGGGTCGGTCCGTTCGTGATTCAGTCTGTCTGCCCAAATGGGGCGTTTGAGATACGCAGCCTGGATACGGCGAAGACATTCACCGTGAATGGACAACGTTTGAAGCCGTTCTATGATGCCTCCTCGTTAGTTCCAGCGGAGTCTATTTCGCTGTTGATTCCGGGCACTTTTTGAGCACATGAGCAGTCGGGCTGGAGACTTTAACTCTAGCGCTTGGTGGGAGGCAACCCACCGATGGTTTGTTTTTAGTATTTGTTTTTGTTGTTCTTGTTTTGTTTTTAGTTGGTGTTTTGTCTTAAGTGCGGTTGCCAGCGGAACCACTCTCTCCTCTGCCCTGCCAGCGCAGCCACTCACTTCGCTGCCCTACCTCTGCCATCAGTGCAGCCTTGCCAGCGCTGCACTTTTCCGCGCTCGCTGCAACTCTCCACTCTGCCACAGACGCGAATTCCCCTCTTCACCACCTCTCACGATGCTTCAGTTTTCCCATGCTAATAATCAGGGACGTTTTCTTCTCTATTCTTATTTCTTTTCTGCCCTGAGGACATGGCATGATTTAAGTGTGGGGGGGGGGTGTGTTTTATTGCGCTTATGCTTTCAATTGGGCGAGATTAGTCTTTCTATACTTAAGTTTTTGGTCTCGAATCTTGCTAATTTTTATGAATTTGTGGAAGAGTAGATGGTTTTCGATGCGAATTTCGGGTTTGTGAATGAATGGTGGTTATTCTTGTTTTACTCTTGATATATGTTTCTTGATTGTGCAAAGAATTAAGAGTTTTGTTACAACACGATTGTAAGTTAGTAAAACGTAATTTGTCCGGTAGATGCTAGAAGGAGTGTTGTCATTGTGATTGCCTACGATCGTATCTTATTTGTGAAAATGTTGGACGAATTGCCAACTTTGGAAATTGCCAGCTCTGAAACATCTGGCCTGCTCTGAAAATGTGACAGCTCTGAGTCTCTGCTCCTCTAGTTCAACTATGAGCATGGGAAACCACGTGAAAAGACTTTGGATTACATCCAAATGGTTTTATTTCATGAATTATGGCTCAACTGTCGAAAAATCTTAAGCACAAAAAGTGTAAAAAATGGTGATATTGATTATAAAGGCGATCACATTAGGGAATTCACTTCTAGCGGAGAATTGGGTCTGATCGAATTACTTGCATTACTCTTTTGTTGCTTCTTAACTTTAAATTACTTGCATGGTCGAGAAAATGTGTGTTGATTGTAAAATCTGGAATTGACTTGTGAATGTTTGGATTGGAAATTAGCATTGTTGAAATCAATCTCTTCCTATGATTCATATGGATTTTGCTTGAGGACAAGCAAAAGGCTAAGTGTGGGGGGTTGATTTATGCTTAATTGTGCTAAATTTTGGGGTTTATATAAGCTTTATTTTAAGAGAATCTTCTGGAAATTGGTGCGTTTTATGGCTTGTTTGATGCTTCGCAGGAGAATTAGGTTTTTAGATGGAAGAATATAATTTTGGAGATTTCGGGGCTAAAGAGGGTGTTTTTAGCATAACTCTGTAGCCAGACCAGAGAAGTCAGCCGAAGACCCGCGTCAGAGAAACCAATCTCCAGAGCAGCGAAATCACAAGCCAGCGCCAGAGGAATCGAAAGCGCCAGAGGAATCGAAAGCGCCAGAGGAATCATAAGCCCCAGAGGAATCACCAGTCAGAGGAGTCGCTAGTCAGAGAATTGGTGACTTCTCTGGCCAGAGCAGAGGAGCCGATAGCAGAGAATTCATCCATTCCTCTGGCGAGAGCTGCGAAGTTGGCGAGAGTAGGAGTATTTTCCAGAAGCGCGCATCCAGCTGGAAGTTGCCTTATTTTGCACGATTCTATTACCTTTAGAATTCTTCTTTGCATGGCAACTTCCATGGTGATCCATAGGGATTCGAAGTCTATAAATAGGGCCTAGTTTTTCTTTCAGATACACAATCTTTTGCTCTAATTTTCGTTTTTGCTGGAGATCATCTTTCCCTTGGCAGCCGCAACTTTAGTTTTTGATTTATTAGTTTACTTCGATTACATTCATACTTTTGTTTCAGTTTTTAGTGCAGACGCTTTTCATTCCAGATTGGTTATTTTATTTTCTTTGCGTTTTAATTTATTCTTTTGGTCTATGTTTACTTTTATTTCTTTGCTTGTTCTTAATTTAAGCATGAGTAGCTAAACTTTTAATTCGGCGAGAATAATGAAACTCTGATTTAATGATCTGTGAGACCTAATTGGTTTAAAATTGATTCCTATTGATTCCGATTAATTCCTAGGTTCAATGATAATTCTGATCTTATTTAAGTCTGATCAACTTAGGTTCAATTGGATTATAGTCAATTAGCACCTCCAATCCGTAATTGTTGGAATAGGGCTGATTAGTGACAAAACTACCATGTTTGTAGTAGGAATAAATTGGTGGATTAATTATTACTAGCGTATCTAGGATAATTGATCTAAATTGGGTTCCTTCCTCTTAATGCTGTTAGAATATTAAATCTAAGACTGGCGTATCCAGCTAGGTTATATTTTAATAAGGGAAATAGACAAGACTAGCGTATCTAGCTGTTTATCGACATAGTAAGTAGGAATTGGGGTATGTCAGTGCGTATCACGGTATCCTATAACTGGTTGGTTGATAGGGATTGATTAATTATTGCGTCGAGGATCAGAGTTGAATTAGAGTGAATTTATTTGAGCCGAATTACCTTTTTATTGATTTACTTCAAACGTATTTTTTGTGATTTAATTTTGCATTCTTAGTTTAATTAATTCCACTTAAAATTAAGGCGTGGTGGCATCACCGTTTTTTTTTATAGATTTAGGGAATTGATGATTAATCTGCTCTCTGTGGGATCGACCCTGCTTATCAGTGTACTAATTTACTCTTGATAATTCTGCAGGAATTATTTTGGTGGTATACGACGTCCACCGACGTCCACCAAATTGGCGCCGTTGCCGGGGAGCGGTGTTAATTAATTCTTTTCCCTTTGTCTATTTTTCTTTTTTTTATTTTCTTTTGTTTATGAGCAGATCATCCAAACCAAACCTCCTCTTCGATAGTGAAATCGAGAAGACTGAAAAGAAACTAAGAAAGGAGGCTAAGGCAAGGAAATTGCTGGAATTGCTGGATTCGCAACTTGACCTGTCAACCAACACGGAACAGTTCATTGAGGCGGAACCCAGTGCTGCCGCTGCTGACGAGACTCTGTTTGCCCAAACAGACTGTGAATCAGAGGCAGAAACTGATTGTGAGGAGGAAGTTAAGTCAATTTCCGACGAGAGCACCGGAGACGACATGGCTGACGATCCTAAACTGTGTGATCTCTCTAGCCACGAAGCTGATGACCCCCCAACCCCAATTCGTATGCCGGCAGCTGCCACCGGTATTGAGATTAAGCTTGGACTGCTTAATGTTCTCCCGAAGTACTATGGCAAGAAGGGAGAAGATCCGTACAATTTCTTGAGCGAATTCATCAAGATCTGCAAAGTGCAGAAGCGCCCTACTGGAGTTACGGAGGAACACTTCAGATTAGCTGCTTTTCCCTTCACCCTGACAGCAGAGGCGAACTCTTGGTTCGCGAGTCTCCCACCTTATTCTATCGCTACGTGGGCGGAGATGAAGAGGCTATTCCTGGAGCACTTTTTCCCTCCTACCAAAACAAATGCGCTAAAGAAGGAAATCAGTGGTGCAAAGCAAGAGTATGATGAGTCCTTAAGCACTTATTGGACCAGGTTCAGGAGATTGGTGGACAGCTGTCCAAACCACAAATTCTCTGAAGGAGATTTGCTGCAGTACTTCTATCAGGGGATGACCGTGGATACTAAAAACCTTGTGAATTCATCGAGTGGAGGAGGATTTTCCCAGAATACTGTGAGTGAAGCCAAACGATTAATTCAACACTTGGTAGATGCAACGAGGGAGTATGATGAACCACGCATTCAAATGCTCAAGAAAGCAGCTCACACTAGTTCATCAGATTTTGAGGACAAATTCGAAGCAAGGATGGGGAAATTGGAGAGAATGTTGAGCACGGTGGTGGAGAAGGTCGCAACTACTGGACAACCGACAGAGAAGCCATGTGGCGCATGTGGTAATCCAAGCCACACCATCCTGCAATGCACAGGAGATGAGGAAGAATATCAAGCCCAAGCGAATTCTTCCCATAATTTTTACACCTGCGACGCGCCACTACCACCTTTGCCCAAACGGGACCCGTACACGAACAATCACAATGCACCATGGAGAAACCATCCAAATTTTCGTTGGAGGGATCCGGAGCAGAGGCAACAACAGCAGCCACCAGCAATGCAACCACCGCAGCAGCAAAACTACCGACCTCCACATCAAAGGACGGGATATCAAGCTCCACAAGCTCAGCAACATCCTTCCGAGAAGTAAAGCAAGTCACTTGAGGAGATGATGGCGGATTTGATTGGTAACCAACAGTTTCTGCAAGGTAATGTGCAGCAGCTGCAACAATCTCAAGCCGAGCAGAAGGTGCAAATCGAAGGACTATCCCGTCAGATGTCTCAGCTCGCCACATCCATGAATCAACTTAAGGGACATAATGGAGCTTTACCATCTCAAGTTCATGTGAATCCCAAGGAGAATGTCAACAAAATCACATTGAGGAGTGGTACTGAGTTGGACGGACCAACACCCAAGAATTCTCAAAATAATCCGCAGGAAGATTCTGGAGTCGAGTTTCGTGTGGAGGAATTCGAGCGTTCTGTTGGTACGACGGATCCATTCATTCAATCAACAGAACAGTCTGGTTTGGCTGGCCAGAGCAGAGGAGCCGATAGCCAGAGAATTGGTGACTTCTCTGGCCAGAGCAGAGGTTCGACAAATATGCAGAAACAGAAGGAAGTAGCAGTTGACTCTACCAAGAAGGAACAGACCAAGATCTCTACCCCTTCGAGCCTACCTGATCCTAAGATTGCAATATCAGTCCCCTTTCCAGGAAGATTGGCGAAAAAGAAGCCGGAGGAGGAGCTCATTGATTTTGTGAAGATCTTCGGTAAACTTGAAGTGAATCTCCCCTTTCTTCAAGCATTGAAAATTCCCCCATTTGGGAAATTTGTGAAGGACTTCATAGCTGGAAAGTCCAAGGCAACTGGAAAGATTGTGATGGGAGAGAATGTTTCAGCAGCAATCAAGAAGGAATTACCGGCTAAGTGCAAGGATCCAGGTATGTTTTCTCTTCCTATTTACATTGGTGATACTAGGATCGAGCATGCTATGTGTGACTTAGGAGCGTCTATCAATGTTATGCCTCTTGCTGTTTATAATAGTTTGTCGGGTGTAGAGTTGGTGGATACTAGAGTAGTCATTCAGTTAGCCGATAGGTCTTGTGTTTATCCCGAAGGTTTGCTTGAGAATGTTTTAGTGAGTGTCAATAACTTTGTTTATCCTGCTGATTTCTATGTGGTGAGGAGGAGTGGAGTGCAAGCTAAGGGTTCAACGGGAGTCCTCTTAGGACGTCCGTTCCTAAGAACTGCAAAGTCAATCATAGATGTTAGTAATGGCACAATTTGTCTGGATTATCATGGGGAGAAATACACTTTTAGTATGGATGACGCCATGAAAACTCCTAATGATGCTGAAAATGCTTATTCTATCGATGTGATTGACCCTCTTGTCCAAGAATTTCTTGAGACCGAATTCATGCAGGATAAGTTGGAGCTCACTATGATTAAGAGTTGGACAGATTTTGATGCTCAAGGGATGAACGATGCAGAGGTCAAGGAGGCCATCATGTCTCTTTATGCACAACCGGAGGTGGTCAGTTCGGGAAGCC
Organism: Salvia miltiorrhiza; assembly: GCF_028751815.1. NCBI lineage: Eukaryota > Viridiplantae > Streptophyta > Magnoliopsida > Lamiales > Lamiaceae > Salvia > Salvia miltiorrhiza. Next base: position 28,139,736 of record NC_080389.1, on the reverse strand, counting down.
AGTCCTGTTTGCCCAAACAGACGCCATATGACAGACCGCTGAGATCCGATGGAAAGCCGCCTGAACTGGAGCTCAAACCTCTTCCTCCGAATCTGAAGTATGTCTATTTAGGGGATGCCGATACTCTTCCAGTCATCATTAGCAGCGATTTGACCGCAACCCAGGAGCAGCAGTTGATCACCGTGCTTAAGAGGCACAAGAAGGCTATTGGGTGGACATTGGCGGACATCACCGGTATAAGTCCTGACGTGTGCCAACACTACATCTTGATGGAGACGGATGTTAAGCCTGTTAGAGATCCGCAGAGGAAGTTGAATCCGAACATGAGGGAGATAGTGCTTAAGGAGGTTCTAAAGCTTCTAGCTTTAGGAATTATTTATCCTATCTCTGACAGCAAGTGGGTGAGTCCAATTCACATGGTTCCGAAGAAGTCTGGATTGCAAGTGGTTGAGAATGAGAAGAATGAGTTGGTGCCGATGCGTCTTGTTACTGGATGGCGCATGTGTATCGATTACCGGAAGCTGAACGCTGCTACTCGCAAGGATAATTGGTCTAAATTGGGTTCCTTCCTCTTGATGCTGTTAGAATATTAAATCTAAGACTGGCGTATCCAGCTAGGTTATATTTTAATAAGGGAAATAGACAAGACTAGCGTATCTAGCTGTTTATCGACATAGTAAGTTGGAATTGGGGTATGTCAGTGCGTATCACGGTATCCTATAACTGGTTGGTTGATAGGGATTGATTAATTATTGCGTCGAGGATCAGAGTTGAATTAGAGTGAATTTATTTGAGCCGAATTACCTTTTTATTGATTTACTTCAAACGTATTTTTTGTGATTTAATTTTGCATTCTTAGTTTAATTAATTCCACTTAAAATTAAGGCGTGGTGGCATCACCGTTTTTTTTTATAGATTTAGGGAATTGATGATTAATCACAATAGCTTTTCTTTCTAATTTCACTACTTTACTTGAGTGTTCATCCGATCCACACACCGCAGGTGAAATATATGATTCTACTTCACTATATATAATGAACTTATCAAGGACGTGAAAGCATCTTAGCTGAGAACTTCTTAATCTTTTAGCTAGTTTGGTCATCATAAGAGTTTTGGTATCATTGGGATTTGGTATCAATAAAAACATGGAATTTTTCCAACAACTTTCCCCTTTTTGATGATGGCAAACCTAAACCTAATATGAACTTTTTCTAGCTCAAATCTAACTTGAGTTTCCAGTTGTTCGAATTTAAAAGCAAATGGTTAGTGCAATAGGTTACTATGAATAACAGAGTGTGGACAATGAGTTATAAACATCAGGATGTGTTGAGCAAGAGAGGAATTTCATTTATCACTCAGAATATATCAGTTGAAGAGATAAAACAAAAAATTATAATAATTTCACTTATACTTTTAATCTACCGAGTATCTTTGTTTTGTCTTCCAATCAATTACTTCAACACTCCTTGCTACTTCCTTCAACTATTGTTAGCTTACTCCTTATCATAAGTGGTTTCTCTCTTCAGCAGTTAGTCTGTGTGTTCTTGGGAGGCACTTGCTTTGGCTGAATGAGAAGCTCTTTGGTGGCAGTGTTTAGTCCTATTATGTGATGATTAGATGGGTGTTTAGGTGTGCTATGAGTTTATATTTTTGGTCTCGTTCACTCAATAATTGATTGATTTGAGCTTATGTGCTTATTTTATTATCTCACGATTGGATGCTCTAATTGATTAATTATTGAAAAAATATGGAGTTCGAATTTGGCTGGATGGTCTTTACAAGAATCGTAGCTCGTCTCGAGAGGCGTTCGTAGGCGAAAACAGATCCAAAATTGGACTAGTAACGAGGGAGAACGAACTGAAACAAAAATATCGCGCAGTGCAGTCTGCGCGTGAGCGACCCAACAGGCGCTAGGTTTTTCCCGCGACCGAGCTGCACGATTTTCAGCGCCCGAGCGGCCCTCTCCCTCGCCCGCTGACTTCTCCCCGCGAGCAAGCTGCATTTCTCAGCGCCCGAGGGCCTTCAACTCAGCGCCCGAGGAGCTCTCGCCCAACGCTCCCATCGCTCGCGCACTTCTCCCAGCGGCCAAGTTTCTCAACCCAGCGCCCGAGGCCTTCAATCCTTCGGCCGAGCCATCCTCGCCTGAGCCTCAAATCCCATCGCCCAAGGCCTTCAATCCTTCGGCCGAGCCTCAAATCCCAACGGCCGAGGCCCTTTCTCCAAACGCTCGAGTTCTTTTGCTCCAATCAGAATATGCCATGTGTCTAATTCAGTAATTAAAAGATAAAGGCTTATTTCACTTTCCGGAGTATAAAAGAGCAGACTTCGCATTTTTTAGAGCACACTTACACTTTCTCAAACTCTGTTCTAGCCATCGTTCCAAACACCAGTTTTCGTAGTTAGGGTTTATTCGCTTTCATTCTTCATTCTTACGCCTAGAATAATTTGTGGTTAGAGATTTATTTCCAGGTATCATCAATTACTGTAAGTTTCTATTTATTGCCTAGATAAACTCTGGATTTATGATTTCAATACAGTAGTTGTTATTTCTTTCCGAATGCTCTTTAGATTTATTCTGATTAATAATTCCGTTCGCTGTCTAGATAATTATTATTTTTGTTGCACGCTTATTTTAATGAATTACTATTTTCCTCAAGAACCCTAGCGTAGATTTACATGTTATTTCTTTCCTGCTTATTTATTTTAAATCCTTGCCTAGATAATTTTACATGCTTTATTTCAATTACGCGCTAGATAAGAGAGAGAGAGAGAGAGAGTCAGGCCCAAAATCTTGATTAGAGTGTTTAGATTTATTTTATGTTATCTGTGTGCAACACAAGAGAATACCCTGTTTAGCCTTCCTTGAAAGACGACTTGGGTTAGCTTATTCCACTGCAATTGACCTCGTACGATTGTGAGTCACTTCATAGGTGTTTTGAGTTGAGTCAAATTTTGGCGCCGTTGCCAGGGAAGGCTTTAGGCGTTTAATTGTGTTGCTTTGTTTTCTATGTTTATTTTATTTCTTTCATTTGATTCAGTTGTTTTCTCCCTCCGATGTGTTTGATCCGTTTGTTACTGTTGTGCATGCAAGGATTGATTTCCAAACCGCAGGGAGGAGTCTGAATCCAGTTCAAACAGTTCCGTGGAAAAAGATCACGAATGTGCAGAAGATTTTTATTCAGATACCAATCTGGAAGATACTGCAGAATCTTACTCTGACCATTCTGAAGAGTCTGTAACAGAAGAAGAAGAAGAAGAAGAAGAAGAGGAGATGGTTGCAGGAAATCTGCAGTACATGGGAGATTTTGCCCGACCTGTCATTGAGGCCACAAGTTCAGCTATAATTCTTCTTACTCCTGTCAGGAATTATAGTCTGAAACCCACTGATTCAAACTCACTTCCACTCTTTTATGGGCTACCTAATGAAGATGCCCATAAGTTTGTTCGAGATTTCTGCCACTGCTCGAAATCACAGAAGATCAGTTGAATCCTAAATGCTTCCAGTATGCTTTGAAGGATAGGGCAAGGACCTGGCTGTTATCCCTGCCACCAAATTCCATCAAAACTTGGGGAGAGGCATGCGAAAAATTCATGCTGAAATTTTATCCCAATCACAAGATGCAGGAAATTCGTATCCAGATTATAAATTTCATCCAAGGAGCAGATGAGCCTTTTCATGAGGCGTGGGAAAGATTTCAAGAGCTGCTCCGGCAATGCCCACAGCATCAACTGCTCATGTGATGTTGAGCCAATTTTTCTATGATGGATTGGTTCAGACTGCTCAATTTATGGTGGACAGTACTGCAGGAGAAAACATAACCAGGAAGACGGTTGAAGAGCTCAATCAGATTTTCCAAACTCTAGCTGAGAGTTCCTAACAGAAGTTGATCCGTGGAAAATGGGTTGAGGCAAGCGCAGTAGCACCGACTGGCGAGCTGCAAAAACAGATGGCTACTATTATGAGAGAATTGCAGCAGCTCAAGATAAGCAAGATGAAAACTCCTTCTGTGAGAGAGCAGAATACAGCAGGCTGTGGAATCTGTGGAGATTTTAGCCATGGAATTAATGAGTGTCACAGAATGGGAAATTACACACCAGAAGGACAAGCTAAAGTTTATTCTGCTCAAGGATTTTCAAACAGGCCCCAATTTAATCAAAGGCAGCAAAATTTAAATTCTGGATGGAGAAATCAAGCTCCTGGAGGGTCAGGATCAAATCAAGGAAATCAGTTCCGCAGACCACAACAGATGGGATATCAGAATCAGAAGCAATATTTCTTACCCCAGCAAAATCAGGATCAGAAGGAAAATCTGTATCGTCAACCAAATACAGAGAAATCATTGGGTCATTGCTGTATTTGACTGCTAGCAGACCAGATATCGCGTATGCAGTCGGGGTTTGTGCAAGATATCAATCAGATCCAAAGAAAGCTCATTTGGATGCAGCAAAATGAATTTTGCGATATCTCAAAGGCACACCCAACTTAGGATTATGGTACCCAACTGACGACGACTTCAAGCTCACCGGATATTCAGACTCAGATTTTGCAGGATGCAAAATTGATTGCAAATCAACTTCGGGAACTTGTCAATTCCTAGGCAACAAACTTATCTCATGGTTTTCAAAGAAGCAGACTTCAGTGACCACTTCCACAACTGAAGCTGAATATGTTGCTGCGGGAAGCTGCTGTTCACAACTCCTATGGCTAGTCCAACAACTGAAGGACTATGGGATCGAAGAGAATGAAGTCCCAATCTATTGCGACAGCTCCAGTGCTATTGCAATCTCATATAATCCAGTTCATCACACCAGAGTCAAGCATATTGCAATCCGACATCACTTCATTCGTGATCACGTCGAAAAGAAGAATATCTCTGTTGAATGGATTCCAACCGCAATTCAGAGAGCAGACTTGCTAACCAAAGCTCTTCCTAAAGAAAGGTTCAACGATCTGTGTGGAAGGATCAGCCTCATCAACCCAGAATAGTGATGCTGTGTTTGAAGATGTCTTTACCAGTAGTGATGACTGTTGCTCAGCCAACTGGTGCTCTTCAACTACTGACGTGGAATTCGATGAAGAAAAGTCTTCATCTAAAGGGAACTTATTCTGATAAGTCATCCAGAATCAGTGGCATCGACTGACTACAACTATCAGTCGACCAGTAAGTATCTTCAACTTACACTTTGAAAATCAATTATTTCAGTTATGAGTCTTTTGTTTGTTTTCAAAAGCTTTCTCTAACTGATCAGTTTGTTTCAAAATCTTTAACTGATTGTTGGAAAATGAAATATTCGTGAAGGACAAGTACTTTTAAGAGGATTTATAATTTGATTTAACTTGTCCTGATCTTTTCTCAAAATCTTTCCAACCTTTTGCCTCTGAAATGAAAATCTTGAGAATCTCATTGATTTGACAAAATGCAATGTTCTTTCTCACCTTTTGAAGCTTACGCCCTCTGCAATGACGACGGATGTGAAATTTTTCTTCAAAAATATTTTAGGCTCAGTTTTCGAAAAACTTTTTCATCTTCTTTCTTGGTAAAATGGTCTATTTATACCTTGATGTCTTCATTTGTTTTCTGCATCAACTAACATCTCTCCATAGCCTTCACTGTGAGAAAAATTTCAATCTTTCAAAAAGTTGCAGACAAAATTGTTCCGACAAAGGAGAAATCAATGACTGCGAAGTCATGGAGTGGGAGAATGACGCTCACATACTTGGCCTTCACCGGACCCTTCCACTGGATCTCAACGTCTCTCCGACGTCAAGCTTGTTGCTACCCTCACTTATATCCAGAGACGCGAGTGTCTTCCATCCTCATGCCCGGCACCAAGAAGCCTCTTAGGCTCTCATGGATACGGTTTGAAGTACCTCTCTCCAAAGAGGACTTCACCCGGCCTTCAAGATTCTCTCACATTGACTCAACCCAAAACACCTAAGGGATTGACTCGCAATCGTACGAGGTCGTCCTAGTGTAATAAGCTAACCCAAGTCGTCTCTCAAGGAAGGCTAACCAGGGCTTTGATCATGCTACGCACAGAAAACAGAAAATAACCTAAACACTCTAACCAGAAGGTTGGGTCTGACACTCTCTCTCCGGTAAACTAATTCGTAATTAAAATAAAGCTTATAAATTTATCTAGGCGAAAGATAGGAAGCATGTAAAGAAAGCAATAAGACAACATAAAGAACTAGGGTTCTAATCTAACAATCTAAAAACTAATAATTAAATCCAAAATCATAAAGCAACAATTATCTAGGCAAGGAAAATAAACAAGCATTCAAATCCCGAGACAACAAAATTAGCACAAATTCAACTGAGTATTATGATTTTGCAGACCATTCAACTAAATTCTGACTTTATTTTTGTCCACATATCGATCAATTTGAGCATAAAATCCTGAGACAACAAAATTAGCACAAAAGCTCAAATCAGTTAACTCTTGAGTGAAAGAGACCAAAATAAAAGTCAATATAACACGTAAACACCCAGAAATTCATCACAAAATAGGGCTAAACACACATCTTTTGTGAAGCTTCCGTGGTGTGCAACAACAATGAGCAAGAACTCGTTGTCAACCGGCGCAATATCGACAATGTTAGTCCTCACGACTATCACTGATTCGATTTTTCCCTCTCACATCCCTTCCCCATATGTATGACGAGCCCTCTTTTGCACTACTTCTTTCACCAAAGGCTTGCCATGCATTTCCTTCATTTCTCTCCTCACTTCTATCACTCCTCTTCCTTACCACCTCTTCTCTCTCCCCTTCTCCCTTTAAGGTCCGTGTGCATAGCCGCATCTCATGAATATCTCCAAAATGCTATGCATACTTTCCTTTCATTCACGCTGCTCTTTCTCCATCCCCGTCCCCTCTTTTCTTTTCTTAAGCCTCTCTTTCTCCTTCCAAGGCTGCCTTCTCCCTCTTCTAAGGCAGCTTCCTTCATCTTTCCGTCTCCCTCATCCTCTCTCTCTCCTTCACTTCTCCGTCTCCCTCCTCACCTCTCCCTTCCCACTGGCGTCTTCCTCTTCTGCATCTCTGGACTCATCCTCTTCTCAAGTCCTCTCACGAGTTCTTGAGAATCGGAGTTGAGTATCGTCTGATCATAGCTTTCATTATCAGCTCTCTTTTTGATGTTGCCAAAAAGGGGGAAAGTAGAAGTCAGAGAAAAACCTTCTCAAAGGTAGTTCCCTGCATCTTCTCGAAAGACTGAAGATGGTAAAACAAAAGGATCACCAGAAGTTTTAAGGATGACGTTTCAGTAAAGACCTCAAGTCAATGGAAAATAAGTGTGAGTGGAACAAGTTTAGGAACATGAAGGCTGAAGATGAAGATCAAGAAGTTCAAGGTACAGACAAGCAGACTGCTGGAGTCCATGAGTTTCCCATGTGTTTTCTTTGTTGTTTTTGCTCCCTTGTATGTTTTGCTCTGTACCTCAACTGATTTCTCATCAGTTATTTTAAATGAAAATAACTTTTTTTTTATCTCAACCTGATGACAATGACTTTTTGTCCAGGCTCTGATTATTGTTTTTCAGTTTTATCTTCGTTCAGTTTTGTTGAACTGTTGTGTTCTTTCTTCGAAGTACAAGTTTTAGGTTCTATTGTTAAGGGGGAATAGTATTCACCCTGTTTAATAACTTGTGCTTTATGTTCAGTCTTTTTCTTGCTTAGAACTATTGTGTGGTTTTGGCATCATCAAAAAGGGAGAAATTGTTGGGAACTTAATGGAATATCTTAATCCTTGTTTTGATGATACCAAAATCTATATGTTTCTTTTGTAATAGACTAGAACTGCTCGAACTCAAGTGTTAGAGTTCTTTTTCTAGTTTAGATGCAGCTCTGAAGACTGAAGACTAAAGAACGAAGGACTGAAGACTGAAGACTAAAGTTGCCAACTGAAGCATCAGTCGAAGAATTAGTTTTTAACTGATTACCTTAATGCGAGCCACGTGGAATCAGCGAACTGATACTAAAGTTAAGTATCAGTTAATCATTCTTCCTCGGACTGAACCTCCAACATTCAAAGGAAGCCACGCACTCCAGAAGTACAGCCGCTTTAAATGCAGAGATCTCAGGATCGTCCTTTCTCTGCAGAGGTCAACCCTCTTTGGTGATTACCTTTTCAGAGATGTCGCATCTCCTGCTCTTCAACATAGCCGTTCTCACCAAACAAGGAACCTCAAAGATTGAAGCCTCAACCCAAGTTCAAATTACTCTCTAACGGAAGAAATCTTGAAGACCTTCTCCGCCAATGGATTTATTCAAGACTTCTCCTATAAATAGCGATCGAGGATCACTTCAATCTTCACCAATTCAACGACATAAGCTGAAACTCTACCAAAATAGTTTCTCAGCTAAAGCGAGACTCTCCCAAGTTTGAACCGAAGAAGAGAATTCCAAAGTTAAAAATCAGTCACTGCTGATTACACACATTCTCTTAGACCTTAGGCAAACCTTGTTTATCCAAAGCCTAGGTCAAACTAACTCCAAAGAACTTGTTCTTTGAAGTTTAGTTGGCAAGTTTTCAAACCTCCTTTCAACCGACTGAATTGAGTGTTTGTGTTGCTAAGGAGTTCAGAAAGGTGTTCTGTCTCCGTGAGATCCTAGTGCCCAGTGCGTGCTAGGAGTGAGAAATCCAACAAGGTATGTTGGTACTGAAGATTGGATTTCCGGTTGTTTCGGTTGTGTGCACCCGTAAGCACATGTTCAGATTTGCAGTGCACCCGTAAGCACTTGCCCAGTGAAGTTGTTGGTCTGATCAACTGACCGTGGATGTAGGAAGTATTTTTCCGAACCACGTAAAAATCTCTGTGTTATTTACAGCTTTCAGTATTTACTTTCGTACTTGTGTTCTTCCTTTCGTTAACTGAAAACTGATTAATAACAAACAGAAACTTAAAGACTAACAACGTGCTCAACTCATAGGCTATTGCGAAACAAAAGTTTTCCGCTGCGTATGTTATCAGTCTGACTGATCTATCCTTTGATAGTCAGTAAGATTCATAACAACTCTTTTTATCAAACTCGACTGAAGCCTTAAGTGCATCAATTAAGGTCTTTTGACTTAACTGATAACTCCTTACTAAAGAGTATTCAGTGTCAGTCGTCAACCCTATTTTGGTCAAAACTCTTTTCAGTGAGCATGTGTTTGAGTTTGTGTTTGAAGTTTCATTTTGATCTCTTGTAAAGATAAAAAAATAGCCTATAGGTGTATTCTCCCCCCCATACACCTATTCGAGACCCTCCAGACCTAACAAAAGTCAATACAAATTTTTCATATTTTTGCACTATATTCACGTTCTTTTAGTATTCCCTTAGAACTGATATTTTTCGGCATAACAGATGAAAGTTAAGTGCATATGCATGATGAGTGAAAAACATGTTTTATGCAATGTTTTGATATAAATGAGTAAGTTAACCAAGATGAGAAACATAGTCTATAGCCTTGATTATGTGTTATAAAGTCCGAGAATAGGTTGACCTAGAGACTAGATAGACAACGATTTTTGTTATCTACTGCATGAGCTAAGTGTTAAGAATTCGTCTTGTAGGAATTGATCCACATGACGATGTCACAGCTTAAGATCGTCTCTCTCACGCACCAAAGATCAGGTGTGTTATATTTGCGAAGTATGTTTGGGTTAGTAAGCCCACTCTTTTAAATTAAAGCAAATATGTTTTAATTGTGAATGCACGGAAAAAAAATTATGCGGTGTTTACAAACGAGGTCGTCCCCAAAATAGTTGAGGGTGCCCGCAAAAGGGTCGAGTCCTAAAACTAAGACGATCGGCTCTGTCCCTGATGGGGGCTAGGGTAGTATACACATAAAAAGAAGTCTATGTATGAGATTTGATTCGGTCGAGTCTCTCATACCTAGCATAACGAAAGATAACACCAACACCAAACCAGAAAAGCACGCAAGTTAAAGGAACTCCGGCTCAAAAGTTATGTTTGAATTTTATAGTAACTGTTTTAATTAGAGTGTTGTTATATCTTCATGTTAACATGCATTTCACTAAGCAAGGAAAATTCTTTATAACATGTTTTAAAGAAAATGGCATTAACTTCACTAAGTGCATTAGTACTCAGCCCAAAGTTTTTAAAATCTTTTGCAGATGAGAGGAGTCAGGCGCAATGGAGGTCAGGATGTGGTGTGGGTTTGGAGCAGTTTAAGAAGGTCAAGGAATCCCTCAACAAACCCTTCCCCCAAACTTTATTTTAATAAACTCATTCATTATGGTTATGCCTTGCGTGGCGCTTATGAAGTTTTACTTGCTTTAACAAACTGAACAATTGAGTTGCCTTCGTGCACTCAACCTTCCTTTTACGAATAAATGAAACTTGACGGGTGTCATCATACTCCGTGTCGAGCTGAATTCCATTGAGCAAACAGTCTAAGAATCGATTAATAAATTCTGCTAATTTAGCAAGCTTTTAACAAAGATAGATAGATTTATTATTTCCGCTAATAAACCTAGTTCAGATAAGTGCCCACAACCCACGTAGCAACCCTTAGATAAGTCGGGTCGTCATACTATGGGACCTACAACAGACACTGCCCAACTGCACAGCGGGCGCGTGCACTACACACGCTCCAGCTGTGAGTGCCAGGGGGCACCTATCTGCGTTGCCTAATCTTGTGTAAGGCCCACCACGTCAGTTTGCTATCTTGGTAGCAATCTTGCTATCAGACCGAATTTATTACCCCATTTCTTCATCTCCAATATGGTGCGACCTTTCCACCTAGACTAATACTCCCCATAGTGAATGCTCTTGTCGAGTGAGGGAATATATTTTTTATTTTAATAATGCTATTTGGACAAAAATATGTCCGAACAAAATATTGTTAAATACTTTAAAAATGTACTCCCTCTGTCCATGAAAGAACTTTCTAGGAGGGAGTGGCATGTGTTATATTGAGAGTGGATAAAAGGTAGTTGAGTGTATTGAGAGTGATGAAAATGTGTTATAATTAATATTGGGAGTTGTGAAAAGTGAAAAGTAAAAGGATTATAAGTGATGAGGTATAGTCCAAAAATAGGTAGGAAGTTTTTTTGTGGACGTCTCAAAAAGGAAAGATAGGAAGTTCTTTCGTGGACGGAGGGAGTATTTATTTAAAACTTTTGGTTCAAAAAAAAAATAATTAGTTTTATTGTTTTCTCCACATTGTAGTTTTTTTTTTTAATTTTATAATTATTTTTTAATTTTATTGTTTTTGAAGTACAAAAACTACAAAATATAATAATTAAAAAAATTGTTAAAATTATAAAAAAAAAAACTACAATGTGGAGAAAACAATAAAATTAACTAAATTCTTCTTAAATCTGAATCAACATTTTTAAATATTTAACATTTTTTTATTGGACAAATAGTTTTCAATTAGCACTACTCTTTTTATTTTTGTTAAAATGATTAAAAAAGAATAAGCAATAATTTGGAGTGGGAGGCTCAGGTGCACCTTTGCACACGCTACAAATATTTGCTAACTTTTGAACCTACCCAACCTAAACTAACGCTAGTCAAATCACAACAATGAAGACTCCGCCGCTGCCACCACCTCGGCCACCACCACCTCCTCCTATTCCCCAATAAATATCACACAAATCAACACAACGCTCTCACACGTACAGAAGAGGCAAAACCAAGCTTCAGAGAGACAGAGAGGCTACCCGCAGCCACCTCCCTCACCGCTGCAATGTCGATTCCCGCCACCCTCCGGTTCACATCATCACCACCGCCGCCTTCCTTCTCCAATCCCAACCCTTTCTCATCACCAACTTCCTTCGTCTTCTTCAGCTCGAAAAATCCGAAATCCCTCTCTCTCATCCTATACCCTAACAAGCATTCCCTGTTCACGACCCTGTCCCCAAATGCCGCCTCAACCAACAGCGAGATCAATGTCAAATTGGTCACCGAAGGGGGCGGCGGAGACAACGGAGACGGAGTCGGAGGGGGCGGCGGAGGCGGAGGCGGAGATGACAGTTATGGGAGTGAAGGCGATAACAACAAGAGGAGGAACAGGAAGGAAGCGCTGATGGCCTTGGCTGAGGCGGGAAGGAGCCTCGAGAGCTTGCCCAACGACTTGAAAGCTGCGGTGGAAGACGGCAGAGTGCCTGGATCGATTATTTTGAGGTATTTCGATCTCGAAAGCTCTGGATTTCTATCATGGTTAATGAAGTTCGGCGGATTCAAGGAGAGGTTGTTGGCTGACGATCTCTTCTTGGCTAAAGTTGGCATTGAGTGTGGCGTTGGATTATTCACCAAGGTATTTTGATGAAGTTGACAGCACAGTCAAATGCTGCCATTATTTGCGTGACTCTGTGTGTGTGTTTTCTTTTTTCATTTTTGTCATTTTCTTGGCTGTAGAGTAGTGTTGGCATTATGCATTTTTTTTTATGTTGGTTTCTGAGATTATTTCTGTTTTCTTTTATGTTTTATTTTTATTTCTGCAGACTGCTGCAGAATACCAGCGTCGCAAGGAAAACTTTTTCAATGAGCTGGAAGTTGTATTTGCTGATGTGGTATGGTGGTTTCACATCATGGATATTCGTAATTTGTTTTCTCTGCTTATACTACTTCGATTAACCCTATGTGATAATGCGTATGATATCATATTAGTTGATAGATGTGTATAAAGTGGAGAAATGATTCACCAAAGTTGAGTGAAGAAAGTGAACTAAGAGATCCACTAAAATTCATGTGTTAAATGGTTGAAAGTTGAAACTTTTGTAAATTTTAAGTGTGAATGAGGTTTAAAATATAAGGGGTGGTTGCCAAAAATTGAAAAACTACAGTTTTTGTGGACGGATCAAACTAGTAATAAGATTACAATTTTCCTGGACCAAGGGAGTGTATGGTTTTAAGATTTTTTCTATCTTGATTTACTGTATGTAGCTACTACCATGGAGTTTATTTGCCTGTGATGATTTTGTAACAATAATTCTATAAGAAGTAGTTTAGCAAGCAGCATATTGACTGTGTAAAAGTATCAGAACAAGTTTGCCGCCGGCATTGGTCCTCTGCTCTGGCAGTGATGTATAGTCTTTGGCCTAAAAATTGTGATGGGCTAATTGCATATCAAGTTATAATGCATTTAGTTAATAACTTTGACTTCAATCTTAAGTCGTTGATCCAGACTAACAATTTTCAATCTGTAGTCCATGATTCACTTTTTATTCATCGCATTGCTAACAAAATTCTGCGATGCATTTTTTATTGGGTGAAAATGGAGTCTATCTCTACCCATTTCGAAAGACAAAACTTAAAATATACACCCACCCACCTCTTACAAAGTACTCCGTATATAAAATTATACCCAATTAGGAATTTTTTTACCCTTTTGCCATTTTGCACTAATGCTCGATTGACTCGCAGTGGTCGAGTATGTCAAGCATTATGCATTCCTAAGAATGCTTGATTGTTCGACTCACAGTGGTCGAGCATTAGTGTATTTATCACTAATGTTCGACTCGTAGAGGTCGAGCATTTACCACAAATGCACTAATGCTCAATTCGCAATGGTTCATCATTAGTGTATTTACTTCTATTGCTTGACATGCTCGACTTGCTATTGTTGAGGAAAGTTCATGATTTGAGTAACATAGAAGAACAAAATGAAGTTTCGAATCTATTAAGTAAGGACAACTTTGTCCTTTCAAGCTCAAAATGAGTAGTTTCTATAGTTTTCTTTTGTAGTGAGTATATATATATATATATATATATATATATATATTTTGAGAATGGGTAAAAGCAACAATTAACCCTTTTTTATTTCTTCCCAATTTAATTGGATATGCACTTGTAAAACTCTATGCTGCACCTCATCATTCCATAAGGTCAAACATGCCCTTGTTTCTCCATTAGCTAGGCGAATGATGTAGCAGCACATCAGATCCCTAAAGACTGATACATAGATTTTTTTATTTTTTTTTCCATGGCTTAAGACATTGACTGTTATTCACATTTCAAGTTAAAAAGGTAAAATGTGCATGGTGTAAAGCACCCGAGATTGCCCATGAAAAGCAATTTTGTTAGTGTACTAACCAATTTGGTTCTTATGTGGTGTGCTATTAATTAATGGAAACCGATAATTGTTGGTTGTTCACTTGCCTCAAGCATTCCTTTGATTGTGTTGATAGAGGCTTACTATCCAGTATCCACATGCACTAAAATCCACACAGATTTAATGAGACTCAACCTTATGTTGTCAAATTGTCTTGATCTCAGGTGATGGCTATAATAGCAGATTTTATGCTTGTCTATCTTCCGGCTCCTACTGTCTCTCTGCGTCCTCCTCTTGCTCTGAATGCTGGACGCATTGCTAAGTTCTTTTACAGCTGCCCAGCTAATGCGTTTCAGGTGACATAACTTTTTATTGCGTCTATACAGATTTCTCCGATCTGAAGTGATTGGTAACACCTCGGTTAAATCTTGTTTGCAGATTGCTTTGCCTGGATCCTCATTTTCATTGATGCAGAGGATAGGTGGCGTAGTGGTAAGGATCCCTGTGTGACGTGCTGTAGAATGAAATTCAAGCCAAACGACTTTAGATTCGATCTTATGTTCTGTCAAACTTTTTTTCAGCGGAATGGTGCAAAGCTGTTTGCTGTTGGCACTACTTCGTCTCTGGTAAGTTTCAAGGTTCTTGATACCCTTAGTTTTGATTAGTTGAAATTCTTATAAATTTACGATCCATTGATGTGATAGACAGGTTTCCTTGTTTTTACTTACATGCTTAGCATTGTATGCTCTATCTCTGAGCCTAGTTAAATTCCTTACATTTTAAATAGTTACATGTATCAAGTGAAGAATATAGGTTGTTGTCTTATTTTCTATGCGCGCGTATAACTATCCCAAAAAATATGTTATGGATTTTTGTGATAAGTTTGGCTACGTACCTTCGTTGGCTGGCTTCTATACGTTGCTTAAGCATCAGTGATCTCTTATCTGTTAAAATTATTTACTGTAAGGGTACCAGCGAAAAAGCTTTTTAACAAGTTTTGTATTTCCGTATTTTCCTGTCACCTCTATGTTTTATTAAATTTGACTGAATTGAGCAGAAGTTGGAGAAAACAGAACCTAACAATGACTTATTCATGTATAGGTTGGTACAGTCGTGACAAATGCATTGATAAATGCTCGTAAAGCTGTCAAGGACTCAGATCGAGATGATGTGGAGAACGTTCCGGTCATAAAAACAAGCGTAGCTTATGGTGTTTACATGTCTGTATCAAGCAATCTTCGGTATGTCATGAGAAAACACTCTCTTTTCTAATGTCTCCTTTCCTGTTTTATAATCTTAAAGTTTATATATATCATTCACAACTAAACTATGCGATCGTTTCAAATAAACCCTTGAGGTTTACCGGAACACTTCATGACCACTATCTTTATGTGTTGAACACCTTTTTCTCCAACAGATACCAGATTCTGGCTGGTGTTATCGAGCAACGCTGCTTAGAACCATTGCTTCACCAACACAAGTTGTTCTTGAGTGCAATTTGCTTCGCTGTGCGAACAGGCAACACGTTCTTAGGCTCACTACTGTAAGTATTTTGTTGTTTCGTTATGTTTAGAGGGTATATGGCTGAGCTTATATTAGTTCTTGAGAAGTGTTTGTCAAAATATTCTCTTCTAAAGAAAAGCTGCAAAATAAGCATCAATAACTTAATAAGCTCCTTTAAAAATAAGTTTTTTAACCCCAACTTATTTTCTCATAATCTTACAAGCAACGGTCATTCTACAAAAATAACAGTACTATGGTTTGTTATTTCTATCATGTTACCTTCCAACCTCATTCCTCAATTTGCTCTCTCCAACTAGGTTTTTTGTTCTCTCTTTAACTTATAAATTCAATTATCCAAACATTTTGACAACTTATAAGATCTTGAGACATTAGTTCTTATAAGCTCTTGAAATATTATAAGCTTAGCCAAACACCCTTTTACCTCCCATTTTCTTGTCGGTTACCGAATAACTAGAAACTATGGAAATCGTTATGCAGGTGGGTGGATTATGCTCGTTTTATTGGAATACAATAGGCTCAGTCAGTATCAAGAATCGCAGGCAGAAAATACATGCCTTTGCCTCCATTCTGATGTGCAGTGGTTGAATGTGGGACTTGTGATCATAAACACCACTTGTTTGGTGGCTGAGAATACAAGGACTTGGTGTAGTTAATTTTCAAGATAAATGAAATATGTATGGTTGGCGTGTGCAAATTTGAAATTTGCAAGAGGAGATCATGTCTTTTTATCTAAATATTCCATTATAAATTGCTAGATAGATTTTATTTTCTCAGCCAATTCAGAGTATGAGCAGACACTAGTACATGAAAAAAATAAAATATTTGTGTATCTATTCAGCAACCGTGTTACTTTTCAGTCCTTTTTTTCCCTTGATAATGTCACAATAATCCAAAAATTAGAGATGGGATGGAGATCTACCACTTGAAATCTAATTCGAGATTTATTTTTATTTTATTTTATTTTTTCATTAATTTTAATTTATATGCTATAGTTTAATTTTATAAATATAAACTAGAGTTTGTTCCATTCAATTTGGATACATAATTTTTGTATCATTTATTTTACCTTATAATTTAAATATTATTTATTAGGGTTTTTGATAAATCCAAAACTAGTGTATAAGATTATTTTTTATTTTTTTTACCTCAATGTTCTTAGAGTCAATGTTGAATCTGACAATGTTGGGACCAATGTTGATAACATTCGTGTTTTCAATGTTGGGTGAAATGTTGATAACATTCATGGTGTCAACATTTCTAGGTTTCAACCAATATTTGTCTTGACTCCATCCTTTGACTCTCCATTGATAATTGTATATATTTAATTTTTACCTCCCTTTCACGTTTTATTATTCTTTGGTTGTGGAATAAATGTTTTATGCTTGTTGACCACGTTTTTAATAAGTGGAAAAGGTGGTTTATCATGGTCCAAAGTAGTGGGCTGTTAGTTCCTATTTTTCAGTACCCATGATCTCTCAACCAACATTCCAGACTGGTCGACTGGCAGTTTTCGGAGGTGGATTGCGGCGGTTATAAGAAGCTTCTGGAAGTAGGAAGTGGAGGAAACTAACCACGACATGAAGGTCTATAAAAGCAGCAAGAAGCCTCATTCATCCTTACGTTTTGGGAGTGCGTTTTCACCGACCTAACATTCGCTCACAACCAACTCGTCATTTTGTCTTGCTGCAAACATGACACCAGTTCTTCAAACCTTGCTTTGACGGAGGAGTCTTAGGCAGCCCATCTGTAAAGGCTCACTCTGTATTGACGGGAGGTCAAGGGTAAGGGTTGAAGATCGAGGACATCGGAGCGTAGCAGACTGTTTTGTCCGAGTTATTCGGCTGTGTTGTTTCAACATTCCTGCTGCAAACGTGATATCGGTTCTTCAAGGATTGCTTTGACAAAGGGGGCTTAGGCAGCTAATCTGTAAAGTCTCACTTTGTATTGACGGGATGTCAAGGGCAAGAATTGAAGTACAAGGCCATTGGAGCATAGCAGGGTGTTCTGGTTCTGTGTTGATTCAACATTCTAGTGCAGTGAGTAGATAGGTTGATTTATCTTAGGCAGCCATTCTATAAAGATAGATCTCCAAGAGATCTCAAATCTGTACTTTATTTTGTTGATGATCATAGTGAATTTAGCCATGAGGCACTCACGGGTTGTATTTATATAACCCGTGAAAAAGTATTCATGTGTTATTCTTTTCCGCTGCGTATTGGTGTCAATGTTATTAACATTCTGTTGATAACATTCTTCCCAACATTACTCTTTTATTTACACAGTTATACTTTGTTGGTAATTTGGGGCACTAATTTCTTTCAAATGTTATGATATAGTACAAGTGTAATTCATAATATTATACGTCCTTTATCCTAATTCAATAGGCCACAGGGGTTGGACACGGATTTTTTTTTTTTCTTTTTTAAGCAGTTTGGACATGGATGTTAATAAACAAATAGTTTACAGTAAAATAAGAGAGGGAAAATTACTTTTTTTTTGAGGATATATTTATCCAAAAAGTAAGAGAGAAATAAATTTGAGCTAATTATATGTAGGTATAATGACATTTGGTGTAAATAAGAAGTTATACGAGGATATTTATTACTTACCATTTTAGAAATGACCTATTGAAATGATACGTCCACATAAGAAAACGTGGCCTATTGAATTGAGACGGAGGGGTAATAATATTTAATTTTATAAAAATTATAAGTAATGAATTCATGTAAGATACGATGAAACCCTAATTGATACTATGCTACGTAAGCCCTAAGTCAAAGAGATTTAAATGAAAATCAACCTACGAGCCAAATCAGACAAAGGCAAGACACAGAGGCTGGATTGGTAGTTATTTTAGGGTGTGTTTGGTGCGTTGGTTGAAGCCGTATTAGCAAAGGTGAACGACCTTAACTCTTTGTTTGGTAGCTTTGTTCTGCAACACGCTGGGCCCGTATATTAGGGGTGGCCCAAGCGAAAATCACTGTTACACCCATCTTCCCCATCCGGCGACCCCCATTGGTTGTGTATGACAGAATGCTACAGTGTTGTTGATTAGAATTTAGGTTTACAAAATCACCCCTGAATTTCATTGTAAAGTCTGGAATTTCAATTACCTATACCACACCACCCATTGGCCAAGAACTAACGAAAGGTACTCGCCTGAAGCTACCGGAGCTGCCGCAGTGGAGAATGAGGTGGAGCGTCGCAGCCGTCCACCGTGTCTCCCCCTCCTCGTTGGCCTTGATCTCAACGCATATGTGTTGGCTCGAGAAGATGGTTAGAAGATTTGGGTGCAGATCTCGCCGCCCTCGCCATCATATGTTGAATTTGTCATGCAGAGGCGTGACTGAGTGTGGATAATGTGCAACGATGTTACAGCAGGAAAAAAAAAAAAAAAAACAGCAACGACTGATACACCGCTGGATAAGACTTAACCAATCCTAAGAAAATCCCATCCTCTAAAGAACCTGAAGCAAAAACGGCCATTGCACCTGATCATATGCTTTAGCCATATCAAGCTTGAGCGCAACATTCGGGGTGAGGACACACTTATCTAAGTCATGAATCATCTCTTGGGCCAGCAGAACATTATCGCTCAACAATCTACCTTCCACGAAACCACTCTGATTTGGAGCCAATACCAAAGGAAGTATAGGTGCCAAACTCGAGGTCAAGATCTTAGAGATGATCTTATTGGTAACGTTACAAAGGCTCATAGGGCGATAGTCGAACCGGGTTCGTCTTCTTAGAGAGCAAGACGATAGTAGTGGCAGTAAAGCTATGAGGCATAAAACCTCCAGTGCAGAAGTCCTGGACCGCAACAATCAAATCACTCCCCACAACATCCCGACAATGCTGATAAAATAGAGAAGAGAAACCATCAGGGTCCGAGGTGCTATCACCACTAATCCTAAATACAGTCTCGCGAATCTCAGGAGCATCAGGAATAGTGCAAAAACCATCCCTATCAACAATTCAACATCATCTGGAAGAACATCGATCACATCAAGGTCAGGGGGAAGAAGCTGATCCACTGCAGAAGTGCGGATATCTATCTCATCAGTCAAACTCCGACCCCCATTAGAAATAGCATGAATCATGGTCTTCATCCTCTTCTGCTTCATCCAACCCTGGAAAAACCTGGATTTCCTCTCACCCTCAGTGATCCATCTGATAGTCGACTTTCGTTTCCAGAAATCAGCCTCCATAAGATAATGAAGCACATACTCGACAATAGACTTCCTCAGACAAGTCCTATGAACAAGGGACGGGTCCTCATCATAAGCCAATTGTGCAGTACTAACAATTTCCTCAGCCTGTCTCAACCGGTCGAAGATATTGCCAAACACCGCACGGTTCCAGCCTTTAAGGAAGTGCTTAACCCGAGTGAGATTGAGCTAAAGGTTCAACATGCCATTGAACCCAATGCCCTCAGCCCAAATATGAGCAACCTCATGCTTGAAAGTGTGATGTCTGACCCACATATTCTGAAACCGGAATGAGGATCGGACAGTATCAGTAGAAAATCTACAACTCACTAAAAGAGGTCTATGGTTAGAAGAGAAACATGACTCACTGCAAACACGGAGGTCCATAACTTAGCCAAGAGGACCCTATCTGACCGTTCCCGAAGCCCACTGCGCTCCCAGGTGAATACCGAGCCGTCGATCCCTGGATCAAATCACTGATAGTTAAAAATAGCACCAGCAAAGTCAATCATCTCCTAATGTCGGTTGGTCGTGCTACCCTCTCTTTCATCATCAATAAGGAAAATGTTGAAGAATCCTCCAACAAGCCACGACTGTCCATCCATAAGCATAGACAACTCACACAACTTTTCCCATAACGGATAACGCTCTTCTCTGTTGCACTTGGTATAAACCAGAGTGACAAAGATTGGAGTGGGGAAAAGAGCAACAGACACCCGAACATGAAGAATTTTCTTAGAGTCATCCATCACCTCTACCAGAAAGTCCCTATGGGCAAAGAACCAGATCTTACCGCTCATGTTTCAACAGCAAAAAATATCAAACCAAATCTGCGGCTAAGAAACTCAGTGTCAGGCTCAGTTTGGGGCTCAATAACAACAACGATACTCAAATGATGTAGCCCAATCAGATAATGAAGATGCCTCTAGGTGCCAAGGTTGGCGATGCCCTACGCATTCCATATTAAGAGTTGGACAGACATGAGAGATGAAATCAGGTGGAACGAGAGGCGGAAAGCCCCTTACTAATACATCCACTATTCTTAGTCAGAAAATTCGAACTATGAGGAGGAGGAACAGACCCGTGAACAGGGGGCGGGCCCTCGGACATAACAACATCTTTGGTAATAATCACAGCTCCCTCATCAGTAATCTCAATATCAGTGTCGTGAGAAAAATCCCCATCTTCACCCTCTTTCGCACTCAATATGGAAAAAGAATTAACATGCGTAACCATAGTATTTGTAGAGTTCGCAACTCTATGTCGCACCTCCTCAGGTGGAGGGTCAGACGGAACCGCCCGCTGGTCTAGGGCTCAGCACCTATAGTAGGCTCATGAGAAGGAAGTGCACCAGCAACACAGTCTCGAATTTGATCTTGTCTCAGTCTCTAGTGGCGGTGCGATGAAGCTTTGCACCCTCTCCGCTGACGGCGAGAACAGTTTTTTCTCTGAAAACTCTCACTATCTAGCTGATCCTGAGCATGACCAGCAGTCACTGTGTGGGTACCCTGTGAGGGTGGAGGGACTGAAGGTGTCTCAGGAGGACCGGTGGTTGTTGATGGAGCCTGAGATTGTAGGCCAGGAGGCCGCACAGGATGCGAGTAATTCCGCTTGGGTGGAGGGGGCCTCTTACCAAAAACATAACACGAAACGGATAAATGCCCCACATGTCTACTGACTCAACTAGAAACACCTCTAGATTGACTTGCAATAGAACAAGGACACTCTAGCAATTGTAAGCTAACCCAATGTCGTCTCTCAAGGAAGATCTTAAAGGGCTTTTAACTATGTCACGAAAGCGGTAAACTTGATTATTAAGCTAAAACTTTTAAAGTAAACTTAACGTAAAAACTTAAACTTAACTTGAATTTAAACTAGTGAATTAACTAGGCATGCAAAGAATAAAACTAAAAACGCAAGCATAAAGAAATTATAAAAACCTAGGCAAGATTAAACGAACATAAAGAATTTAAAGACTTGTAAACTAAAACTTCTAAACTAGGCATGAAACTAAATTGCATAATTTAAAGGAAAGCTTAAATATAAAGAAAACGCATAATTGAAATTGCATAATTTAAAGTGCAGAATTGAAATTGCATAATTTAAAGAAACGCATAATTTAAACAAAGCAAGTAAATTAAAATAAATACCGAAATACCGTAAACGTCGCAAAGATGAAATTGCTGTCACTCAGTCCCAATCTTCGAAACAAAACTAAAGTAAACTAAACTTGAAAATAAACTAGAACAAGTAACTAAAACTTAAAGAACTAAGAAAGCATGTAAACCTAAACTTTGGCTACCTAGGCGGAAACTAAAGATTAGGGCAAAGATTTAATCTAACTAAGTGCCGAAGGCAGGATATTGTCCTCTTGATTCACGTTCAAGCCCCCTTTTATAGACTTCAATCCAATCCTAATCATCATCAAACTCGCCTTGCAAAACTGGACTCTTAAGGAAATAGAATCGTGCATTCAAAGGTAAGTCCAGCTGTATCGTGCTCTGCAAGTAATCTCAACTCTGGCGAAGATTGGCTAACTCTAGAAGTTCGGCTCTGGAAAGGTATGACAGAGCTGGAAGTCAGCTCTGGATAGTATAACAGAGCTGGAAGTCAGCTCTGGAAACGTTGACTCTGGCAAAATATGTTGACTCTGGAGAATAGTAAGCTCTGTCGATTATTCCCAGCTCTGGAATGTGTTTACTCTGGCGCATAAGTCAGCTCTGTCGATTTAGCTCTGCTTTGTCAAGTTTAGCTCTGCTCTGACAAGTTTGTTCTACTCTGGAGATGGTCAGCTCTGCTCTGTCATTTCATCTCTGTCGCGTGTGATCAGTTCTAGCGCGATATTTCAGCTCTGCTCTGGCACGGGCTTCTCAGCTCTGCTCTGGCACGGGCTTTTCAGTTCTGCTCTGGTTTGCGCCAGAATACGCCATTCTACTCCAAAATCTCCAAAATCGCACTCTTCATCTATAAAATCAGAATTTTTTTTATTTAATAAGATTTTATTAAAAGAAAGAAAGAAAAAAACGCACCTAAAAAACCCTTGAGAGCACAAAGAAGCAAACTAAGGGCCGAGCCTCGTTAAAACCCTTTTAAGACAAACCCGAGAGGGAAAATTCTTAAAAGGGAAAAAGAGTACTCGTCTAGAGAACTGTGTGAAAGCGGGAGTGAAACAACTTCAGAGACTCCGGCCTAACCATCGTCCCTAAGTTGCTCGGCTTCCAAACACAGTGACGCCGAACTAAAAAAACAAAACGGACCAACAAGAAACAAAAGCCAAAAAACGGGAAAAGGAAAAAAACAGACGGAGGTAAAACTCCAAGAATCAGTGCGTCGACGACAAAAGCTACTGATTCCCAAAAGAAAATCACTGCGAGAAAGTCCAAAAAACCAAACGCAGAAAACCAAAGGAGCCCGACCAGCGATGCCCCAGTGCCGAGCGCACCCGAGCACTGAAAAAGCACCGCCGACACCCCATCCCATCCCGACACCAAACGCCAACGAACTGCTTCACCCACCAATGTGGCACATCACCCATCCCCATATCCGAACAGCCCGACAAGCAAGAGCGTTGACCAAAACAAAAACCCCAAAGGTGGCGAGACCAGGCCACCTGCTGCCCCTCAACGAGAATGCCCAGCAGCTGTTTGTAGAAGATCCCAAACCAGTAAAGCCCAAAGGCTGGGGGTTGCCAGCTTAACATATACGAAGACCAAAGAACTGGAGCTAAAACTCCAAGAATCAGCACGTCAATGACTGGAGCAACTGATTCGCAAGTAGACTCAACGCGAGGCTTCCTCAGGAGCCAAACGCGGAGATCCAACGAGGTCCGACCAACGACGCCCCAGCGCCGAGCGCACCCGGGCACTGAAAGAGCACCGCCGACACCCCAATCCCACACGACGCCATTCTCCTCCGCATTGCTCACCCACCAACTGCAGCGCTTCACCCCTCTTCTGCTCCAAAAAGATCGGTTCGTCTGCTGACAAGCATCACCTAGCAGGTGTTTGTGAAAAGACCTGAACCAAAACCAATTGACAGAGAGGTGCCAACTGAACGTAAGAATTCTTTGAAGAAAACAAACAATCGGAGACAAAACTCCAAAAAACAGAATGTCGATGACAGAAACAACTGAATCCCAGAGAGACTCAACGCGGCGCATGCTTTGACGCCAACCTCGGAGATCCAACAAGATCCAAACGGCAACAGTCAGCGCCGAACTGCCCTGAACACCGCCATCCCCAGCTCCAAAAAAACAGCTTCTTAAACCCCATCTTGCAGGTGTTTGAAAAGAGGCCCGAGCCAAACAACACCATAAAACCTCCTGTAGATCATTTGCCATGAATAATGCGTGTGTGGCTGTGAGATCCCATATCAAGCCGAACAGCCTTTTTGATGTCCTCGACCTCATAAGGCCACCAGCCTTCAGACCTAGTAGGATTTGCCATGATGTCCGCAGGTTTATTACCTTCCCGGTAAATATGAGAGATCCTGATTTGAAAATCGTGAAGCAAATTAAGAGTGTGTTGCCAAGAGGCATAAAATCTCCAAGGAACCGTAGTGGAACGCGATTCTAAAGTATGAATCACGTAAGTAGAGTCCGCTTCGATCCAAAGATGACGCCAACCCTTGCTATGGGCGATTTGGACGGCGATAATGACCGCGAGAAGCTCAGCTTCAAAGGCGTAACCAACACCCGCCTTATAGTGAAAACACCCTCGAACCCAAGCAAAGTGATCTCGAAAAACTCCGCCCGCAGCGATATTGCCCGGACTGCCCTGTGCCGACCCATCGGTGTTAACTTTGATCCATGGGGAAACAGGCGGCCACCAATGTACAGATCTGAATAAAGGCGGAGCCGCAGCTCTAGACTTAACTCCAATGTGACGCAGAGTTAAATAGTCACTCCAGGAATTGTGCATGTGCCCAAGATTCTGAAACATATCCACCTCTTTAAAAGTCACTTTAACCATCCTGAGCAAGCGAAATTTGGAGAAAGTATGATTCTCAAACACACAATCATTACGTATAACCCAAATCATCCAAATAAACGTGATAATTCCAGCCTTCCAAAAAGAATTCACTTGTGAGCTATGTTTGAGATTCCAGGCGATGGCCAAAAAATTGTGAATACCCGGTATGTGATCACTCTGACCAAAATTAAACCAATCTAAGAACTCAATCCAAGTCTCACGAACCAACATGCAGCTCCAAAAAATGTGATCAATGGATTCATTATTGCGGAAGCAGAAAGGGCAATGATTAGGCTTAATTAGGCCGTGCCTAATTAAGCTGTCATAAGTAGGCAGGCGATTGTGCAGAACCCGCCACACAACCATCGATCTACGCATGGGAATAAATCTTTCCCATATCCAAGTACCCCAGGTGACTTGTGGAAATCGGTGACAGTTATTCGCAAAGGCAAGAGCAGAGGTAACTTGACCATGAACCGAATTCTTCCAAAACCTAGTGTCCGAATCTGTCCCAATTGGCAGAAGAAGAATATCGCAGACGACTTCAGGAAAATTGTTGACGAAATTCTGGGTGAAGTGCCAGACACCGTCATAAAAATAATCAGCCACAGTGAAGTTGAGCGAATCCAGGAAGAGAACAGGAACGGCGCACCTGTCAGCAAGTTTATAGCCAATCCAATCATCTTTCCAAAAATTGGTGCTTTCCCCATTTCCAATAAAGCTGTACGAGTCCTCCACAAGGGGTGAAATCTCATCGTGAATTCCAAGCCAAATAGAGGAGCTGACATTTGGTCGAGCGTGAGAGAAATTATCCAGGTAACGCACCTTGAGTAACGAGTAACCAAAATCCTTGCCCCGTATGATGTTCCATGCCATTTTCATAAGATAGCACTTATTCATCAAAGCAAAAGACTTTAAACCAAGCCCGCCTTCCTCTTTGATGGAACAAACTCTTTCCCAGTTAACAGGGCAGCTGCCCCGTTTATTAACATCTCCAGACCAAAGGAAGTTCCTGCAAAGCTTATCAAGATTGTGAATAAGCGATCTTGGCCATCTGTAAACAAGCATAGAATGAGTTGCCGAGCTCTGAATAACAGATTTGATGAGGCACAACCTACCAGCCATAGAAAGTTGCAAACCTTTCCATCTTGAAAATTTGGCCGCAATGCGATCATGAATCGCTCTTAAGTACGAAGCTTTGACTCTACCAACAAAGATAGGAACACCAAGATAGGTGAAAGGCATCGTGCCAATAGCAAAACCAAGTTGACGATTAATTTTCCTCTGAAGCCTTAGATCCACTTTGTTCGCATAGAAAACATGAGATTTGGCCAACGAAACTTGTTGCCCAGATATGGAACTATAGAAGTCCAGGATTTTCTTCAGAGTCTTAGCGTTCTGCACAGACGCCTTGCAGAAAACTAATATGTCATCGGCATAGAGCAGATGAGTGGGGAAGCTCTGCCGTCGATTGTATTTCATGGGATGCAAATGATCAGAAGAAACACAGTTGTGGAATAAAGCGCTGAGAACATCCTCTGCAATCCCAAATAAAATGGGGAAGAGGGGATCACCCTGTCTGACTCCTCTCGAGCAGCTGAAATACCCACAAAGTTTCCCATTTACAAGGATAGATAACTTTGCCGAGTGTAGGATCACTTCAATCCATCTAATGAATTTACTATCATAACCGCCGACTCTCAAAACATCCAACAAAAAGTCCCAACGAAGGGTATCAAAGGCTTTCGAGATATCAATTTTGCAAGTCATATTCCTTCCGCCATTGGAACGATTCATACAATTGACGCCCTCCGAGCCGAGCATAATGCAGTCATGGATAGCCCGGCCACTAATAAAACCAAACTGGTTCGGAGAAACACATTTTTCAGCAACGATATTGAGTCTCCTGGCAAGAATTTTGGAAATGATCTTGAAGAAAAAATTCGACAAGACAATTGGACGGAGATCAGTAACCGAGGTCACGTCCTCTTTCTTTGGAATCATGATGAGAGTGTTAGAATTACAACCATTCGGCAGGTAAGAACGCGTGAAGAAAGCGCGAGCAGCTTTCCAGATGTCGACCTTAATAGTTTGCCAGCAAACGTGAAAATTTTTTCCAGTAAAGCCGTCAGGTCCCGCAGCGCTATTTGCATCAAGGTCAAAAACAGCCGCAGTAATTTCCTCATCGTCAGGAATTCTAACAAGCATCAAATTTTGATCATCAGATACCATATGATCAATGACCGCCTCAATCGCCGTGATATCTCCCACATCAGAGTCAGGCGCATTAAAAAGAATAGAGAAGAAATCCACAATGTGATCTTCAATCATCTGCTGATCATAACTCATAGTGCCGT
This sequence comes from Salvia miltiorrhiza, assembly GCF_028751815.1. Classification (NCBI taxonomy): domain Eukaryota; kingdom Viridiplantae; phylum Streptophyta; class Magnoliopsida; order Lamiales; family Lamiaceae; genus Salvia; species Salvia miltiorrhiza. The sequence goes on along the minus strand of NC_080389.1, from coordinate 28,112,670 downwards.
TGACCTGCAAATGTAAGATCTCCTGCCGTCTCTGCTTGTACCGAAGCATGTTATGAAAGAAAGCAGTATTACGGTCTCCATCATGCAGCCATTTGACGCGACTCTTTTGTTGCAGGAGAGAATTTTTTCGAGAAAGATGCACATTAACAGTAGCTTGAGCAGCCACTTCTCGATTAAACAACTCCTCCGTATAGCCATCTTGAGCAATTTGTTCTTGAATAAGCAGGAGTTCCTGCTGCGTTTCCATCACCAATCTATCCACATTGCCAAAGACCGTTCTATTCCAAGCCGTAATGTCTTTCCGAAGGCGCTTAAGCTTAGACATGACAGTATAAATGGGGCACGAAGCAGCTGTCGTCCCCGTCCAAGAGCTAGTTACCAGATCGCTGAACTCTGGATGCTCGGTCCACATGTTCAGAAATTTGAAAAACCGCCTTTGAATATTGTTAGTTTGTTGGCACATCAGAGCAATCGGGGAGTGATCCGACGTGATCCTGGGGAAGACATGAGTATGAACACTTTGCCAATGATCTGCAAAAGAAGCCGTATAAAAAGCCCGATCAAGAATCGACTCAACGTGCGACGGCATAAAACGTCTTCCAGACCAAGTGAATCTAAGACCCGTAGTTGGCGATTCCACAAGACCAGAGTAGTCAATGAAATCACAAAAGTCTTTGCAGGCCGCAGCTGCAGGCATGCAGGTACTTATACGTTCATGCGCCCCTTTAACAGCATTGAAGTCTCCAATGATGACATAATACTCATTCAAGTAGCCGAGAAGATCAATCCACATTTGACGTCTCATCTGATGAGAATTAGCACCGTGAACGAACGCCACCCTGTAATCAAAACCCTGCCAAATGCAGTCGATGATAACAGTTTGATCAGAGGAAAAAATGATTTGAAAAGTGAGATTAGGATTTGCAAAAATCCAGATGTTAGAGCACATATCTGTTCTTTGGTTTTGATGAATCGGAACCAAGTTGATGGCCCTCCAGTACGGAACCGAAGCACGATTGAAAGCAGACTTAGGCTCAATAATACCAACCATCACCGGATTAAAGGAACAGCAGTGTTCCTTTAGGACTCGTTTGGTTTCGTCCGTGAGGCCACGGACATTCCAAGCGAGTATATTCATGGGAGAACTATTTGTGTTGGGTGGGGCGACGAGCGTCTCTCGCCTCCACCTCTTTCGCCCAGCTGCCAGCAGCTACATTTTCCATGAACCGCCCACTTGAAGAAGTGGTTTTATCAATGGTGTAATCTCTTGGTTTGTGCCCAGCTTCCACCGCAGCAGTCATTCTTTTGTTAATGAATTCCTCAGCTTTGTCATCCGGCGCCGCGCGTATATAATCCGATTTCCGGAGGCGCGATTTGATGTTGTCGTCATGAATGATCAAGTTCTTTCGGGCAGCAGACCCAGGCGGCCTTCCCCTCCGTTTAGCAGCTGCATCTTTTTGAGTAATGGCTTCGACCACGTGCTGAGCTTGCGCCTGTTCTGTCACCTGTGGCTGAGGCGCCGGAACTTGAGTCTCCACTTCTTCTCGCTCTCTGTCTTGTTCCGCAACTGCCTCTATAGCAGCGACTTCCGCCTCTGTAGCAGCAACTTCAGCCTCATCCGACGTTTTAAGAACCTCTTCCGGAAGGTCAGGGCCATAGAGCTCCTCCTCACTTTCCACATCTTCTGCCACCAGTCCTTCTTTATCAGGATTCTGTTCCGTGGAGAAACATTCTGCCACCAATCCATCTTTATCAGAAGAAGCATTCTGTTCCGTGGAAGCTAGGGCCTCAAAAGTATTAGCCATGTCGCCATTATTCGTTTTTTATCCCAAGCCCGAGGCTTCACCTTCATATCTCGGTTTCCAAGACTTTTTGTTCTTAACTGTAGTGAACCCATCTCCCACTGTCTCAGCATTATCCACTTGTTTCCCTTTAGCTTCTTCCGCGATCTTATTTTCTTGACGTGCTAAAAGTTTCTTACATTTTTCAACGGTGTGACCTGTGAGCCTGCATTGAGAACAATAGAGAGGGAGACGTTCATACACGAACTCCACATAGAAAGAGGCAATACCACAATCGATGGTAACCGATTCCTGTAGCGGGATCGCAAGATCTAATTCAACAAGGATACGAGCGAAATTCCCTTTTTCCCCATGTGCTGAAAGACTATCAATTCTGATCGGCGATCCAAGAGTTCTACCGATGGCTGAAATCACCTCTGCATGCCAGTATTCCACCGGTAAATTATAGATTCTCACCCAGACTTGACAAAGCGAAGAGACTTCTTTGTAGGGGTCGAAGTTTCTAATCCATTCCCGAATGCGGATTGAACCACGAGATAGATCCCAAACAGCATGACGTTTTGCCGCAACCTTGTCTTCCGATGTAGAGAATTTTAGCGTGAAAAAGCCTTTCCCCATGGGAATTAGAGTCCACTGCCCCTTCACATTCCAAAGAAGTTGAAGCTCCTGTTTAAGATCCTCCGTAGATCTTGGTTTGTCTCCCTTACGTAAAAGGAGGCGAGCGATGACAGCATGTTTGAAATTTTGAACTTGCTGTTCGTAAAAATCCATTGGGATAGTGATAGTGTAAGTATCCCCCGTACGTTCTGGCTGGAACCGATTATACCTGTGAGCAATAATATCAGGCTTCCTGACATATTTTGGTGCCGTGACCGCCGCAAAAGAGGGTTTTGCAGCCGTCTCTCCCGTTTCTTTTAGAGAAGTTTCGTTGCTAGGGTTTGACAGCCTGTTACCAGGTGCCAGAGGGTCCATGTTTGATGTGGAACTGTTGTTTGGGACGCCATCATTCTCGAAGGTTTGAATGTTGTTGAGGGTAGGGTTTACCATGCGTGTTTCTGTCGAGGGATTGGAAGTGGTCTGTTGCACATTAGACTTAGGCGGGGCACTCAAAGAGGTTGTGCTCCGACGACTGTTACCAGCCGGAGGGCGGGTGGACGGCGGCGCAGACATCAGGAGGCTAGGGTTCAGACGCAACCCTAGCGGGAGACCTCTATAAAATCAGAATATCCTGCAAAGCATAAAACAAACCCATAAACGCACCAATTTCCAGAATATTTAACTTAAAATAATCACATGCAAACCCCTAAAATACTAACAATTAAGCATAAATCATCTACACTCAAAGGAATAAAATGAGATTTTATCCCAGACAACCTTTTGAACAACATCTCTACCCCCCACATGCAAGACTATCTCACTAATAACAGGCTTAGATATATCAATCTCAACACATAAACGGGCAAAAGTGATACTGTCACACCCCAATTCTTGAAGGAATAATTAATATCGAGGTGCAACCAATTCATAGAAATAACACAAGGAAAAATCCTTGTTGAAACCCGAATAATAAGATAACAAGTCGGGTTAGGCCCCTTTTGATCACAAATTTTGTATCATGCTTCTGATAACCAGTATTCATTAGCGTAAAACTAGAAGTTAAGTGTTTAAGCTCGATCAGAGATGACATTCTAAATCTAACATGAGAGTCTTAAGTTAGGAAAACAAAAGACAAATAAAAGTTGTTACTACAGCGGAAGTCTAAATAGGAAATTGAACCCTAGCCTCAGCTCAGTCCCATCATCACCAGCCAGCCAACCTAAAAATATTTGAAAGTATTTGGGCTAAGTACTAATGTACTCAGTGGGCATGCATTTTCTAAAATATTTCATATTTTTCGTAAAAACAGTTTATCCAATCATAATTGACATAACTTAGAAAGTTTTAAATAGAAAGAACTTCTAAGAATATTAAAATAATTTCTTTCATTGTGCGCACATGTCACACTCCCTTTTCGTTACTTGCTGTGATCCCGGACCTTTTTGTTGGGTCCCGGAGGATTAATTGAACAGGTGTATGGGGGGGAGAATACACCTTAATGCTATTTTTGCGGCGTAAAACAAACTAACCAAATTTCAGTTAGAAAGATGGTCGAAGAATGATACTGAAGTGACTTCAGTAATTTGATAGCAGTCGAGCACAGAGCTTAACTAATATCCACGTAAGGCTTCAGTCTAGACTTTGCAAAAAAAAGTAGAGTTATTGATCTTACTGACTGTCAATTGATTGGTCAGTTAGACTTATAACTCAGCAGCGGAAATTTAAACTTAACACCAATAACCTTTTGAAAAGGTTTGTCACTTATAAAATCCTTAGTTACACTTTTCAGTTAATCCAGTTCAGTTGAAAAATAGATTTAGCACAGATAAGGAATAACTGAAAGCAGATAAAGAACACAAGGATTTTTACGTGGTCCGGACACAATGTTTCTAATCCACGGCCAGATGATTAGTCTGACAAACACTCTGGGCTAATGCTTAAAAGTGCACAGCAAACCTACCAACACCCTGGGTTGGATTTCTGGCTCGCTCTTAGCACGTTAAGACACACTCGTGCCCTCGTAGCGCTTCGCTAAGATCTCTAGAGTCAGAGCCCTGGTCTGAACTTCGCTAAACTCAAACACTCTTTTCGCTCGGTTGAAAAGGGGTTCGAGCTCTTCCAACTAAGACTACTGAGAACATGCTCTCAAGTAATCTATTCTAGGCTTAAGATAAAATAGGGGTTGCCTAGATTTTTAAGAGAGTTTAGGTAATCAGCTAGATTGATTTTACAAAATTTGGGTACTCTCTTCTTCGATTCAAGGTTATGTCTAAGATAGGGCTGGCTTGTGATTTTGACAGAGCTTCAGCGTATGTCTTGAATCGCTCCCCCAAGATTGAAGGTGTTCCCCGAGCTCTACTTATAGGTGAAGTCCCGAATATATTTGTTGGAGAGATAGTCTTCAGGATTTCTGCCGTTGTGAGACATCCCGTTCTTTGGGCTGAGGCTTTAATCTTCTTGGCTCCTGATTGGTTGAAGGTTTGAATCATTTTTATCCTTGGAGCAGTGTGTGTCTGAATTTTAGCACGAACAAGGAAAGTTTTTGTACTGGAAAGGACGATCTTCAAATCTGTTGCATTTAATGCTCCGTTGTTTACACGTGTTTGCACGTGATACTTTAAGTTTAATTGGAGAATCAGCTAGAGCTTTCGTCCTTTGCTTGACCAATCATTGACTTTAGTTAAGTTGTCTTCTTGTTAACTGAATGTCTCTATTTCTAGTTGTCCTTCGTATCACCAACATCTTCCTTCAGTTGTTCAGTCTTCAGACGAGCTTTAATCTTCTAAGTCTTCAGTCTTCACTTGAACTGTTTGCTATGACTTGTGGATTCTTCAGGTGTTTCCAGTGTATATTGCATCAGTCAGGTCATTAGTTGAATCTACAATTCCGAAGCCTTCAGGACTTCTAAGGAGCTTTCAGTCGAATTGTTCTTCAGTTGAGTTGTCGTCTTCAGTCTTCAAGACCTCAGTCTTTGATCTAGCTACTAGAGGGACTAAAACATATAAGTCCAGAAAGATAACCTCTAGCTAGAATGTGCCTTCTAACAGTGTTTGATATCATTAAAACACAAGGGTTGGATATATCTTTCATTTCCCAACATAGCCCAAATAATAAAATTCAGCCCAATCATTTAAAAGAAAATAGGGCACCCCAACTACAAAGGAATCAGTGGCCCATAACTTAAAACATTTCAGCCCAATTCATTTAATTAAAAATTGGCCCAACAATAAGGCCCAACCATATCCCCCTTCTTCTACCCATATCACACGCACACACACCAGATCACTCACGCACACACAGAACCCGCCCCTTCCTCATCTCTATCTGCCCTCCAACGACTGTAGCCACCAAGTCGCCGTCTCGTCTTCCTCTCTTCGCCCATCCTCGACCGGGCAGCAGCGGTAGAGCCACCACCATTCCCTAGCCTCCCTCATCTATCCCCTCACTCTCTTTCTCTTCCAAAATCGAGCCCTAGCCTTTTTCCCCAAATCCACCAATTCCTGGCGATCGCTCCGTCACATGTGACGCCGCCTCTGGCCACCCTTAATTCCCCAGCGAGCAGCAGTGAAGACTGCCACCACCGGTCCCCGGTCTGCCCCTTCCTTCAAGCTCTGTGTAGCTCAGAGAATCTGAAGCTCTGTGTAGCCACAAGATAACGAAGTTCCCAGCACAGAGCTTCAGATTCTCTGAGCTATGCAGGTGCTTCGGATATCTTTGACTGCGTAGGTGCTTTGGGTATCTTTGACTGCGCAGGTGCTTCGGGTATCTTTGACTACGCAGGCACTTCTCGGCTGCGCAGGCCCTTCGTATTCATTTTATTATCTCAAGTCTTTAGTTAAACCTGCGTTGGTTATTTTACTTAATAATGATAACAATAATAATAATAATAATAATAATAATAATAATAATAATAATAATAATGTCAATTAAGTAAAATAGACTTGAATTACTAAGCTCAGCTGATGAGTATTCCAGTCCTCATCAGCTACTCCCCCCTTAGTCTGGTTGAACAGTGTTCTCTTTGTTCAACCAGTGGTATGTGGTGTAAAGTCAGCGCTGAGCTTCTTTCCCATGTCAATTAAGCATACATGATTTCCTACAATTTAGTAGATAAGAACTGTCAATTTTTGCAAATCAAATGGAGACAAAGTATTTTAGCGCTGCAAATGAACTAAGATAAAAGAGATAGTAATTTTTCTTTTGATTCTTTCAATATCATCAAATATGACCGACTTAAGGCTCAAATATCCGCACAGCGCTGAGTTGCCACTTAAGGCTCAAATGTCTGCAGAGCGGCTGGGTTTCCACTTAAGGCTCAAATATTCGCAGAGCGGCTGAGTTGCCACTTAAGGCTCAAATATCCGCAGAGCGGCTGAGTTGCCATTTAAGGCTCAAATATCCGCAGAGGGGCTGAGTTGCCACTTAAGGCTCAAATATCCGCAGAGCGGCTGAGTTGCCACTTAAGGTTCAAATATCCGCAGAGCGGCTGAGTTGCCACTTAAGGCTCAAATATCCGCAGAGCAGCTGAGTTGCCACTTAAGGCTCAAATATCCGCAGAGCGGCCAAGTTTCCACTTAAGGCTTAAATATCCGCAGAACGGCTGAGTTGCCACTTAAGGCTCATCCCCTGTCTAACTTTTGCGGCTTACGATATTCATGCGCGGAGCATAGACATTCTGAACTGACAATGGCTCAGACATTCTGCGCTGGAAACTACTGAGATAGCTGCCCTGACTACGCTGAGATAACTGAGATAACTGCACTAACCGCGCTGAGAAGCTGATCTGAGATAACTAAGATAGCTGCCCTGACTGCGCTGAGAAGACCTAGATTCCACTTAAGGCTTTCCCCTCTGCAGCGCAGCTGAGTTGCCACTAAGGCTCATTTCCATCTGCAGCGCGACTGAGTAGCCACTAAGGTGTTGGATTTGTATACTGTAAAGCAAGAACGTTTTATGCTTGTATACAATGTTTCCTGTTACGACTATCTAATCTCCTATCTGATTGTGTTCATGATTGCACATGTATGTTCCTTATCTCTATATAAGTAGATTAATTGGTGTGTTGTAGATCACAAAAGACCATGTAATTGGAATAACCTTAAGAGATATAAACTGATCACAGGACGAGTCGTTGGTTTAGGCTGCAGTAAAGATGGAAGGAGTTTGTTTTAACTACTTGTCTATACCGATACGTCATAACGTATTGATAGGATCACAGTGAGATGTATTCTTCTATCTGACATAAGTGAAGAATCAAGATCTCGGTGACTTAATAGAATCTTAATACTAATAAGATCTCAAATATATATGTTGATTCGTGTATCACTTTGACTTACTATGGGTGAGAGTTATATATTAACTTGAGTACTCTGTATCTTGGGTGATAGCGGTCAATATATGATACTCCCTCCGTCCACGAAATGAGTACCCATATTTCCTTTTTCGTCCGTCCACGAAATGAGTACTCATTTCCCTTTTTGGCAAGTGTACCCCACACATCTCTTTAATTAATACACTCAAAAAGTGGGACCCTTAAACTATTCACACTATACTCCATATATTTCTTAAAACCCGTGCCGTCCACAAATGGGTACTCATTTCGTGGACGGAGGGAGTATTTGGTTATCTGTATTAGTACCCGTATCCGGTATAGGATAATGACATCCCATTAAGGAGATCAATAAGGTTTATTGCGTTAAACCCTGCAGGTTGATTAAGTTCGGGCACAATAATAAGGTTTGAGTGGTACTGCTTAAGGATTACAAAGAGATTAATTAATTTAAGCTGTCAGAGCTCTAATTAATTAATGGATGTCGGATATTTTAAATACGGAGATTTAATAAGTCTAAATACAAGCCCCTACTCATCACCGGCAATAAAGGGGTAAGTCATTATTGATTCTTTAGTGGAATGAATTAATACTTATGAATTAATTATGATCTGGGCTGATCATAGAAATTAATTTATTAGAGGCCCATCTTTATTCCTTGTATCTGATCTCTGGACTGGCCCAAAGTCTCCTGAGCCCAGTAGGAGTAAAAATCGTCCCTCATAGTTATGGGAACCCTAGGACTGTAATTTGTCTATAAATACAAATGTATGCTCTCAGAATAATACACACACAATATTAGGGTTTTAGAGAGCAGCAAAGGGGCGCCAACTTTGAGAAGGCCAATTTTTCTCCTTGGGAATTCTCACAGCTCGTTGTCCATCCAACGTTGGGAGTTGAGCGGGATACAGTTCAGAAGGTCAGAACTGGAGTCTTTTAATTCAACCATTGACAGCCTCTGCATACAATTCACAAGTAAGTGTTTCTAACTCCAATGTGCAGCACTTAACTTCATAGGAGCATGTTAGGAATTAATCATTGTATGGTGAATTAAGATATCCGAGAAACGATCCTATTGGGGCTAAAATCCTTCATTTGGTATCAGAGCCTGGATTGCTTTTCTCGGCTCTGTCAGTTAATTCGCGTACGATTAATAATATGCGTTGAGTTTGGTTTGCTACTGCTGCTGTTCTTCGTGGTCTGTTGATTCATGGGGTACGTCGTTTTGATGTTGTAATCATTTTTCCACCACGAGAAAATTCATGGTTAGATTAAGACTTCAGTTGTTGTTTTTGTTTTTCGGCTGTAATATGTAATTATGGTAAAACAAGACGAAGACGACGACGATCAGACGGAGAATGAAGAACAGGTTTTTGGAGTGGATGAACAGGTTTCAGGCTATGCTGCACTCTGGTTCGCGAACTGCTGCACTCTGGCTTCCGAGCTACTGATTCTGAGCAGTCTGGGCTTCGGCTCTGATTCTGAGCACTCTGGGCTTCGGCTCTGGCTCTGGGCAGTCTGGAGCTGTCTCAGCTCTGGCTCTGGGCATTCTGTGCTCTGGCTCTGGAGATGTTTCAGCTCTGGCTCTGGAAATATCTCAGCTCTGGCTCTAGAGATGTTTCAGCTCTGGCTCTGGGCATTCTGTGCTCTGGCTCTGGAAATATCTCAGCTCTAGCTCTGGAGATGTCTCAGCTCTGGCTCTGGGCATTCTGTGCTTCTATTGTTAAGGGAGAATAGTATTTACCCTGTTTTAGAACTTGTTCTCTGAGTTCAGTCTTTTTCTTTCTTAGAACTGTTGTGTGGTTTTGGCATCATCAAAAAGGGGGAACTTGTTGAGAACTTAATGAAATATCCTAATCCTTATTTTGATGATACCAAAATCAATAGGTTTCTTTTGTAATAGACTAGAACTGTTTGAACTCAAGTATTAGAGTTCTTTTTCTAGTTTAGTTGCAGTTCTGAAGACTGAAGACTGAAGGACGAAGGACTGAAGACTGAAGACTGAAATTGCCGACTGAAGCAATAGTCAAAGAATCAGTCTTTGAATTGATTATTTAATGCGTGCCACGTGGATTCAGCGGACTGATACTAAAGTCAAGTATCAGTTAAACATTCTTCCTCGGACTGAACCTCCAACGTTCAAAGAAAGCCACGCACTCCAGAAGTACAGCCGCATTAAATGCAGAGATCTCAGGATTGTCCTTTCTCTGCAGAGGTCACTCCTCTTTGGTGATCACTTTTTCAGAGATGTCGCATCTCCTGCTCTTCAAGATAGCCGTTCTCACCAAACAAGGAACCTCGAAGATTGAAGCCTCAGCCAAGTTCAAATTACTCTCTAACGGAAGAAATCTTCAAGACCTTCTCCTCCAACGGATCTATTCAAGACTTCTCCTATAAATAGCGCTCGAGGATCACTTCAATCTTCACCGATTCAACGACATAAGCTGAAACTCTGCCAAAATTGTTTCTCAGCCAAAGCCCAGCCTTTGCAAAGTTTGAATCGAAGAAGAGAATCCCAAAGCCAAAAATCAGTCACTGCTGATTACATAAATTCTCTTAGACCTTAGGCGAACCTCGTTTATCCAAAGCCTAGGTCAAACTAACTACAAATAACTTGTTCTTTGAAGTTTAGTTGGCAAGTTTTTCAAACCTCCCTTCGACCGATAGAATCGAGTGTTTGAGTTGTAAAGGAGTTTAGGAAGGTACTCTGTCTCCGTGAGATCCTAGTGCCCAGTGCGTGCTAGGAGTGAGAAATCCAACAAGGTGTGTTGGTACTGAAGATTGGATCTTCAGTTGTTTCGGTTGTGTGCACCCGCAAGCACACGTTCAGGTTTGTTGTGCACCCATAAGCATGAGCATCGGTTTGCAGTGCACCCGTAAGCACTTGCAGAGTGAAGTTGTTGGTCTGATCAACCGACCGTGGATGTAGGAAGTGTTTTTCGAACCACGTAAAAATCTCTATGTTATTTACATCTTTCAGTATTTACTTTCTTACTTGTGCTCTTCCTTTCATAAACTGAAAACTGATTAATTGCAAAGAGAAACTTAAGACTAACAACGTGCTCAACTCAAAGGCTATTGCGAAATAAAAGTTTTTCGCTGCGTGTGTTATCAATCTGACTGATCTATCTTCTGATAGTCAGTAAGATTAATAACATCTCTGTTTTATCAAACTCGACTGAAGCCTTACGTGCATCAGTTAAGTTCTTGTGACTTAACTGATTACTCCTTACTGAAGAGCTTTCAGTATCAGTCGTCAACCCTGTTTTGGTCAAAACTCTTTTTAGTAAACAGGTGTCTGAGTTTGTATTTAAAGTTTCGTTTTGATCTCTGTGTTAAGATCGAATAATAGCCCATAGGTGTATCCCTCCTATACACCTAGTCGAGACCCTACGGACCTAACAATAATTTAGTAAATCTAATAAGTCTAATAATTTGTTATAATAAATCTAATAAATCAAATAATTTATTATGAAAATAAATTAAATCAAATAATCAATATTAATTAAATTAATATTTGAAAAATAATTTTATTATTTTAAAATAATAAAATTATTAATATTTCGAAAATAATGAAAATAATTTAGTAAATCTAATAAGTCTAATAATTTATTATAATAAATCTAATAAGTCAAATAATTTATTATGAAAATAAATTTATTCAAATAATCAATATTAATAAAATTAATATTTGAAAAATAATTTTATTTTTTTAAAATAATAAAATTATTAATATTTTGAAAATAATGAATCTAATAATTTAGTAAATCTAATAAATCTAATAATTTATTATGAAAATATATTAAATCAAATAATCAATATTAATAAAATTAATATTTAAAAAATAATTTTATTATATTAAAGTAATAAAATTATTAATATTTTGAAAATAATGAAAATAATTTAGTAAATCTAATAAGTCTAATAATTTATTATAATAAATCTAGTAATTTATTATTATTTGCAAATAATATCATATTTTTATTAATAATCAATCTTATCGAATGTTTTAGAATAATATTATGAAAATAACAATCATTTTTAAAATATTCTCTATATTTTAAAAATAAGAATTAAATAGAAAATTAATTAAAAATAATTAATTATTTATATATATATAATCAAAAAAATAAAAATAAATAATTATAAAAATAAAAATGAAATTTAAAAATTTTAAAAATGGAAAAAATAATATTAACGACCGATTATTCGGTCGTTAATAAATTAAATAAATAAAAAAATTAATAAAAAATTTAAAATAAATAAAAATTAAATAAAAAATTAAAATAATTTTGACGACCGAAAAATTCGATCTTTAAAAAAATAAAAATAAAAATATTAAAAAAATATTAAAAAAATAATAAATAAATAATAATAATAATAATAATAATATTAACGACCGAATTAATAATTCGGTCGTTAAAACAAAATAAATAAAAAAAATTAATATTTTTTTAAAAGGGTTAAGTACCAAATGCCCCTATATCGATGGTGTCCCTATCGCGTTCAGAACCCTATAGTCAGGATAAGCGTTGTTTGCTACCTCAACGTGGCAAAATCGAACCAATTTCCTCCCCGCCACTTAACGGATGCTAACGCCGTTAAGAAAAATTATTTTTTTTAATTTTTAATTCAGGTGGGCCCCACTCCAACGTGGTTTTCTCTCTCACTACACTACTACCCATCGGAAACTCACACACACACTCACATCAGACGGCGCCACCGCCTCTGAAACTTCGGCAACCGCATCGCTGCCTCCTCCCTTGGCGAGGACAAAGGCGCCGCCGCCTCCCTCTTAAGCACCCTAGTCCCCAACCCCCAGACACCACTCCGGCGAAGCGCCCTCGCGCCGCCTCTGCTACCCTACCCCCAATTCCAGTCAGCCCTTCTCCAAATCCCAATGAGAACGGTTCGTCGCTGGGGAAGGAGAGGTGGCGGACCTTGCGTCCGTGAGTCGTGGATTTTGGTGTTGTTTGTCGTGTTGTGTGTGTGCCGAGGGAAGAGAGATGGCCTTTACAGCCGTGAGTTTTATGACTGAGTGTGGGTATTTGGAGGTGAGGCAGAGCGGTGGCGGTGGCGTCTGCCTAGATCTGAGAGGACAGGGGCCGAGGCAGGTCAAGCGGCACGAGGGCGCGTTCGCCAAAATCGAGCGGCGTCAATGTGTTGCATTAAAAAAACCGGCGATGGTGATGGAGTTTTTCTGAAATTGGAGGTTTTGGGGGAGGAATCTGTATGACTTGAAGAAGACCGGCGATGGCGATGGAGGAATTTGGTGAGATTCGGACGGACAGAGAAGAAGGCAACTGAGGGAAGAGAAGCAGTTAGGGACGGAGGCAGCCACACCGACAGCGCCACCGTCGAGACAACAGCGGCAGAGAGAAGGCGGCGGCAGAAACAGTGGATGAAGGGGAGAGAGAGCTGGGCTACGCCCACCTGAATAAAAAAAATAAAAAAATGCTTTTTCTCAACGGCGTTAGCATCCGTTAAGTGGCGGAGGAGAAATTGGTTCGATTTTGCCACGTTGAGGTAGCAAACAGCGCTTATCCCGAGTATAGGGTCCTAAGCGTGATAGGGACGTCATCGATAGGGGGATATTTGGTACTTAACCATTTAAAAAAAAAAACTAAAAAATTTAAAAAATATATTAACGATTGAATTTTCGGTCGTTAAAAAAAATATTTTAACGATCGAAAATTCGGTCGTTAAAAAAAATAGAATATTAAAAAAATAATTAGCGACCGAATTTTCAATCGTTAAAAAATTAAAAAAAAAATTGATCGTGAAACGGTCGTAAATCGGTCGTTAAGGCCGCAAAATTAACGACCGAATTTTTCGATCGTTAAACGCATGTTTTCTTGTAGTGAAACCTAATTACTTCTGCATTAGCGTGAGACCAGAAAAAGAGACTTCTGTGAGAACAGAAAGGAGAGAGAGAGACGCCAACTGGAGAGGGAGAGGACTTGAAGATCGTTGCCATCCAGCGTCAAGTCTTGCCGTGGGAAATTAAACAAGTCGGAAGATTCACTCTGGAGTCGCTCATCGTCGGATTTGTAAGTAAGATTCGTTCTCTTGTAATAGGCACGATGATTTTTGTATGTATTCGTTTGGTATCCAGAATTGGCCATGGGCACGTGAATCATGTATCAAAATATGGTTCCTTCATTATGTTGGTGTAACAGTCGATTTACTGAAATATTGAAATAAATCTATTATGCTTCTTACTTTAGGCTTGATTAAAACACAAAAGAGTTGGTAATAGCTACAAGTAGGGGTGTAATCGAACCGAGCCGAACCGAATAGTGGTGTGCTCAAGTTTGGTTTGTTTAGTATCGAATCGAATCCCGAACTTTACTTACCGAATACTTTGAGGCTCACAAGCAGTTCACGAGCTCAATCGAGCCTATACAAACTTTCTAAATTTATATTTATATTCAAAATATTGATTATTTTATTTTAAAAATAAATTATTTTATTCAAAATAATAATTATAATAATTATTTTCTTATAACTAACAAAATTAATTACAGATTTAATACAATTATTATTAATTTTAATGGATAAATATAAGTTGTATCTACTAATAATTTATATTTTTCAAGTTGAATCACTTGACGAACATGTTCACGAGCTAACGAGCCGAATACTACTAAGCTCAAGTTTGGTTTGTTTATTTATTGAGCTTCTCTAAACAAACTTGAACGAGCTTTTTTCGAGCCGAGCTCCGAATAGTTCGCGAGCGGCTTGGTTTGTTTACAGCCCTAGCTACAAGTGTTGGAGGTAAAACCTTTAAGATGAGGTTCTGCTGTGTTGTTGGATCTCCATGGGCAAGGAGTTTTTTGCTTTGAACTTCTTCATTGGAAAATTGTTTGTGTAATGAAAGGAGGATTTTGGCTAGTGAGATAAAGAGATTGCAGATGCATGGGCTGACTGCCTTCGAGTATGCGTATGAGTGAAGGAAAAGAAACAACAACATAGTTGTTGAGGGGAATGGTGACCGATGGAAAGTGTCATGGTGTGATTGCACCTGTAACATCAGCCTGAGAGTTCTTATCACGAGCTTTCGTTTCATCATCGAGGAGACTTTGCCTTTCCTCTCCGAAGTTGTGCGATAGTGTTTCGGTAACTCTAAAACTCCTTCATGCTTTCCCTTGTTCGCATTACAAAGAAGACCATTGACTCCCTTTGGTATCAAAACCTCCTCAGACACTTTGTAAAATTTGGATGCAAGAGGAGGTGACGCCCCTCTCGACTTACTTTTTCGACCACGACTCGCCCTCTCCAAACTTGGCGGCGGATCCACCATTACCGGACAAGACAAGACTCAAATGAAACAAGAATAAAAAAAATAACCCAAAAATTGAAAACGAAAAAATCACAAAGAACAAAAACATGCAAAACTGAGAAACGCGAAGCTACAAATCATGAGGCGCAAAGCACTCGTGGAGAGAAGTCCAACATCGATTCTCATTTCTTTATTCTCTTCTTTACTTTTTAGGAGCGTGCTTCTTCTTTTTACAAGATTTCAACTTAGGGTGTGTTCTCTTTTGTTGTAAATTTATCATGGAAAAATGAAGGATAAATAAAATTTAAACCTTTAAATCCTTTTTTTTTCACATTTCCTACTTGACCCTTACTCATTTCTCATTTACACTACAAATGAGGGATAATATTATCACACTATTTTTGGAGGGATAATATTATCCCTCATTCGTAGTGTAAATGGGGAATGAGTAAGGGTAAATGTGAGAAAAGAAATAAATGATTTAAAGGGTTAAATTTTGTTTATCCCTCCTTTTTTCATGATAAATTTACAACAAGAGAAAACACACACTTAAAAGATAGAAGTGTATAGATTGTCTAGATTAGTGAAGATTTATTCTTCTGATTGACTTAGCTATGCTAAGAAGCGGATCATGCTAAAGTTGATTCGTGTCTGACCTACTGATGCTGAGGTTTTATATTCGAAAGAATGTCACCACGAGTCAACATCTATTAAAGAAAAGTCAACTACGACACAAGACTCTCTCTCTTTCTCTACGATTTGCACCACATCACATTGGCACACCAACTTGAAGCCGAATATGTAACTTTCGTTTTTTTTATTTCCTCTAATTTTTCTATGACCTTTTGGCATTAGTTATGAATTATCATAATCTTAGAAGTAAACATCTGGTTGTATTGGATAGGATTATCGAATCCAATCCTATCTTATCTAATCTCACTCCATTATTGTAATATAAATTATTGTTTAATTAATCAATGAAATTAGATCAAAGTGGTAAAGACTCACGTACTAGTTTACAATATTGTGAAATGTCTGGTAGAGCAACAATCCTTTCAAATAAAAATTGAAAAAACAAAAAAAGAAAATCAATAGTGTGAGATAAGACACACCGAATTAAGATACTGTCTTAATTTCAACAGTTTAGTAAAGCCTATTTCTGGTGCATTTATCCAAATAAATCTCATCCAATGGATGATATTTCTCTTCCTCTTCTTCTTGATCTTCTTCTTCTTCTTTTAATTAAATAAGACAAGTTTTTGATAATTACGCAATAATCTCTTGTGCAGCGCATTCCCGAAATTTAATCTCTGCTTCTTCTCCATCTACGCGAACAACGTCACAGCATTCACTTCTATCAATCTGAAACAAAATTTACGAAAAAAACAACTTAGAAATTTAGATATCAGTTCAGAAGTGGTAACTACTAATCATTGAATATATATTAGAAAACAAGATTAATATGCCTTCAGAATAGTTGGTTTTAGTAAAAGATGTAACAGCAAACTCTGTTTCACAATTAAGAAAGCAAAAACTGAATATATATGCATGTCGAGGTATTCGATCATTTTCATGTTCATGTCATGTCTCTTCCTTTTCCTGTTATGTTATCAATTTAGAATTATAAAATTAATGAATATATTTTATGAAAGTTATAATTTTCATGCACTTCAAAACTTTGCTCTTTTCATGCACTATATAAAAGTATAATGGAAAATGATACTTAAGTTTTGTTTTTTCTCCCAATTTTAACCCCAATAATTTAGTTGGGCTGCAAAGCCTCACCAACAGTTAGCCCAATTCACCTATTTCTCATTGCAAATTAATGGAATGATTCACCAGCATTAAATAAAATCTCTCTCCTGTCTCACTAAATTAATCCATTCCTTTTTAAATGTTCGATAATATATTTAATTAGACTTTCTTAATTAAAATCTTATTAAACCTTTGAGTTAATGGGCCATTCTAACCCACGCCACTTAGTAAAAGGATATTTTAGCCACATAAATAAAAAGTGAAAATAATAATCTATGTTACTATTTTATCCTTATTATTTTACACGTTTTACAAGAACTTTGCTTACACAAAAAAATCATTTAACATGTTTAAATATTGCTATTACACGAATTACAGTATTAATTAATTAATCGCGTAAAGACATGCAAATTATTATAATTGGTGAATACATGAAATTTTTTATGTAATCATTAATTTCTTTCATCTAAGAGTACATTTAACACGAAAATGACTACTATTTTTATATTTTTGTTATCATGGCTGTAATTTTCTATTACTATATGTCTTTGGCTATTGTTGTTCCCTCTAAAACTCTATTTCACTTATCATAAAACATAAGAAATGCATCTAAGTTATTTAAAGGTATTAACACAAATAATTATATTTGTGAAAGAAAGTAAATTCATTTTCGAAATCCATGTAAAAAGTAAGGAGGGACTAATTTATACGGGGTGATTAATTCAAAGATTACCTGAAACCGTTTCGTTGCCGGTGAAAAGACCTGGATCCTGGAAATCGAATCGGCGGAGTGGTTGCCGGAAAACGGGCAAGCCGGCAAGCCCCGGCCCCACGCCCGAGAAAACTCCGTCAAGATCTGATCATCCGCCGTGGTTCCGACGGTGTGATAGAAGAACATATGGGGGGCCTCACAAGGGTCCCGCGACGGGAGGCGCGTGTTGAACATGTAATGCGGCGGGCGGGGGCTGCGCTGCCACGTCTTGAACGTCTCGATGGGGTACTGCAGGTGGCTCCGCGGCAGAATGTTCTCGTAGATGTGGGCGGAATAGCCCCATGCAATGGAAAACGACCAGTTGGTCGGCCGGTGGTAACAGATGGTCTGCTGCAGCATGCGGGAGTTGTCGGCGGCCACCGCCTTCATGAGGTGGCGCGTGGAATCCGGGCGGTTCATTTTAGGGAATATTGGCTGCACCATGTCGAAGTGGTGGAGGGACATTAGAGGGTATTTGGGGTGCGATGATAGGAAACCGGATATGTCTCCTCGCAGATCAATCTGTTATAATAGTAGATATTGGACAAGAGTTAATATATCAAAATATCCATATTGTTATAATCACATAGAAGCTAAAATACAGTCATTTTTCAGTCTTGAATTATTCTTTAGGCCATAATTCACCCGAATTAATTTTGGTTCACGATCAAAAGGTTTTGCAATCGTGAAATTTAGAAAAAGTATCATCAATTCAGAGCCTAATTATGAAGTTTCGTGTGGTTGTAAATTGTAGGCAAATTAAAATAGAATCTATTATTAAGATGATTTATGTATGAATTGTATAGGTTAATTAATTTACTACTCCCTCCGTCCCAAACGAAAAGTCTCATTTCTTTTCGGCACGGAGATTAAGAAATGTGTATAAAGTAGATAAAGTGGGTTTGTGGAAATTATTTAAATATTAAGTATAGAAAGAAAGTGTATTGCCAAAAAAAGAAACAGAACATTTCGTTTGGGACGGAGGGAGTATTAATTACTTCCGTAGTTGTGAATATATTATTATAATAATATAGTACAACTTTAAAAGTGATTATTTTTTATATTTACATTAATAAAATTGATCATATTTAGTATTTACATTAATAAAATTGATATTTTATTAATTTGTACCACACAAACTATATCTATATGTAAGTAGGTTCGTCGATTACTTCTCCAGCAATATTTGGTAACATTATTTTTTTTCTTATTTGTTGATCAGCATTAATACAATATGGAATGAATGTCACGTGACGTATTGGATTATGCAGGATATATAGTTCTAATAATCTTTATTAATTACCTGGACAAATTAAAGGAGTAATTAAACTCTCTAAAATCATGTTTTCTCACGTTTCATGTTAAGTTTTCTTTTCAAGACCGATACTATAAAATACATTATTTTCCTATTTGATTAATATTTATTTTTCAGCTTTTGGTTACTTTTTCCTCTTGAAGTTTTTAGTTACTAATTGTTAAACTTCTTTGTGTGGCACTAATGGTTAATTATTATTGATTGAGAATAATTCTCATTAATTTTTTCGTACGTCCTACCTTTTCTCCATACTTTAATAAATTAAATGGATTAATTAATTGTAATAATAGAGTATGGGCCGGACACAATCCTCTCAGGCTATCAACGGACAAATCCCATTCATACCCAAATTCGAGCCTAACACAATTTTGAGTAATTACAAATTTGGAAGGGGAACTTACTTTTCATGATTTTTTGATTTTTAGAAAACTTTTCATGATTGATAAGATGCATGATTGAGTATTTTTATCTTTAGAAGTATGATTTTTCTAATTTCATTCTTTTAATGGGATAAGAATCAAATAAAACTAGCTTAAATCATAAAAATAATCAAAGGCATTGGGATATCTTAAAATTTCAATCTATCAAAATAAACAAAGAATTAGTTTTATTATTTTTATCTATCAAGGCTAACATTTCAAAGTAAATGTCCCCCATCCAACAGTTTCTTTGTGTGAATATATAATAATTAATATTTTCTATATGATAAACTAATAATTTGCAAATAAAACTAAAAGTTTCCAACACAACTAATATTATTTTCCGTACAATAATTACGAATAAATTATTATCTTTTTTTGTACGAAAATAATTAAACAAATGCTTTTGAATATTTAACTATTGCTTTTGAATATAAAATGTGATAACTTTCTCTGATTCCAATAATTACGAAAATGATAGTAATAGTATGACACATTGTCATTGACACCACATACTTTTGCGGAAGAGACGTTGACACATATAATTCAAAGAAACTAATACTCTTTAATTTTAAATTAATAATTTTCGTAATTAAATCAAAACGGTTTTTATCCAAACCCAAGATTTAATTTTCAATAATTACAGAAATATCACCACTTTTGTGCTTGGTTTGATTAAGTGTGAAGAATCCATATCTAATTAAAATATCCTTGATCCATTAGACAATCAGATATAAAGTTTTGTGGAAGATTTTTTATTTTCTAACTTTTAGACCCATTAGACATCAAAACAAGATTTGGTGAACGAGTTTTATTTTGTAAGTTTGGGGAGCCGATCGAATAGTAGAAAATTGGGTTAATTCTCTCTAAATCCTTAAACTATAGTCATTTTCCGTTTTTTCTCTCAATCTTTGAACTTCCCATAAAAAATTACCAACTATTGATTTTTCCTAATTTTTCCATGACGGGTTTTCCAGCTAAATTCGATCACACGTGGAATCGGAATTAAGTAACGTGGACACGTCGGATTGTTAATAAAACGACGTAGTATCTATTATACATAAATGACGTCGTTTTGTGCTTGTTATTCTTCAATTTGTCGCCGTTCTGCCACATCCACCACCTTCTTCTAAAAGTCCGATCGCTGCCGCTCATCTCCTCCAAAAAACCGGCAGACTACCGCCTTCATCCCTGTCTGTTACAGATTGCCCTGACGACCACTCTCCTCAAAGGCTCCGCGCTCCCAAGATCCGACCTGAGAACCCTTCTCTCTGACCCACGTTTTCAGAGTTGCAGCTAGGGTTTTGCCCCCTCTTCGCACAGCCTAGGGTTTGCACCGTAAATAGCAGCGCCGCCCTGACCTGCCTCCTCCCAGTCATGCCGCCTAACACCCCGAGCCTCTTCAAATTTGGTATCTGAGTGGAGGAGAGAGGGAGGAGGAGGAGGGGCGAAGTGGGTTTTCAAACGTGGGTTTTCAATCGGCGTCGGGAATCGAGTGGAGGAGAGAGGGAGGGGGAGGGGAGAGGAAGTGGCGGCGGTGGGGGATGGGGGAAGGGGGAGAGTCGACGGAGTCCTAGAAAACGTCGGCCCTCAAACCGGCGCCGCCTGAGCTCGCTCGCCGCCTCTGAAATTCCGGCAGAGTCGACACCGCTTTTCGACTTGTGCCAATCTCCTGGAAACCGCCGTCCCCAGAATCTGGGCGGTTGTGGCGGTGAGAGAGAGGGGGGGAGCCAGACGGGGGAAGAGGGGGAAGAGAGAAAGAGAGTGACGTGGGAGGGGGAGAGTGACATGTGAGGGGGAGGGTGGGTGTGATTTGCCACGTATAGGGTGATTTGGCATGAATAACGCCACATAGGAAAATTCCGACTTCGGATTTGGCCGGAAAACCCGTCATGGGAAAATTAGGAAAAATTGAAAGTAGGGGGTTTTTTGTGGGAAGTTCAAAGATTGAGGGAAAAAACGAAAAATGATTATAGTTTAAGGATTTAGAGAGAATTAACCCTAGAAAATTCAACATACTTAGACCCTCAAAAGGTAGTGTTCCTCCGTCACAGTTAATTTGATTGTATGTATATATATATATATATAAGAGTGTTTTTATTCTAGCTCTCCCCTATATATATATATAGGGGAGGGCTACAGTAAAAACATTTCTTAAAATATAAATATAAACGTTTTTTAATGTACGAATTTTATCCAACAGGGTTACGAATTCATCCAACATGGTTACGAATTGTGAAAAATAAATTTTTGTTACATTTGGGATTCGAACCCAGGACCACGAATTCATCCAAAAGGGTTACGAATTAACCGTAGATCTTGATGATCTAAGGGCTGAAAATCATTTATATTTTATACACTTAAGAGTATTTTTATTCTAGCCCTCCCCTATATATATATATATATATATATTTGAGCATTTTCAATTAAATTGATCAATTTTTTTATATGTAACAAATTAGAAAATATATTTGTGACTTTTTATTCACTCTATTCACTTTATTATCAAATACATTTAAAACAGTACAAAATACCAATTTCTTAAATTTCATGTTTAAAAGTAGGGGTGGAAAATCGGGTTGCGGGTATCGGGTATACCCTCACCCGTCCCGATACCCGCGCGGGTATCGGGTACCCGATACCCGCAAAATTCGGGTGGAGGGTCGGGTGCGGGTATCGCATCCTCAAAAATCGCGGGTAGAGGGTACCCGCGGGTATACCCGCGGGTACCCGCATACCCGCAATAAATATTCAAAAAAATAAAATTAAATAATTTTATTTAATAATATTAGGAATTAAACCAATTAACCAAAAGTAAATATTAGGAATTAAACCAATTTTATTAGGAATTAAATCAATAAATATTAGGAATTAAACCAATAAATATTAGAAATTAAACCAATAATATTAGGAATTAAACCAATAAATATTAGGAATTTTATTTAATAATATTAGGAATTAAACCAATTAGGAATTAAACCAATAAATATTAGGAATTAAACCAATAAATATTATGAATTAAACCAATAATATTAGGAATTAAACCAATAATATTAGGAATTTTATTTAATAATATTAGGAATTAAACCAATTAACCAAAATTTAAAAATTAAATTAAATAATTTTATTTAATAATATTAGGAATTTTATTCGTCACAGGTTTTATGGATAATCGATGAAATAGAAAGGATATTTTCAATTTTTTTTGTGAAATGCGGGACAAAATACCCTCTCGCGGGACGAAATACCCTCTCGCGGGACGAAATACCCTCCAGCGGGACCAAAAACCCGCAAAATTACAATTAAAAAAAAAAAATTGCGGGACTGTGAGGGTACCCTCATACCCGCAGCGGGTATCCGCTGCGGGTATTCGGGTACCCGCATCGGGAAAGAGGGTCGGGTGAGGGTGCCGTTTTCGGCAGTTTTCGTCCCGCGGGTACCCGCATTTTGCGGGTAGGGTACCCGCGGGTACCCGATTTTCCACCCCTATTTAAAAGGAATTGGAGTACTATTTAGAGTATTCTACTACTTATATTAGTCGACAAACTAGAATAAATTTAGGTCTAGCGTTTTGGCTTCAATTCCTGTAGAATAAGGTATCTCAATAATATATTCTTGAATTTTTCGATATTAATGTTGGGCTGAACTAAACTTTCCAATTATCATAGTGAGAATTGGTATCAACCCTTATATGCATAATTAAAAATAATTATATAAGTTATAAGTAGGGGTATAATCGAACCGAGCCGAACCAAATAGTGGTGTGCTCAAATTTGGTTTGTTTAGTATCGAATCGAATCCCGAACTTTACTTACCGAATACTTTGAGGCTCGCGAGTGGCTCACTAGCCTAATCGAGCCTATACGAACTTTTTTAATTTATATTTATATTCAAAATATTGATTATTATATTTTAAAAATAAATTATTTATTTAAAATAATAAATGTATTAATTATTTTCTTATGACAAATAAAATTAATTAGAGATTTAATACAATTATTATTATTAATTTTAGTGGATAAATATAAGTTGTATATACTAATAATTTATATTTTTCAAGCTGAATCACTTGACGAACATGTTCACGAGCTAACGATCGAACCGAATACTACTAAACTCAAGTTTGATTTGTTTATTTATCGAGCTTCTCTAAACGAACTTGAATGAGTTTTTTTCGAGCCGAGCTCCGAATACTTCGCGAGCGGCTTGGTTTGTTTACCCCTAGTTATAAGTGTGTTTTTTGGACAGTTGTGTAACTAGCCAACCTTGAATATCCTACACATACGGTCTATATCCTACATAATTAACTAGCACTTATCGCTTTAGAAAAACAAGGCTTTCATAATGAGGGAAAAAAAGATTAAGCCTTTCGAAATTGAAAAATGAGATCTCCTTTAAAAAAGTCAACCATCTTATTTAATTTAATGCTTCATTAGATTTGATATTTGTCTGAGATAATTTCACTAGTCACAACGGATCACAATTTGTAAAACAATATATATACTGAATTCAAACATTAATAAAATTATAAATATATATGTTCTCGAAACTAATATATGTATCAATTTTAGACAAATTTTAGTAAAATAAATCTAATATTTGTCAATTAATATCCAAATGTGGGGAAGTAGTTAATAATGTTTATTCTACATACTAGGTGTGAGTACTTCCACGCACGCCTAATGCAATTTAGCTTGGAAGTAATTAATAGTTAGCTTAACAATAAATAATTAATCTAGGTCTTCGTGCAAGTGGTACATCAATGCAACAGGCATGTAGCTAGGGTAACGTACTAAAAAAAAAAAAAAACTTGTTACTTGTACCGTAATTTATTAAATCAGCACTACGATTTACGTCCTATTATTAAAAAAGTTAAGTAGCACATGTAATTTGATCATTTTATATATATATATACATAACTCCGAATTTCTTCGACTTTCAGATGTTATAACAAATGTGCACTACTCTATATGCACTCTGATTAATTAATAAATTAATTCAAATTTAAACCCTTATGACTAGCTTAATTTTGTTTATCACAAAATAAGAAATGTCGATGCAAACCAAGACTTAATTACACTGGTGGACTCGTAAAATAGCTATTCCTCTCTACGTCTCATTATTGTTGTCACAATTATCATTTTGAGTTATCCCATTATTATTGTTCAATTCTTATAAAAAGTGTGAGTCCTACCAATTTATCCCTTCTTCTTAAGTCTCATGTTCAAAATTTTGAGACAATAATAATAAGACAGATCAGGAAAATATAAAATAATAAAAATAAAGATTACCTATTAATATAAAAGGGTAAAAGCTGCTTCTACTATTTCACCCCTTAATGCACAATCAAGAATACACTTAGTTAAGTGTGCGTGTGTTGGCCAAGCGGTAAAGGGTTAATGCCTAAGGCCAAAGGTATTGGGTTTGAGTCCCTTGTGGTGCGGTCATTTAATTTCTTTATTTATTATTTAATATTGTAAATTTATCAAAAAAAAAAAATACACTTAGTTGTGAATTATCCTTTATATAGACAATTAACAATCAACAATAATTTTGGCTGTGAATTCATCAAGGGCAAAAAATTAGTTTAAGCCTAAAATTAACCAATTTTTTTTTTATCACTTTCTTCTATTCTTTATGATTATTTTTTAATTTTGACGAAAATGAGTATTCTAATATATTAAGTGAATATGCATGAAATTAATTACCTGATGAATTCCTTTGAGGGGCGTGAGGTTTACTCCAATATCCGCAATACACGACATAGTAGTGCGATCAGCAGCATTAAGATGGCGATATCTGAGCAGGCATTTCTCCATGTCCGCGGCCACAAGTTTGGCCAAAGGGTAGCTCATAATAAATCCGGCGCCGCCGAATCCCTGGCTGAATGAGAACCAATAATTCGACAAAATAAACTCCGACTGCCCACCAAAGTAGTAATACTTTGTGTGATCGTACCCTGCAAGGATGTGAACGATATTATCTACGACGAATATGGAGTCGTCGTCGCCCATCACCAGCCACCGGAGATTCTCGTGGTCTTCCCTGTACGGACACAGCAACAGTAAGAGGAGAGGAAGCAATTTCATTTTTTTAAAATACCACCAAATTATTGATAGTTCGTATCAAATTATAGAAAAGATGTTTTGTAAAAAATTGGAAATCAAAATTTGCCCCAATCCATTGAGAATCTTTTATGGGTACCTGTACACCTCCATGATGGCGTGTATAATCCGCTGCGCCACCACGTTGGTCTTGTGGAGCAGCTTGGTGATGTCGTCGGAGATTCTGTAAGGAGGCGACGCCGGCGACCACGGAAGGAGATCCCCGGTGGGGGCGGTGTCGAGGAACAGAAAGCCGCGCGTGACATTCGGGCGCCACCATGATTCGATGTATGCCTTCCGGTGGTGCCACGCCCGCTCCGACCCGACGAGGCCGAATACGAGGTGCTCGAGCGTGGTCGGAGTTGCCGAGGATTGTGTTTCCTTCTCCGTAGAGGGTGAGAATGGTTGCCGTTTGAGGAAAGGAGAGAAGAAGTCGGCGGAGGCTGGGCAGTTGGGGTACTGATTGGAGAAGGCCACGAAGATGAAGTAAAAGACTACAAACAGAATTGCAAGGGTTTTGCATGGGCCGCCGGAAACATCCATTTTTGGAGACGACGACATTTTTTTCCTTTGACAAAAATTGGTGCTTGACTAAATCATGAGAGCTGGGATTACCTTCAATTTATATGTGTCCATGTGTGTATATACATGTATAATGAACTATTAAAATATTTATTTTGTTATTCCAAAAAGGGTTAAGTACCAAATACCCCCAACGTTGGGGCTCCTATCGCGTATAGGACCCTATAGTCAGGGTAGGCGCTGTTTACTACCTCAACATGGCTAAACCTAATTAGCAAATCCCCCTGCGTTTTAACACCGTTAAGTCACCGTCAAAAAATTTATTTTTTTTAAATTTTTAATTAAGATGGTCTCTCCCCCCCATCGAGCATCCTCTCTACTCTCCTCTGCGTTCTCTTTCCCTCTTTGCTATACCGTCTCTCTCCCTCCTTCTCCAGTGAGCGTCGCCGGTTCTCGCCGCCTCTGGCGTGGCAAGGCCGGCGCCTCCCTTCTTTCCCCTCTTTTCCTTCCTTTTCTTCCCCTTTTCCTCAAATCAGAAATAGATCTATGGTTTTCCTCTCCACAATTCTTGTTCTCCAGCGAATAACGCCGCCGCTGCTGCTGCTTGTCGCGCCGCCACCTTTTCTGTCTCAGGTAAGCTCCCTTCCTCACTCTCTCATGATGTCGCGCCGCTGCGCATGCAGTGCTGGCGGTCGCCGCCCTGCTCTCTTCTCTCTTCCTCTATCTCGCTCTGTCATTTTCTCTCTCGCTCAATCTCTATCTCTCTGTCTCCTCTCTACTTCACTCCCTCAATCTCCCTCTCTCTCTGCTATCGGCGGCCATCGAGCACCCCGTTTACTGCTCAAATTAATAAATCTCTAATTATTTCTTACTTCAGGAATCGATGGCTCAGACGTCTCCGGCGAGGCAGCCCGTCTACTGCTCAAGACTCTATTTTTTTTACCTTTCTTTTGTTATTGATCTGCTTTCCTATTTAAATACTGTAAAATTAAGGTTTTGATGGTGAAGCTATGCTTATGTTTAATCTGGTGTAGCTATGTCTATTCTGCTTTGATGGTGAAGCTGTGCTTATGTTTAATCTGTGAGAGATCTTCGGAAATGATTGTTCGTGTACTGGAGAGAGAGAGAGAGAGAGAGAGAGAGCATCTTAATTAAAAATTAAAAAAAAAATAAATTTTTTAACGGTGACTTAACGGTGTTAAAACACAGGAGGGGATTTGCTTAGGTTTAGCCACGTTGAGGTAGTAAACAGCGCCTACCCTGACTATAGGGTCCTATACGCGATAGGGCCCCAACGTTGGGGGGTATTTGGTACTTAACCCTTCCAAAAATAAAAATAAAATTAAAATTAAAAACTACACTTTCAATTTTACTCTTATTATAATAAGGGTTAATAGCCGAAAAATACACGAACTATCACCGAAATTGCATATTGCACATGACCTTCAAAAATAGCTCCATAATACATCACCTTTTAATTTATTCGTGATTTGCACACGGCGAAAGTTTCGATTACCCTTAAGTTTGACCGGCGATGATGTGGACATTATTTAACATTACATGGCAGCCACGTGGGCAAAACGACGTCGTTTTGCCCAGAAACTGAATTTTCTTTTCTTATCTCTGTTTCTTCCATCTTCTCTCAAATCTCTGTTCTCTCTCTTCTCTCAAATCTCACGCACACACTCACATACACGCACACCCTCTCACATCCTCACACCCACGCCGGAGTTCCTCCCCTCCAAGCCGTCTGCTTCCCTTCGCCAGCGATCGTCTCCCATCTTTCGGCCGGAACAGCAGCCTAACAGCCACCGCCGCAGCCGCTCTTCTCTTTTCCAGATCTGGCGCCTCCCAGCCGCCTCATCTCTCCCTCCTCTCTTTCTCGGCCAGGTCAGCGCCGCCGCTGCTCCCTGCAAATCTGTTCATCCCTCTCTCGGCTCTTCCCATTAAGAGTCCGCCGCCGCGAAAGCTCCATCTCCCTCGGCCTCTCTTATCTTCCGGCGGCGACGAGGCCGCCGGTTACCTCTCCCTATCCCAGTGTCATAGACGTCCTCTTCTCTCTCTCTAATCTGTTTCTCCACCTTCAAATCTCCAATCTCTGAATTTTTGGGTGGATTTGATGTTTGTAGATTTGCATATCTAGGGTTTTTTTGTGTGGTTGAGGATTTGGGGATTTCCATTTTGGTTTGCAGATCTGTGGTGGTGTTGCGGCGGTGATGTTGTGATGGCCGGAGATTCGTGACCACCCGGCACACCTGCAGCTGGCGGCGGGGGCGGGGGCGTAAAGCAACAACAATTTTTTCTTTTTTAATTTTTTTTATTTAAAAAAGCTTGACAAAACGACGTCGTTTTACATGATCGCCGGTGCGTCCACGTCTGCAAATTCCGGGAGACACGTCATCTAAGATTTTAGGGATGGTCAACGCATGTGCAAATTGCAATTAAATCAAAAGGTGGTGTATTGTGGAGCTATTTTTGAAGGTCATGTGCAATATACAATTTCGGTGATAGTTCGTGTATTTTCCGGCTATTAACCCTTATAATAATTCACAGCGACAAAGCTCTTTAGTCGTTAAATTGACCTTATTTTACCTACAATATTCATCATCAAAAAAGTTTTTAGTTGTGCAATGACCATAATTTATATACAATTTTTGATTAAAATAATTTTTAGTCGTGAATTGACTATATTTTATTTATTATTCACGAACACAATAATTATTAGTAATAAATTGACCGTAATTTATTGACAAAGCTTCTTAATAGTAAATTGATCATATTTTCACTATAATTCACAATCATATGACTTCCGACATGTAAATTGATTCTATTAATTTTGCATACAATCCTTAATCACAAGGTTTTCATTCATGAATTAAAGATAATTAATTTGAAATAAGGATAAAATATTATTTTAAGTAAAAAATACTCTCTTCATTCCACAAGAGTGTGCATCACTTTTGGTGGCATGAGTTTTAATAAAATGTTATATGAGTGTATTGGGAGTTGAAGAAGTGATTCACTTTATTATATATAAAATTAGAGTAAGAGATAAGGAGTTAGTGATGAGATAATGTCCAAAAATGGCAAATGCATACTCTTATAGGACGTCCCAAAATAAAAATAAGGGCACGAACAGTCTTATGAGATAGTGGGAGTAAATATTTTAAATCTTTTTTCTTTGGGGTTATTTTTATGTTTATAATTGTAAAATGAGAGTGTTTTGATATATCAATTCTGCATATGTATATATGAGATTAAGTTCAAATGAGAATCATTATTTAAAATGAATTACATGTGGTGAGATCTTAGATTGATTTG
The DNA here is from genome assembly GCF_028751815.1 of Salvia miltiorrhiza. Classification (NCBI taxonomy): domain Eukaryota; kingdom Viridiplantae; phylum Streptophyta; class Magnoliopsida; order Lamiales; family Lamiaceae; genus Salvia; species Salvia miltiorrhiza. Next base: position 28,083,473 of record NC_080389.1, on the reverse strand, counting down.
TAAGTGTTGATTTAATATATTTTATGACTGATATTTATCTGGAGAGAAAAAATATTTACATAGGTTCGAATCATGGAGGGAAAGAAAATTTTACTATTTTTTTTAATATCGTTATTCAACACTATATATTGCATTATTCACTAGTCTCACGATTTCACGAAAAATAGCAATCTCACTGGAACATACCCCTATTATATGTGAGCTAAAATAAAAACACCTTTTAGAATATAAAATATGAATTACTTTCAGCCCTTAGATCATCAAGATCCGCGGTTGATTCATCACCTTGTTGGATGAATTCATGATCCCGAGTTCGAATCCCATAAATAGCAAAAAAAATTAATTTTCGCAATTTATACATTTACACTATGAATTCATACGTGTTATATACATAATTCATACATTTTAGGTAGTTCGTATTTTATATATTAAGAAGTGTTTATACTGTAGCCCTCCCATATATAACAATTTTTTTTAGTACATTAATTTTAACAGTGAATGCATTAATTTTTACAGTGGATGCATTAGATTTGATGGTTCTCACGTTCACACAAATAATGTAGTTCTCTCTAGAATCACACACACACATACACACACACACATAGATATATATATATATATATATATATATATATATATCCAAGTAATAATCATTAAATAAAATAAAAATGGAGAATCATTTTCAGATCTTCGATCATCAAGATTTACGTTGGATGTATCATGTTATTTGATGAATGCATAACTTGGGTTTGAATTAAATTTAGGGGGAATAATTTTTTTTCTAGTACATTAATTTTAACAGCGGTGGCATTAATTAATATAATCTCACTAGAACCAACTATATATATATATATATATATATATATATATATATATACACACACATATAGAGGTGGGCTAATTAAAATAAAAACACCTCTTAGAATATAAAATTGGAACCATTTTGAGCCCTTAGATCATCAAGATCTACGGTTGATTCATCATCTTGTTGGATGAATTCATAGTCTCGAATTCGAAACCCATAAGTAGCAAAAAAAATTATTTTTCGCAATTCATACATGTTCTACATATAAATCATAAATTTTAGCAAGTTCGTATTTTATATGTTAAGTGTTTATACCTTAACCCTCCCCTATATATATATATATGATCATATAGAACCAATTTCCTCAGATAGTATATTGAACTCAATCTCATTCATCCATCAATTTGATCTAATGGGTGATATTGGCCCCTTTTTTTAACCGTTTTTATTCGTTGAATCTTTAGTACAGGTAATTCAGTCATTTCCTTTTGTAATTCTAATTCTCGTGTGTTGCGCGCTGAGTTCCTTTTTAATAGATTTTTAGATTTTGTTTCCTTTATTCGTGAGATTCTTTTTCCTTCTCCATTATTCTTGCAATATATACGTGATTACTTTTTCCTTATTCTTTTTCTCTGTAATTCTTATTAATTCACTTGAGACAGTATCGTTCCAATGGGTGAAATTAATGAAATTTGGCGCCCCGGTACTGCACATAATTTGGTACTACACATAACTTGGAATTCAAATCAATTGAGTTTGAGCTATCAATTTGTATGTGTTTTTTGTTTGATTTATGTTTCAATTTGTATGTGTTTTTCGTTTGATCAATTGTATGTGTTTTTGGATTGATCAATTGAGATATTACTAATCCAATGTTTTAATATGAACCATGCATACTAATAAAGAGGCAACCGTGGGTGAATGGGGGAAATGGGTTGATGGGGAATGGAAATGGGAGTTCAAATGGCGGAGGGAGATAAGGGCGAGTGAACAGGAGGCGGTGGATCGGCTAACTAATTTTATTTCTCAGTGTTCTCCTTGTGCAGATAGAGAAGATTGCTGGATTTGGATGGCCTCTCCGGATGGAAAATTTTCCACAAAGTCGGCATATTCAAAACTCAAAGATTGCAGCATTGATCTTCCAAGACCGAATGTCGATGCAGAGTTTCTTAACTTGATTTGGAAGGCAAAAACACCTCACAAAGCAACCATGACAGCGTGGAGAATGCTGAAAAATCGACTTCCGATGTGCGATAACTTGAGGAAAATGAAGATTTTGATGAGCGATGAAGTGACCAAATGCTGTGAATGCGGGTTGCAGGAAGAATCGACCAACCATTTTTTTCTTCTTTGCCCGCAGACGGATGAGGTGTGGAGTGAATTGCAGAAGTGGCTGGGTATTGCAACAGCACGCCCAAACCATTTTGGAAAACACTTAGGTATGTTCACTACTTTTGGAAAAGAAAAGAAGATTAGAAACCTTCTCTTGACTACTTGGGTGGGTTGTATTTGGATCCTGTGGAAGAAAAGAAATGAGAGACGCTTCAGTGGTATAGAGTGGGATAGCAAAAACTTTGTTTTGAAGATCAAGATTAGGCTTTGGTCTTGGAATAGGATTTTTGAGATTGTTGATGATGCGATGGATTTGGATGCGTGGTGCTCCAATGACTTGATTTGTAAACTGCTTTAAGGCTTTTGCCTTGGTACCTCTGGTACCGTTTTATTTAAGCTTCAATTTTTCTGATAAAAAAAAAAATATGAACCATGCATACATGTAAAACTTAACCCTGCATATTTTTTCAACTAACCTTGCATTGTTTTAATGAACCATGCATATGTTTTAATTAAATATTATTTTAATGAAACATGCATCTTGTTTAACAGAACCCTGCATATTGTAATATTTTATGCTAAGGCTAACAATTGCATTACTTTGGTTCATGGTGATTGTGTTAAGATGGAGGAATTATTGCAGGCTTTTGAAGAGCTGCATGATTCATGTAGAGTTTCCAATGATGGCAGGTCAAACAATGAAATGTTTGATGAATTTTATGGAGGCTCAGTTCCTGGGGATCTTGATGTTAGTTGTCTGATGTTGTGAAGGATAAAGGAAGTGGAAAAAGAATCAAGTCCAATAAAAGAGAAGGAGATGAAGAAAGCTGATAAGCCATTGAGAAAACGCAGCAAATGTAAACAAATGCGACATCATGATATGCATAACTGTGATGAAGAACCTGTATCAGATTAGTATTATTTTTTATAACCATTTGTTTCATTTGATTTGAGTAACAATTTTATATTTCTTGTTGTTTTAGTTGTATATAACAATTAATTATATTTTTAGAATGTGTATAGAGTTGATTTGTATGTTTTATCGAATCCAGAGTTAATTTTGTGTTGTTAGATATTTCATGTACACAATATGCATCGTTCCATGTTAACATTTGTAGGATTCTTTTTTAAGATTTTCATTGTTCTGTTCTGATTCATGATGATTTCCTTGTCACATTATGCAATGTTCCTCATATACATTTGCATGGTTCATATACAAAATATGCATTATTCAGTATTAACATTTGCAGGGTTCCTTTTTAATATTTGCATTGTTCTATTTTAATTCTTTATGATTGCCTTTTCACATTATGCATCTTTCTGTGCTGACATATGCATGGTTCATATTAAAAATATACATTATTATGTGTTACAATTTGCAGGTATAAAGTTACTGTATTTGTCAAATGAACTTTATGCCCTTCGTATTTTTTTTTTTGAAAAACTGCGTCTTTAATGTGCGCTCCATGTCTCAATCGTCCGTAAAGTCTGAATTTACTCAATTTGTGGTCCAGACTGGACCTATATACGACATAAGGGAAGGGTTATATATATATATATATATATATATATATATATATATATATATATATATATATATATAGGGTTAGGTTCTATGAATAATTATATTTTTAGAGAAAATGGAGAAAAACAAACAAATCAATAAATTCTACGAACAAACCAACATAACTCATTAACAAATGTATCTAGTAAATATGGTAAAAATTTTGCCCCCTCTAGGATTTAAATCCAAACCAAAATTATTGTTCATACAGTAGATTGATTTATTCATAGAAATTATTGACTTTTTTCCCCATTTTCTCACGCATTCTGCATTGTCTAAATATTTAGCACATTCTCCATGGAACATTTATGTGTGTGTGTGTGTGTGTGTGTGTGAGAGAGAGAGAGAGGAGTAGGCTAAAAACAACTATTGGAGTATAAAATATGAATAAATATGAACAAATCAAACTTTAATTTTTATGTAATTTATAAAATTAATGATCTGAATAACAATATATAAAGTATTAGAATAAAAATAAATGCCTAAAACACAAAAGATAAAGCTAACGAGCGCTAAACATGAGTGGTGCTCACATAAGGTATGTAGCATAACATTTCTCTCTCTCTCTCTCTCACTATATATATATATATATATATATATATATATATATATATATATAGGGGTAGTTTAGAATAAAAACACATATTTTTCTATAAACTATATACAAATTAAAATGTACGAATTTTATGTAGAACACATATGAATTGGCTGTATAACTGTATGAATTATTTTTCGCTACTTTTGGGATTCGAACTCAGGACCTGAATTCATCCAATAAGGTGATGAATCAACCGTAGATCTTGATAATCTAAGGGTTGAAAATTGTTCCTATTTTATAGTTTATACAAAAAAAATTATTTTTATTCTAGCTCTCCCCTATATATATATATATATATATATATATATATAGGGTTGCATTCTACGGAAACACAATATTAGATGGAGAATGGAGTCGCAATTTGGTTCGTCAGATCAATCTTGATCAAAGGCTGAGATTAGAAGTTAATATAATTAAAATTGGTAAGATTCATAATATCCCTTAATTTACTCCTTTCTCTCTCCTCTCTCTATCTCCCGTCACCCCTCACCTCTCTCCTCTTTCTCTCTCGTCCCCTCTCTCCTCTCTCTCTCTCTCTCTCTTAAAATCAAAATACATAATTAAGTTCATAAAACTATATCTGAAAGTTCGTAAAACTGTATTTGCAAGTTCATAAAACTATATCTGCAAGTTCAATCCTACTCTCCCATCTACCTCTTTCTCTCTCACGATTTTCCCCCATTAAACACCAGAAAACTTCAACACCATTCAAGACAAGTTCAACACAAGTTCAACACAAGTTCAGAAGTTCAAGACCACAAATTCAAAAGTTCACAGAATTATACGTATAAGTTCAATAAAATTATTTACAAAATCTGCCGCCCCCTTCCTCTTCTCCGGCGAATGTTCAATGCATGGAGAAGGGGGCGGCGGCCGGAGTTCAGAAGGCGGCGGTGGTGGCTGAACTTGGGGCGTTCGAAGGCGGCGGTGGTGGCTGAACTTGAGGGCGTTCGAATGCGGCGGTGGCTGAACTTGGGCGGCAGTGGCTGAACTTGATGGGGTTCGAAGGCGGAGGTGGCTCTGAACTTGAGGGCGGCGGTGGCTCTGAACTTGTGGGCTGAACTTGGGGCGTTCGAAGGCGGCGGTGGTGGCTGAACTTGAGGGCGTTCGAAGGCGGCGGTGGCTGAACTTGGGTGGCGGTGGTTGAACTTGAGGGCGTTCGAAGGCGGCGGTGGCTCTGAACTTGAGGGCGGCGGTGGCTCTGAACTTGTGGGCTGAACTTGGGCGGCGCCGAGGAAGGAGGCAGCGCCACCTTTTGTGTGTGTTCTGTGTGTGTGTGTGTGTGTGTGTGTGTTCTGCCGGTGTGTGTGTGTTCTGTGTGAGAGACGAGAGAGATAGGGAAAAAGGGACGGGAGAGAGAGAGAGATGAGAGAGGAGAGAGGAGAGAGGGAAGTGGGAAAAAGTGACGGAAGAGAGAGAGATGAGAGAGGAGATAGGAGAGAGGGAAGTGAGTAATTTAAAGGATCTTACCAATTTTATTTTAAAAAATTATTATATTAATTATATTAGCTTTTAATCTCAGCCCTTGATTAATATCGATCTAACGAACGAGATTATGACTCTAGACTTTGCAAATATTTATGTTCTTGTTGAACTCTCCCCTATATATATATATATATTGAGAGAGAGAGAGAGAGAAGTCTAAATGTGGTAAGAATGAAAATAAATCTGGAACGTCAGATATCCAAATCATATGCCGATATTTATTCAAATTTATTGTGCGAAATGTGAATAACGAATACGACAATATTATTCATAGATTTATATTAATTTATTTATTATTCTCATTTCTCATGAAAATAATCATTTTCACTATAACTCTAGAGAAAGAGAGTAAATGCGGAAAAAAAATTAATCTGCTTGTAATCTGCTTGAAAAATAAACTCATTGTAACCTGCGAAAAAAAATAACCTACTTAAAAAATGAGAATAAAGAATAAGTCAATATAAATTTACGAATAACCTGCTTGTAATACACGAATAACGTATTCAGTCAATGTGGTGATATTTTCACTCCATCGAAGATTCAAATTAACCTAGGTGAAATTTTAGCCCCCTCTAAGTAAATATCAGTCATAAGATTTTAATATCTCACATTTTAGTGAGAAATTTAATGAGAAATGAAAATAATGAATATCTACTTATTTGTGGTTTTATTGAAAATTTTATTTTTCGTGAGAAATGAAAAATGAACATATCAATAAATTCTACGAATAAAGTAATATAAGTGATGAACTGTCGCAGCCCGATTCCCAAACGCTAGTGATAGCGGGGTACGAGTATCGATACGACTAATATAAATGAATAAAGAACAATAGAACTAAACTAAACATCGGGCGGAAGCTTACATCAAAACATACGAAGGTAAAGTATTATAACTCGGCTCAAAGGTATATACGTCGACATCGTTATAACTTCTTGAATATTAGGAATTTCAAGAAGAAAAGCAAAGCAGGTACAACTTATTTTCCATAAAGAAGCATAAAATCAAGAGTATCACAGCAAAAGGCGTAATAGTTATATGTATGAAGAAATATAACCGCGAGTATATTACTTGATTAAGAAGGAATAAGGTATCATCTCGCTAAGGTTTTATCAATATCAGAAGGAAAGCAAAGTACATCATCCTTAAAACTCTAACATCGAGGGAAAACAACAAAGAAACTTCATCGATGAAACAATCCCCACTAGCACCAGTCCAATCTCGCTCCATTGCTTAGCCTGCACATTTAGAAATATATGCAGGGCGTGAGCAATAATACTCAGTGGGCAAACGCCGAAAAACATGAAAGGCGCTCTTAGAGCTATATGTTTGAAACTTGCCACATCATCAGCAATACACAGAAATACGTCAGCATAAATGAATTTGTGCATGCAGTTTTAATAATCATAACATCATAAAGAAACGATAGCGCTATCAAAATACTCATCATGTATGTACCACATCTACAACTCATCATCATTAAAGGTACTGAGAAGTAGGCCTCCCTCTCAAGTACCGTGACCGGCCGACCCGAAGACGGCTCACGGTCACCTCTGTGTACACAACCCCGCTTGTGGCAGGATCCGAATTCGTCTCATCAGTAGAGGGTAACATACAAGCTCAACATCGAAAATTGGCAAGTCAAACAGTTCTTAAACATCATTAAACTCAATATTTGATAAACTCATAAATATCATCATCAATCATTTTAGAAAGCTCATACGATAAACGTATACTCAAAATATTGCCCACCTGTAGTCCTTCGCTTAAGCTCGGATAGGAATAGGTGACTTACTTCTTCGTCTTGCTCGGGTCTTCATAAATCATCAACATCATCACGAAAGTTCATGTGATAAAACAAACCTTAGTTAGAACTCATTACTAAAATTCAATCTCATCTCAACAATAACTTCTCACTCAACGTCTATTTTCCCAATAAAACTAAATCCCTAGGTATACTCAACCTCTAAGGATTCACACGTCCTATTCTCGATTTAACTCTCAACTCTGACTATACTCATAGCAGACAAGCACATAGGCATGTACAACACATAAGCATACAACTCACATATAAACATACAAACAAACAGACATAAGTTTGACTCGGTGACCAGAGCAGAGAAATGCTCGATGGTCAGAGTGGAAAAACTCAGCAGAGCGGAGCAGACTAGCTCGGCAGAGCAGAGAAGAAATACTCGCCAGAGCAGAGGAATGCTCGCCAGTAGAGGAAAATTCACGCCAGGGCAGAGAAATCACTAGCAGAGGAATCACTCGTTAGAGGAATCAAACGTCAGAGGAATCAAACGTCAGAGGAATCAAACTTTAGAGGAATCACAAACTCTCTGTCATACCAGAGGAATGACTTCTCGGGTTAGGGCGGTGAAATGAACTTGCTGGCATTACAGCGGAGAAATGAACTCGCTGGCATTACAGCGGAATGAACTCTCGGCTAAGTAGTGCAAGACTCAAGACAAAACAGTGCGGACAAAAGCAAACTCGAAAACTCATCAACTTTTTATTCCCGAAAATCATCAAACACTACCAAACATCAAAAAGTACTATCACTCAACATCATAGCCAACTCAAAAACTCATCTAAACACTACATTCATCAAACATCACGTTAATCATTTCATATATTCATGCTCATCATCAAAACATCGTTCAAAACATAACCTACAGATTTTTCCCAATTTCTTACATCAAACTAAATTTTGTAAAAACTCAGATCTCAAGACTAAGCTTTGCAAAACACACCTTAATCACTTCAAATGATCACATAAGACACATTTCTCACCCCAATTTAAGAAAAGAACCAGAAAGATTTTCAAAGGGCATGAACCCTAATTTTCGAAAATGACGAAACAGGCGGAGGGGGAGTTTCTCATGCTTCAATCATCCTTCTATACACATATCTCACATAATAAAGTCTAGATCCAAAAGATTGAAACACTTACTCAAGTAGTTTCAAGAAAAAGGAAATCTTCTCTCTATTCTTCAAGCATCAAACTCCACTAATCTTCTTAAATCAAGAGTAGAAAGTGTTTAAGGACTAGATTTAGTGGAGAATTTCACCATAGATACGTCTTGAGAAGCTTGAGCTTAGTCTCCAATGGAGGAGAGAAGGAATGACGTGAGAGGGAGAGAAGAAGGTGAAGGGCCGAAAAAAATGAAAGTGACGGAAAGAGAGAGAAAGTCTCTTGTTTTAATCACAATTCTTACACTCTAATCTAGAAAGCATTAAATACTCAAATAGTACTTTGTCTCCCCACTTGGCCACTTGTCAAATCACACATGTGAGAAAGATTAAAATAATGGGAGTGAGTGTAGGAATGTGTTGCGGGAATTAAATCGTGTACTACCACAATTACTCAATTATAAGTACACACATATGAGGTAAATCACATAACGTCAATTAAAAAGCCCACAAAGTTGTCACATTAAAGACGGATCATCACTCGTCATTTATCTAATCATCACTCTAGCTTAATCCTCTTTATAGCGACTCTCAAACACTACCTCGACTCTAACTCTCATCTTTCACCTCAACATCAGAAATCAATTTACATCTTCATCTCAGCTCTATCATCATTTTCAATTCTATAAACGTCTCTATTTTACTCATATTACCATCCATTGATAACTCAAGGGTTCTCTCCCTCTCTTCCTCGACTCTATGTCAAACTCATTATTCCTATTTTCTTAATAGGACAGTCAATCTCTGATAACTCGGTATCCGGAAATTCTATTCCCGGTAGTCGGAAGTAAAATAAAATCTCGACTCAATTCAATCGGCATCTCTAACTCGACTCGTTTCTCAAATCTCATCACTCTAACTTCATCATTGGTTTGTCCCCTCATAACTCTATTTAAAAGAAAATCTGTGTTATCTGGTCATAAAAGAAAAATAATCTCGCATCTCGTCATCTCAATATTCTCAATAGTGTTAAAACACTATTTTCCAACATAAGGAAAAGTACGGGGTGTTACATGAACAAACGTATTTATTTAATATATATGGTGAAAATCTCGTCATCTTTAGAATTTTAATTCATACAAAAATGCTTGTTTATAAAAATTAATGATTTATTTATCAGAATTATTGACTGGTTTGCTAATATTTAAACGAATTCTGAATTTTCAACCGATTTATCATTGAGAATTCTCAATGACGAAATCTTTCTCTAGAGTATATGCAAATACCTAATGGCAACTATTTGTGCTTCGTGAGATGGAGGTAGCTTAACTCAATAGATTACGATAACATGTGATTAACGTGATAACTCAACCATTATGCACATGGTCATCTGATCTTTGAGTAATTGGGAAGCCTATACAGAATATTAATGTAAAATATTGTTGCTGACTTTTCTGTATGCAATTAAACTTTGCCGCCTTTGTACTATATTGATACAGTATATTCCGGAATGATATTGTCAAATGCGTTGACTAAGCATATCTTCTCTTGCAATTTTTTTATTAAAAAAATGGGCGAGGAATTCTAATTAATGGATTGGAATCACGAAACAGATGATTTAGATATATGTGACAAGACAATTTAGGATATTATCAGTACTAATATTATTTGATAAACAATTTGCATTTTGTGAAATATTTAGAGTTAATATAACTCATTCACACATTTGGAAAGTAAGTTCATCTAATTAGGCAAAACCTGTAGTTTAATCATAACATGTCTTGGAATAACAGTGACAATCCTCCTAATCTACAAAGTCTACAAGAAATTCAATTTTTAATAGGTCATGTGAAGCTAATTTTAAGTCATAGTGAAAGTGATAAACATTTTTGATTCAACACGCCGGGTTTCCAAAATTTAATCATAAAAATTAAAAACAAAAATATTTGAGCTAAAGACATCAACAATATCCTCACTCAATTTTGAATCTATAAATAGAATCAATTAAATCATAAATACTTTTATTGCATAATGCAAATGCAAATTCATTTCTTGTTTAACCATATAATACATAATTATACATAAAATAATAATAATATACAATCATTCATCAAAAATAAATAATTAAAGTAATTTATAGTCCAATTAAATAATTAAGAAAGCCCAAATTTAATTAAGTGAGGCAACCCAAATTAAATTAATAAGAGGCATTTTTTGAAAAAAATTCGCAGCCCACATAAAAAAATAAGGCAGCCTTGGTTACATTAGTTTGTTTATTGTTCTGGCATCTACTCGGTGTTTGGTAGGTTTGGCAAATAATTATTGTGGCCCATGGCAGCCCACAGGCCCGCATCCAAATTTGGGTTTCGTCTCGTTTAATAAACCAGCGATTGGTGCCGATTAACTTTAATCTGGTGCTACTAAAAAATTCAAATTCCAACTTGCCCTCCCAAAATTTAATTTGGGATTCTAAAATATTAATGGGAATGACAATCAGCCATTCTCTTCGTCTTTCTGGAGGAAGGGTTCCGTCAAGCAGGTACGAATTTTATGCTATAGAAATTTCTTCTTCCATACTTTCTTCTCAGAAATTCGATTCCGACCACATGAGCGTTGATATTGTGGTTCTTTCTATAGCCTTGTGTTTTTTTTGAAATTATTTGCCCATGAATAAATTGTGATTTCTAGAACTTGTAAAAATCAGAAATTTGCAAATCGCGTTATACCGTGTTCATAATGATGTGATCTTTATATTGTGTGACGAATGTATCTAATTTTGCTCGATTACTGCTAAAGAATCCATTTTTCTTGTAGTGACTGATTTTTATTTTAGGGTTGTTAGGTCCCGGGGGTCTCGAATAGGTGTAAAGGGGGGGGGGGGAATACACCTATGGGCTATTTTTACAAATTCCTCAATCAGAGAGATCTCAAGATAGAGATCTAAACGAAACTTTACACGCAAACACAGACACCTGTTGACTGAAAACAGTTTTGACCAAACAGGGTTGACGACTGATACTGAAAGCTCTTCAGTAAGGAGTTATCAGTTAAGTTACTGGAACTTAACTGATGCACTTATGGGCTTCAGTCGAGTTTGCTAAAACATATATGATAACACTCTTCCTGACTATCAAAAGATAGATCAGTCAGACTGATATCATAAGCAGCGAAAATTAAACTTAGTTTCGCAATAGCCTCGGTTGAGCACGTAGTTGGTCTTAGGTTTCCCTTTACCGTTAATCAGTATTTAGTTTATCAATTGAAACAACACAAGTAAGAATGTAAAACTGAAAGCTGTAAATAACACAGAGACTTTTACGTGGTTCGGAAAAACCCTTTCCTACATCCACGGTCGGTTGATCAGACCAATAATCCACTCCACAAGTGCTTAACAGGTGCACTGCAAACCAAACCGTGTGCTTGCCGGGTGCACACAACCGTACCACTGAAGAAAACCCTTCTTCAGTACCCACACTTCACTCATGTCGGATTTCTCTTTCTTAGCACAACCTGCGCTAAGACTCTAAGAGTCAGAAAACCCTTCTGAACTCCGAATCACTCAAAACACTCAAATCTTTCTTTTGGAAAGGAGGTTTGAACGAGTGCCAACCATACTGCAAAGAACAAGTTCTTTGTAGCAAGTTTGACCTTGGCTTCTGGGTAAACAGAGGTTTGTCTAAGGTCTAAGAGAATGTATGTAATCAGCAGTGACTGATTTTGGCTTTGGAATTCTCTTCTTCGATTCAAGCTTTGGGGAGGTTAAGCTTTAGACTGAGTAGCAATTTCGGCAGAGCTTCAGCTTATGTCGTTGAATCGGTGAAGGTTGAAGTGATCCTTGAGCGCTATTTGTAGGAGAACTCTTGAATAGATCCGTTGGCGTAGAACGTCCTCAAGATTTCTTCCGTTGGAGAGCAATTCGAATTTGGGCTGAGGCTTCAATCTTCGAGGTTCCTTGTCTGGTGGAAATGGCTCTCTTGAGGGACAGGAGATGTGACGTCTCTGATAAAGTGACCACCAAATAGGAATGACCTCTGCAGAGATAAGATCCTGAGATCTCTGCATTTAATGCGGCTGTACTCTTGTGAGTACGTGGCTTCCTTTGAACGTTGGAAGATCAGTCCGAGGAAGAATGTTCAACTGATACTTGACTTTAGTACCAGTCTGTGGCACGCATTAAGTAATCAGTTCCAAACTGATTCTTCAACTGATACTTCAGTTGGTATCTTCAGTCTTCAGTCTTCAGTATTCAGTCTTCAGAACCGCATACTAAACTAGAAACGAACTCTAACACTTGAGTTCAAAACTGTTCTAGTCTATTACAATTACGACTTATGAATTTTGGTATCATCAAAACAAGGATTAGGATATTCCACAAGGTTCCCAACAATTTCCCCCTTTTTGATGATGCCAAAACCATACAGCAGTTCTAGACAACAAAAAAGACTGAACTCACAGCACAAGTTCTAAAACTGGGGTGAAAACAGTTCTCCCTTAACAATAGAACCTAAAAACTTGTACTTAGAGTTAAGAACAAAACAGTTCTAAAATAGAACAGGAGAAGACAGAAAAACATAATCAGAGCCTGGACAAAGAGTCATTGTCTTCAAGTTGAGATCAAGAAGAAGTTCTTTTCATTAATGAAGGACTGATAAGCCATCAGTCGGGGTACAGAGCGAGACTTACATTGGAGTAAAATTAAAAACAAAAACAACATGGGAAACCCATGGACTCTAGCAGTCTGCTTGGCTGCACCTTTGAACTTCTTGATCTTCATCTTCTGTCTTCGTGTCTTCATGTTCCTAAGCTTGTTCCACTCTCACTTGTTTTCCATTGAGTTGAGGTCTTTACTGGAACGTCGTCCTTACAACTTCTGGTGATCCTTTGCTGTCTCATCTTCAGTCAAGAAAGAAGATGCAGGAAAAACCTTTGAGAAGGTTTTTCTCTGACTTCCAACTTTTCCCCCCTTTTGGCAACATCAAAAAGAGAGCTGATGATGAAGGCAATGATCAGACGGTACCCAACTCCTAGTCTCAGAAGCTCTTGAGAAGATTCGAGAATAGGGTGAGTCCAGAGTTGTAGAAGGAAGGAGACGCCAGTGGAGAGGTGGAGAGATAAGAGAGGCGGAGAACTGAAGGAAAGACGAGAGAAGAAGGCTGCCTTGGAAGAGAGAGAAGGCTGCCTTGAAGGGAGAAAGAAGAGCTCGTGATGGAGAAAAAAGGAGAGAAGTGAAGGAAGGCGTAAGAAGGAATAATCGAACTGGTGGCAGTTGAGAAGACTAACACCGTCGATTTGCCAGCACTGAGTCTTTGAAGGATAGACCTGGTGCGGCTGAAGATGCTGGCCAAACAACGAGAGAAGTCTCGTTGTTTGTTGCAAGCCAGGGAGGAGAGCAATATCTGCGATAAGGAAAATCTCCTCCAGAAGCTGTGAGGCTTCTTGGCGCCAGGCATGAGGATGGAAGACACTCGCTTCGCTGGATACAAGTGAGGGTAGAGAAAACTTTGACGTCGGAGAGACGTTGAGATCCAGTGGAAGGGTCCGGTGAAGACCAAGTATGTGAGCGTCATTCTCCCACTCCATGACTTTGCAGTCATAGATTTATCCTTTAGTCGGAACAAAATTTCTCTGTGATAAACATGCATTTTTACCTCTTGGTGTGTCATTTTTTATGTTTAGTTATGAGGATTTTATGTGTTTGTTGATTTATTTGAGCTTATATTGGTTTATGGTCAAGAACTTGTCACTTGCTTGTTGTTTGAATAAATTTTCAGATATAATGAAGCAGAATTTGGAAGAATTGACTGAAATACAAGTTGTAGTTCGTCTCGAGAGGAGTTCGTGAGCGCAAACGGATCGTAAATCGGAGTTCGGACGAGGGATAACGAGCAAAAACAAAATTATTGCGCAAAGCTGTCAGAACCTCGTGGCGCCTCATGCGGGTTGGGCGCGCGGCCGCGCCTCGGGCCGCGTGACAGCACAGTTTTTGCACGATTTTTCTATTATTTCAGCTATTTTTCGATCCTACACGGTTTTGACCTATATTTTGAGACCTAGGGCATATAAATACTCCCCAGAAACATATTGAAAGACCTTTTATCACTTTGTATCATATTTTACTTTTCCTAAGAGCTAAGAGAGACGGAGGACGGAGCCAGAGCAAGAACTGAAGATTCTCGATTCTACTACGGTTTCATTGTTGAATGTTTTACAGTTTTATTGAGATATTGATTTTTAGTCATATGTCTATGTGTGGCTGAAATCCCTTTTTCCCAGGGTTTAGGGAGTAAACATGGTTTGAATTTCTGACTGTTTGATTCAATTAATTGAGATTGTTATTCCTTTTTATGTTATTGTTATAATTGTTTGCTTTATTGATTGACCACCAATTTAGCATAATCATATGTTTTAATTTGAGATCGGGAGATGATAATTATTACCTGAACTAAGAACATAGAACATATTTATTTTAATTCTAAAGGGAATTGATAATTGTGAGGGCATTAATCCTAGGAACTTTTAGGAGTTACATGTTAGAAGTGCGATCCAGGGATGGTAGCCTTGCATGTAATCAACGGTTTGTATGCCACGGGAGTGGGTATGGACTAGCTTAGAGATTGCCTTAGGAATCATCTGATTAATTGAATTGAACATGTTAGTTAGGAAAATCTGTTGAAACCTTTGCCTTGGGAAATCTTTTCTTATCTGTTTCTCTGTTTCACAGCTTGATTTATTTTCTTTCCTGCTGTTTATTTATTTTTTTCTTTACTACAAAAACTCTCAATTTTGTTTGTCCAGATAGAGTAGAATAATTTAGGATAGACATTGATAATAATTAGTCTCTGTGGAATACGACCTTGCTTGCTACTGTACACAATTGCACCCGTACACTTGCGGCGTGTTAATAAAATAGCGAACACTCTGCAACTTCGGAAGATTTGAAAATTTTTCTCACAGAGAAGGTTGTGGAGAGTTGTCAGTTGATGCAGAAAAAGAGTGAAGACAACATGGTATAAATAGACAAAATTTGTACCAAGTAAGAAGGTGAAAAGTTTTTCGAAGACTGTGCCTAAAAATATTTTTGAAGAAAATTTTCACGTCCGCCGTCACTGCAGGAGACTGAAGCTTTAAAAAGGTGAGAGGTATCATTGCATTATGTCATGTCAATGAGGTTCTCAAGAAATTTTATACAGAGACAACATGTTGGAAAGATTTTTAGAGAAGATATTGACAAGTTCAATCAAAACAGAATTTTCCTTTTAAAACACTTGTCCTTCTCGGATATTCCATTTTCCAACAATCAGTTAAAGGTTTTGAAAGAAACTGATCAGTTATAGAAAGATTTTGAATTTCAACTCAAGGCTCTTAACCGAAATAACTAATTTTTAAATAGTAAGTTTTGAAAATACTTACTGATCGACTGATCATTGTAGTCGGTTGATACCACTTGATCCTGGTTGAATCATCAGGATGACTTTTCTTCATATGAGCGCTTGACTTCATTGCTTTCCACGTCAGTGGTTGTTGAACAGCAATTGGAAGACCACCAGTCAGCATGACTGTTTGAGAAAATCTTCAAACACAACATCACTCTTCAGGGTTGATGAGGCCGATCCTTCCACACAGATCGTTGAACCTTTCTTCTGGAAGAGCTTTGGTCAGCAAGTCCGCTCTCTGAACAGCAGTTGGAATCCATTCCACAGAGATATTCTTCTTTTCGACGTGATCACGGATGAAGTGATGTCGAATAGCAATATGCTTGACTCTGGTGTGATGAACTGGATTCTGGGAGATTGCAATAGCACTGGAGCTGTCGCAATAGATTGGGACTTCCTTTTCCTCTATCCCATAGTCCTTCAACTGTTGGACTAACCACATGAGTTGTGAGCAGTAGCTTCCGGCAGTAACATATTCAGCTTCAGTTGTGGAGGTGGCGACTGATGTCTGCTTCTTTGAAAACCATGAGATGAGCTTGTTGCCTAGGAATTGACAGGTTCCGGAGGTTGATTTGCGATCAATTTTGCATCCAGCAAAATCTGAGTCTGAATATCCGGTGAGCTTGAAGTCGTCGTCTGTTGGATACCACAATCCTAAGTTGGGTGTGCCTTTAAGATATCGTAGAATTCGCTTCGCTGCATCCAAATGAGCTTCCTTTGGATCTGACTGATATCTTGCACATACTCCGACTGCAAATGCGATGTCTGGTCTTCTCGCAGTCAAATACAGTAATGATCCAATGATTTCTCTGTACTTCGTCGAAGAGACGGATTTTCCTTCTGAGCCTGGATCAACTTTCCAGTTTGTGTTCATTGGGATCTTGACTGATTTCATGTGCTGAATACCAAACTTGGCTATCAGTTCCTTGGCATACTTGGACTGACTGATCAGTATTCCTTCGCTGGTCTGCTTGACTTGCAATCCGAGAAAGAAATTCATTTCTCCCATCATGGACATTTGGAACTTATTGGTCATGATGTCAGCAAACTTTTTGCACATGCGTTCGGATTTGGATCCGAAGATTATGCCATCGACATAAATCTGAACAAGTAAGAGATCTTCTCCTTCTTTGAGAGTGAACAAAGTTCTGTGCACAGATCCTTTCTTGAAACCTTGTTCAACAAGATACTCCGAGAGAGTATCATACCACGCTCTTGGAGCTTGCTTCAAGCCATAGAGCGCTTTCTTCAGCTTGTACACCTTTTCTGGTCCAACAACCTCAAAGCCTGGAGGTTGTTCCACACAGACTTCATCGGTGAGCACTCCATTGAGAAATGCACACTTGACATCCATTTGGTGTACCTTGAAACCTTTGTGAGCTGCGAAGGCTAAGAAGAGTCTGACTGCTTCCAATCTGGCAACTGGAGCGAACGTTTCGTCGTAGTCGATTCCTTCTTCTTGACTGTATCCTTTTGTTACAAGCCTTGCTTTGTTTCTCACAACGTTTCCTTCTTCGTCTTTCTTATTTTTGAAAATCCATTTCAAACCAATCACTTTTGCATCGTCTGGTCGATCCACAAGCTCCCAAACTGAATTTCGGTTGAATTCATTGAGTTCTTCTTGCATTGCGATGGCCCATTGAGTGGACTTCAGAGCTTCTTCAACATCCTTGGGCTCTGTAGATGATAAGAAACATCTGAAATTCTTATCTTCATTGATGCAGTTCTGATTGATGTCAAAGACGAGGTTGGGCATTGATCTTCGAGTCTTGACGCCATCTGATGGTTCTCCAATGATGTTCTCCTTTGAGTGGAGTTCAAACCATCTTCGATACTTCTTGATTTCTTTTGGAGATGGTGGGACTTCTTCAGTCAGAATGGTTCTGAAGTGTTGAGCACCTTCTGGAGCAGGGGAGAGTTGAGTTGGAGCTGTTTCGGCACGTTCAACTCGATCTTCAGTAACTGGAGTTCCCCCTTGACTGATGCCATCTGCATTGGCTCCAGTCTGAACTTCAGACCTTTGACTGATCTTTTGATACTGAAGCCTTTCAATATCTTCATCTTTTCCTGGTCCCCACACCAAGACAGTAGAGGGCTCGGTGTTGTGGATTTCAGCTTTGGAACCTTCAGTGTTCTGGTCACACCTTTCAGTTTCCTGTTCCCTGAAATCATCTGTAGACTCATCAAAGACCACATGAGGTGTTTCTTCAACACAAAGAATTTGAGAGTTAAACACTCGATAGGCTTTGCTCGAACGTTCTGTTCCAGAGTATCCAAGAAAGACTCCTGGATCAGCCTTGCTATCAAATGTGTTTAACCTCTTCTTTCCATTGTTGTGGATGAAACACTTAGAACCGAAAGCATGAAAATAGGCAATTGAGGGCTTTCTGTTCTTCCATAACTCGTAAGGAGTTTTTCCATGTCTTTGAGTGAGGAAGGAGCGATTCTGCGTGTAGCATGCGTTGTTGACTGCTTCGGCCCAAAACTTCAAGGGGAGTTTTGATTCGGCTAGCATTGTCCTTGCTGCTTCCTTTAAAGACCTGTTTCTTCTTTCTGCAACTCCATTCTGTTGAGGAGTTCTTGCTGCAGAAGTTTGATGACTGATTCCTTGTTCATCGCAATACTCACGAATGACAGTATTGAGGAACTCAGTCCCACGATCTGATCTGATGCTGATGATGTTGACTTCTTTTTCCACGCTCAGTCTTCTCAGCAGCTTTGGCAGTTCCTCCAGTGTCTCTTTCTTCTTGAAGAGAAAGATAACCCAAGTATATCGTGAATAATCATCCACAACTACTAAGGTGTACTTCCTACCGTTGTAGCTTCTTGGAGAGATTGGGCCAAACAGATCCATGTGAAGTAGTTGAAGAATTCTTCCAGAGGAGTGTCTTGACTTTGACTTGAATGATATTCGCGTCTGCTTTCCTCTCTGACATGCTTCACATTCTTGCTTCTTCTGGAACACAATAGAAGGTAGACCTTTTACCAGTTGATGTTTAGCAAGCTTGTTGATCGTCTTGAAGTTGAGATGGTTGAGTCTCCTGTGCCACAGCCAGTTGAGCTCCGAGCTGCTTTTGCTGATAAGGCATGTTTCTGGTGGGCTGTCTTCCCATGAAACGACGTAGAGACTTCCTTGTCTGAAACCTTTCAGAACCACCTCCTTTTGATTGTTTCTAATAGTGAATTCATCCTTTTTGATCTTCACTGTGAAACCGTTGTCTCAAAATTGACTCACAGACAACAGATTATGTTTAAGACCAGAAACAAAGCTAACATTATTGATACTGGCGTTACCCATGTTGAGCACACCATAGCCTTTTATTTCTCCGATTGAGTTGTCTCTGAATGCAACTTTGGATCCAGCTTTCTCAACATACTGAGATAGATATTCTTTGTAGCCCGTCATATGCTTCGAGCAGCCGCTATCCAAATACCATGTTCTGATTGAAGCCTTAACTTCTTCCTTCTTTTTGTGTTTCCTGATTTTGACCTGCAAGGAAGAGTTACTTTAAGTACCCAATCAAGATTTGGGTCCTTCGATGTTAGCTCGAGTTCCCTTTGGAAATCATATCTGCTTCAGAATTGGTCTGGCTGATCTCTTGCGCTTTGTTGATCGTCTGCCTGAAGTTGTTGGCGCTTCAATTGGCACACTAACATTCTTCTGTTGAGATTTTCCTTTAAAGGCCTCACTCTTGTAGGAGTTCTGTCTGATGAGTGGTTGAGGTCTTCTTTGCTTGGTGAAGTATCTTCCTTGAGATACTCGAGTCTTTCCAGACTGATGGAGACTTGACTGATGTCGTGGCACATGAGTCGTATGATGTCCAGTTGCTTGTCGTTGTGGATGTAGCTTGGCTCGTCTGGACTCATTATTATTTTGTCTCCATGGATGTTGTTCCTTCTGAAACTGAACTGATTTTAGTTTCTGACTGAAGTGGCCGTTCTTCCCCCTGGTCTAGTGAGGAAGATTCTTCTTGATTCCTGATGTTCCTTCCCCGATCTTTGACTGAAATCTGCTTTTCAGTCTTCTCAGTAGGGTGATCTGGTTGGGGGCCTCCTTTGCTCGTCTGTAGCTTGATGGAGGTGGAACATTTGATCATGCCATCAGTTTTCGTTTGCGAACTTCATCCATATCATGATCTCTTGATTCTTCTTATGTTGTGAATTCAGAAGTATCGTCATTTGAAATGATCATGATATTCTTTCCTTTGTCAGCTGCAACTTTTCCTCCAATGCTTTCAATAAGGCCTTTTGATGGAAAGTTGCTCATCATGGGTGACTTCATCATGCAGTCCTTGACTGTTTCTTCCAGCTTGTGATTGAGCCTCTTGATCTCATGAGATGCTCTATCACATTCCGAGTTGGAGATTCTGAGCTTTTCTTCCAGTCGACTGTTCTCCATGATTAGCTGATCAAGACAAGTTTCATCCGGAAAGTAGATGATTGTCTGATTCCTAGCTCGTTCATCATTGATCTCCTTTTCAATTTTCTGATTCTGCTTGAGGAGATCTTCGAACATTTTCCTCAACTGACAGTGATCAGTCATGAGCTGGTAAAGCTGGTTAGTTTCATCGGATGAGCTTTCTCCTGATTCTGAGAGGTCTCCTGAAAGCATCAGGAAATTATCAGTATAAGGAGTTTTAGAATGAGAGATTACCTCTGAGCCATTCATTCCATTGTCGTAGCTGTTGTCAGCCACGCTTTCAGATCCATTGGCCATCAGGGCTTGACTCTCATCGTCTGAGCTGGTGCTGTCGAAGTCGGATGATTCTGATGTGTCTTTGGAAGAATCAGCATCGTCAGCAACCATCGCTTTCTTCCTTGAAAAGCTGCGATCTTTCTTGGCTTTCAGCTCTTTGCGCTCAGATTGAGTCAGTTCAGGGCATTCATTTCGAAAGTGCCATTTCTTTCTGCATCCAAAGCATTCCATGTCTTTGATGTCGTAAGCGGCTGACTTTCTTTCTCCGCTTCGATCAGTGGAATGTCTGGAGTTGCTTTCTCTTTCCTTTCCTTTGAAGTGCTGCTTGTGGAACCTTCTGTACTTCCGGAACTTGGACTCCATTTTGTTGAATCTTTCAGTCAACCGAGCATATTGACTGAAGAAGTCCTCAGGGTTTAGTTCCGCTGGTTCCTTAATTTGCTTCTTGCCTTCTCTTGCTGAAGCTTTCAGTGCTGCTCCTCTTGAGGTTGATGGACCATCTTCGTCTGATCCTCCAGCCTTCTTGATTCCAAGATTTCTCTGAAGGTCGAACTCATTTGCCATGAGGTCAGAGAAAAGCTTGTTTGTCGGGAGCTGACTGAATCCTGGCTTATGTTGATGAGCGACTGAGTAGATCTGCCATTCTCCTCGTGGCAGTGCTCGAAGAATCTTCAGATTGATTTCTCGTTGAGTGTATTTGTCTTTAGAAATGGATTGAACTTCATTCAAGATTTGATTGAATCTAAGTTCCATTTCTTCGACAGATTCATTCTTGAGCATGAAGAAGGAGTCAAACTTCTGGCAAGCTATGGATAGCTTATTCTCTTTGATTTCCTCGGAACCTACGCACATTCTTTCAAGAATGTCCCACATCTCCTTTGCAGTTCCGCACTTGATGATCTTCATGACATGCTTGTCGGGAACGGTGCCGGAGATGATGCTTTTGGCGAGGTTGTCTAGCTCATCTTGCTTCCTTTCTTCGGTGGTGAAGTCAGCCTTTTGCTTTGGCTGGACCTCATCGTAAGGATCCTGTTGTGGATCAACAGAGATCCGTTTGACGGTTTCGGTGATGATGATTGGTCTTTTGGTGATGACTTCCCACATTCGGCAATGTTGGGCGGTGAGGAAGCTTTCAAGCCGAAACTTCCATATGTCGTATTTTTCAATACTAAACATAGGTAGAGAAGATAATCTGCTGTGGTTAGTCTCTATCAAAAAAGAGAGAACAGATGACAACAGATAGAACAAACAGCAAGCACAAAATGAAAGAGAAAACTTTTTCGAGACCTTTGAGAAGAAGGATCTAGTTCAATTAGAACCTAATCAGATACAGAGTGTTCTTGCGAACAACCTGCTCTGATACCAATTGTTAGGTCCCGGGGGTCTCGAATAGGTGTATGGGGGGGGAGGAATACACCTATGAGCTATTTTTACAAATTCCTCAATCAGAGGGATCTCAAGATAGAAATCTAAACGAAACTTTACACGCAAACAAAGACACCTGTTGACTGAAAACAGTTTTGACCAAACAAGGTTGACGACTGATACTGAAAGCTCTTCAGTAAGGAGTTATAAGTTAAGTTACTGGAATTTAACTGATGCACTTATGGGCTTCAGTCGAGTTTGCTAAAACAGAGATGATAACACTCTTCCTGACTATCAAAAGATAGATCAGTCAGACTGATATCATACGCAGCGGGAATTAAACTTAGTTTCGCAATAGCCTCGGTTGAGCACGTTGTTGGTCTTAGGTTTCTCTTTACCGTTAATCAGTATTCAGTTTATCAATTGAAACAACACAAGTAAGAATGTGAAACTGAAAGCTGTAAACAACACATAGACTTTTACGTGGTTCGGAAAAACCCTTTCCTACATCCACGGTCGGTTGATCAGACCAACAATCCACTCCGCAAGTGCTTAACAGGTGCACTGCAAACCAAACCGTGTGCTTGCCGGGTGCACACAACCGTACCATTGAAGAAAACCCTTCTTCAGTACCCACACTTCACTCGTGTCGGATTTGTCTTGCTTAGCACAACCCGCGCTAAGACTCTCAGAGTCAGAAAACCCTTCTGAACTCCGAATCACTCAAAACACTCAAATCTTTCTCTGACTTCTGGTGATTCTTTGTTGTCTCATCTTCAGTCAAGAAAGAAGATGCAGGAAAAACCTTTGAGAATCTTCGAGCGCTATTTGTAGGAGAACTCTTGAATAGATCCGTTGGCGTAGAACGTCCTCAAGATTTCTTCCGTTGGAGAGCAATTCGAATTTGGGCTGAGGCTTCAATCTTCGAGGTTCCTTGTCTGGTGGAAACGGCTCTCTTGAGGGACAAGAGATGTGACGTCTCTGATAAAGTGACCATCAAATAGGAATGACCTCTGCAGAGATAAGATCCTGAGATCTCTGCATTTAATGCGGCTGTACTCTTGTGAGTACGTGGCTTCCTTTGAATGTTGGAAGATCAGTCCGAGGAAGAATGTTCAACTGATACTTGACTTTAGTATCAGTTTGTGGCACGCATTAAGTAATCAGTTCCAAACTGATTCTTCAACTGATACTTCAGTTGGTATCTTCAGTCTTCAGTCTTCAGTCCTTCGTCCTTCAGTCTTCAGTTTTCAGTCTTCAGAACCGCATACTAAACTAGAAAGGAACTCTAACACTTGAGTTCAAAACTGTTCTAGTCTATTACAATTACGACCTATGAATTTTGGTATCATCAAAACAAAGATTATGATATTCCACAAGGTTCCCAACAAGGGTTTATGTGATTTATGATGTATTACGACTCTCTTTCGTGCGCCTTCAATGTGTAATATTTGATTCTCTGTTTTGCGAATTACTACAGTGGTATTTATCATCCTTCTCATTCAGCTGCATTAGCAATTGGGCTTCTCACCAAGGCACGATTGAAGGTTAGTTTATAGAACAACATTCTAGAGATTCCTTGTTTGATGATTAAAATAATTTGAAGTTGTCTTATTCCCTGCTATGCAGTGTGCAAAAACCTTTTACTGATATGTATTCAATGATTAAGTCTTTACTTTTATTTTGTTTGTTGATTCCTTTAATTGTACGCTTGACATTTAAAATTATTTTTAGGGACATGGTTGTAATTTCGCAGAGTAATCATCCGAATAAACAAAAGCACCAAACACATGAAAATTATAATCCAGCAAACTGACGAGCTTACCAAATATAAGACACTACTACTTGTCATGCCTTACCAACAATGGGCCTTCTAGTTTAAAACAATCAAGCCCAAACATACAAATGCTACCAAAGTGGGCCTAAGGGTAACTATATTCATAGCCCCCATTTTACTCAATTTAGTCTCTTATTAAAAATAATAATACTCCATCTGTCCCACGAATTTTGACACGTTTGATTTTGACACGGGAATTAAGGAGTTGTAGATTAGTGTTTTAAATGTGTAATTAATAAAGTATAAAAGTGATAAAGTAGAAGAGAGAATGTAATAAAGGTGATAAAGTAGGAGAGAAAAGATAATAATTTATTACCTTATTTGGAAATGTGTCAAGATTCGTAGGACGACCAAAAAAGGAAAACATGTCAAAATTCGTGGGACGGAGAGAGTAATAATAATAATAATATTATTTTAAAATTATGAATTTACTATTTTATCCTATAACTCATTATTCCAAATTAAATAACCTATAGTTCATAACCCCAAATAATATAACGTGTGTTCGCTTCTTCTCAATCAAGAACAACTCCTTGCTTTGTGAATCGTTCCCTTTGGGAGAGGTTTTCGAGTAGTGCAGTGTTTCTGTAATCCATTTTCATATAGCCGAATGTAATTAAATTAAATAGGGCTTTATTAAAAGAAGAAAGAAGAAAAAAACCCAAAAGAACCCTTGAAAGCACAAAAGGAAGCAGACTAAGGACTGAGCCTCGTTAAAACCTCCAAAGAGAAAACCCGCAAGGGAAAAGCTCCAAGGAGGAAAAAGAGTACTCATCTAACAAACAGAAAAAAACAAAACCATGAGGAATTGCCGAGCGGAGAGGAAGCCTCAGAAACTCCGGCCGAACCATCGCCCCTAGGCAACCCGGCTAAGCAACCCCAAAAAAAGAAAACAGAAAACATCAAAGACGAACGCGAACAAAACTGTGCGTGCCCATATCCAAGGCAACCAGCTTCTTGATTTCCTCAATCGCATGAGCCCACCAGCCTGTCGACCTCTCCGGATTAGCCATAATATCAGCCGCAACATTACCTTCCCGGTAAATATGAGAAACCATAATCTGCATATCCATAAGTAAATGCAGCATACGATTCCACGAAGCAACAAATCTCCAGGGAACGTCCCGAGTGCCAGATTGTAAAAGCCGCACAACATAAGTCGAATCAGCTTCAATCCAAAGGAAGAGCCATCCTCGATCATGAGCAATAGCAATAGCAGTAATAACCGCTAGTAATTCAGCCTCGAACGCATAGCCGAATGTAATTAACTGCAATAAGAAGACACAAAAATCACGAGCCACACTGCATAAGCAGAGTGGCTCAAACATAGTACACGAAAACTTCAAAAGATTCTGATCTGTAAATTCGGCCGCCTTCAAGAACTCAGTTATGAGAAAGACTACCGAAAGTTTAATACTATAACAAATTATCAAGAATCCCAAGAAATTAGACTTCGTAAAAGAAAGAGAAAGATTGTAACCAATCCAAATCTACCTACAATTTGTACAAACAAGTCTCTACAAATACACAGATACACGTACTCCGAAGAAAAAACTAAAATTATAAGCATGCAAATGAATTCTCCTAATGATTTCCTTCTTTTTCCCTCCCAAGAAAACGATGAAAAATCGAAGTGACGAGGAATAAATCAGTGGGCCCATCTTCAAACTATTTCACAGCCCACATTTAAAAAATTAAGGGGCCCAAAATAATAACTAAAACTAAAGCCCGAAATAAAGGAATAAACCCAGACAACAGCCCAAGCTCTAATTCCCCCCTTCTTCACCCTCAGACACGCGCACCCACACGCGCACACACAGACGCACGCGGCCCCTCCCTTACTACTTCTCTTCTCCGGCGACAACAGTGGCCGGCCGCTGCCCCATCTCCCTCTGACCACTTTCTCTCTCTCTCGTCTCCTGTTCCCTCTCCCTCTCTATCTCTGATTTCACAATTCACACACATGGACGTACACGCCGCCCCTTGCTCTCTGATTTTCCGGCGACAGCAACGAAGGCCGCCAACGCTGGCCCCCTCTCTACATTCTCACCTCCTCCCCCCTTCTCTGAACGGAATGACGGCAGAGCCGCCGCCGTCGAGCCCTCGTTTTCCCCTGATTTTAGGCTCTCAAATCGCGGCCCCTGGCCTCGATTCCCGGGGATCGCGCGGAATGTCGCTGCCGCCGAGCTCCAGATCCCGACCCATGTCTTGGCCGAAGAGTAGCGGCTTACGTCACCACCGTCGCTGCCGTCCACCCTCTATCTCCGGCGACCAACTGACTCGACTGGCACAGTGAGCCGACAAGTCTCAAACCTATAGCCTCTCAAGCTCGCACAACAACACGAGTCTGGGCTTCTAGTCCGGTTTAGCTCTCACGTGGTTAACTGCTCTTCGCAAACATACCAAAAATTTCATGCCCATTTGTGTAACAAGGTTTAAGCATGTATAGACTCTTGTAATTATGCTTCTTTATGTTTTTTCTTTGAATAACGGTATACATGACTTGATTAAGTGAGATATGCCTATATATAGGTTCAGGAAAATCATATTCCCACCGTTCACAATTTAATGCCCTATTTGTCTTTAAAAATCTGTTCACAATTTAATGTCATATTCTATTTTTTGTACCCTTTTACCCTTCCTTGTTTCATTTAATTACTACCCTTTACCATATTTAATTCATCTCAATTAACAAACCACATAATTAGCCTATTTAATTAAACTTAATTATATCGCATCCTCATTTTTTATTTCCTCCCTACTTGGTTCTAGATTGTTCCTATCAAACCTAGATCTAAGGCTCTCTCTCTCTCTCCAATCGACGAACAATTCATTGTCTCCCTTTCTCTAAGGCGGCGGAATTTCACAAAAACCCTAGATCTGATTTGTGTTCGTCTTCATCTCGCATCACTCCATCTTCCTCGATGGAGTCCGTTGTGCGAGCCTACGTTTCTATTCTTCTTGAATATGACAGATGGTGGAAGAAACTCCGTTCTCGGAGATGGGTGTATGTGTACCGGACAAGGTCGTGCCGGAAATCAAAGCGGTTGCTTTCCCTCTCTCTGAATTGGAGTCGATTCCGCCCGAATCCAAAGCGGCGCTGTGGTTGATGCTGAAAACCGAAGCAGCGCGCCTCCCTCTATTTGAATCGGAGCCGATTCCGTCGGAATCTGAAGCGGTGCCGTGTTGCTGCCGGAAACCGAAGCGGTGCACCTCCTTCTCTCTGAATCGGAGCCGATTCCGCCGGAATCCGAAGCAGCGCCGTAGTTGCTGCCAGAAACCGAAGCGGCGCGCCTTCCTCTCTCTGAATCGAAGCCGAGGGATACTTTCTCTCTGAATCTTTCAGACGAGAGAGTCAAAAGGCCAAGCAAATCTCCGACCTCGAAGAATCTTTCAGACGCGATACTCGACGATAGGGAGGAGGCCAAGCGAACCTCCGACCTCAGAGAATCTTTCAGACGCGATAGAGAGGAGGTCAAACGCGAATCAGATGATTTCGTTCTGGGATGCCTTTGTTCTTTGTTCTCTGTGTGGTGGGGGATGGCTGGTGATGCCTTATTTGTGTTCTTTGTTCTTTGTGTGGTGGGGATGGCTGGTGATGCCTTATTTGTGTATGCTGCTATGATGAATTTATGTATGCTGCCCTATTATGTGTGTTTTTGCCAATTCTGAGGGTTTGTATATGCTGCCCTATGATGACTTGTGTAGTCTGAGGGTGCCAATTGTGTTAATGTACTACCAATTGTGTATCTATGATGGTAATTGTGTTTGTATATGCTGCCCTCTGATGGTTTGTGTATGCTGCCCTATGATGACTTGTTTAGTCTGAGGGTGTCAATTGTGTTAATCTGTGGTGCCAATTGTGTTAATGTGTTGCCAATTGTGTATCTATGATGGCAATTGTGTATGTGTATGCTGCCCTATGATGGTTTGTGTATGCTGCCATATGATGAATTTAGGGTTAAGGTACAGATACCTCCCTAAACATGACCCCCCTAGAGCGTATACCCCCCATTCTCCAACTTGGTACAAATTGCCCCCCAAACTCGACGGAAAGTATACATTTAAGTACAGGCGTTAGACGGACGTCGAACGCCGTCAAGAAAATAATTTTTTTTTTCGCCGCTGCAATTCCGGGTTTGGGATCTCCGCCGCTGCGTCGCCCCCTTCTGAACTCCTGCGAGGGGTCGCTATCTCCATCTCCATCCCATCTTCGTTTCTTCTCTCTCGAAATCTATCGAAGAAACGAAGAGAAGCCTAAAATCTGGACTCGAATGGAGCCCCAGTTTTCCAAAATTTGGGATCGCCGCTGCAACTCCCGGCCATCTCAGTCGCCGCCGGCATCGCCTCGAGGAATCTGGTATAGTCAGTCGTCATTCGTCCTCCTCTCTTTCTCTCTGGACCTAGCGCCACCGATTAAAAATGATAGTGTCTCCGTTCTTCATACGATTTTCGGCGAAGCTTATAAGTGTAGCTCTCTCCTTTATTCTCACGGCTGCTGCGTTTCTCCGGCGAGCGGAGAAAGGTCTGTCATTGCTACTTTGTCCTGGTCGACGGCTCGACGCAGCTGTGTTGCTGCTGGATTCGGGGATGGTTACGCCGCTGCCGCCATTGAGGACCTTCTCCGGCGAACGGTCAGCCCCGTTGCTCCACTTCCGGGCCCAGCATTAAATTAAAAAAAAATTACATCTAACGTCTGGACTTAAATGTATACTTTCCGTCGAGTTTGGGGGGCAATCTGTACCAAGTTGGAGAGTGAGGGGGTATACGCTCTAAGGAGGTCATGTTTAGGGGGGTATCTGTACCTTAACCCATGAATTTAAACCCATCAAAATGATTGTTTCAAACAAAAGATGCTTACAAAAATAGATTTACATGTCAAACACATCAAAATGATTGTTCATGGTGTTTGTATTTGTAAACCCTAAACTAACCTTTGCCCTATTCTACTAATTAATCCCTACTTGATGCAGCCCTTCTATGACATCTTCAAGGTTGTGAATTTCACATTCCAACTGTAGAAACTCTAGACTTACCCTTACCAGCCCTTCTTCAACCTGAATACAATCTGGTAGTCTGCCTTGTCTTGTGAGTCTCTCTTTGTTCATGTGGGGAATTCTATAGTTATTCACACCCTTTGCCTTGATTATTTCGTGATTGATCACTAATTTCTTAGCAACAAAAATGACTGCAACTAACACAGGTAATTGTAGCAAGCAACAAGTAATCGAGTATCGTATCCACAAGAAATCACTCTAGCTATCTCCTAAACAAACTAAAATAGTAGACAAACAAACGAAAATAAGGAGAATTTAACTAAAACTAGACTCAAACAACAACAAATAAAATCACGTAGAAAAAAAATCAAATAATAAAAACAACTGATCCTAGGGTAGTAATTTCATTAACTAAATTTGCATAATAAATCTATTAATCCTATAAACCAATTTTAATCCAGTTATGATGAGAGATCACTTAATTAATCAATCACTCTCGCTAGAGCAGCAACGATCGTAGATTAGTAAATTCTCTATTTCCGCTAGGTTTCAAGAAAATCTACTAACTCCCAATAGCTCATAAGAATAGCTCTCTATGATCCACCTATCTCTGCTAAGTCTCAAGGTTAAAATCATATCATACATTCCTGAATCCACTAAACAGTTATCTTCGCTAGGTCTCACACCGAATAGCTACACATGCAAATTATTGGCCAGATAATCCATAACAAATCAAGCACCAGGAATTATGAATCATAATCTGGAAGGTAAATAGGTACTAAAAAATAAACCACATGAATCTAATTAACTATTTACAAACCCTAGAATCAGATAAGAAAACTAGCTAGACATATTAAAATAAAACTTAAACATAATTAAAAAGAAAGCAATTGAAAGAATTGAATTAAAAAAAATTGAAAGAAAGATTTTGAATCTTCAATCCTTGCAGAAATCCAATCCAAGCTCTAAAAACTGGAAAATAATATTAATCTAAAGCTATAAAGCTGAAAAACTAAAGCTGGGAACTGAAAAAGGAACCCAAAATAGGTCAAAAGAAGACCTATTTATAGCACCAGGGTAAAATACAGATTTTGAGCTCGAAAAGAACTTGAAAAACATAAAACAATGTAAAAATACGGAGGTGCGGCGGTCTGGAGGCGATTGGACGGCGCTCACTGCGCGGTCATCGCTGGCACCGAAAACTCGGCGGGCTGCCCGGGGGTCGCCGCCCGGTTGCTGGCTTCTTCCAAAAATTCCTTCTACAGGCGGCGGTCGCCGCGGGGTCGCCGCCGTTTCGCTGCTGCGCGCGACTTTCTTGTTTTGGTTATAACTTTCTCGTCCAAACTTCGATTTACAATCCGTATTCGCCCACAAACTTGTATCGAGACGATCTATAACTTCTATTTCAGACAAGTTTTCTAAATTCGAACTCAATAAACCTGCAATTTCCTTCAAAGTTCGAGTAAGAATCATGTTTCACAAGATAAAACAAATTAAGCACAAAACAATCATCCAACACTCAATTTCCTATAAAATTAACATCATATGAACACTAAAAACCATGGAAACACGAGTGTTATCAACTTCCCTAAACTTAAGCCATTGTTCGTCCTCAAATAAAGAGAAGAACACTATCAAAAACACGAATGAGTAAGAAATATAGCTCATTGATGCCTCCGAAAGATAAAGAATGACATAATTCTTAAATCCTCAACAATTAAGTACAAAATTCACCAATAAACAAATACAGCCTATAGCAAAATCAACCTTGACATTCCAAACAATTGAATCTCACAAGGTATGTGTATCACTCAACTCTCAATTGATGGAATAGGACGTGTATGCTCTCATCGAATTCAATGCAATATAGATCACTTACCATAAGCTTGCCAATCGTCTACAATCTCCATCGCTAAAAGTGTGACAAAACTAAGATCAAAAAGGTCTTTTTTTTTTCGGGTTATAATGTAGGGACATTGGTTAAGGTAGGGAAATATAGGCTAAGTGACTCAAAATAATTTAAGAACACCAACCTTATAGCTTCACAAATCAAGTATGGAATAAATTCCATCTTCCACCCAACTATATCACCATAATCAACACAACTCAAGGGATTTAATTATCACAATGTAGAACTAAACACTCTTTTATGCTCTCAACTTATTTCCAACAAACAAAGTCGATTTTCTAACCAATTTCTCAATGTACACTCGACTTCACAATTTTTTTTTTCAACAATTTTTTTCTTTTCTTTTCACAACTTTTCTAGAGCTCATAAGAGTAAATAGTATCACAAAATCATCCCTTCTTTTTCACAACCCACTTTAAATCACCACACAAGGATCCCCATATACTACATCACCCCCTATCATCCAGCTAAAGAATAAAAGTTAAATAGGCTCAAAGTGGATAACAAATGATAATTTTTTTCATTAAGGACAATGTTTGGGAAAAATTGTGGCTAACAAAAGATGGCCTAAAATCATCTCATAATCCAGGGCACAACAGCAACCTCAACACAGAAACCATGGCAAGTTCTAGAAGATCACCACATGCATGACAAAACTCACAATAAAGAATAAATTGTGTACGATAAACAATTATGGCTCAAAATCTCACAGGTTTATTCAACGTCCAAAAGTCAAGGTTAAAATCACTCTAGAATTATGCAAATTAGTTCCAATTATGCTCAAATCATCAAAGAAAATCAATCTCCAATTTTTTTTTCCACACAAATCATCATTGGCATCTCACCAGAAATCTAATGGAGCAATAATCCTCTCAAAAACAGAACAATCACACACCACCAACTAAGCAGGAAAAAATAATAAAGCTAACAAAAAGATAAAAGTGATACACATATCTACTATCACCCCCCTCCCCCAAACTTGTTACAGAACATAAGTTCGAAAATAAGTTTGAAGGGATGATGATATGTGTGTCACTACTCACAGAAACACATGCTCCATGGTGGTGGTACGAACAAGGCACGAGTTCCCGCATCTTCCAAGCTCAACGCTGCACTAAAACCCCAAAATGAAGAAAAAAAAGAAAAAAAAAGAAACAAATAGAAACTGTTAGGTCCGGAGGGTCTCGAATAGGTGTATGGGGGGGGGGAATACACCTATGGGCTATTTTTCTTTTCTCAAACTGAGGGATCTCAAGATAGAGATCAAAGCGAAACTTTACACGTAAACTATGACACCTGTTAACTGAAAGGAGTTTTGACCAAACAGGGTTGACGACTGATACTGAAAACTCTTCAGTAAGGAGTTATCAGTTAAGTTACTGGAACTTAACTGATGCACGTAAGGGCTTCAGTCGAGTTTGCTAAAATAGAGATGATAACATTCTTTTTGACTATCAGAAGATAGATCAGTCAAACTGATATCATACGCAGCGAAAATAAACTTAGTTTCGTAATAGCCTTGGTTGAGCACGTTGTTAGTCTTATGTTTCTCTTTGCAGTTATTCAGTATTTAGTTTATCAATTGAAACAACACAAGTAAGAATGTAAAACTGAAAGCTATAAATAACACAGAGACTTTTACGTGGTTTGGAAAAACCCTTTTCTACATCCACGGTCGGTTGATCAGACTAACAATCCACTCCGTAAGTGCTTAACAGGTGCACTGCAAACCAAACCATGTGCTTGCCAGGTGCACACAACCGTACCACTGAAGAAACCACTTCTTCAGTACCCACACTTCACTCGTGTCGGATTTCTATCGCTTAGCACAACCCGCGCTAAGACTTCTCAGAGTCAGAGTACCTTCCTGAACTCTGAATCACTCAAACACTTTACTCTTTCTTCTTGAAAGGAGGTTTGAACGATTGCCAACTGTACTTCAAAGAACAAGTTCTTTGGAGCAAGTTTGACCTTGGCTTATGGGTAAACAGAGGTTTGCCTAAGGTCTAAGAGAATATATGTAATCAGTAGTGACTGATTTTGGCTTTGGAATTCTCTTCTTCGATTCAAGCTTTGGGGAGGTTAAGCTTTAGGCTGAGTAGCGATTTTGGCAGAGCTTCAGCTTATGTCGTTGAATCGGTGAAGATTGAAGTTGATCTTCGAGCGCTATTTATTGGAGAGGTCTTGAATAGATCTGTTGGCGGAGAACGTCTTCAAGATTTCTTCCGTTGGAGAGCATTTCAAATTTGGGCTGAGGCTTCAATCTTCGAGGTTCCTTGTTTGGTGGAAACGGCTTTCTTGAAGGACAGGAGATGTGACGTCTCTGATAAAGTAGCCACTAAATAGGAATGACCTCTGCAGAGATAAATAGATCCTGAGATCTCTGCATTTAATGCGGCTGTACTTTTTGTGAGTACGTGGCTTCCTTTGAACGTTGGAAGTTCAGTCCGAGGAAGAAGGTTTAACTGATACTTGACTTTAGTATCAGTTCGCTGAGTCCACGGAGCACGCATTAAGTAATCAGTTCCGAACTGATTCTTCAACTGATACTTCAGTTGGTATCTTCAGTCTTCAGTCTTCAGTCCTTCGTCCTTCAGTCTTCAATCTTCAGTCTTCAGAACCGCAAGCTAAACTAAAAACGAACTCTAACACTTGAGTTCAAAACTGTTCTAGTCTATTACAATTAAGACCTATGGATTTTGGTATCATCAAAACAAGGATTAGAATATTCCACAAGGTTCCCAACAATTTCCCTCATTTTGATGATGCCAAAACCATACAGCAGTTCTAGATAAACAAAAAGACTGAACTCACAGCACAAGTTCTAAAACTGGGGTGAAAACAGTTCCCCCTTAACAATAGAACCTAAAAACTTGTACTTAGAGTCAAGAATGAAACAGTTCTAAAACAGAAGAAAGACAAGAGACATAAAAACAATAATCAGAGCCTAAACAAAGAGTCATTGTCTTCAGGTTGAGATAAAAAAGAAGTTCTTTTCATTAAAGAAAGACTGATAAGCCATCAGTCGAGGTACATGGCAAGACTTACATTGGAGTAAAAAGAAAAACAAGAACAACATGGGAAACCCATGGACTCCAGCAGTCTGCATCGCTGCGCCTTGAACTTCTTGATCTTCATCTTCTGTCTTCGTGTTCCTAAGCTTGTTCCAATCTCACTTGTTTTCCGTTGATTCGAGGTCTCTACTGGAACGTCATCCTTACAACTTCTGGTGATCCTTTTGCTGTCCCATCTTCAGTCAAGAAAGAAGATACAGGAGCAAC
The DNA here is from genome assembly GCF_028751815.1 of Salvia miltiorrhiza. Classification (NCBI taxonomy): domain Eukaryota; kingdom Viridiplantae; phylum Streptophyta; class Magnoliopsida; order Lamiales; family Lamiaceae; genus Salvia; species Salvia miltiorrhiza. Next base: position 28,049,258 of record NC_080389.1, on the reverse strand, counting down.
CTTAGGGAAGGTTTCTCTCTCACTTCTGATTTTCGCCCTTTTTGGCAACATAAAAAAGAGAGCTGACGATGGAGGCTATGATGAGACGGTACCCAACTCCTAATCTCAGAAGCTCTTGAGAAGATTCGAGAATAGGATGAGTCCAGAGATGCAGAAGAGGAAGATGCTAGTGGGGAGGTGAGGTGAGGAGGGTTGCGGAGAAGTGGAGAAGGAAGAGAGAAGAAGGCTGCCTTAGAGAGGGAGAAGGTTGCCTTGAGAGGTTAAGGAAGAGCTGGTGATGGAGAAAGAGGGAGAGAAATGAAGAAGGGTGTGAGAAGGAAGAATCGAATCGGTGGTAGCTGAGAAGACTAACACCATCGATTCACCAACACTGGGTCTTTGAAGAATAGACCTGGTGCGGCTAAAGATGTCGGCCAGCAACGAGAGGAGTCTCGTTGTTTGTTGCAAGCCAGAGAGGAGTGCAATATCTGTGATAAGGAAGATCTCCTCCAGAAGCTGTGAAGCTTCTTGGCGCCAGGCATGAGGATGGAAGACACTCGCTTCGTTGGATACAAGTGAGGGTAACACAAACTTTGACGTTGGAGAGACGTTGAGATCCAGTGGAAGGGTCCGGTGAAGACAAAGTATGTGAACGTCATTCTCCCACTCCATGACTTTGCAGTCATTGATTTATCCTTTCGTCGGAATATTTTTCTCTGCAACTTTGGAAAGATTGAAAATTTTTCTCACAGTGAAGGCTGTGGAGATTTGTTAGTTGATGCAGAAAAACTATTGAAGACATCATGGTATAAATAGACAAATTTTGTACCAAATAAGAAGATGAAAAGTTTTTTGAAAACTGTGCCTAAAATGTTTTTTAAGAAAAATTCATGTCTGCCGTCACTGTAGGGGACTGAAGCTTCAAAAAGGTGAGAGGTATCATTGCATTATGTCATGTCAATGAGGTTCTCAAGAAATTTGATCACAGAGGCAAAAAGTTTGGAAAGATTATTAGAGAAGATCAGGACAAGTTCAATCAAAACAGATTTTCCCTTTTAAAATACTTGTCCTTCTCGGATATTCCATTTTCCAACAATCAGTTAAAGGTTTTGAAAGAAACTGATCAGTTAGAGAAATATTTTGAACTAAAACACAAAGCTCTTAACTGATATAACTGATTCTAAATAGTTAGGTTGAGAAATACTTACTGATCGACTGATCATTGTAGTCAGTCGATACCACTTGATCTTGGTTGATTCATCAAGATGACTTCTCTTCAGATGAGCGCTTGTCTTCATTGCTTTCCACGTCAGCGGTCGTAGAACAGCAGTTGGTTGACCACCAGTCAGCATGACTGTTTGAGAAAATCTTCAAACACAGCATCACTCTTCTCGGTTAATGAGGCCGATCTTTCCACACAGATCGTTGAACTTTTCTTCTGGAAGAGCTTTGGTCAGCAAGTCCGCTCTCTGAACAGCAGTTGGAATCCATTCAACAGAGATATTCTTCTTTTCGATGTGATCACGGATGAAGTGATGTCGAATAACAATGTGTTTGACTCTGGTGTGATGAACTGGATTTTGGGAGATTGCAATAGCACGAGAGCTGTCGTAATAGATTGGGACTTCTTTTTCGTCTATACCATATGACTCATCCAAAAACACCTAACGGATGGACTCGAATTTATACGAGGTCGTCCTAGGGCGGTAAGGTGACTCAAGTCGTCTCACAAGGAAGGCTTAGCAGGGCTTTAACTGTGCTACTCACAAGAAACAGAAATAAAACCTAAACACTCTAATCGGGTAGATTGGGTCTGACACTCTCTCTTTAATTCTAGACGTAATTAAATAAAGCTTGTAAATTATCTAATGCAGAATCAACAGGAAGCATATAAATCTATCTAGGCGAAAGATGGGAAGCAGATTAAGAACGCAGGAAAGCCAAAAACCTAGGGTTTTAACTAGCAATCTAGAAAGCAATAGTAAATCAACAATCATAAACACTAATTATCTAGGCGATGAAAACATCAAAAGCATAAATCAAATATCATTATCTAAGTGCTCAATTATCTAGGCAATGCAATAACAAGAAAGCTTGTAAAGATTAACTAATCAAAATGGAGAACTTACAATCGATTCAATGAAAACAACGATCTAGCGGAATCCACAAGTGTCTAAGATGTTTCTATCTCCTAAACTAAGGGAAAAAGCATAAAATCGCAGGTGGAGGCTGCTGGGGGTCGGAAGTGTCTTCAAAACCCTAAAAATCGGCTTTTAAATGGCCAAAACGTAACTGCCGCACGATCAGGGACGGCGGCCGTCGTGAGACGGCGGCGCCGTGGACAGCGGCCGCCGTGACACGGCGGCGCCGTGAGCGCCCTTCGCTGATCTTCCATAGAAATTCACGGTGCGCGCCGTGAGGCGGCGGGCGGTGTCGAGGACGGCGGCCGCCGTGAGACGGCGGCGCCGTGGACGGCGGCCGCCGTGACACGGCGGCGCCGTAGGCATGCTTCGCAGATTTCACCAGAATTGCTCCCAAATGATGCCCAAACGCTCGGTAACTCCCGATTCCTGCGCACGACAGTAGCACACCCAAACAACATCGAGCAAGTGAAGGATAGATCAAAAAGACACGAAGCATGCTAGAATGCACAACAAAAAGACCCATAAAAACATCACAAAATAGGGCTAAACAACCCCCCCGCACTTAAATCCTTGCTTGTCCTCAAGCAACAATCACAACATCGAAAGAAAATCCACAAGCGATTCTTCTCACCAAACAAAACACCAACCAATCCAAGTCTTTCAAGATATCAATGTCCCCAATCAATTGTTCAAAGTTAAGGTTTAAAAATGCATCAACAAGATGATACCACTCAATCCGATCAGACCCAATTCTTCGCTAAGGGTGAATTCCCTAATGCAATTTCCTTTATAATCATATCTCATTTCTTTTTCATGTTCTTTCATTTTTTTTTTGGGGTCAAGTTATTTTCGCTCTTAATAGATGGGCCATAATTCACGAGATTGCACTTTTGGAGGTGATCCAAAATGTTCTCGTGTGGTTTCCCATGCTCATAATGAAAACATTAGAGGAGCAGAGACCCAGACTATCAGAAACTCAACAACCAACCAAACAATTCAAACAGAGACAGATATTAGGAAATTGCACTGAAAACACTCCCCTTAGCATCTACCGGACAAATCACGTCAAGAGTTGCTCATCAGGGTGTTGCACCAAAACCTTAAACTAATTACACTTCATTGGGAACAAATCAATCAAGAAAACAAGGACAACAAACCACACAGACACAATCCAGAATCGCCAGTGAACTACCATCAATCATGCGATGTACTTAAAAACAGGCAAGAAAACAAGAGAAGGGGACCATTCGCCCCAACACAAGAAAGCCCAAGAACACAACAAGAAAACACCCACAGGAAAATACAAATACCAACAAACACCCCCCCCCCCCCCACACTTAAAATCTGGCACTGTCCTCAGTGCAAACAAAAGGAGGGGTGAAAGAGAAAACTTCCCTAAATACCGATCCAGTGGTGAGTCTGTAGTGTCCCACGATTTCTGCCCAACTCTCATCCCTAGAACAGGCAGTCTCCAACGCAACAACCTGCACCAAACAACAGAAGCAACAGAACATAATACAAACAAAACGAAAGAAAAACGAAACAAGAAAAAACAAGAAAACATGGGTTGCCTCCCATGCAGCGCTAGTTTTTAAGTCGCCAGCCCGACTAAGAGAAACCCTTAACCAAAATCCGATTGAAGCTCCAGCTGCCTTAGCGCCCTTGTGAAAACATCTTCTTTAATTGCAGCTGCGGGTCCTCCAAATGAGTCCTCCACGCTCGTATCCTGGGACGGCCCTCTATCCGCACATCCAACGAAATTGAGAGACCCATTCTCATCAAGCTTCTCTTCCAGTAGCAAGGCACACAGAAGGCCTTGCTCTTTATCATTTTCCTCTTGCAGCTTTTCCAGAAATTCCTGCTCAATGTCAACCCCATCCTGCAAGTTAGCAAGGAATTTCTCCACGATCTCGTCCTCCTCCTGCAGCTTATTCAAGAGTTCCTGTACAGTACAGTTCTCTTCCAAAGCATCAATAGTTTCAACATAAGAACAGCTTTGAATTAAGGAAGTGGAGGGAGTAGGTTTTTCATCAAAGGTTGAGAATGTTATCGCTCTACCTGCCCCTGCGCAGTCGTCTCACAAGGAAGGCTTAGCAGGGCTTTAACTGTGCTACTCACAAGAAACAGAAATAAAACCTAAACACTCTAATCGGGTAGATTGGGTCTGACACTCTCTTTTTAATTCTAGACGTAATTAAAGCTTGTAAATTATCTAATGCAGAATCAACAGGAAGCATATAAATCTATCTAGGCGAAAGATGGGAAGCAGATTAAGAACGCAGGAAAGCCAAAAACCTAGGGTTTTAACTAGCAATCTAGAAAGCAATAGTAAATCAACAATCATAAACACTAATTATCTAGGCGATGAAAACATCAAAAGCATAAATCAAATATCATTATCTAAGTGCTCAATTATCTAGGCAATGCAATAACAAGAAAGCTTGTAAAGATTAACTAATCAAAATGGAGAACTTACAATCGATTCAATGAAAACAACGATCTAGCGGAATCCACAAGTGTCTAAGATGTTTCTATCTCCTAAACTAAGGGAAAAAGCATAAAATCGCAGGTGGAGGCTGCTGGGGGTCGGAAGTGTCTTCAAAACCCTAAAAATCGGCTTTTAAATGGCCAAAACGTAACTGCCGCACGATCAGGGACGGCGGCCGCCGTGAGACGGCGGCGCCCTGGACAGCGGCCGCCGTGACACGACGGCGCCGTGAGCGCCCTTCGCTGATCTTCCATAGAAATTCACGGTGCGCGCCGTGAGGCGGCGGGCGGTGTCGAGGACGGCGGCCGCCGTCTCACGGCGGCCGTCGTGACACGGCGGCGCCGTAGGCATGCTTCGCAGATTTCACCAGAATTGCTCCCAAATGATGCCCAAACGCTCGGTAACTCCCGATTCCTGCGCACGACAGTAGCACACCCAAACAACATCGAGCAAGTGAAGGATAGATCAAAAAGACACGAAGCATGCTCGAATGCACAACAAAAAGGCCCATAAAAACATCACAAAATAGGGCTAAACACCATAGTCCTTCAACTATTGGACTAACCACATGAGTTGTGAGCAGCAGCTTCCGACAGCAACATATTCAGCTTCAGTTGTGGAGGTGGCGACCGAAGTCTGTTTCTTTGAAAACCATGAGATGAGCTTGTTGCCTAGGAATTGACAGGTTCCGGAGGTTGATTTGCGATCAGTTTTGCATCCTGCAAAATCCGAGTCTAAATATCCGGTGAGCTTGAAGTCGTCGTCTGCTGGGTACCACAATCCTAAATTGGGTGTGCCTTTAAGATATCGTAGTATTCGCTTTGCTGCATCTAAATGAGCTTCCTTTGGATCTGACTGATATCTTGCACATACCCCGACTGCAAATGCGATGTCTGGTTTGCTCGCAGTCAAATACAGCAATGATCCAATGATTTCTCTGTACTTCATCGAAGAGACAGATTTTCCTTCTAAACCTGGATCCACTTTCCAGTTTGTATTCATTGAGATCTTGACTGATTTCATGTGCTGAATACCGAACTTGGCTATCAGTTCCTTGGCATACTTGGACTGACTGATCAGTATTCCTTCGCTGGTCTGCTTGACTTGCAATCCGAGAAAGAAATTCATTTCTCCCATCATGGACATCTGGAACTTGTTGGTCATGATGTCAGCAAACTTTTTGCACATGCGTTTGGATTTGGATCTAAAAATTATGTCATCGACATAAATCTGAACAAGCAAGAGATCTTCTCCTTCTTTGAGAGTGAACAACGTTCTGTCCACAGATCCTTTCTTGAAACCTTGTTCAACAAGATACTCCGAGAGAGTATCATACCATGCTCTTGGAGCTTGCTTCAAGCCATAGAGTGCTTTCTTCAGCTTGTACACCTTTTCTGGTCCAGCAACCTCAAAGCCTGGAGGTTGTTCTACGTAGACTTCATCGGTGAGCACTCCATTGAGAAATGCACACTTCACATCCATTTGGTGTACCTTGAAACCTTTGTGAGTGATGAGCCTATGTTTGTGCTCGTTTTTCGTGTCTGTTTTAGGTCTAGATAGAGTCTTTTTCCTTTGTTTTGCTAGAGTTAGTCGCCTGGGAGGGCGTAGTTCCAGGGCAGGCCCATTCTTTGGGCGGAACGTGCTTTCAAGGCATAATGCTGCTGCATTCCGCGAAAGAGGCATGAGTTTGAAGCAGAGGAGTTTGGGACACTCAAAAGCTTGTTTTGAAGACCAAAAGTCCGAGAAGCAGGATGTTGGGCAAACCGACCCTTTTGCCCATTAGTACCGCGCGGGATCCAGTTGCATCAGAAGAAGGTTCTGAGCATAATGCGACTTCGGTTCGGGGAAGAAGTATGGGCACAACTATAGAGCCAATTGGAGATGGAAGCAGCATGTTACAAAAGCTTAGATAAAGTTTGGAGTTGCTCAAGGCAAAACCGACCCTTTGCCCATAAGTACCGTTCGGGACCCAGTTGCACCAGAAGATGATCGTGGGCAGAAGGTATAGACGGGGCAGAGAAGAAGAGTGCAGGAGATGGAGTACATAAATTCGTGCTGTGGGCAAAGGCACAATCTGATCAGAAGATGTAGATAAGGAAAGATATCCAAAACCTTATCCCTTGAGGTTTGGATAAGAACAAATCAGCCTCCAGATCTGGATGCAATCTCGGGCAGAAGGAGCCCTAATTCCAGCCCACTCCTTTTGGGCCCAGCCTGAGTAGCCCTAACTCATGCCTATAAATGCCACATAGCTGTGAACCATTCAAAGAGGCAGAGAAGAGAGAGGGAGGCACGAATTTTGAGAGACCATTACTGTAGTTTTACTTTCCTTAGTTAGGTAGGAGTAGTTGCCCCTTATGGGCATAGCAGTTTAATTTTCTGTTCATGTTTTCTGCGGCACTTTTGGCCGTAAGTACCCTTTTACCTTAAGTAAGTTTCTATTTCAGTTTTTACTTTATGTTTTCCTTTATGTCTTTTGCCTGTTTTATTTACTTTATGTTCGGCTAAATTTATATTCTGATTTGGGCAAGATGATCTAAGCATGAACACCTAACTCGAGAGGTCTAATTTGGGCATAATAATTGTATGAGCATATTCCCGATACACTAGGTTAGATTCCAAAAAGGTTGAAACAACTTGGTTAATTAATTGGTCACTAGTTAACTAGGGAGTTCTGACCACAAGTAATAATTTGGGCATAAGGCGAGTTGCCATCGACCTCCAAAATAGTACAACGAGTGTTGGATCCGTGACTGCTGTGAAATATCGGCGTAAGAGTCAAGTGGGTCTATCTAGAGCTTAAAGCATTCTGGGCAAAGCACAACTAGCGATAGACCATCGCAGAGAGCGTGGATGTTGCCCGGGGTAGTTGATTTCCATTAGCTGACCCTTCTAAGGGATCATAAACTGAAAGGATAGATTGGGCGAGGAGTTTTTGCGTGCGTGACGAGTGACAATAGGGCGCAACAATTCTTATGCCTATAACCACTGCTATGCGAGTATAGTGATTAATCTTTGCACCAATGATCGAGTGTCTAGTTCATGTTTAGTGATTCGAACCCAAGTCAGAATTGTTTTGTTATTTGATTTGTTTACCTTGTTATTTCAGTTTTAGTTGGAAACCCCGTTCTGCCCATAAGCACGTTGTGGTCAGAACACTGCAGAATACAAAACCCTTTTAGTGACACCCTTGCAGGAGAAGTTACTGCTCAGTTCCCTGTGGATTCGACTCTGGACTTACCACTAGCTAGTCTAGTTGTGGGCACAGGATAATTTTATTTGCACAAAGCTCAAATGACAGCTTCGTCAAATTGGCGCCGTTGCCGGGGAACTGAGAGCGCTAGTAATTTCTTTTGCCTTTTGAGTTTGTTTAGCTTTTAGTTTGTTTTTGTTGTTTGGTTCAGGAAAGGGGTTTCTCTTGAGCCCTCACCCATGTTTGCCCAAAGCAAATTGTGTGGTGGTGGCTCCCAAAACTACATCCAGGTCTGTTCAGCTTTAATTTTGTTTTATCTGTTTTGGTTGACCCCCTCTAAACACCCACTTTGCCTAAAGCAAAGTGTGTGTGTGGGGAAGGTCACCCTTTTTGTTTTCGTTTGTTGTTGGTATTCCTCCTTCTAACACCCTTTGCCTAAGGCAAAGTGTGTGACTGGGGAGGAATACCTATTTTTTATGTGTTTTGTTTGTGTTTCAGCATGGCTCTCCTGAAGGACGTGTGCATCAAGGGCAAGAGAGTTAGATTCACCACCCCTGAAGAGGTTACGCCCACAACAATCTTTCAGCCATTTGCCGCAGCAAGTAAGAACAAGGAGAAGTCAAAGAGCCCAGCCCCTTTGAGTGCGAATAATGATGCCCGTATGGGCATAACAGAAGCCATGATGATGGAGACCAGAAAAGCACTCTTTGCCTGCTTTGCGAGCACTGGATTTAGGTGCCCACCTGAACTCTGTTCTGGGCATAACCCTCCCTAGGTTTTAGTTTTCGTTTTGAGTCTGCTCTTCGACCCCCTCTACACACCTACTTTGCCCAAGGCAAAGTGTGTGTGTGGGGTGGGCCGAGCGTTGTTTCTTTATCCTGTGGTTAGCCTTTTGATTTGCAATCAAATAAGCATGATTATATTCTGAGTTTGTTGTGCGAGTAGTCTGAGATTCGAATTTCCAAGCATGCCGTATGTGGTTGAGAAAGATGGATAGGGTTGTGAGCATACCATGTGAGGTTTTGAGCTTTGATAGATGCTGTCTTATGCCCATAACAGTTTTTTCTTTCTTGTGTGAAAATTGACATCTTGACTAGGGTAATGCTAGAACTTGCCTTGATTCTTAGTCGAACCCTGTGTACATAGTCTAGGTGTGTTAAATGATTTAGGCAATTCTTTCTTTAGCCCACAAAGCCAAACTGACCAACCCTACATCTATCACTTGTGAACCCTTTTGAGCTTAATAATTCATTTGAATTCACTTATAAATTTGCCTAGATTTGAGCCATCCCGGTCAAACTGAACATAAGGGCAAAAGAAGGGAAGATAGTGTAGTGGATCCTATGGGCAGGACTAGTGCAAAAAATTGCAAAATGGGACATCTAATCCCAAAATAAAGAAAAAGTCCAGAAAGAAAATTAAAAAAAAAAAGTGAAAGATAAAAAAAAAAGATAATAAAAGTTAATGTCTTGGTTAGTATGTGGTTAAGCCCGCAATTATGGGCAAAGGTCAACATTAAGTTTGGGGAGTCTGTTGCCCAGAATGAAGTTCAGAATGACCTTAGCCTCGTACCAAAAATTCTCACCTTATGCCTTAAGCCACGTTACAACCCATAAAAGACCTAATGAGATGCACCTAGAACTTTGACTAAAGGGGGAGACAATAGAAGATAGGCAAGCCTATGGCAAAACCTAGCATGATGTCACGAGCGTAAACACGTCCCAAAAACACTTGAGAGTATGAGCGATGGGGAGGAACATCCTTACGCCCACAGACCCCTTCTTGACTCAACTGATGGCATTGCATGATTTTTTTTGTCTCTGATTGCTTGCATGTTTTTGCTTAGATATTCTCTTGCATCTTTGTATTGCGTTTTGGTTGTGCTAACCATTGTGTCGAGTCTTGTTCGTTTTGTTTGTGTCTGTCTTTTGGGCATAATTGCATGTGCACGCTTGAGGACAATCGTGTTTAAAGTGTGTGCGTGTGATGAGCCCATGTTTGTATAGTGATTAATCTTTGCACCAATGATCGAGTGTCTAGTTCATGATTAATGATTCGAACCCAAGTCAGAATTGTTTTGTTATTTGATTTGTTTACCTTGTTATTTCAGTTTTAGTTGGAAACCCCGTTCTGCCCATAAGCACGTTGTGGTCAGAACACTGCAGAATACAAAACCCTTGTAGTGACACCCTTGCAGGAGAAGTTACTGCTCAGTTCCCTGTGGATTCGACTCTGGACTTACCACTAGCTAGTCTAGTTGTGGGCACAGGATAATTTTATTTGCACAAAGCTCAAACGACAGCTTCGTCAGTGAGCTGTGAAGGCTAAGAAGAGTCTGACTGCTTCCAATCTGGCAACTGGAGCAAACATTTCGTCGTAGTCGATTCCTTCTTCTTGACTGTAACCTTTTGCTACAAGCCTTGCCTTGTTTCTCACAACGTTTCCTTATTTTAACCTGCAAGGATGAGTTACTTCAGGTACCCAATTAAGATTTGGGTCCTTCAATGTTAGCTCGAGTTCCCTTTGGAACCCAAATCTGCTTCAGGATTGATCTGGCTGATCTCTTGCACTTTGCTGATTGTCTGACTGAAGTAGTTGGAGCTTCAGTTGACACATGAGCATTCTTCTGTTGAGCTTTCCTTTTGAAGGCCTCACTCTTGTAGGAGTTCTGTCTGATGAGTGGTTGAGGTCTTCTTTGCTCGGCGAAGTATCTACCTTGAGATACTCGAGTCATTCCAGACTGATGGAAACTTGACTGATGTCGTGGGACATGAGTCATATGATGTCCAGTCGCTTGTCGTCGTGGATGTCGCTTGGCTCGTCTGGACTCATCATAGCTTTGTCTCCATGGATGTTGTTCTTTCTGAAACTGAACATATTTCAGTTTCTGACTGATGTGACTGTTCTTCCCCCTGGACTGATAAGGAAGATTCTTCTTGATTCTGGATGTTCCTTCCCCGATCTTTGACTGAAATCTGCTTTCCATTCTTCTCAGTAGAGTGATCTGGTTGGAGGCCTCCTTTGCTCGTCTGTAGCTCTTTGGAGGTGGAACATTTGTTCTTGCCATCAGTTTGCGTTTGAAAACTTCATCCATATCATGATCTCTTGATTCTTCTGATGTGTTGATTTCAGAAGTATCGTCCTTTGAATTGATCATGACATTCTTTCCTTTATCAGCTGCAACCTTTTCTCCAATGCTTTCAACAAGGCCCTTCGATAGAAAGTTGCTCATCATGGGAGACTTCATCATGCAGTCTTTGACTGTTTCTTCCAGTTTTTGATTGAGCCTCTTGATTTCATGAGATGCTCTATCACATTCTGAGTTGGTGATTCTGAGCTTTTCTTCCAGTCGACTGTTCTCCATGATTAGCTGATCAAGACAAGTTTCATCCGGAAAGTAGATGATTGTCTGATTCCTAGCTCGTTCATCATTGATCTCCTTTTCCATTTTCTGATTCTGCTTGAGGAGATCTTCGAATATTTTCCTCAACTGACAGTGATCAGTCATGAGTTGATTGAACTCGTCAGTTTCATCGGATGAGCTTTCTCTAGATTCTGAGCTGTCTCTTGAAAACATCAGGAAGTTATCAGTATAAGGAGTTTTTGAATGAGAGATTACCTCTGAGCCATTCATTCCATTGTCGTAGCTGTTGTCAGCCACGCTTTCAGATCCATTGGCCATCAGGGCTTGGCTCTCATCGTCTGAGCTGGCAGAGTCGAAGTCAGATAATTCTGATGTGTCTTCGGAAGAATCAGCATCGTCAGCAACCATCACTTTCTTCTTTGTAAAGCTGCGATCCTTCTTGGCTTCAGCTCTTTACGCTCAGATTGAGTCAGTTCAGGGCATTCATTTCGAAAGTGCCCTTTCTTTCTGCATCCAAAACATTCCATGTCTTTGATGTCGTAAGCGGCTGACTTTTTTTCTCCGCTTCGATCAGTGGAATGTCTGGAGTTGCTTTCTCTTTCCTTTCCTTTGTTGTGCAGTTTGTGGAACCTTCTGTACTTGCGGAATTTGGACTCCATCTTGTTGAATCTCTCAGTCAACAAAGCATATTGACTGAAGAAGTCCTCAGGGTTGAGTTCCGCTGGTTCCTTGATTTGCTTCTTGCCTTTTCTCGCTGAAGCTTTCAGTGCTGCTCCTCTTGAGGTTGATGGACCATCTTCGTCTGATCCTCCAGCCTTCTCAATTCTAAGATTTCTCTGTAGGTCGAACTCATTTGCCATGAGATAAAAAAAAGCTTGTTTGTCGGGAGCTGACTGAATCCAGGCTTATGCTGATGAGCAACCGAGTAGATCTGCCATTCTCCTCATGGCAGTGCTCGAAGAATTTTCAGGTTAATTTCTCGTTGAGTGTACTTGTCTTTAGAGATGGATTGAACTTCATTCAGGATTTGATTGAATCTGAGTTTCATCTCTTTGACAGATTCATTCTTGAGCATGAGGAAGAAGTCAAACTTCTGGCAAGCTATGGAAAGCTTATTCTCCTTTATTTCCTCGGAACCTATGCACATTGTTTCAATAATGTCCCACATCTCCTTTGCAGTTCCGCACTTGATGATCTTCATGACATGCTTGTCAGGAACGGTGCCGGAGATGATGCTTTTGGCGAGCTTGTCTAGCTCATCTTGCTTCCTTTCTTCTGTGGAGAAGTCTGTCTTTTTCTTGGGCTGGACCTCATCGTAAGGATCCTGATGTGGATCAACAGGAACCATTTTGACGGTTTCGGTGATGGTGATTGGTCTGTTGATGATGACTTGCCACATTCGGCAATGTTGGGCGGTGAGGAAGCTTTCAAGCCGAAACTTCCATATGTCGTATTTTTCAATACTAAACATAGGTAGAGAAGATAATCTGCTGTGGTTAGTCTCCATCAAAAAGAGAGAACAGATAACAGCAGATAGATCAATTAGCAAGCACAAAAATGGAAGAGAAACTTTTTCGAGACCTTTGTGAAAAAGGATCTAGTTCAATTAGAACCTAATCAGAAACAGAGTGTTCTTGCGAACAACCTGCTCTGATACCAATTGTTAGGTCCGGAGGGTCTCGAATATCTGTATGGGGGGGAATACACCTATGGGCTATTTTTCTTTCCTCAAACTGAGGGATCTCAAGATAGAGATCAAAGCGAAACTTTACACGCAAACTATGACACCTGTTAACTGAAAGGAGTTTTGACCAAACAGGGTTGACGACTGATACTGAAAACTCTTAGTAAGGAGTTATCAGTTGAGTTACTGGAACTTAACTGATGCACGTAAGGGCTTCAGTCGAGTTTGCTAAAACAAAGATGATAACATTCTTTCTGACTATCAGAAGATAGATCAGTCGGACTGATATCATACGCAGCGGAAATAAACTTAGTTTCGTAATAGCCTTGGTTGAGCACGTTGTTAGTCTTATGTTTCTCTTTGCAGTTATTCAGTATTCAGTTTATCAATTGAAACAACACAAGTAAGAATGTAAAACTGAAAGTTGTAAATAACACAGAGACTTTTACGTGGTTTGGAAAAACCCTTTCCTACATCCACGGTCGATTGATCAGACCAATAATCCACTCCGCAAGTGCTTAACAGGTGCACTGCAAACCAAACCGTGTGCTTGCCAGGTGCACACAACCGTACCACTGAAGAAACCACTTCTTCAGTACCCACACTTCACTCGTGTCGGATTTCTCTCACTTAGCACAACCTGCGCTAAGACTTCTCAGAGTCAGAGTACCTTCCTGAACTCCGAATCACTCAAATACTCTACTCTTTCTTTCTGAAAGGAGGTTTGAACGGTTGCCAACTATACTGCAAAGAACAAGTTCTTTGGAGCAAGTTTTGACCTTAGCTTCTGGGTAAACAGAGGTTTGCCTAAGGTCTAAGAGAATGTATGTAATCAGCAGTGCCTGATTTTGGCTTTGGAATTCTCTTCTTCGATTCAAGCTTTGGGGAAGTTAAGCTTTAGGTTGAGTAGCGATTTTGGCAGAGCTTCAGCTTATGTTGTTGAATCGGTGAAGATTGAAGTTGATCCTCGAGCACTATTTATTGGAGAGGTCTTGAATAGATCCGTTGGCGGAGAACGTCTTCAAGATTTCTTCCGTTGGATAGCATTTCGAATTTGGGCCGAGGCTTCAATCTTCGAGGTTCCTTGTTTGGGGGAAACGGCTCTCTTGAAGGACAGGAGATGTGACGTCTCTGATAAAGTAGCCACCAAATAGGAATGACCTCTGCAAAGATAAGAAGATCCTGAGATCTCTGCATTTAATGCGGCTGTACTTTTGTGAGTACGTGGCTTCCTTTGAACGTTGGAAGTTCAGTTCGAGGAAGAATGTTTAACTGATACTTGACTTTAGTATCAGTTCGCTGAGTCCACAGAGCACGCATTAAGTAATCAGTTCCGAACTGATTCTTCAACTGATAATTCAGTTGGTATCTTCAGTCTTCAGTCTTCAGTCCTTCGTCCTTCAGTCTTTAGTCTTCAGTCTTCAGAACCGCAAGCTAAACTAGAAACGAACTCTAACACTTGAGTTTAAAACTGTTCTAGTCTATTACAATTAAGACCTATGGATTTTGGTATCATCAAAACAAGGATTAGGATATTCCACAAGGTTCCCAATAGAAACTAAAAGAAAGAAAACAAAACAAAGAAAATGGTTAGGTTACATCCCAACAAGTGCTTAATTTAACGTCTAGAGCTTGGCTATACCTCATGGCCTTAATGAACATCAAACGCAGCTGATTTATGCCTAATTGTTCTTAATTTGGGGGTTTGATTGTGCTGTATTTGAGTTAAATATTCTAGAAGTTGGTGCATTTATGAGTTAAACATCAAACGGTTAGGTTTGATTGTGCTGATTTATGAACGTTGGGGGTTTGATGTGTTTTAGGAGATTTTGATAAAATAGAAGAAATAATGCTATTTTGGAGATTTTGTTCGAAAAGTGCGTATTTGGGCTCAAAGTGGTGCCATACTCTGCTGCCTTGCCAGCGCTGACAAGACTGTCAGCGCTGTCGTTCATTTGTCAGAGATGAAATCCATAGCAGAGTAGATTTTCAGAGTCAGAGCTCAACATAGCCAGAGTTGACCAAAGTAGCCAGGGCTGACCAAGCTCAATAGAGCTGAACTTCTATCTCCAGAGCAGACTACATCTCCAGAGCTGATCTAAACTCCGGAGCGTACCATTTCCAGAGCGTCCTATGTCTCCAGAGCTCGCCGCATCCAGAGCTGACAATCCCTAGCCAGAGGAGCTCACCAATCCAGAGCGCAATCATTCGCCAGTTCTGCCAAGACTTGCCGAACAAGTTATCCTTCGCTGCAATCTCCTGTGCGCACACGATTCTATTTTAGGCAGAGATTTGCTGGGCCTTCATGTTTCCTTTAGGGTTGTTTGGTAGTCTATAAATAGGGCCTTAATGTTCATGTAATAATCATCATCGTTTGCCCTAATCTTTTGCTTCCGCCTTTGATAATTAATCTTCCGCCAGGCAGCCAAACATTTAGGGTTTTCAAGTTTTCATTGTTCTTCAAGTTCTTGATATTTTCATTCTAGTTAGCTTTCAATTCCGTTTTGCTTTAAGTTTTCTGTTTCGAGTTGTTATCAAGTGACAGTGATTTCAACCTCGTAACGTTTATGGTATTTTGTATTTACTTTAATTTCTTTGCATCGTTATTAAATTATGTTTTGCTTTCAATTATGCGATTTCTTTTATGTCAATTCGATTAGAACCTTTTATTTACAAGTTATTTAAATTCTTAGCCTTGTAGTGTTTAAATTCAACTTGCCTTTACTTTAATCGTTTAATTCTGTCTAGGGTTAGTAATTTATTTAAGTTTAAGTATTTGAATTTCGCCTAGTTAATTCTTAAGTTTAGTTTTACTTTAAGTTCTAATTACAAGCACTTGTTTAATTCTTTTTCCGCCAAGTTAATTCTTAAGTTTAAGTTTCTAGTTAAGTTTAATTCCAAGCTTAGTTTAATTTTACTACTTTCAAACGACAATCTTTACCGTTTTCTTGTGATACAATTAGAAGCCCTTTAAGATCTTCCTTAAGAGACGACTTTGGGTCAACTTACCATTGCTAGAGTGTCCTTGTCCTATTGCAAATCAATCTAGAGGTGTTTTAGGTTGTGTCAGCAGCGGGCGTGACAGATTGCCTAACACGAACACAGACAGAGGACTCATGCGCATCAGCTGCGTGAAAGATAACGCTTCCATTCGGCACATCTATCATAGCTCGCCTCGTAGTTAAGAATGATCGACCAAGAATCAACGGCGGATTTGCATCTTCAGGAATATCGAGGATAAAGAAATCCGTAGGGAAGAAGAGTTTGTCAACCTACACAAAGATGTCTTTAATCTTACCTTTCGGCTTCACTCTTGATCGGTCTGCCATCTGAATCTCCATCGAGGTCGGCTTGAGATCTCCAATTCCAAACCACTAGAAAACAGAGACATGGGCATCACATTGACACTAGCCCCTAAATCACAAAGAGCCTCGGGAAAGAGCTCTTCTCCTCCATCTCGCACTCAATGGTGAAGCTACCCGGATCTTTCTTCTTCGAAAGTAGCTTCATTGGCAGCTCAATGCACATATCTTTCGCCTCTTTGTTTGGTAGACGGCGAAATGGATGCTATCTCCTCCACCTCGGGGTCGGTCGTCGCCGCAAATTGGGCATTCAAATTTATTCCCTTTAAACCTACCGTTTGAAAGGCGTTAGAAGATTGAGAGAATGACGAGAATGCATTGTCGGAAGAATTTGGATTATCGTGAGAGAGATTTTGGGAATGATTGCTCCAATATTTAGCCCAACCATCTTCCATAATTTTTGCACAAAAAAATATGAAATAAAGAAGAAGAAGAAGAAGAAGAAGAAGAAGAAGAAGAAGAAGAAGAAAAAGAAGAAGAAGAAGAAGAGTGAGAAGAGGGTATGGAAGTGAATGGAAGAGAGACAATTTATAGATGATGAATAACATAGGTAGAAGAAAAAAAATAAAAAAAAGCAAGAGAGCCATTTGGGAACAGCTCCCTACCATAAATCTGTCATTCTTCCCGTTAAAAAAGTATTTTTTTTTTAATTTAAAACACATTCTTTTTTATGATTGGGGCAGGTATCACACGCACCCCATGAACTTGCATTATACGCCGAGCACGGAAGGAGGGGGTGGTAGGCTCTGAGATGGACGACGCGGCATTGGGGTGGGGGAGGAGGGCGCCAAGCCCGGGCCGGCATCCGCAATGGATTCTCCTTTCAGCATCTGGAAGCTGTCGAACTTCTGTCATGCAATTGATAGTTTGTTTTCTTTAATTTTTTCTTACGAGAATGTCCCTCATCTCCTTGGAAGTGGAGCACTTCATGTCTTCATCACATGCTTGTCGGGGATAGTGCCTGAGATGATGTTCTTGGGGAGATTATCCAACTCGTCCTGCTTTTTTTCTTCATAGGTAAAATCTTCTTTCTCTTTGATCCTCTCCTCGTTATAGGCTTTTCCAGCTTCTAAGTTTCCAACTTCTAGAGGTATCCTCTTAATTCATACCTTGATCACAATTAGACCATCTGTGATCACCTCCCACATTCTGAAGGAATATTAAATTGAATTAATGCTCCGTTTGCCCGATGATCGTTTCTTGGTTATTATTAATTTATCATACAACGATTAATCTTAAACATGCTCCTATGAATTCAACAGCTGCACATAGGTGTTAGGAATTACTTACTTGAGAAGCGGATGCAGAGGTCGTTGATGATCGTATCGAAAGACTCCAGTTCTGATCTTCTGAACTGTATCCCGCTCAGCTTTCACCGTTGGATGGACAACGAGCTATGAAAGTCCCAAGCTAGAAGCCTCCTACACGTTTCCTGCGCCTCCCACAGCTCTCAAAAACCCTAATTTTTTTCAGTGTGTTTTTTGAGAGCTAACAGTTGTATTTAAATAAAATTAAATACGTGTGGGCACAGAATTAGTGTATGGGGCGATTTCTAGCTCTTCTAGGGCTAGGAGACTTTGGGCCAGTCCAGGGACCAGATACAAGGAATAAAGATGGGTCTCAAATAAATTAATTTATCCATGGTCAGCCCAGACCATAATTAATTTATAAATATCAGTTCATTCCACTAGAGAACCAATATTGACTTACCCTTTTATTGCCGGTGTTGAGTCGGGGCTTGTATTTAGACTTATTAAATCTTCGTATTTAAAATATCCGACATCCATTAATTAATTAGAGCTCTGACAGCTTAAATTAATTAATCTCTTTGTAATCCTTAAGCAGTACCACTCAAACCTTATAATTGCGCCTGAACTTAATAAACCTGCAGGGTTTAGCGCAATAAACATTATTGAGCTCCTTAAGGGGATGTCATTATCCTACACCGGATACGAGTACTAATACAGATAATCAAATATCATATATTAACCGCTATCACCCAAGATACAGAGTACTCAAGTTACTATATAACTCCCACTCATAGTAAATCAAAGTGATAAACGAATCAACATATATATCTGAAATCTTATTAGTATTAAGATCTTATAAGTTACCGAGATCTTTTATTCTTCACTTAAGTCAGATAGAAGAATGTATCTCAATGTGGTCCTATCAATACGTAATGACGTATCAGTATAGATAAGTAGTCAAGACAAACTACTTCCATCGACACTGCAGCCTAAACCAATAACCTGTCCTAGAGTTACTTCGGCTGTGATTATTTTATATCTCTTAAGGTTATGACTCATCCAAAAACACCTAGCGGATGGACTCGAATTTATACGAGGTCGTCCTAGGGCGGTAAGGTGACTCAAGTCGTCTCTCAAGGAAGGCTTAGCAGGGCTTCAATTGTGCTACTCACAGGAAACAGGAAATAAACCTACACACTCTAATCAGATAGCTGGGTCTGACACTCTCTCTTTTAAATCTAGGCGTAATTAAATAAGGCTTGTAAAATTATCTAATGCAGAATCAACAGAAAGCATATAAATCTATCTAAGCGAAAATAGGAAGCAGATTAAGAACGCAGGGAACTAATAAACTTAGGATTCTAACTAGCAATCTAGAAAGCATTAGATAATTCAATCAAATAAGAACAACGATTATCTAGGCGAGATAAAAGAACAATCAATCATCAAATAACTCGAAGCAACAATAATCTATGCGAAGGAAATAGACTAGCATTCAAACATATAGAAAGCAATAACTAAGTTCTTACAGCGAGTACGATCCAAATCTTCAATCTAATGTAATGAAAACAATCATAATCTTCAATCCACGAAGCCACAAGATGTTTGTTGATGTTTTAGCTACTCTAAAACTAAGGGAAAATAAGGAAAATCGCCTAGGAGGCTGCTGGGGTCGAGAGGTGCCAAGAAAAACCCTAAAAATGGGTTTTAAACCAAAAATCCGTAACTGCCAGAAATACGCAGTAGGCGGCCGCCTAGAAGTAGGCGGTGGCCGTAGAAAGTAGGCGGCCGCCTACTACCCCTTTCGTAAATCCAAGGTAGGCGAGCGGCGAGGCTAGGCGGGCGCCGTAGGCGGCGGGCGCCGTGTGTGCGGCGGTGGCCGCAAGAGTAGGCGGCCGCCTACCCGGAGGCGGTGGCCTAGTCTGGCGGCGGCAGCTGCTCCGGCAGTTGCCTCTTTATCCAAAAATGCTCAAAACTTCACGAAAAACTTCCCAAACTCCGGAATCCTGCACCAACAAGAAAATGCAGCAAACAACACTCGAGCAAGAATAAAATGGCACGAATATGCACAGAGTATGCTCGAATGTGTATCACACAACCCAATAATAACACTAAAAAAACAAGGTAAACAACCCCCCCACACTTAATCCATTGCTTGTCCTCAAGCAATAGTCACAACATCAAATGGAAATCCACAAGCGATTCTACTCACCAAGCAAAACACCAACCAATCCAAGTCTTTCTAGATATCAATGTCCCCAACGAAGTGTTCAAAGCTAAGGTTTAAAATGCAACAACAAGATGATACAACCCAATCCGATCAGACCCAATTCTCCGCTAGGGGTGAATTTCCTAATGCAATTTCCTTTATAATCATATCTCATTCTTTTCATTTCACATTCTTTCATCTTTTCACTCTTTTTTTATGTCAAGTTATTTCCGCTCTTAATAGATAGGTCATATTTCACGAGATTGACATTTTTGGAGGTGATCCAAAATATTCTCGTGTGGTTTTCCATGCTCATAATGATGCTATTAGAGGAGCAGAGACCAGAGCTATCAAAGACTTCAACAACCAACCATACATTTCAACGCAGAGATAGATATTAGGATATTGCAATGAAAACACTCCCCCTAGCATCTACCGGACAAATCACGTTAAGAGTTGCTCATCAGGGTGTTGCATCCAAACATTAAACTAATTACACCACATTGGGAACAAATCAATCACAAAAGACAAGGACAACAATCAACTCGAATCACAAACCAGAATCGCTAGTGAACCACCATCAACATGCGAGGTGCACTTAAAAACAAACAAGAAATCAAGATAAGGGGACCATTCGCCCCACACAAGAAAGCCCAAGAACACAACAAGAAGACACCCACAGGATTTACAAATACCAACAAACACCTCCCCCCCCCACACTTAAAATCTGGCATTGTCCTCAGTGCAAACCAAAAAGAGGGGTGAAAGAGGAAACTTCCCTAAATACCGATCCAGTGGTGAGTCTGTAGTGTCCCACGATGTCTGCCTCTCTCTCATCCATAGAACAGACAGTCTCCAACGCAACAACCTGCACCAAACAACAGAAGCAACAAAACACAACACAAACAAAACGAAAGAAAAATGAAACAGGAAAAAGCAAGAAAACATGGGTTGCCTCCCATGCAGCGCTAGTTTTTAAGTCGCCAGCCCGACTAAGAGAACCCCTTAACCAAAATCCGATTGAAGCTCTAGCTGCCTTAACGCCCTTGTAAACACATTTTCTTGAATTGCAGCTGTGGGTCCTCCAAATGAGCGCTTCATGCTCATATCATGAGATGGTATTCTATCCACATATCCAAGGGGATCAAGTGACACAACCTCATCAAGCTTCTCTTCCAATAGCAAGGCACACAGAAAGCCTTGCTCTATATCATCCTCCTCTTGTAATTTTTCCCGAAATTCCCGCTCAATGTCAACCTCATCCTGCAAGTTAGCAAGGAATTCTTCCACAATCTTGTCCTCCTCCTGCAGCTTATTAAGGAATTCCTGCACAATACAGTTCTCATCCAAAGCATCAAATGTTTCAACATAAGAGCAGATTTGAATTAAGAAAGTGGGGGTAGTAGGTTTTTTATCAAAAACTGAAAATGTTACCGCTCTACCTGCCCCTACCATACTTACAGTTCCCGTACTCACATCGATGCGAGTATGGGTGGTAGCCATAAAGGGTCGGCCAAGCAGCACGAGATGCCAATTCTCGCCTCTAATCCATTTTTCCACATCAAGGACAACAAAATCAGCCAAAACACTAATCCCCCTCACAACCACCTCAACATCCTCAACAAGGCCTCGTGGGCTGCTAATGGAGCCGTCAGCTAGCTCTATCTTAATATTCATGCATTTCAGCTCTTTATTTCCCAATTTCTCAAAAATGTCAAGCGGCATCAAATTGACTGCCGCGCCCAAATCAAGCATCCCCAAAACCTGTTCAACCCCACCTAAGCTAATATCAAAAGTAAAGCTACCTGAATCTCCTTGCTTGGGTGGTGGTTGGTCCTGTGTAACAGTGACAGGTGGCAGTGGCTCACTGCGGCATTGGGTAGTCTTGATTGCTTGCACGGTTTTGCTTCTCCATTTCCCCGTGGTTATTGGGGCATTTTCCTTGATTACCGCCACGGCATGGGCTTGATGCGGCTGTTGGTCCTAGTTTAGGAACTTCCCAGTTGGCTGTTCTTACTGCAGCTGATTCAATGCTCCAGTTAGCTGCCCAACTGTAGTCTCAAGGCGGTTGATGGTAGCACTCTGAGCCTCCATCGCCTGTTTGCTAGCTTGCATGAAAGCTTGCATTTGATCTTCAAATAAGGGGCCTGGAAGTTGGTGCTGCTGAGGTGGGTAGAACTGCTGTTGTTGCTGATACCCCAATTGCTGTGGAGGTCGGGGGAACTGATAGCCTTGGTTTGATCCCGACCCTTGGCCAAGAGCTTGGTTCCTCCATCCCGAATTCTGCTCATTTCTCCAACCCGAGTTGGAACTTTGTTGCCCTTGATTAAAGATGGGCCTCTGTTCAAATTGAGGCCTCCCCGGATAGCTCTGAGCAGCATAGACCTCTGCTTCTCCTTCAGGTGTGCATTCCCCCATGCGATGGCACGCGTTGGTTCCATGACCAAAATCGCCACATATGCCACATCCTTCTGCTGGTGGCGCGTGAACTGATGGGGCCTCTGCCTGGTTCATTCTGAGGTGTTGTACTTGCCTCATCAAGTCCGCTACTTGCTTCTGAAGCTCATTGTTGGGAGCTACTGCATTGGCTTCCACCCTCCTTACTCTAACTGATCTCTGTTGAGAACTCACGGTAAGTGTATCGAAGATCTCCTTGAGCTCATCAGCTGTCTTCCGGGCAATGTTGCCCCCTGCTGTACTGTCCACCATAAACTGTGCCGTCTGAATCAATCCGTCATAGAAGAACTGCAACAACATGACGGGTGCTAACTGGTGCTGCGGGCACTGGCGGAGGAGCTCTTGGAATCTCGCCCAAGCCTCGTGGAGAGGCTCGTCAGCTCCTTGCATGAAGTTCATTATTTGGCTCCTAATCTCCTGTGTCTTGTGATTAGGGTAATATTTGAGCATGAACTTCTCACATGCCTCGCTCCACGTGGTTATGGAGTTTGGCGGCAGGGACAGCAACCACGTCCTCGCCCGGTCTTTGAGTGCATAGGGTAAGCACTTGAGTCTCAGTTGATCCTCGGTGAGCTCCAACAGCGGGAAGGTTTGCACTTGAGTGCAGAAATCCCGGATAAACTGTAATGCGTCCTCACTCGGCATCCCATGAAAGAGCGGCAGCAAGTTTGAGTCGTTGGGCTTCAGATTATAATTCCGGATTGCCGTGGAAAGCACTATCGCCGACGTGCTAGTGTTCCCGATAACAGGCCTGGAAAAATCCCCCATATACTGTACATTTTGCTCCGCCATGACTTCTTGGTCGAGACTGGGGTAATCCTCTTCACAATCTTCCTCAGGATACTGCGATTCCACAAAGTTTCTCGAACTGGACTCGGACTCCTCCTCCAGGCTAGAAAGGACCTCACGAGCTCGGTGAATGTTGTCAAAGTAAGGTACTAGCTTTCTTTTCAAGCTGCGGCGACCTTGCATACACAACACTAGCAAACCAAATCAAACGCACCGGAGGGAGAAAATAACCAAGTCAAAAGAAATAAACAAAAATAAACACGGAAAACAATGCAACACAATCAAATGCCTAAAGCCTTCCCCGGCAACGGCGCCAAAATTTGACTCATCCAAAAACACCTAGCGGATGGACTCGAATTTATACGAGGTCGTCCTAGGGCGGTAAGGTGACTCAAGTCGTTTCTCAAGGAAGGCTTAGCAGGGCTTCAATTGTGCTACTCACAGGAAACAGGAAATAAACCTACACACTCTAATCAGATAGCTGGGTCTGGCACTCTCTCTTTTAAATCTAGGCGTAATTAAATAAGGCTTGTAAAATTATCTAATGCAGAATCAACAGAAAGCATATAAATCTATCTAGGCGAAAATAGGAAGCAGATTAAGAACGCAGGGAACTAATAAACCTAGGATTCTAGCTAGCAATCTAGAAAGCATTAGATAATTCAATCAAATAAGAACAACGATTATCTAGGCGAGATAAAAGAACAATCAATCATCAAATAACTCGAAGCAACAATAATCTATGCGAAGGAAATAGACTAGCATTCAAACATATAGAAAGCAATAACTAAGTTCTTACAGCGAGTACGATCCAAATCTTCAATCTAATGTAATGAAAACAATCATAATCTTCAATCCACAAAGCCACAAGATGTTTGTTGATGTTTTAGCTACTCTAAAACTAAGGGAAAACAAGGAAAATCGCCTAGGAGGCTGCTGGGGTCGAGAGGTGCCAAGAAAAACCCTAAAAATGGGTTTTAAACCAAAAATCCGTAACTGCCAGAAATACGCAGTAGGCGGCCGCCTAGAAGTAGGCGGTGGCCTAGAAGTAGGCGGTGGCCGCAGAAAGTAGGCGGCCGCCTACTACCCCTTTCGTAAATCCAAGGTAGGCGAGCGGCGAGGCTAGGCGGGCGCCGTAGGCGGCGGGCGCCGTGTGTGCGGCGGTGGCCGCAAGAGTAGGCGGCCACCTACCCGGAGGCGGTGGCCTAGTCTGGCGGCGGCAGCTGCTCCGGTAGTTGCCTCTTTATCCAAAAATGCTCAAAACTTCACGAAAAACTTCCCAAACTCCGGAATCCTGCACCAACAAGAAAATGCAGCAAACAACACTCGAGCAAGAATAAAATGGCACGAATATGCACAGAGTATGCTCGAATGTGTATCACACAACCCAATAATAACACTAAAAAAACAAGGTAAACAGGTTATTCCAATTATATGATCTTTTGTGATCTACAACACACCATATAATCTACTTATATAGAGATAAAGAATATACATATGCAATCATGAACACAATCAGATAGGGGATTGAAAACAGTGAACATAGGAAACATTGTATACAAGCATAAAAGGTTCTTGCTTTCAGTATACAAATCCAACACATTCTCTAATGTTGTGCGATGAGGAAGCTCTTGATTCTTAACTTCCAAATTTTATAGTTGTCGATGGAGAATGTTGGCAATGATGATGACCTGCTGAAGTTAGTTTCCATGATAATATCATTTTTTATATATAAACTTTAAAAACACGTAGCACAGAGGAAACTTTAAAACTTTGAAAGGATCTAGTTCAGTTGAACCGGGTCAAAGCAGCCTGTTCTTGCAAACAACCTGCTCTGATACCAATTGTTGGGTCTCGGAGGGGTACTAAACTGGTGTATAGGGGGGAGGGGAGAGAATATACCAGTAGGTTATTTTCGAATTGAAAACTGAAATCGGTTTCTAAACTGAAACTGAAGTGAGCAGTGTGAGTAAGATCAGTTTGAGAATGGGTTAAGACTGATACTAATAATGATTCAGTATGTTAACTTTACTGAAGTTCAGATAAGGTTTCAGTCTTATCAGTTTTCAAAATAAGAAAAGTGTTAGAAATCTTACTGATTGTCCTTAGACTAATCAGTTGGACTGATAACACTTGAGCGGAAGCGATTTTAAGAAATAGCCTTGAGTGAATCATATTATTGGTTTTAGGGTTTATTCTTTAGAATATCAGTTTTCAGTTTAAGTAGGGTTTGTGCACAGATAGAAACTAAATTACTGAAAGCAGTAAATAACACAAGGATTTTACGTGGTTCAGAATAACAATTCCTACGTCCACGGTCAGTAGATCACACTGATAATTGATTCAGCTCGTGCCTACGGGTGCGCAGCAAACCTAGCTCATGCTTACGGGTGCACATAAAACCTTACAACTGAAACACATGTTTCAGTGCCAACAACCATTGGACTTCTTTTCCTTAGCTTACTGGTGCTAAGTAAACCACACGTCTAGCTTGCGGGTGCT
Source organism: Salvia miltiorrhiza (assembly GCF_028751815.1). Classification (NCBI taxonomy): domain Eukaryota; kingdom Viridiplantae; phylum Streptophyta; class Magnoliopsida; order Lamiales; family Lamiaceae; genus Salvia; species Salvia miltiorrhiza. The sequence goes on along the minus strand of NC_080389.1, from coordinate 28,023,837 downwards.
AAACAACCTAGTGTTCATACAACCGTCACGAACACTTCTCTCAAACTCTCTTTTCTCTCTCTTTGAAAAGGATTTGTATTCCAACAAGGATTACTGTGAACAGGAACTCAATAATCAGTTTCTAGGCTAAGGATAAGAGTGTATATGACTAGAAAAGCTAAGAAAATTTTTGTTTATCAGTGAAGACTGATAATTACAGCAATAGGTATTCTCTTCTTCGATTCAAACTTGGATGCGGTGGATTAGCTTGACTCTTGAGTTCGACAGAGTTTCGGCTTTGTAAGTTGAATCGGTGAAGAATGTGGTTGATCCGTGAGCTCTATTTATAGCAACGTCTGGAGAAAAGATCCGTTGGAGGAGGACCTTTTTCATTTTTTGCCGTTGTGACTCAGATTTGAATCTGGCTCGGGTTCTCAGTCTTCGGTCTCCTTAAACTGAAAGTAGGTACTGTCCTTGCTTTTATAGGAGATGGTGTTGCAGCCTAAAGCAACACAAAATAGAAAACTCTGCACTCTGAAGGACGATTCTGCATATCTCCGCATTAAATGCAGCTTGTACTGGTAGTCAGCAGCTTACTTTTCACGTGGCTATGTTTGAACTGAGTGAAACATTCATAAACTGAAGAATCAGTCTGAATCAGGAATCAGTCCGAGGATTCTTCTGATAATCTACACCAGTATCAGTCATTGCTTTAACTGACGTGGCGTACTTCAGTGTTTCCATAACACTGGTACTTTTAGTGAGAGTCCTTCATTTGAGTCAACAGTCTTGATGTAGTTGGTCTTCAGTCTTCAGACTCTGGATTTTCAAATCTTTAGTCTTCGGTCTTCAGTCTTCAGTCTTTAGTCTTCAGATCTTCAGTCTTCAGACTACGGTACTTTTGTATTTTCCTCTTCAATCTTCAGTCTAACAAGAAAATGACTCTAACACATGAGTTCAGAAAAGCTCCAGTCTAGAGAAACAATCATCAAAACCAAGGGTAGGATATTTCAATTAATTTTCCAACAATATTCTATTCTACAAAAGATATCCATGTGATCTTCAATGATCGTCGATCACCACATGGTCTATAATGTAGAATACTGGACTGTTTGCAGTGAGTAATTTATTCGTTAACTGATTCATTATCATTTTTACCACATTTAGTCATTCTAATTGTATCCTTTTTCATATATATATATATATATATATATATATATATATATAAGATAGAGTTCTATGGAGACCATCAAAAATTCGAAGAACGAAGACCAAATCCTGTGCGTCGATCTTGGTATATCCAAGGGTGATGATTCATCTGGTGAAGATCTGATATTTTCGTTAATTGTCACAGATATAGGCAATCAAATCATTTATTTATGAAATATTATTTTGATGAAGAGTCTGTTACGTGAATAATGCATCCACATATTATGCTCATTGATATGTTCGTAGAAAATACTAATGAACATACTAATTTTCGTTGATATGTTCGTAAAAAATAAATGAACATACTAATTTTCGTTGATATGTTCATAAAAAATAAATGAACATACTAATGTTCGTCGATATTTTCGTAAAAAAATAAATGAACATACTAATGTTCGTCGATATTTTCGTAGGAAAACAAATGAACATAATAATGTTCATTGACGGATCAGGTCCCAGAACAGGAAGTTTCGGAATTTTTGGGATTTATTCAACGTGATCCCAGATTTCTGTGGATTTAATCAACCAATATTTAATTACATGAAAAATCAAATCAGGAAATTATATGAACCGTTAGATTAAGCAAGATCGGCGCACATGATTTGGTCTTTGTTCTCAATGTGGCGCATTGGAGCGCGCCACGTGGTAGTAGCCTTCCATGCCAAAAACGCAGAAGGGTAAAAATGGTCATTTCGATTTTTAAAAAATATATATATATTTTTTTTTTGTTTTTGTTTTTTTGTTTTTCTACCGAAAATCTATTTTTTTTCCTGAGACCGTGGTCAAAATTATGCATATAATTGAACACCAATATGCATAAAAGTAAACACAAATATGCATGACGCTGGATAGAAATATGCATGGGAAAGTATCAGTGTGTGACCTGTCAAGTGTCCAGCGGCGAGAACTACGTGACGTTGTCGCATAGTATTATGTGACTCAACCTAAAACACCTCTAGATTGACTTGCAATAGGACAAGGACACTCTAGCAATGATAAGTTGATCCAAACTCATCTCTCAATAAAGATCTTAAAGGGCTCTTAATTGTATCACGAGAAAGCAATAAAGGTTAGATTGAAAGCAGTAAATTAAACTAACGCTTGGAATTAAAACTTAACTAGAAACTTAAACTTAAGAATTATCTAGGCGGAAAAGAATTAACTAATGCTTGTAAATTAAACTTAACTAAAACTTAATCTTAAAATTAACTAAGCAAGAAAGAATCATTAACTAGGCAGAAAAGATAAAACGTAAATACTTAAGCATAATTAAACTATTAAACCTAGGCATGATTAAAAGCATAAAGTAAAAGAATTAACTAGGCGGGTTGAATTTAAACGTTACTACGCTAAGAATTTAAACTACTTTAATTAAAAGCTTCTAATCTAACTAGGCAGAAAAGAAATTGCACAATTGAAAGCAAAGCAAAATTAAAGTAGAAGCAAGGAATTAACGTAAATAAATACCGAAATCGTTGAGAAGCAAATCAGTCACTTGATTACAACTCGAACGGAAAACTAACTAAAACTGAATTCAAAGCTAACTAAGAACTAACTAAAGCTCGAAACTAAAGAACTATCTAGAACGAGAATTAAACTAAAGATTGTTTTGATTGCCTAAGGTCTAAGCTATTCTTGGAACGAAGGCTAAAAGATTTTTTTTCATGAAGAACATTGAGCCCTATATATAGACTACCGATCAACCCTAAAAACCCTTAAAACGGCCCATCAAAACTAGGCTTAAAAGATAAGTATCAAGCAGCGTGCACGCACAGGGGACTTCAGGATAACTTGCTCGGCAAGTGTTGGCAGCTCTGGCGAGTCTTGGCAGCTCTGGCGGTCATGGCAGAGCTGGATAGTAGGCACTGGATAGTAGGCAGCTCTGTAGAAATGGTCAGCTCTGGAGAGTCGGCTCTGGAATTGTATCAGCTCTGGACGAATAAATACCAGCTCTGTAGATTTAGCTCTGCACACATGAATTCCAGCTCTGGCAAAGGAAGTCTGGAAAGTCCGCTGTCGTGACTGAGCTTCAGCTCTGGCAAATGAGTTCTACTCTGGAGATGGTGAGCTCTGACTATGGAAGTCAGCTCTGGCTATGGCAATTTAGCTCTGTCGAGCTTGGTCAGTTCTGGCCCGGGATTGTCAGCTCTGCTTTGGCGCGGGCTTTTTAGCTCTGGGTACCAGTTTGCGCTAGAATACGCAATTCTAATCCAAAATCTCCAGAATATCATTCTTTCTCCTATTTTATAAAAATCTTCTGCAAAACATAAAACAGACTCATAAACGCACCAAATTCCAGAATATTTAGCTCAAATACCACACTCAAACCCCCAAAATAAGAACAATTAGGCATAAATCATTATGCATATAGTTCAACACGAATATGCATAAAGAAAAACATAAATATGCATAACATTACACACAAATATGCATATCATTTTTCGACAGCGAGAGACACTACATATGGTTTGCATACTAATACTTTCCCATGCATATTTCTATCCAGCGTCATGCATATCTGGGTTAACCTTTATGCATATTGGTGTACAATCATGTGCATAATTTTGACGACAGCATAAAAAAAAATAGATTTTTGGTAAAAAAAATTAAAATTAAAAAAATAAAAATTGAAATTACCATTTTACCCCTCCGTGTTTTTAGCCTTGGAAGGCTTTGGAAGCCCTTGGGAGGCTTCTGCCATGTGGCGCGCTCCTAGCGCGCCACGTGCCCCCATTGTGTGGTCAAGAATTTGGACCTATATACTATGGGAGAAGTGGATACTACATGATCACACCCTTATATATATATATATATGGTCAGCTTCAATGGAGACCACTTCCCTATATAGAGAATAGAGACCAAATCAGAGCCATTGATCTCACCAAAATCAATGAATCAGATTAATCTGAATTCTTCAAGTTTAGAAAATCCCGTAAATTCCTCATTTTCCAATTCTGGGAACCAACGAACATTATTATGAACTTACGAACATACTAATGTTCGTCGGTGTGTTCGTATAAAAAATAAATGAACATACTAATGTTCGTCGACATGTTCATAAGCCAGCTTTGGGAGCTCGAACATAGGCGACATTCTGAAAATTTTCCCCTCACTTAATGCCCGCGCTAAAGCGGCTCTGGGAGCTTGTACTTAAGCAACATCTAGGTCCTATGTGCTCGCGCTACTACCAGCATTGGGATCCGGTGTAGGTAGTTGCCCGTGCTAAGCCAGCTCTGGGAGCTCGAACTTAGGCAACATTCTAAAATTTTGAATTTTTTATCCCCAAAAAATAGGACATGTATCGCAGTGTAGTGGGCGTATATGGGGTATACACCCCTATTCCCCCCCAGTGTCGTGCGCGTACTTTAGAAGTCAAGTACGATTATTTATCAGCCTTGCAATTCTTGATTAGTTAAAGATAAATAATGTCGTAAAAATGAGAAGTGCTGTCAGACACGGGTAATTACCCTAAAACCAAGAATCTCATTTTATTAAAGAAACTTGGTCCCAAACAACATTAAAACTCTTGTGGGAAAAAGAATATTTGGTCTACAAAAATATAGTCAAATTGTAAGCCTTTCAAGCGTAGAATTGCTTTAAAGTATTGATGTTCAAAGGCCGAGTGATAGTCCTCCCTTCGCTGTCCGAGAGATGATATGCTCCACCACCCAGCACCTCTGTAACCACAAAAGGGCCTTCCCAAGTAGGATCAAATTTCTTGGCTGGATGCAGCGCATCCAGCTGCTTCAGTACTAGATCTCCCTTGTTAAACTTCCTAATTGTCACGTTCTTGTCAAATCCCGCTTTGATGTTGCTTTTATACTTTGCAGCCCTGAGAATAGCTGCATCTCTGCTCAGATCTATGAAATCCAGGTCTAGACGCTGGAGCTTGTCATTTTGTATGGGGTCATAATGCAAGACCTTATGTGATGCCAGGCGTACTACAGCTGGTATTACAGCGTTGGAACCATATACAAGTGAAAATGGTGCTTCCCCCGTAGCTATTTTGGGACTGGTACGATGAGCCCAAAGGACCCCATCCAGCTCTTCCGCCCATCTACCCTTACTCGTTTCTAGTCATTTCTTCAGCCCTTCATAAATTGTGCGATTGGTAAGTTCCACTTGGCCATTAGCCTGCGGATGAGCTAGAGATACGAAGCGCTATACAATATCCATTCTGTGACAAAAATCCTCTATCCATTTTTTGGTAAACTGTGTCCAATTATCTGAGACGAGTACTCTCGGTGATCCATATTTGCAGCAAATGTTACGCCATATAAATCTCTCTATGGTGCATTCGTCGATTTTTATCACCGCATCTACTTCCACCTATTTGGAAAAGTAATCTACGACTACTATCAAGAAAAATTTTTCGCCAGGGGCTATAGGGAGTTTTCCTACAATATCAATTCCCCACTTGTCAAAAGGGCAAGTGGCGTACATAGCCCCCATAGTTTCCCCTGTGACATTAATGCGTGGGGCATATTTTTGGCAAACCTCGCATTTCTTGACAAACTGTTTAGCGTCTTCCACCATTGCAGGCCAATAAAACCCAGCCCTGACTATCTTTCTCATTAAATCTTTGTATCTAGTGTGGTTCCCGCAACAACCCTGGTGAATTTGGTCGCCCTAAAGTTTGTATCTTTCTCATCAATTGCCCACTTTACCATTCTTCCTGACAAATCTGGTCGCCCTAAAGTTTGCTTGAACGGTACGCACAATGACCTCGTGCACCAGAAAATATGGTCTTAACCTCTGCGCCGTGACCAATTCAGCTCTGCCCCTTGTAACATCTTACTTACAAAATAAATTGCCATCTGCTGCCCCCGCTCTTCCCTGATAAAAACCGACCCTAGGTACTCTGCTCCTACTGCTATGTATACGAATAAAGTTTCCCTAACTCTCGGCTTGGTCAGCACTGGCAGTTCCACTAGATATTATTTTAGTTGCTCAAAAGCTTGTTGACAATTTTGAGTCCACTCGAACTTTGTTCCTTTCCTCATAATTTTGAAAAAAGGTAAACTCCGATCCTCCAATCGAGAGATAAATTGCCCGAGTGCTGTGAGTTTCCCATTTAATGTTTGTACCTCTTTGACATTCCTGGGTGGTGTCATGTTTACAATATCCTGTACTTTATCCTTGTTTACCTCAATGCCTTGCGGGGTCACCCGATAGCCCAAAATTTTACCAGTTCTGACGCCGAATGTACACTTCTTCGTGTTCAGCATTAGTCTGTTCTGCCGGATAACCCTAAACACCTCCTCCAGGTCTGATGGATGAGAAGTGGCAGCCCTGCTTTGCACCATCATATCATCGACGTATACTGACATGATGCGCCCAATTTGATTCTGGAAAATCGTATCCATCATACGCTGATATGTAGCTCCAGCATTTTTAAACCCAAAGGGCATTCTTGCAAACCCAAAAACCCCGCAACACATCACGAAGGTTGCCTTTGCTATGTCTTCCGGGTGCATGCTGATTCGGTGGTAGCCTTGAAAAGCGTCCATCATGGACAACAACTCACACCCGGCAGTGGAATCAACTAATTGGTCGATATGGGGCAAAGGGTAACAATCCTTTGGACAAGCAACGTTTAAATCCCTATAGTCCACACACACTCTCCATTCTTTTTCTTTCTTCTCAACCATTACTGCATTGGACTGCCAAACTAGGTACTGCACTTCCACAATATGACCCGCTTGTAGTAAGGCCTTAACTTGTTCCCTGATTGTTGCATCCTTTTCAGGCCCAAAGTGCCTTGTCTTTTGAATGACCGACTTCTTTGCTGGATCAACATTCAAGCGATGCTCCGCCAGTGTTCTATCAATCCCTTTTAGGTCGGCTGTGGTGAAAGCAAACACGTCAGCGTTGCGCCACAAATATTCTATCATTTCCTTTTCCAGGGCTGGTGGCATCTCGGTACCCACGCGAGTGGTGAAACCTGTCTTTCCTAGGAATAATTCCACTAACATACATCTATCGTCCGTTGAGATCAGCGGTTGCTTATCTGAAGACCTCCTGATTTCCTCTATCTCAGCTCGCTCCGCTATGTTCCCGGAACTACCCCCAGCTCTGGCAACCTTCTCCGTTGGCCCTCTTCGAAAACTTTGTGCTCTTTTCGACCCAACCTATGTTATTAAACTTTTGACGAAGCACTCTTTTGATGTGATCTGATTCCCTGCCACTTCTCCAACCCTGTCATTTTCAAGTGGGAATTTCATCTTCAGGTGGTACATAGAGATCAGGGCCTGAAAGGCATTCAGCACTGGTCGCCCGATAATGATATTGTAACTTGGTTTCGAAAAATTCATAACCAAAAATTTGAGAATGCGAGTCCGCGAAGCTCCTTCTTTTCTCCACGTCATTGGTAACTCTAGAGATCCCATCGGCAGAATAGATTCCCCCGTAAAACCATTGTGACAGCCCGAAATCCATTTAATTATCTTATCATTTTGTTTGATCGCACTATTTAAATTTTAGCTATTTTTAAATCATGTAAAGAATATTTATGTAGCAATTTCTTGAATTATATAGTCGTGCCCCTAGTTAGATAAAAAAAAAATTTAATTACAAATTATGACTTTAACAATAAAAGTTTTTATTATGCTCAAAGATTAAACTATGAATAAATATTTGTATAATTCTTTCATATTGGGCCTAGGATGATTAAATTTCAGTGGGCTCAATTTTATCTAAATGGTTAGAGTTTAGATAAAATATTTTATAAGCTTGTTGGGCCTGATTTGGAGTAGTGGGCTAGATTTTTATGGAAAAGCCCATTTCTATTTAATCAGATTATGATAGAGTGCTTCTTAATATTGAGATTTAAATTACGTGTCTTTTTTTTTTTGCCACAATTTCTGGTTCTAATTCGTCTCAGCCATGTTTATATTTCCTCCTCATCCTGTCAGCTTTTTTCGAATTCTTATACACCACATATTATGTTTTACTTATTATTGTGCAACACTTAAACTTGTGCATCTCAGCTTATAGCATCCGCATTGGGGTTACATGATAGCTTACTTTATGAGGGGGGACCACATGGTGTAAAGATGCTGCATTGAGGTTACATGATAGCATTAGTTTTGATTTTTCCTTTTTTCATTTAAGTTTAATTTCATAAATTTAAATTACACAATTTACTTCAAATTTAAATTGCATTAATTTTGAAAAAAATAAAATAAAAAAATTTTCAAACGGTCAAATTTGGCACGGAAACCGAGGAGTCAAAGCTGCCAATTTCATTTAAAATTCGAATTTTTGATTTTTTTATAGAGGCGCGTGTAAAGCTACACGATAGAACGTGTAGCCCTCGTGTAAGCTCCGCCCGCAACGCTTACACGATAATAGACTTACACGAGTAAGCTGCTATCGTGTAGGCTTTGCCAATGCTCTTAGTATATATATATTTCATTTCTTTCACTGCATCTACCCAATGACCCCAATAAAACTCAGATTTCTACTTATCCTATTTTTCCCACTGCAGAATTTTAACCGGTAAACTTTAACTGTTTTCAATCTATGTAGTTTCATTTTAATGTAGCAATCGTTTTCCTCTATTTTCCTTTGTGCAGAAATATAGCCAAAACACCCAATTTTCTGCAAATCAATAAAACACATAAGCATAATTATTTTATTCTCTGACCTATCTCTTTTAAATGAGTAATAAAAGGAAAGAAGAAATAAAGAATTGAAAGCAAAGGGGTAAGTGTGGGTGCGTGGTTGCTGCTAAACCGGAGAGGCGAGGCGCGGCCTCTGGTGGCGTCGCCGCCGTCGAGCGGTGGCTGGCGTGAGGCAGAGAGTGCATGTATAGGATTCTTTATAATGCGTAGTACATTATAGATAGTGAAGCTATATTATCCCACATTGAAAAATGTAGGATTCTCTACCATGTGTAGTACACAATAAATAGTGAAACTATATTATCCCACATTGAAAAATGTAGGATTTTCTACCATGTGTAGTACACTATAAATAGTGAAACTACATTTAGTTAAAATTATTAGGATTTGAATTTAAAATAAAATAAAAAATTGGCCGGGCCCGGCGGTTCAGGGCCGAACCGGCGGGCCGGCCCGGCGGGCCGCGGGCCGCCCTCCCCTTGAATCGTAACCGGACCGAGCTCCTTGGCGGGCCGTGTTGGATTTGTATACTGAAAGCAAGAACGTTTTATGCTTGTATACAATGTTTCCTAAGTTCACTATCAAATCTCCTATCTGATTGTGTTCATGATTGCATATGTATGTTCTTTATCTCTGTATAAGTAGGTTATATGGTGTGTTGTAGATCACAGAAGACCATATAATTGGAATAACCTTAAGAGATATAATATGATCACAACCGAAATAACTCTAGGACAAGTTATTGGTTTAGGCTGCAGTATAGATGGAAGTAGTTTGTCTTAGCTACTTGTCTATACTGGTACGTCATTACGTATTGATAGGACCACAGTTGAGATGTATTCTTCTATCTGACTTAAGTGAAGAATCAAGATCTCGGTGACTTATAAGATCTTAATACTAATAAGTATTCAGATATATATGTTAATTCGTATATCACTTTGACTTACTATGGGTGAAAGTTATATACTAACTCGAGTACTCTGTATCTTGGGTGATAGCGGTTAATATATGATATTTGATTATCTGTATTAGTACCCGTATCCGGTATAGGATAATGACATCCCCTTAAGGAGCTCAATAAGGTTTATTGCGCTAAACCCTGCAGGTTGATTAAGTTCAGGCGCAATAATAAAGTTTGAGTGGTACTGCTTAAGGATTTATAAAGAGATTAATTAATTTAAGCTGTCAGAGCTCTAATTAATTAATGGATGTCTGATATTTTAAATACGGAGATTTAATAAGTCTAAATACAAGCCCCGACTCATCACCGGCAATAAAGGGGTAAGTCAGTATCGGTTCTCTAGTGGAATGAACTGATATTTATAAATTAATTATGGTCTGGGCTGACCATAGATAAATTAATTTATTTGAGGCCCATCTTTATTCCTTGTATCTGGTCCCTGGACTGGCCCAATGTCTCCTAGCCCTAGAAGGAGAGAAAGACGCCTACTACACTAATTCTGTGCCCACACGTATTTAATTTTATTATAAATACAGCTGTCAGCTCTCAGGAAAACACACTGATAAAAATTAGGGTTTTTGAGAGAGCTGTGGGGCGCAGGAAAAAGTGTGGAGCATTCTCTCTTGGGACTTTCATAGATCGTTGTCCATCCAACGGTGAAAGCTGAGCGGGATACAGTCGAGAAGATCAGAGCTGGAGTCAGTTTTTCGCAGGAAACCAAGTTCTGGCAGTCTCCGTAAAACGGCCATAACTTCCTCCACAGAACTCCGATTCAGACGAATCAGGCGGCCGCGGAAAGCTCTCTCGAAGACGAAGAAGTCGTATTTCTGCACAAAATACGATTGGAGGTCGTTTGAGGGGTCAAACGGAGCGTTGAAGTTGGCTGACCTGTTCAGCGACAGATTGACGAATTCTTCTGAGTTCTTCAGGTATTTCTGAACTCCAACGTGCAGCTGTTAAATTCATAGGAGCATGTTAGGATTAATCGTTGTATGATAAATTAATAATAATCCAAGAAACGATCATCGGGCAAAGCGGAACGTTAATTCAGTTTAATATTCCTTCAATTGGTATCAGAGCCCAGGATTAATTTCTTGGCTCTATTATTAATTTATGTACGATTAATAATGTGCGTTGTTTTTACTGCTGTTGTTCTTCGTGGTTCGTTGATTCGTGGGATACGTCGTTTGACGTTGTAATCGTTTTTCACCACGAGAAAATCCGTGGTTAGATTAGGATTTCAAATTGTTTTTGTTTTTCCGTTGTAAATCTGTAAAATTGAGAACGAGACGAGGACGACGACGAATCAACAACGATGAACGGAGTAAGGAGGAGACGCACGGGACTAGACACGAGGGGCTGCGGGCGCCGTTGAGCAGCGCGCGCGCGGGTGCAAGCACGCCGTGCGCAGCGCGCCCAAGCAGGCGCCGCGCGGCCGCTGCTGCTCTCGGTCCTGGACGTGCGCTGCAGGCGAGGTGAGGCGAGGCGAGGCGAGCTGCTGCTGTGCGGGTCGGGCGAGGAGGAAGGCTGCAGCCGGCAGGGGCTGTGCGCGCCCGGGGCCGCGCCTGCACGCTTTGCGCGCTGCGCGCCCAGCGGGCGGCGCACTGCCGCTGCTGCCGCTGCTGCTGTCCACGCCGAGAGACCTGCTGCCGCTGTTGTCGCCGAGCACCGAGGGCTGTTGTGCTGCTGTTACTGGCATGCTGCTGCTGCTCGCGGAGGAGAGCTGCTGCCGAGCGCCGGATGCCGCGCCAAGGCGGCTGCTGTCGCTGCTGCACGCCGAGGAGGCTGCCAGCGCCGGGGCGCTGCGCGCGCCGGGATGCTGCAGCGCCGGGAGGCTGCTGTGCGGCGGTGGGGGCTGCAAAGGGAGGCGGCGGCGCTTGGGGCTTCCAAACCCTAGGTGGGTGAGTTTTTCCAAACCCTAGGGGGCCCAAACCCTAGTTTTTCCAAAGACGGACCGGATGGTGTGTTCAGGCCAAGTTTCGTTTTTGGGCTTTTCTTTTCTATTTTAAATGTAATAGAATAGATGTTGGGATTCCACGAATGGGTCACGAAGAACTTTAATTCTTTTTTTCTGTTCGTTGCATGTCGTGGTGTTAATCCTTTATGCTCGTTGCATGCTGTTTTTGTCTTTGCTTGTTAATATGTGTTTATTAACTGCGCTTAGACAAGCATGCTAGGTTTATCGTTTTCTTAAGCATGTTTTAGAATTCTGCGAGCATGTTTTACATGTTGCGTTCTAGATGAGCATGTTTAGGATTATGTATTGAGCATGATCAAACCTTTTGAAAGAAAAAAGACTAAGCTGTATTAATAATTTTATAGATGATTAAAAATTATTTAGATTGCCACAAGCGGCCTCTAGACAAAGTGATTGACGATGTGAGTAAACGTCCACACAGCGTGGCTTACTTCATGTTTGTTCTTTCATAAGTTTGTCAGATGAGGTTTCTATAAAAATGTTTAAATCCATTAAAGTAGTGAGAGTTATGCAGTAAACGTCCACACAACGTGGCTTACTCGTATAATTTTTGACGAGTACTTTAGAGGATGGAATTAAATAAGATAACTAAGAAATTAAATTGAATGCGACATGGTCCGAGTGAGTATGTCAAATTCAAGAATTTAATTTCAAAGTTAAATTGTGGTTATTTCTTATTAATTTTTATTCTTAAAATTATGTAGACCTCCACATGCGGTCTCTAGACAAAGTGATTAGCAATGTGAGTAAACGTCCACCCAACGTGGCTTACTTCATATTTGTTTCTCATAAGTTTGTCAGAAGAGGTTTCTATAAAAATATTTAATCCATTGAAGTAGTGGGAGTTATGCAGTAAACGTCCACCCAACGTGGCTTACTTGTGTAATTTTCACAAGTACTTTGGAGAATGGAATTAAATAAGATAACCAAGAAAATTAAATTGAAAGCGGCATGGTCCGAGTGAGTATGCTAATTTCGAGAATTTAATTTTTAAGGTTAAAATGTGGTCATTGCTTAGATATCATATCAAGTACAATGTACAACTCCCAAAGGAGTCCCTTCTTGATGATGATATGGTCTAGTTAAGGTGCCAACTATTAATTTCCTTTGTCAAAAGGTTAAGTTGACATGGATGGAAATTAAATGACTAGGTAAATAGTCTGGTTGAGGAGTTCGTGTGTAAACGTCCACCCAACGTGGCTTGCACATGGGATTCTTTGAGCGGTTGGAGGTTTCATTAATATTGTTTTATCAAAAGGTTACAATATTATTGTTACGAATTATGTGCTTTATGTTCGTTACTTTCAGATATGTCTATGTCTCCTGTTTCTTTATTCTTGCACAAAGTCTTTTAACCGGTCCACATATATAAAATGGAAACGCAGTTTTGTTTTTTTATCTTTATCACAAATTAACACAAGTTTTCTTTGTGTTGCTTACTACTCCACGTTCTTATGGTCCGAACAATAAGTCAACTGATGAGAAAAATGAATTACATAAAAGGTGGCATAAGACGAATAATGTGGCTATATGCCATATTATGAGTATAATGACACAAACCTTGTAGCTTCAACATCAGGGCATGGACGATGCTATTAGCATCATGCTGAATCTCAAGAAAGTGTTCGGAGAGTTGGACTGAGCTGCTCATTTAAATTTGATGAGAGTAATCTCGTTATTTTTATGAGTGAGCACAGCTCAGTGCACGAGCATGTCATGCAAATTTTGACGGATTTGACTTGCTCTGTGGAAGTATCGACGGTGAGGCAAAAGTCGATATTATCCTGAACTCTCTTCCCAAGTCTTTTAATTAAGAACTTCCGCCTCAACGCTGTTATGAGCAAGAAAGATAATACTCTTTTTGAGTTGTTGAATGCTCTAGTTACGGCTAAGGAAGTTGTGGGAAAGAGATGTGCAAGCACTTGTTATTGCCAAAGGAGAGCCATCTTCTTCGTCGAATGACGGGAAGAAGAAGGGTCCAAGGGGCAAGAAAGACAAGGGAAATAGTGGGAGTAGTGGTGTGATAAGATTGAGTATTGAAGATTTTTTCTTTCAATACTCAAGGCAAAGGGTTAAGGTACTTCACTTGCTATAGTAACTGAGACATATCAGCTCATTTTCTACTCAGTTGTGAGTAGTGGATAACGAGAGAAACTGATAATGATTGTTACACCTTGCATGGCTTTTTAAGCTGACAAGGAAGCTGAGAAGTGATGAGATGATTGTCTTCATAGGCAACGTGACTAGAGTCGCAGTTGTTGCAATTGAAGCCTTGTCTTTAAGTTCTAAAGACATAGTTTAGTTTTTGAGAGTTCCTTATCATGTTCCAAAATTTTGAATAGATGGATCTTATGTCATTTTTGATAGTGGTGTTTCTATCATAATAAATGACAAAGTTGTCTATTCTGGTATTTTGAACATCTCTCTTCATACTATAACTTGTCTACAAAATACCTTTATATTGCATTTACATCATCAAACAAAAGAAAGAGAAAAGTTAAGGCTAATCTCTCATGAGGATCTTACACATATATTGATACCCTAGAAATAGGTCACATCTATCTTAATAGGATCCAAAGGCTCGTGTCTAAATAAGTACATTGGATTCAATCCAGGTTGTACTATTTCGAACCTGCGAATTCTGTATAGAGGAAAAGATGGAGACCAGGTCATTCATGACAAAGGGGATAAAGGGCCAATAATGTGTTAGGAATGATCTTTTCTGATTCATTGTCAGTGTTTGGGATTCCAACCCAGTTTACTACACCATGTAATCCCTATATAAAATGGTGTGGTGGAGAGAAGAAATAGGTCACTCTTGGAAAAATATGTTCGATGATGAATTATGTATCTTTGCAATTAGTCCTAAAGAATCAGAAGGTGGTTATTAGCAATGACACACGATTCTTAGAAGTGGACTATGCGAGTAATCACTAATCCAAGACAGATAGTGTACTTCAAGAAATTGAAGACATTAGACAGGCGATTCCATCACCCAAGCCAAGTGTGCAAGAGTTTTGTACCACAAGACACTGCACGCACTGTTGACACACATGTGCCACCACAGATCCATTGTAGTGGGAGGGTTGTGGGACAACCCGATCGATTTATGTTCTTGGGAGAATCTTTGGATTCAGTCCCTGGTAGTGAATATAAGAGAATCGACCCAGATATCTACTTGGAATTAGTGGAAGACGAGAATGTAGATTTCTGGCACGCCTCAATGGAGCAATCCATTAAGAATATGGTTGTATACTAAGAAAATCTTGCTACCAGAATGCCGTAAAGCCATAGGTTGCAAGTGAGTATACAAGAGAATGATAAGTCCGAATGAGCAAGGTCGTAGCTTTTAAAGCTAGACTGGTGGCGAAAGGTTATGCCCAGTGTGAAGGTATAGGTTATGATGATATTTTCGCCAGTGCCATGCTCAGAACATTCGGATCATTTTACCCATAGCAGCTCACTTAAACCATCGAGGTTACGTGAGGGAGGGAGAGAAACATCTCGTATCAATCGCTCTCGTGTCATCGGTGATGTGGTTTATCTTGCATTTTATGTAGATAATATCCTCCTAATTGGCGACAATATGGAGCTATTGTCAAGACATAAAGTAATGGTTATCCGAACAGTCTCAGATGAAAGACTAAGGAGGTACAGTATACGTCTCTGTGATCAAGATTATAAGGGATCACTAGAAAAGGATGTTGGGCTTATCTCGAGTGTCTTACATTGATACTGTGAATGCTCGTTTTAGTATGAATACCGCCAAGAAAGGATTGCTACCTTTTAGATATGGCGTTCCTTTATCTAAAGACTATGTCTTAAGATGCCTGTTGAGGTTGAGGAAATGAAGGCAGTATTCTACGTTTCCGCAGTAGATAGCTTCATGTATGGATTACTATGTACGAGATCTTATATTTGCTATACAGTTAGCATGGTTGTAAGATATCAGTATAGTCCTAGTTAAGACACTGAACTGTGGTAAATTATATTCTCAAGTCCATGACTAGAGAATAAGGATAGTTTACCAGTTAGACAGTTTAGTTCCCTTTTTGGATTATACGGTTTCGGATTTCCAGGCTGACCGGAACAAAGAATAATTACCTCGAGCTATGTGTTTTCCTTGGGAGGTAAAACCTTTTGGTTTGACCACTACCTCCAGGGTCTAAGAGTGATTCCTAGTTTGCGTGAGAGCATCACCTTCGTGGTACCTCAAGTGCAGTTGCAAACTCTAAGGAATCCTAGAACCACAAGGGGTCAAACACATGGAGAGTAAGTACCAAGTTATACGATTATTCGTAAATCGAGGTTATGTGCTCAAAGAATAAATTCTCACATATTGGAGAAACCTACTGATCTTTTCACAAAAGGCTTATCGCAAATGGTCATTGAAAGATGGGAATGCGATTGATGCCAGATTGATGCCACCCACTTAGGAAACTTTCAGTATAAGTGGGAGAAGTGTTAGGTGATTGGTAAATAGACGCATTGTATACTAAAAGTTTGCTTTAGTATAAGTGGGAGATTGTTGGATTTGTATACTGAAAGCAAGAACGTTTTATGCTTGTATACAATGTTTCCTAAGTTCACTATCAAATCTCCTATCTGATTGTGTTCATGATTGCATATGTATGTTCTTTATCTCTGTATAAGTAGGTTATATGGTGTGTTGTAGATCACAGAAGACCATATAATTGGAATAACCTTAAGAGATATAATATGATCACAACCGAAATAACTCTAGGACAAGTTATTGGTTTAGGCTGCAGTATAGATGGAAGTAGTTTGTCTTAGCTACTTGTCTATACTGGTACGTCATTACGTATTGATAGGACCACAGTTGAGATGTATTCTTCTATCTGACTTAAGTGAAGAATCAAGATCTCGGTGACTTATAAGATCTTAATACTAATAAGTATTCAGATATATATGTTAATTCGTATATCACTTTGACTTACTATGGGTGAAAGTTATATACTAACTCGAGTACTCTGTATCTTGGGTGATAGCGGTTAATATATGATATTTGATTATCTGTATTAGTACCCGTATCCGGTATAGGATAATGACATCCCCTTAAGGAGCTCAATAAGGTTTATTGCGCTAAACCCTGCAGGTTGATTAAGTTCAGGCGCAATAATAAAGTTTGAGTGGTACTGCTTAAGGATTTATAAAGAGATTAATTAATTTAAGCTGTCAGAGCTCTAATTAATTAATGGATGTCTGATATTTTAAATACGGAGATTTAATAAGTCTAAATACAAGCCCCGACTCATCACCGGCAATAAAGGGGTAAGTCAGTATCGGTTCTCTAGTGGAATGAACTGATATTTATAAATTAATTATGGTCTGGGCTGACCATAGATAAATTAATTTATTTGAGGCCCATCTTTATTCCTTGTATCTGGTCCCTGGACTGGCCCAATGTCTCCTAGCCCTAGAAGGAGAGAAAGACGCCTACTACACTAATTCTGTGCCCACACGTATTTAATTTTATTATAAATACAGCTGTCAGCTCTCAGGAAAACACACTGATAAAAATTAGGGTTTTTGAGAGAGCTGTGGGGCGCAGGAAAAAGTGTGGAGCATTCTCTCTTGGGACTTTCATAGATCGTTGTCCATCCAACGGTGAAAGCTGAGCGGGATACAGTCGAGAAGATCAGAGCTGGAGTCAGTTTTTCGCAGGAAACCAAGTTCTGGCAGTCTCCGTAAAACGGCCATAACTTCCTCCACAGAACTCCGATTCAGACGAATCAGGCGGCCGCGGAAAGCTCTCTCGAAGACGAAGAAGTCGTATTTCTGCACAAAATACGATTGGAGGTCGTTTGAGGGGTCAAACGGAGCGTTGAAGTTGGCTGACCTGTTCAGCGACAGATTGACGAATTCTTCTGAGTTCTTCAGGTATTTCTGAACTCCAACGTGCAGCTGTTAAATTCATAGGAGCATGTTAGGATTAATCGTTGTATGATAAATTAATAATAATCCAAGAAACGATCATCGGGCAAAGCGGAACGTTAATTCAGTTTAATATTCCTTCAGGCCGGTCCCGGAACCGGCCCGTTGTCAACGGTCCAGGCCCGGACCGTTGACTTTCGGGCCGGTTCAGGGTCGGCCCGCCGGTCCCGGTTGAACTGTGGCATCACTACATGTGTGTGCTTGCTGTGTGGGTGTTTGTGTGTGTGAGATAATGTGTGTGAGTGTGTGTGCGTGAGGTGGGTGTGTGAATGGTGTTTTGTGTGTGGTGTGTGCATGAGTTATAAATGATTGTGTGTGTGAGTTGTGTTTTGTGTGTGGTGTGTGTGTGCTGTACAGAGAGGGGAAGGGGGCGAGATTTACAAAAGAGAGGGAGAAGGGAGTTAGGTTTATTTATTAACTGAGGTGTTATTTTACGGGAGTTACATCTTGGGCTTATTTTATTCTTTTATTGAGCCCAAATATGATAATAGACTTGGACTCATTTAATTCATTTAAGTAATATGGCTCAAATTGTGAGCTGAAAATTTAAACATATTTAAAGAATTAGATCTAATTTTTTTAATACTTAGTTGAATTTCCATTATTTTTTTATATATTCATTTGACCAATAATTTTAATGATTTTATAAAATAAACTTCTAAAGCTTAAATTATTTTATAATAAAGTTCAACTAGGTCCTTATGTTTTATTATTTGAATTTATCTGACTAGGTGCGGCGTGACTAGAACGTGGATTTTAAATTATCGCAATTACATTTCAAAAGTTCAAGTTTCAAGTGTGAGATTTATTTTAATACATGCATGTGGTTAATTATTGTCCATTTTAATATTATGTGTTTACCATATGTGTTATGAATTATATTTATCACTAGGGCAGGAATTCACAGTCCATGGATTGCCACAATGCAATTTGAAGTTATGAATTATGTATCGCTAGTGGCCCGTAAATAGGGTCCAGGACGGAAAGGTCCTTGGATTGCCACAATGCGATTACATGTTATAGTTGCAACTATTATATTATCGCCAAGGGCCCGTAAATAGGGTCCGGGACATTAAAGTCCTTGGATTGCCATCGTGCGAAATTGAGGATATGTATGCAATGACAATATGTGTTACCGTTTTATTAATCTGGACAATTATTGCATGTTCCCACACTGAGTGTATTTTATATGTTCATCCCATATTTAACATTTTATTGGGAACTTAATGAATTATCATAATCCTAGTTTTGATGATACCAAAATCAATAGGTTTCACTTGTAATAGACTAGAACTGTTCGAACTCAAGTGTTAGAGTTCTTTTTCTAGTTTAGTTGTTGTTCTGAAGACTGAAGACTGAAGCCGGAGGACTGAAGACTGAAGTTGCCGACTGATGTGACGATTAAAGCAAAGTCAAATACTGATATTTGACTAACCAGTCCAACAATCAGTTACGACTGATTATTTAATGCGAGCCACGTGGATTCAGCTAACTGATACTAAAGTCAAGTATCAGTTAAACATTCTTCCTCGGACTGAACCTCTAAAGTTTAAAAGAAGCCACACACTCCAGAAGTATAGCCGCATTAAATGCAGAGATCTTAGAATCGTCATTTCTCTGCAGAGGCCCTTCCTTTTTGGTGATTACCTTTTCAGAGACGTCCTATCTCCAGCTCCTTAGTAGCTGTTCTCACCAAACAAAGGAATTTCAAAGATTGAAGCCTCAGCCCAAGTTCAAATTACTCTCTAACGGAAGAATTCTTGAAGACCATTTTAGCCAATGGATCTATTCAAGACGTCTCCTATAAATAGAGCTCGAGGATCACTTCAGTTTTTTGAACCACGTAAAAATCTTTGTGTTATTTACAACTTTCAATTTTTACCTTCTTACTTGTGTACAAACCTTATCCAACTGAAAACTGATTAACTGCAAAGAGAAACTTAATTTCTGACAACATGATTAATCTCACAGGCTATTTCAAAACAAAAGTTTTTCGATGCGTGTGTTATTAGTCTAACTTATTAATCTTCGGATAGTCAGTAAGATTCATAACATCTCTCTGTTTAACAAACCTGACTGAAGCTTTACGTGTATTAGTTAATGACTTTGACTTAACTGATAACTCTTTACTGAGGAGTATTCAGTATCAGCCGCCAACCTTGTCTTCCTAAAACTCTTT
The DNA here is from genome assembly GCF_028751815.1 of Salvia miltiorrhiza. Lineage (NCBI taxonomy): Eukaryota > Viridiplantae > Streptophyta > Magnoliopsida > Lamiales > Lamiaceae > Salvia > Salvia miltiorrhiza. Next base: position 28,003,951 of record NC_080389.1, on the reverse strand, counting down.
TAACTAAAAAAGGTTGTGTCTGTTTGTTTTCGTTTGAAAAATATCCTATAGGTGTATTCTCCCCCCTCCCCATACACTTATTCGAGACCCTTCGGACCTAACAATTGGTATCAGAGCAGGTTGTTCACAAGAACAATTTTGCTTTGACCAAGTTCTAATGAACTAGATCCTATTCTCCAAAGGTCTCAAAAACTATTTCCTTTTCAAAAAGTGCTTATGGCTTTCCCTATCTATTGTTTACTGTCTTCTTGCACTATGGAAACTAACCACAACAGAGTCTCCTCTCTACCTATGTTTAGTATTGAAAAATACGACATATGAAAGTTTCGACTTGAGAGCTTCCTCATCGCTCAATATTGCCGAATGTGGGAAGTCATCACCAAAGGACCCATCATCATCACGGAGGTGATCAAAAGGATTCTTCTGGACCCAACCAGAGATCCTTTTGATGAAGTCTAGATCAAATCAAAGGCTGACCTCACCACAGATGAAAGGAAGCAAGATGAGCTCGACAACCTCGCTAAAAGCATCATCTCCGGCACAGTTCCAGACAAGCACGTCACCAAGATCATCAAATGCAGGACTGCAAAGGAGATGTGGGACATTCTAGAAGGAATGTGCATCGGATCAGATGAGATAAAGGAGAACAAGTTGTCAATAGCTTGTCAAAAATTCGACTCCTTCCTCATGCTAAAAAATAAATCAATCGACAAGATGGAACTCAGATTCAACCAGATCCTGAACGAAGTTCAATCCATCTCAAAGGACAAATACACTCAACGAGAGATCAACCTGAAGATTCTACGAGAACTACCGCGAGGAGATTGGCTGATCTACTCTGTTGCTCATCAGAACAAGCCGGGATTCAACCAACTCCCAACGAACAAGCTTTTCTCGGATCTCGTGGCAAATGAATTCGACATCCAGAGAAATCTTGAAACAAAGAAAGATGGAGGATCAGACGAAGATGCTCCATCTACCTTAAAAGGAGCGGCGCTGAAAGTTTCAGCAAAGGAAAGCAAGAAGCAGTCAAAGGAACCAGCGAAACTTAAACCAGAAGACTTCTTCAGTCAATATGCTCTATTGACTGAAAGATTCAACAAGATGGAATCCAAATTCCGTAAGTACGGGAAGTTCCGCAAACTGCACTACAAAGGAAAAGAGAGAGAGAGAGAGAGAGAGAGAGCAAGTCCAGATATTCCACTGATAGAACCGAAGAAAGGAAATCATCCGCTACTGATCTAAAAGATGTGGAATGCTATGGATGCAAGAAAAAAGGGCACTACAAGTCAGAATGCTATGAGGGATCGCACGTATGCGCAAAGGAAAGCGATGGTTGCTGACGATGAAGGATCTTCCGAATATGCATCAGAATCATCCACCTTCAACTCCACCAGCTCAGATGATGAGAGTCAAGCCCTCATGGCCAACAACACCGAAAGCGTGGCCGACAACAGCTTCGATAACGGAATGAATGGGCCAGAGGTAAACTCTTACTCAAGAACTCTTAATACTGATAACTCCTCGTTGTTTACAGGTGACAACTCATAATTTGGAAATAGCTCAGTCAACGAGACTGAAGAGTATGATCAGCTCATGACTGACCATTGTCAGTTAAGAAAAATGTTCGAAGATCTCCTGAAGCAGAATCAGAAAATGGAAAAGGAGATCAATGAAGAGCGGATCAAGAATCAAACAGTCATATACTTTCCAGAAGAAACCTGTCTTGATGGACTGATCATGGAGAACAGTCGACTGGAAGAAAAGCTTAGAATTTCTACATCAGAATGTGAGAGAGCATCTCATGAAATCAAAACGCTCAACCACAAACTCGAGGAAACAGTCAAGGACTGTATGATGAAATCTCCTATGATGACCAACTTTTCATCAAAATCTCTTTTGGAAAGTATCGGAGGAAATGTGGTGCCTGCCGATAAGGGAAAGAATATCATGATCCAGGAGGTGACTGACACATCTAAAGACAACACTTCGGAAGAGTCTAGGGATCATGACATGGAGGAAACTCGGAAGAGAAAACTGATAGCAAGAAGAAATGTTCCACCTCTACAAAGCTACAAACGAGCCAAGGAGGCCCCCAACCAGTTCATCCTACTAATAAGACTGGAGAGCAGATTTCAGTTAAAGTATGGGGAAGAAACATCCGGACTAAAACAACAGCATGCTAGCGGAGCAAACAAACAGAATCTTCCTCATTAGTCCAGGGGGAAGAACAACATGAACAATCAGAAACTGAAAACAGTTCAGTTCCAACAAGAGCAACAACCATGGAGACAAATCAATGATAAGTCCAGACGAACTCGAGTTCATTCACAACAGTGCGCAACTGGACATCATCAATCTCATGCTCCACAGCATTGGTCAAGACTCCATCAGTCAAGGTTAACTCATGTGTTTCAAATGAGATACACAATGGAACAAAGGAGACCTCAACACTTCACCAGACAAAGCTACTACAAGAGGGAGGCTCCAAGGAAGAAAGCTCAACCGAAGAAAGCTCATATGGCAACTGAAGCACCCGCCACTTCAGTCTGACAACCAGCCAACCGCAAAAGATCATCGCCATGAAGATCAAGAAAGATGAATTCACTGTGAGAAACAGTCAGAAGAAGGTGGTGCTGAAAGGTATCAGGCAAGGAAGTCTCTACATCGTATCATGGGAAGATAGCCCGCCTGAAACTTGTCTCATCAGCAAAACCAACTCAGAGCTCAATTGGCTATGGTACAGAAGGCTCAACCACCTCAACTTCAAGACGATCAACAAACTTTCTAAACATCAACTGGTAGAAGGTTTACCTTCTATTGTGTTACAGAAGAAGTAAGAATGTGAAGCAAGAATGTGAAGCATGTCATTGAGGAAAGCAAACAAGAACTTCTTTCAAGTCAAAGACAGGACACTCCTCTGAAAGAATTCTTCAACTGCTTCACATGGATCTGTTTGGCCCAATCTCTCCCAGAAGTTACAACGGTAGAAAGTATACCTTAGTTGTCGTAGATGATTACTCTCGACATACTTGGGTTATATTTATCTACAACAAATGGGAGACACTGCTGGAATTGCCAAAGTTATTGAGAAGACTAAGCGTTGCAAAGGAAGTCAACATCATCAGCATCAGATCAGATAGAGGGACTGAATTCCTCAACGCAGTCATTCGTGACTACTGCGAAGTGCGAGGAATCAGTCATCAAACCTCTGCAGCAAGAACTCCACAGCAAAATGGAGTAGCAGAAAGAATAAATAGGTCTTTGAAGGAAGCAGCAAGGACAATGCTAGCTGAATCAAAACTCCCTCTGAAGTTTTGGGTTGAAGTAGTTAACAACTCTAGCTACACACAGAACCGCTCCTTCCTCACTCAAAGACATGGAAAAACTCCATATGAACTATGGATGAACAAGAAGCCAACAATTTCATACTTTCATGCTTTCGATTCTCGGTGTTTCATTCATAACAATGACAAAAGAAAGTTAAACACATTTGATAGCAAGGCTGATCCAGAAATTTTCCTTGGATACTCTGGAACTGAACGATCCAGCAAAGCCTATCGAGTGTTTAACTCTCAAACTCTTTGTGTGGAAGAAACACCTCATGTTATTTTTGACGAGTCTACTAATGATTTCAGGAAACAGAAAACTGAAAGAAATGCTGAAAACATTGAAGTTTCCAAGATTGAAATGAAATGCCACGAACCCACAACAGTGTTCGTGTGGGGACCGAGAAAATAAGAGGATACTGAAAAGCTTCAGTATCAGAAGATCAATCAAAGATCTGAAGGTCTAACTGGAGATGCCACAGAAAGCATCAGTCAAAGGGGAACTCCAACTGTTGAAGAACAAGTTGAACCTGCTACTGCAACACAAGTTCAACACTCCCCTGCTCGAGAAACAAATGAAGGACTCAGATCCATCCTGACTGAAGAACCTCCACCCTCACCAGAAGAAATCAAGAAGTATCGAAGATGGTTTGAACTCCACTCAAAAAACAACATCATCGGAGAACCATCAGATGGTGTGAAGACTCAAAAATCGATGTGCAACCTCATCTTCGATATCAACCAGAACTGCATCAACGAAGATAAGAATTTCAGTTATTTCTTATCGACTACAGAGCCTAAGTACATTGAAGAAGCTCTGAAGTCCACTCAATGGGTCATCGCAATGCAAGAAGAACTCAATGAATTCAACCGAAATTCAATTTGGGAACTAGTGGATCGCCCAGACAAAGCAAAAGTGATTGGATTGAAATGGATTTTCAAAAATAAGAAAGACGAAGAAGGTCACGTGGTGAGAAATAAAGCAAGGCTAGTGGCCAAAGGGTACAATCAAGAAGAATGAATCGACTACGATGAAACCTTTGCACCTATTGCAAGACTGGAAGTAGTCAGGCTTTTCTTAGCCTTTGCCGCTCACAAAGGATTCAAAGTACACCACGTGGATGTGAAGTGCGCATTTCTCAATGGAGTGCTCACCGATGAAGTCTATGTGGAACAACCTCTGGATTTTGAGGTTGCTGGACCAGACAAGGTGTACAAGCTGAAGAAGACGCTCTATGGATTGAAGCAAGCTCCAAGAGCATGGTATGATACTCTATCTGAGTATCTAGTTGAACAAGGATTCAAGAAATGATCAGTTGACAAGACTCTGTTCACTCTTAAAGAAGGAGAGAATCTCCTACTTGTTCAGATATATGTCGATGACATAATCTTCGGATCCAAATCCGAACGCATGTGCAAGAAGTTTGCTGAAATTATTGATTTATGCCTAATTATTCTTATTCTGGAGGTTTGATTGTGCTAGTCTGAGTTTATTGTTCTGGAAATTGGTGCGTTTATGAATCTGTGTAGTGAACCCAGTTGTTTTTTGTAATTTTTTTGTATTGAATCGAAAAAAACAATTACAATCGAAACTAAATAGATTAAGATAGAAAGAGGGAGAGAAGAATTGAGAGAGGAAGTCGGAATTTCATTTTCTAATCTCCTTCTTGCGCTACAAGAGAGCTATAAATCAAGTGGTCCCCTAACAACTTGCTACAGGGATAACTAACCGGGAGAAAACATGATAAAAGCTAACAAAATCGATACAACGTTTTTTATAAAGGAAACACGACTTCCTTTAGTTGATATAATCTCCTTCACCCACGTGTAGAGTCTGAATCCCTCGCTTCAGCCGAGATGGTTAAAATACTTAACTCTAAATCCTTCTCCTTCATAACTTCGAGCAATTCTCCATCAGTTGAACCAACTACACCTTCCTCACTCCCTTTAACATCTGGAACCATGACAATACCCCCCGCATGAGATGATCCTTGCCCACAAGGATCGAAGGTGGGAAACTTACGGCGAATAAAGGCCACATCTTCCCAAGTAGCAAGCTCTGAATTTTGGTTTTGCCATTGCACCAGAAACTGTGGAAAATCAACCCCCTTCCTCGTCTGAATACGGCGGCCTAAAACAGCAATAGGCTTGACAGTAAAACAACCATCATCATCGACATTAGGGAGGGCAGTAGTTGGTGTCCTCCCATTTCCCAAACATTTTTTAAGGAGCGACACATGAAAAACAGGATGAATCTTCGAAGACTCTGACTCAACCTAAACACTACTCTAGATTGACTCGCAAGAGTACGAGATCTATTGTAACGTGTAAGCTAACCCAAGTCGATCTCACAAGGAAAGTCTTAAAGGGCTTCTAGTAGTATCGTAGGAAAAACAATAAAAGAAAGCAGTAAAGAATTGAATTATTAAACTAAAACTTGTAATTAAATACTTAATTAAAAACCAAACTTAAAATTAACTAGGCGGATTAAACTATTAAACCCTAGGCAAGATTTTAAATAACTTAAATTAAACCTACTTATGAAATTAAATACTTGTAAATTAAAAACCAACTGATCTAGGCATGAAACTAAAGTGCATAATTTAAATTGCATGATTGAAAAGAAAACATGAACATAAACGAAAAGCATAAACATGATTTAAACAAAAGTAAATTGAATTGAAATACGAAATACCGTAAACGTCTTGAACATGTAATTGTGTCACGCAATCACAATCCAAGAATAAAAGCTAAACAAATCGAAGGCTAACTAAAAACAATAAAATTCGAACTCTATGAAGCACTAAGAAAGCAAATAAATCATAAGCTTCGGATGCCAACAGATCTCAAAGATGGCGTCTAAAACTAGGGCAAAAGGTGATTTTTACAATGAAAAGTATGGCCCTATTTATATACTTCGAATCCCTATGGATCACCATGGAAGTTGCCATGCAAAATAGAACTCTAAAGGCAATAAAATTGTGTAAGATAAGGCAACTTCCGCGCGCTCTGGAAAATACTCCTACTCTGGCCAATTTCGCAGCTCTGGCGGACTTCTCTGCTCTGGTAGATAACTTTTCTTTGGCGAAGGCCATTTCTCTGGGAAGAGCCATTCCTCTGGCGAATATGATTCCTCTGGCGAATAGGATTCCTCTAGCGCTTATGATTCCTCTGGCACTTATGATTCCTCTGGCTTTTTCGGGTTTACTCTGGTGTGTATTTTAGCTCTGCTCTGGTACACTAATTCTGCTCTGGAGATTTCGGCTCTGGCAGTGCATTTCTCTGCTCTGGAGACAGAGCTATGCTAAAAATGCCATTCTTAGCCAAAATTCTCCAAAATTGTATTCTTTCATCTATAAAACCTAAATCTCCTGCAAAGCATAAAACAACACATAACATGCACCAATTTCCAGAAGATTATCATTAAAATAAGCTCATACAAACCCCTAAAATTAGAACAATTAAGCATAAATCAACCCACCCACACTTAGCCTTTTGCTTGTCCTTAAGCAAAATCCATATGAATCCTAGGAAAAGATTGATTTCAACAATGGTAATTTCCATCCAAACATTCACAAAGTCAATTCAAAATTTTACAATCAACACACATCTCTCGATCATGCAAGTAACTCAAAGTTTAAGAAGCAACAAAAGAGTAATGTAAGCAATTCGATCAGACCCAATTCTCCGCTAGAAGTGAATTCTCTAATGTGATCGCCTTTATAATCAATATCACTAATTTCACACTTTGTGTGCTTAAATTTTTGACAGTTGAGCCATAGTTCGTGAAATAAAAACCATTTGAATGTAATCCAAAGTCTTTTCACGTGGTTTCCCATGCTCATAGTTAGACTAGAGGATCAGAGACTCCGAGCTGTCACATTTCAGAACAGGCCAGATGTTTCAGAGCTGGCAATTTTAAAGTTGGTAATTCGTCCAACATTTTCACAGATAAGATACGATCGTAGGCAATCACAATGACAACACTCCTTCTAGCATCTACCGGACAAATCACGTTTCACTTTCTTACAATCGTGTTGCAACAAAACTCAAATTCTTTGCACAATCAAGAAACACATATCAACAGTAAAATAAGAATAACCACCAAACGAACACAAACCCGAAACGCGCATCGAAAACCATCGACTCTTCCACAAATTCATAAAAATTAGCAAGATTCGAGACCAAAAACTAAGCATAGAAAGACTAATCTCACCCAATTTAAAGCATAAACACAATAAAACACCCCCCCCCCACACTTAAAGCATGCCATGTCCTCAGGGCACAAAAGAAATAAGAATAGAGGAGAAAACGTCCCTGATTATTGGCATGGGGAAACTGAAGCATCGTGAGAGGCGGTGAAGAGTGGAGTTTGTGGTCGATGTAGAGTAGAAAGTGGCCACGCTGAATAGGTCAGCGCTGGCAGAGCAACGCGGAGAAGTATAGTGCTGGTAGAGCAGCGCGGAGAAGTATAGCGCTGGCGTTCTGTAGTGCTTAACGGGGCAGCGCTGGCGTGCAGTAGCGGTGGTGGCAGCAGCGCTGGCGGCATATTGAGAATTGCAGTGCTGAAAACAAGACATGCACACCAAGCATCATAGTATCCGCAAAGCAACCGAAACTTAGGAAAAACACGAAACAAACAACTAAAGAACAAGAAAAACCAAACAAGAAAAACATAAACAAACCAACGGTGGGTTGCCTCCCACCAAGCGCTAGATTTAGAGTCGCCAGCCCGACTTCAGTTTTGATTCATCAATGAGGATCGTGCAGGGATTGAGACTCCACCTCCATCGGAGTACTCCACCCATAGTAGGATTTCATGCGATGACCTTTGACTTTGAAACTCTCCTTCGCATTCTCCATGTACAACTCGACTGCACCAGGGTCAAACACATCCGTTAGCACCGCACCTTCTTGCTCTCGAGACAGCTCTGCCGATCTAAACACCGACTTTTCCTTTCCTTCTTCCGGGCATCTACTCATCAATTCTCCTTAGTAAAATTCTGGCAAGTGCTCATCATAACAGGCTGGATGGGCAGCGCTGAGCTCGTCAGAGCTGGGAAAAGAAGTGCAGGGTTGAGGGGTGCAGAACTGCTGGGCAACGCATAGCTGGGCAGCGCAGGGCTGAAGGGTGCATGGCTGCTGGGCAACGCATAGCTGGGCAGTGCAGGGCTGAGGGTTGCAGAACCGGCAAGTGCAGCGCTGAACTCTTCAGCTTCCCGAGCTCGTTCTTCCATGTCTGCCGATCCTGTAAAAACATCCACACACTCTTATTCCTGCACAAATACCGTCTCGACCAAGCCATCAATAGGATCTATAAATGCGCGTTCGTTGATAAAATTTGCAGAAGCCATTGCACGACTATCATGCACAGAGAAAGACACTGACTCCCCTAACACGGTCATTTTAATATTTCCATCCTTAACGTCAATCAAGGTGTTAGTGGTTGCCATAAACGGTCTTCCTAACAGTAGTATGTGCTCTACACCATTTTCATGCACTTCCCCAATTTCAAGAACCACAAAATCAACGGCAATAATTGATGAACCCATGTTTGTGCTCGTTTTTCGTGTCTGTTTTAGGTCTAGATAGAGTCTTTTTCCTTTGTTTTGCTAGAGTCAGTCGCCTGGGAGGGCGTAGTTCAATGGCAGGACCAGCTTGTGGGAAAGAGGCCAAAATGCCAGAGAAATCAAGCTGCCAGCGGAATCAAAGTGCAAGAGCAGCGAAGTCGGCTTTGCTAAAGAAATCAAGCTGCCAGCAGAATCAAAGTGCCAGAGCAGCGAAGTCGGCTTTGCCAGAGAAATCAAGCTGCCAGCGGAATCAAAGTGCCAGAGCAGCGAAGACGGCTTTGCCAGAGGAATCATCCGAGCAGCGGAATCAGCTAAGCAGAAGAATCCTCCGAGCACTCCAGGAATCCGAAAAGGGCGGAAGGGCGGCAGCTATCCAAAAGAGACCGATAAGGCTAAACCACCGCCTTATCCAAAAGGAAACATATCTTCATGAAGATTAGGTCTGAAAAAGGATAAGCATCTCCATGATTGCATGGATCCGGCCGCACGTCATGGGCTGGGCCTTGTTGCCCTAGTTACTCCTATAAATACCACATGGCTGTGAAGAAGAAAAGGGGAGGCAGAGTAGAGAGGGGAGGACGAATTTTGGAGAGACCATTGCTGTAGTTTTACTTTTCATAGTTAGGTAGGAGTAGTCGCCCCTTATGGGCATAGCAGTTTAGTTTTCTGTTCATGTTTTCTGCGGCACTTTTGGCCGTAAGTACCCTTTTGCCTTAAGTAAGTTTCTATTTCAATTTTTACTTTATGTTTTCCTTTATGTATTTTGTTTGTGTTATTTACTTTATGTTTGGCTAAGATTTATATTCTGATTTGGGCAAGTTGATCTAAGCATGAACACTTAACTCGAGAGGTCTAATTTGGGCATAATAACTGTATGAGCATATTCCCGATACACTAGGTTTGATTCCAAAAGGGTTGTAACAACTTGGTTAATTAATTGGTCACTAGTTATCTAGGGAGTTCTGACCACAAGTAATACTTTGGGTAAAAGGCGAGTTGCCATCGACCTCCAAAATAGTACAACGACTGTTGGAGCCGTGACTGCTGTGAAATTTCGGCGTAAGAGTCAAGTGGGTCTATCTAGTTCTTAAAGCATTCTGGGCAAAGCACAACTAGCGATAGACCATCGCAGAGAGCGTGGATGTTGTCCGGGGTAGTTGATTTCCATTAGTTGACCCTTCTAAGGGATCATAAACTGAAAGGATAGATTGGACAAGGGGTTTTTGCGTGCGTTACGAGTGACAATAGGGGCGCAACAATTCTTATGCCTATAACCACTGGTATGCAAGTATAGTGATTAATCTTTGCACCAATGATCGAGTGTCTAGTTCATGTTTAGTGATTCGAACCCAAGTCAGAATTGTTTTGTTATTTGATTTATCTACCTTTGTATTTCAGTTTTAGTTGGAAACCCCGTTCTGCCCATAAGCACGTTGTGGTCAGAACACTACAGAATACAAACCTTTTCTAGTGACACCCTTGCAGGAGAAGTTACTGCTCAGTTCCCTGTGGATTCGACTATGGACTTACCACTAGCTAGTCTAGTTGTGGGCACAGGATATTTTATTTGCACGAAGCTCAAACAACAGCTTCATCAAATTGGCGCCGTTGCCGAGGAACTGAGTGCGCTAGTAATTTCTTTTGTGAAATTTTGTGTGAGTTTTGCCTTAACATTTGTGTATGTGTTGTACTAGGAGTGCAGGCCACAAGGAGCTATTATTGTTTGATCCCAAGATTGAAAGGACCGCACACCGAAACAATGGAGAACGACATTGGGCAGAGCAAGAGAGACAGGTGAACAGGAACCAAGAGGGAGATATGGTCAGAGAAGACAATCCGGCCAATAAGACCCTTCGGGAGATGATGTTCCCAAACAATCTGAACCTCCGACCTATGGGCATAGTGTTGCCAAATATCACTGGGAATTGGGAGTTGAAGCACACCCTGATCCAGATCTTACCCAAATACAGTGATATGCCCGGAGAGGACCCTATGCGGCACTTGCAAGATTTCGAGATGGCTTGTGGAACTATCCGCACCGCATTTCCTGCCCTTACTGAGTACATCCGACTCCTTACTTTTCTGTTCTCTCTTCAAGAGGGAGCGAGGGAGTGGTTGTACATTTTGCCCGAAAGCAGCATTACGACCTGGCAGCAGTTGCAGCAGAAGTTTCTCGAAAGGTACTTCCCAGTCAGCCGGATCCAGAGCCTAAGGACCAGAATAAGCAACATCAAGATGGGGGATGGAGAGATCTTATATGACTACTGGGGAAGATTCAAACAAATGCTAGCCAAATGCCTACAACATCAAATACCAGCCCACGATCTTGTTCGATACTTTGTGGGAGGACTTCGAAGGCAAGAAAGGCAATGGCTGCATGCTGCATGTGGAGGATCCATTTTGAACAAATCGGCAGCAGACGCATTCGAACTTATAGCTAATATGGCGGAGGAGTCAAGGGATGAAGAAGGCACAATAGAGAGAATGTCACCACCAGAACCATCGTCTGCCCAAGACGATAAGATTGACAAGCTGTGCATTGCCTTGGAGAAGTTCATGAGCAACCAAATTCCTTTGATCAAGAAGCCGGTGAAAGCATGCCAACTTTGTATGACATACACCCATGCAACGGATGAATGCCCTCAACTCTATGAGGATGAAGAAGAAGTCAATGCTTTGGGACAGCTGGGAAGCAACAATGGGGGATATGGCCAGAAGCCTTTTGACCCCTACAGACAGCAGTGCCCACAGCAGCCTTCACAGGCAAAAGGGCCTTCCTTGGCAGAACTTGTGCACACGATGGCACAAGAAAACATGAAATTCCAACAAGAAACCGAAAAGTTCATGATAGAGACAAGGGGAGGAATGCAGAATATCAATGCCCAATTATCCCATCTTGCCCAAATGATCGCTCGGATAGAAAAGAAGCAGGGCAAGCTTCCTGCCCAGGTGGAGGTTAAGGAGGTCAATGCTGTGATGCTGGTGAGTGGGGAAGAATCCTGCCCCAGAAAGCACCTCTCGACCAAATGGATGTTATGATCCAAGAAAGCCAGACAGAGGACTATGCCCAAGACGAGGATATGGAGGAAGCTGCTGAAATGATGGATACCCTCAAGGAGGAAGTGGGATACACAGAAGCCCTTAATATTTCCACCATCGGACCAGAGGACAAGTTGGAGTCGCCACTCGAGAGTGCACCCAAGCTCGAATTGAAGAATTTGCCCAAGCACCTGAAGTACATCTGTCTGGGCGAGAATGAAACTTTGCCCCAGATCATCAGTTTGGAGTTAAGCCCAACAGGGGAGGAGCAAGTCCGAGAGATTTTGGGCACATACGAGGAGGCAATCGGTTGGACCCTAGCGGACATCAAGGGCATAAGCCAGACTGTGTGCATGCATAATATTCTCATGGAGGAGGATGACGTTCCAGTTCGTGACCCACAACGAAAGCTCAATCCAACCGTGAAAGATGTGGTAATGAAGAGACCCTTGAAACCTCATCTTGAGCATAACCCTCCTATGGTTTTGTTTTTATTTTGTTTTGTTTCGAGTCTTTCTGTTTTTGTTTTTATTTCCGTAGTGTCTGTTCTTCGACCTCCTCTACACACCCACTTTGCCCAAAGCAAAGTGTGTGTGTGGGGAGGGTCACCTTTTTTATTTTGGTTTGTTGTTGGTATTCCTCCTTCTAACACCCTTTGCCTTTGCCTAAGGCAAAGTGTGTGAGTGGGGAGAAATACCTGTTTTTTTATGTGTTTTATTTGTGTTTCAGCATGGTTCTCCTGAAGGACGTGCGTATCAAGGGCAAGAGAGTTAGATTCACCACATCCGTAGAGGTTACGCCCACAGCAAGCTTTCAGCCATCTACCCCAGCAAGTAAGAACAAAGAGAAGTCAGAGAACACTGCCCCTTTGAGAGCAAGTAATGACGCTCATATGGGCATAACAGAAGCCATGATGATGGAGATCAGAAAAGCACTTTTTGCCTACTTTCCGAGCACTAGATTCAGGTGCCCACCTGAACTCTGTTCTGGGCATAACCCTCCCTAGGTCTTAGTTTCTTTTTAGTTTTCGTTTTGAGTCTGTTTTTCGACCCTCTCTACACACCTACTTTGCCCAAGGCGAAGTGTGTGTGTGGGGTGGGCCGAGCGTTGTTTCTTTTTCCTGTGGTTAGCCTTTCGATTTGTAATCAAATAAGCATGATTATATTCTGAGTTTGTTGTGCAAGTAGTCTAAGATTTGAATTTCAATGCATACCGTATGTAGTTGAGGACGATGGATAGGGCTGTGGGCATACCATGTGAGGTTTTGAGCTTTGATATATGTTTTCTTATGCCCATAACAGTTTTTTTCTTTCTTGTGTGAAAATTGACATCTTGACTAGGGTAATGCTAGAACTTGCCTTGATTCTTAGTCGAACCCTGTGTACATAGTCTAGGTGTGTTAAATGATTTAGGCAATTCTTTCTTTAGCCCACAAAGCCAAACTGACCAACCCTACATCTATCACTTGTGAGCCCTTTCGAGCTTAATAATTCATTTGAATTCACTGATAAATTTGCCGAAATTTGAGCCGTCCTGGTCAAACTGAACTTAAGGGCAAAAGAAGGGAAGATAGTGTAGTGGATCCTATGGGCAGGACTAGTGCAAAAATTGCAAAATGGGACATCTAATCCCAAAATAAAGATAAAGTCCAGAAAAAAAATAGAAAAAAAAAGAGAAACGAAAAAAAAAAAAGTTAATGTCTTGGTTAGTATGTGCTTAGGCCCGCAAGAATAGGCAGGGATCTTAAAAATCTGGGAAGTCTGTTGCCCAGAATGAAGTTCAGAGTGACCTTAGCCTCGTACCAAAAATTCTCACCTTACGCCTTAAGCCACATTACAACCCATGAAAGACCTAATGAGATGTACCTAGAACTTTGACTAAAGGGGGAGACAATAGAAGATAGGCAAGCCTATGGTAGAACCTAGCATGATGTCACGAGCGTAAACACGTCCCAAAAACACTTGAGAGTATGAGCGATGGGGAGGAACATCCTTACGCCCACAGACCCCTTCTTGACTCAACTGATGGCGTTGCATGATAATTTTTTTTTCTCTGATTGCTTGCATGTTTTTGCTTAGATATTCTCTTGCATTTTTGTATTGTGTTTTGGTTGTGCTAACCCTTGTGTCGAGTCTTGTCCATTTTGTTTGTGTCTGTCTTTTGGGCATAATTGCATGTGCACGCTTGAGGACAATTGTGTTTAAAGTGTGTGCGTGTGATGAGCCCATGTTTGTGCTCGTTTTTCGTGTCTGTTTTAGGTCTAGATAGAGTCTTTTTCCTTTGTTTTGCTAGAGTCAGTCTCCTGGGAGGGCGTAGTTCAATGGCAGGACCAGCTTGTGGGAAAGAGGCCAAAATGCCAGAGAAATCAAGCTGCCAGTGGAATCAAAGTGCCAGAGCAGCGAAGTCGGCTTTGCCAGAGAAATCAAGCTGCCAGCAGAATCAAAGTGCCAGAGCAGCGAAGTCGTCTTTGCCAGAGAAATCAAGCTGCCAGCGGAATCAAAGTGCCAGAGCAGCGAAGACGGCTTTGCCAGAGGAATCATCCGAGCAGCGGAATCAGCTAAGCAGAAGAATCCTCCGAGCATTCCATGAGTCCGAAAAGGGCGGAAGGGCGGCAGCTATCCAAAAGAGACCGATAAGGCTAAACCACCGCCTTATCCAAAAGGAAACATATCTTCATGAAGATTAGGTCTGAAAAAGGATAAGCATCTCCATGATTGCATGGATCCGGCCGCACGTCATGGGCTGGGCCTTGTTGCCCTAGTTACTCCTATAAATACCACATGGCTGTGAAGCAGAAAAGGGGAGGCAGAGTAGAGAGGGGAGGACGAATTTTGGAGAGACCATTGCTGTAGTTTTACTTTCCATAGTTAGGTAGGAGTAGTCGCCCCTTATGGGCATAGCAGTTTAGTTTTCTGTTCATGTTTTCTGCGGCACTTTTGGCCGTAAGTACCATTTTGCCTTAAGTAAGTTTCTATTTCAGTTTTTACTTTATGTTTTCCTTTATGTCTTTTGCTTGTGTTATTTACTTTATGTTTGGCTAAGTTTTATATTCTGATTTGGGCAAGTTGATCTAAGCATGAACACTTAACTCGAGAGGTCTAATTTGGGCATAATAACTGTATGAGCATATTCCCGATACACTAGGTTTGATTCCAAAAGGGTTGTAACAACTTGGTTAATTAATTGGTCACTAGTTAACTAGGGAGTTCTGACCACAAGTAATACTTTGGGTAAAAGGCGAGTTGCCATCGACCTCCAAAATAGTACAACGAGTGTTGGAGCCGTGACTGCTGTGAAATATCGGCGTAAGAGTCAAGTGGGTCTATCTAGTTCTTAAAGTATTCTGGGCAAAGCACAACTAGCGATAGACCATCGCAGAGAGCGTGGATGTTGTCCGGGGTAGTTGATTTCCATTAGCTGATCCTTCTAAGGGATCATAAACTGAAAGGATAGATTGGGCAAGGGGTTTTTGCATGCGTGACGAGTGACAATAGGGGCGCAACAATTCTTATGCCTATAACCACTGGTATGCAAGTATAGTGATTAATCTTTGCACCAATGATCGAGTGTCTAGTTCATGTTTAGTGATTCGAACCCAAGTCAGAATTTTTTTGTTATTTGATTTATCTACCTTTGTATTTCAGTTTTAGTTGGAAACCCCGTTCTGCCCATAAGCACGTTGTGGTCAGAACACTACAGAATACAAACCTTTTCTAGTGACACCCTTACAGGAGAAGTTACTGCTCAGTTCCCTGTGGATTCGACTCTGGACTTACCACTAGCTAGTCTAGTTGTGGGCACAAGATATTTTATTTGCGCGAAGCTCAAACGATAGCTTCGTCAATAATCAAGCCTCCAACATTCACCAACACATCCTCTACTATCCCACGGGGGTATCTAACGGACCTATCGGCTAGCTACAAACACATGCGGGTGGGTTTCAAATCACCTAACTCTAATTGTTTAAAAATAGAATAAGGCATCAAGTTAATTCCGGCACCCAAATCTAACATACCAGAGTCTTCCTTACCATTTCCTAAAGCAATTTTAACCACAAAGCTACCTGGATCGCGCTGCTTTGGTGGTAAGGGTTGCTGTATGATAGAGCTCGCAATTTCTGAGACTAAAATCTTCTCATTGTCCTCGAACTTCCGCTTGTTTGAGACCAACTCCTTGAAAAACTTCACATACGCCGGGACTTTTCTGATCACATCTAGGAGGGGCAAATTCACGTTCACCTTGGCGAGCATGTTGTAGAAGTCGGCGAACTGTTTATCCTACTTGTCATTCCTCAATCTGTTTGGAAAAGAGATCGGAGGTCTATAAGGTGTGGTAGACTTGTGAAGTTTATTCTCCTTTTCTTCCTCCATCACTCCATCTTTTTGTTGTTCTGCTTTCTCTCCATTTGCTGGGCTGGTCAGAGCTGAGCTCGGCTGCTCTGCTCTGGTGAAGGCAGAGCTCGGCTGCTCTGCTCTGGTGAAGGCAGAGCTCGGCTGCTCTGCTCTGGTCTGTGCTGGCATATCCACTTTGTTATCCACCATCTTACCACTGCGGAGAACAGTTACAGCTAGAGCTTGATGCGGCTGAGCAGGTTGGCCATGAAACTTTCCGGGCTGCTGTTGTTGCTAAATTTGGTTCAAAGTTCTGGAGAGTTGGCCAACGGTTGTTTCTAACCTTTTTATGGTTGATGCTTGAGCCTCCATATCCTGCTTGCTCATCTCCATGAAAGCTTGCAACGTTTCTTCGAGCATCGATTTTTGTGGTGGCATGGGCTGTGCACTCTGCTGCGGAGCTGATTGCTGCTGTTGGTACTGCGGTCTATATGGTTGAGAGGAGCCTTGCTGCGGAGGGAAGTATTGTGGTTGCTGTTGGTAGCCCATTTAGGGTGGTCGACGGTATTGATTCCCCCCAAAATTTTGATTTCCCCAGCCAGCATTCAGCTGACCTCTCCATCCTCCAATGACATTCTGTTGACCTTGATTCATGATCTGCCCATATGGTCTGCTTGGCCCTTGATTGAAGCTTTGAAATCCTTGTGTCGCATATACCTCAGCTTGTCCTTCCGAGGTAAACTCTCCCATTCTATGGCATTCATTGGCTCCATGACTGAAATCTCCACAAATACCACACGGCTCAACGTACTGCATGGCTGGGTTTGGCGGGTTTGACATCGGCAGCGCTGACATTGGCGGCGTTGGATTTGGCTGAGCTGGATTATTCACCGGAGCTGAATTTTCCATCTTGTCCATCTTCAATTGTTGTACTTCCAGCATGATCGAGGCCAATTGCTGCTGCATCTCAAATTGATTTGTCACCGCGCTGGCCTCAACTCTTCTTCCACGGACGGACTTTTGTTGGGAGCTCTCGGCCAAGGTCTTGAAAATCTCTTTCAGATCTGCCGCGGTCTTCCGAGCTATGTTACCTCCTGCCGTGCTATCCACCATAAATTGGGCAGTTTGCACTAACGCATCGTAGAAGAACTGCATCAACATAACATTACTGAATTGATGTTGAGGGCATTGACGAAGGAGTTCTTCATATCTCTCCCAAGCTTCATGTAAAGGCTCGTCCGCTCCTTGGGTGAACTCCATTATTTTCATTCTCAGCTCCTGTGTCTTGTGGCTCGGGTAGTATTTTAGCATGAATTTTTCACAAGCATCTCCCCATGTGGTGATAGAGTTGGGTGGCAGAGATAGCATCCACGTCCTCGCCCGGTCTTTAAGTGCATATGGGAAGCACTTGAGCTTGAGTTGGTCCTCCGTGAGGCTAAGCAGTGGTATGGTTTGCACTTGGGTGCAAAAATCCCGGATAAATTGCAGCGCATCCTCGCTTGGCATCCCATGGAATACTGGCAGCAAATTCGAGTCATTGGGTTTGAGATTATAGTTTCTCACAGCAGTGGGGAGCACGATTGCCGACGTGTTAGTATCTCTGATCACCGGCCTGGTGAAGTCTCCCATGTACTCCATGTTTTGAGCTATCTCTTCGTCTATATTCTGTTCAGCTTGGTCCTGTTCAGAGCTGGTTTCTTCCTTGTTCAATTTCGGCACAGTGTTGACTTCGGCAGAGCTGGCAGCGTTGACTTCGGCAGAGCTGGCAGCGTTGAACAGAGCAGCACTGGATCGGGCCGCGCTGAACTCGGCAGGGTTGGCCTCTTCCTCCTTTGTTTCTACGATGTGCTCTGGAATTTCAGGGTCAGATTCAGAGCCAGAGTAGAAATCGTCAGTTATGTCACGTGCTTCTCCGTCAGAGCTGGAGTTAGAACCGTCTGCTCTGTCATCCCCGAACACTCCCTTGCAGCTATTCTTCCTGAAAATCCCTTCGCTCGTACTATGCAAAGGAGACACCAATTTGCCTTTAAGACTACGGCGTCCCTGCATGCACAACACTGAACAAACGGATTAAACGCACCGAGTGGAAGAACGTAAAATCAAAAACGAGAAAAACTTAAAATTAAATAAGCAAGTAAACAAAACGGCACAACTAAAACGCCTAAAACTTTCCCCGGCAACGGCGCCAAAATTTGACTCAACCTAAACACTACTCTAGATTGATTCGCAAGAGTACGAGATCTATTGTAACGTGTAAGCTAACCCAAGTCGATCTCACAAGGAAAGTCTTAAAGGGCTTCTAGTAGTATCGTAGGAAAAACAATAAAAGAAAGCAGTAAAGAATTGAATTATTAAACTAAAACTTGTAATTAAATATTTAATTAAAAACCGAACTTAAAATTAACTAGGCGGATTAAACTATTAAACCCTAGGCAAGATTTTAAATAACTTAAATTAAACCTACTTATGAAATTAAATACTTGTAAATTAAAAACCAACTAATCTAGGCATGAAACTAAAGTGCGTAATTTAAATTGCATGATTGAAAAGAAAACATGAACATAAACGAAAAGCATAAACATGATTTAAACAAAAGTAAATTGAACTGAAATACGAAATACCGTAAACGTCTTGAACATGTAATTGTGTCACGCAATCACAATCCAAGAATAAAAGCTAAACAAATCGAAAGCTAACTAAAAACAATAAAATTCGAACTCTATGAAGCACTAAGAAAGCAAATAAATCCTAAGCTTCGGATGCCAACAGATCTCAAAGATGGCGTCTAAAACTAGGGCAAAAGGTGATTTTTACAATGAAAAGTATGGCCCTATTTATAGACTTCGAATCCCTATGGATCACCATGGAAGTTGCCATGCAAAATAGAACTCTAAAGGCAATAAAATTGTGTAAGATAAGGCAACTTCCGCGCGCTCTGGAAAATACTCCTACTCTGGCCAATTTCGCAGCTTTGGCGGACTTCTCTGCTCTGGTAGATAACTTTTCTTTGGCGAAGGCCATTTCTCTGGGAAGAGCCATTCCTCTGGCGAATATGATTCCTCTGGCGAATAGGATTCCTCTGGCGCTTATGATTCCTCTGGCGCTTATGATTCCTCTGGCACTTATGATTCCTCTGGCTTTTTCGGGTTTACTCTGGTGTGTATTTTAGCTCTGCTCTGGTACACTAATTCTGCTCTGGAGATTTCGGCTCTGGCAGTGTGCATTTCTCTGCTCTGGAGACAGAGCTATGCTAAAAATGCCATTCTTAGCCAAAATTCTCCAAAATTGTATTCTTCCATCTATAAAACCTAAATCTCCTGCAAAGCATAAAACAACACATAACATGCACCAATTTCCAGAAGATTATCATTAAAATAAGCTCATACAAACCCCTAAAATTAGAACAATTAAGCATAAATCAGACTCCGGTAGATCTAGTTTGTAGGCCACTGCTCCCAACTTTTGAAGAATCGTATAAGGCCCATAGTACCGCGCTCACAGTTTAAGGTGGCGGTGTAGGGATACTGAATTATGGCGATAGGGCTGGAGCTTGAGATAAACGCGATCCCCAACCTCAAAACTTCTGTCCTGTCGCTTCATATCAGCATAGAACTTCATCCTATTTTGAGCCTCGATCAGATTGTCCTTAAGTTGCAGAGTAAACCTCTTGCGTTCTTCCATAAGTTCCTTGGCTTCTACATTTGTGACATCAATGTAGGAGCCCATTCCCAAATGAATAGGTGGCGAGCCATAGAGGGCTTGGAAAGGAGTACATTTTAACCCCGAATGATAATTGGTATTATACCAATATTCAGCAAGAGATAGCCATTTAAACCACTGTTTTGGGCTCAAGTTCGCCATTCACCTCAGGTAATTCTCCACACACTGGTTCAAACGTTCAGTTTGACCATCCGTTTGTGGATGGTAGGCAGTAGATAGGGCCAAGGTAGTCCCCATTAATTTGAACAGCTCATTCCAAAAAGAGCTTGTAAATACCTTATCTCTGTTCGAAATAATGACCTCAGGAGGGCCATGGAGTTTATAGACACCATCCGGAAATAACTTAGCAACCGATTATGCTGTGAAATGGTGAGATAGGCCTATGAAATGGCCATACTTACTGAATCTGTCGATCACTACTAAGATAACATCTTTGCCAAAGGATTTGGGTAGCCCTTCGATAAAATCCATGGAGATCTCAGCCCACGCCTTTGTAGGAATAGGAAGTGGCTGAAGCAAACCGGGGTAAGTGCCTACATCAGATTTATTTCGCTGGCAGATGTCACAGCTTTGCACTAAAGTTTGAACATCCTGCTTCATCTTTGGCCAAAAGAAATAACTCTTTAATCGCATATAAGTGCCTAGAATACCGGAGTGACCCCCATAGGCAGTATTATGCAGTTCTGCTACCAAAGAGTTTCTGAGATTTAGGTCGGCTCCCACCACAATCCAACCCTTATAACGAAGTAGACCTGCTGCAAACTTATAATTCCCAACACTAGAAGAATTAGTAGCCAAGGTGGATAAGATTTTAGTAACATGTGCATCATCCTTGTAACGCATCATCACCTGCTGAATCCACAATGGTGTAATAGTGGAAATAGCAGCACAAGTTACACCCTCGGGACTGCATCTTGACAAAGCATCAGCTACTTTATTATTCACCCCTTTATTGTAGTGGATTTCATAAGTAAACCCCAATAGTTTAGTAAGCCACCTCTGTTGAACCGGATTAACTGATTTCTGATCCAGTAAATGCTTCAAAGCCTGCTGGTCCATTTTGATGATAAATTTTTTGCTATATAAATAGGTTTTCCATTTCTGGACAGCCATCACGACGGCCAAAAACTCTCTCTCATAGATTGAGAGGGCTTGGTTCTTTGCGCAAAGAACCTTGCTCATGAAAGCAATAGGCCTATGATTCTGCATGAGTACTGCTCCAACCCCATAGCCACTAGCATCGGTTTCAATCACAAAAGGTTGAGAAAAATCCGGTAAAGCTAACACCGGGGCAGTAGTCATGGCTTCTTTTAACTTGTTGAAAGCAACCTCAGCCTCAGAATTCCACTTGAACCCATCTTCCTGTAATAAAAGTGTGAGCGGCCTACTGATTTGACCATATCCCTTAATAAACTTCCTGTAGTATCCAGTTAGGCCTAGGAAACCCCGCAGTTGCTTAACATTCCTTGGTATAGGCCAATTAACCATACTGGAAATCTTACTAGGGTCTGTAGAAACCCCTTTTCCACTGATAATATGCCCGAGATACTCTATACTTCTTTGGCCAAAGTGACATTTGCTCTTCTTAGCAAACAAGAAGTGCTTCCTCAACAGTGCTAACACCTCCCTAAGATGCAACAAATGATCTTCCCAAGTTTTGTTGTATACTAAGATGTCATCAAAGAACACCAGGATGGTTTTCCTCAGATAATCACAGAAAATTCGATTCATCAATGATTGGAAAGTAGCCGGGGCATTGCACAACCCAAACGGCATCACCAAAAATTCATAGTGCCCTTGATGTGTATTGAAAGCTGTGAGAAACCTATCAGCAGGATTTACCAGGATTTGGAAGTATCCTGATCTCAAATCCAGTTTAGAGAAAAGTTGAGCTCCATGCAGCTCATCAAGCAACTCATCAATAATAGGTATAGGATAATCATTCTTGACAGTAAGAGAGTTTAGATACCTGTAATCGACACACATTCTCCATGTGTTGTCCTTTTTTTTAACCAAAATCACTGGAGCGGCAAACAGGCTTTTGCTATGCTGGATTATGCCATCTTTGAGTAGCTCTCCTACTATTCTTTCAATCTCTTCCTTGTGGTGATGTGATGATCTATACGGGTGCTGCTGTTTTGGAACACTGTTAGGTTTAAGAGTTATGTAATGTTCCACCCCTCGAGCAGGTGGAAGACCATGGGGCTCAGAAAAGATGTCCCTATACTCTTCTAAAAGAGTATCTAAGGCAGCAGGAGTATCCAAATTTTGCTCCAATGATGTAAGATTTGGAGGACAGATGAGATATATCTCCTCAATCTCATCTAAGTTCTTATGAATTAAGGAGTGTAATGTCAGACTAGAATCAATCGAACACTCAGTTGTTTGATTCACCGCCTGCAACTTGATTCTTTTTCCCCCGCTATGAACTGTGCACGTGACCTTCTTATAATCAAGTACAATAGGTGTACAATACTCCAGCCAATCGCTTCCCAAAATGATATCATAGCCTTCATGCTCCAATAGTCTGAGTGGATATTTAAACTCATGGCCTTGTACCACCCAAGAGAAATCCTCAACCACTTGTGTACTCACAAGTTACTGACCATTTGCCACCTTGACTAACACAGGGGACCCGTTAGTGACACTTTTGTTCAACGCCTCAGCAGTACTCCTTTTGATGAAACTTAGTGAACTGCCGGTATCAATTAATAATTGCACCCTTCTTCCTTTTACTTCACCAATGATCCTCATAGTTTTGGTTCCACTTGCACCTGTAATAGCATTAAATGACACTTCAGTTTCAGGTATTAGTTCCGTTTCTAGAGTTGGTTCCTGTTTAGGAAACAGGAGCTCCCTCTGTTCAGGCTCGTGTTGGATGTGAGCTAATTCTTGCTCTTCAGACATAGCCATGTAGAACACTTTAGGCTTGCATTTATGCCCATAAACGTAAGTTTCATCACAATTGTAACATAACCCTTTTTCCCTCCTAGCTGCCATCTCAACACTAGTGAGCAACTTGATAGGAACCCTATTACTGCTAGAGTTCTGAGATTTCTGCACTACTACTCCCTCGGGTCTCTTATAGCTCTGGTTATTGAAAACCTTAGGAATAGGTTTTACCCTCTTGGCTAGAGCATCAAGAGTAAGGACCTGCTTTTGGCCAACGTCTATAGCATCTTGCAGTGTTTGCGGTTTGAATAACATCAGAAAACTTTGCATTTCATCAGTCAAACCACTGATAAAACATGCTACAAAGTACTCCTCAGAGTAATCCATGTGATTACTCAACATTAGACAAGATCTCAATTCCTTAAACTTCTCAACATATTGTGCATAGGAGCCTGTTTGTTTCAAGTTTTTAAATTCCATAATAATCTTCACATCACTGATATCATCAAATCTAGAAGCAACCTGTAACATCCCGATAATTTAAATTTATTTTATAAGTTTAATTAATAGTATTTTCTTGTATAACTTTTTTTTAAATAATTACATGATACATACAGATATGCACCATTAATTTTAGCTAGACTATTATTATTATTATTAGTATTATTTTTTTTGTTTCCTATTAGAACTATAACTCTTTAAAAGACTAGTATAAATATGAAATCAATTTACAAACCCTAAAGGAGACATAGAAACTCGAAGTCAACAGTAAATTTTAGTCGGGTTTTGGAGAGCTGTGGGGCGCAGGAAACGTGAGGAGCTGGAGTCAGATTTTCGCAGGAAATCAAGTTCCGGCAGTTTCGGGAGAACGGCCATAACATCCTCCACAGAACTCCGATTCAGGCGAAACAGGCGGCCACGAAAAGCTCTCTCGAAGGCGAAGAAGTCGTATTTCTAGGAAAAATACGATTTGAGGACGTTTGAGGCTTCACACGAAGGCTTGAAGCTGACTGGTCTGTTCAGCTGCGAGTTTGACGAAAACTTTAGAAATTTCAAGAGTTCATATAGGGATGCGTTGGTAGAAATCATCAAAGGGAGTTATCAATTTCAAGAATTAGGTGAGGGATTATATGCTTGTGGTTATATTCATATATGTTTTTATATGCTCTTATTTCATGTTTGATTATGCTTGCTCAGTTACATGTCTAGATACATGTTCAGAATATCATGTTCAAGTACATGATCAGAACACAGAATATCATGTTCAAGTACATGATCAGAAACGCAGAATATCATGTTCAAGTACATGATCAGAACGCAGAATATCATGTTCAAGTACATGATCAGAACGCAGAATATCATGTTCAAGTACATGATCAGAACGCAGAATATCATGTTCAAGTACATGATCAGAAAATTTAGAAACACTCAGAATTCAGTATATGTGTATGACAATGTGAATTATTTGCATGTTTAAGCGTATGTGAATATGTGCATGATTCTTCACTGAGTATATTTTTAATATTCTCATCCCTTATCTTTTCAGTTTTGCAGTTTTGGAGTCAAGGTGGCCATGGAAGTCGAGAATGACTAAGAGATTTAGTTTTCCCATAGAATTTAAGTTGAACTTGTTAAGTTTTAGTTTATCGTTCTTATTTTATGTTACTACTTTAGTATTGACAAATTGATTTTTAAATTAGTTTAAATTATGAAAGTCAAGAAATTTTATTTTTTTAACTATTAGTCCTTCAAGTTTTTAGTTTGAAAAGTTTATGAAAATTGGGGTGTTACATAGTGGTATCAGAGCGGGTCTACGTTCCTGTAGACTCGTGCTTTAAAAAAAATGTTTTGCTTTTAAAAAGGTTTAAGTAAGCTTAAAAGATTAAATAAGCCTAGTCATTCGAAACTCATGTGCTGCATCGACTCCAAGGTATGTGTTTTAATTGTTCAAGTATATGACCGTTATATGTTTTAGCTAGATTACATGTAATACATGATATTTTTTTTTTATGATGCTTTTATGTTCTAGTACTATTATGTTTAGCTTCGTTAGAAATAGGTGTAATTGTGAATTGTTTAGATGGCACGAATGAGGTATGATTAGAAATTTCGAGGACAAAAATTATTTTAAGCGGGGTAGGTTGTAACATCCCGATAATTTAAATTTATTTTATAAGTTTAATTAATAGTATTTTCTTGTATAACTTTTTTTTAAATAATTACATGATACATACAGATATGCACCATTAATTTTAGCTAGACTATTATTATTATTATTAGTATTATTTTTTTTGTTTCCTATTAGAACTATAACTCTTTAAAAGACTAGTATAAATATGAAATCAATTTACAAACCCTAAAGGAGACATAGAAACTCGAAGTCAACAGTAAATTTTAGTCGGGTTTTGGAGAGCTGTGGGGCGCAGGAAACGTGAGGAGCTGGAGTCAGATTTTCGCAGGAAATCAAGTTCCGGCAGTTTCGGGAGAACGGCCATAACTTCCTCCACAGAACTCCGATTCAGGCGAAACAGGCGGCCACGAAAAGCTCTCTCGAAGGCGAAGAAGTCGTATTTCTAGGAAAAATACGATTTGAGGACGTTTGAGGCTTCAAACGAAGGCTTGAAGCTGACTGGTCTGTTCAGCTGCGAGTTTGACGAAAACTTTAGAAATTTCAAGAGTTCATATAGGGATGCGTTGGTAGAAATCATCAAAGGGAGTTATCAATTTCAAGAATTAGGTGAGGGATTATATGCTTGTGGTTATATTCATATATGTTTTTATATGCTCTTATTTCATGTTTGATTATGCTTGCTCAGTTACATGTCTAGATACATGTTCAGAATATCATGTTCAAGTACATGATCAGAACACAGAATATCATGTTCAAGTACATGATCAGAAACGCAGAATATCATGTTCAAGTACATGATCAGAACGCAGAATATCATGTTCAAGTACATGATCAGAAACGCAGAATATCATGTTCAAGTACATGATCAGAACGCAGAATATCATGTTCAAGTACATGATCAGAACGCAGAATATCATGTTCAAGTACATGATCAGAAAATTTAGAAACACTCAGAATTCAGTATATGTGTATGACAATGTGAATTATTTGCATGTTTAAGCGTATGTGAATATGTGCATGATTCTTCACTGAGTATATTTTTAATATGCTCATCCCTTATCTTTTCAGTTTTGCAGTTTTGGAGTCGAGGTGGCCATGGAAGTCGAGAATGACTAAGAGATTTAGTTTTCCCATAGAATTTAAGTTGAACTTGTTAAGTTTTAGTTTATCGTTCTTATTTTATGTTACTACTTTAGTATTGACAAATTGATTTTTAAATTAGTTTAAATTATGAAAGTCAAGAAATTTTATTTTTTTAACTATTAGTCCTTCAAGTTTTTAGTTTGAAAAGTTTATGAAAATTGGGGTGTTACATAGTGGTATCAGAGCGGGTCTACGTTCCTGTAGACTCGTGCTTTAAAAAAAATGTTTTGCTTTTAAAAAGGTTTAAGTAAGCTTAAAAGATTAAATAAGCCTAGTCATTCGAAACTCATGTGCTGCATCGACTCCAAGGTATGTGTTTTAATTGTTCAAGTATATGACCGTTATATGTTTTAGCTAGATTACATGTAATACATGATATTTTTTTTTATGATGCTTTTATGTTCTAGTACTATTATGTTTAGCTTCGTTAGAAATAGGTGTAATTGTGAATTGTTTAGATGGCACGAATGAGGTATGATTAGAAATTTCGAGGACAAAAATTATTTTAAGCGGGGTAGGTTGTAACATCCCGATAATTTAAATTTATTTTATAAGTTTAATTAATAGTATTTTCTTGTATAACTTTTTTTTAAATAATTACATGATACATACAGATATGCACCATTAATTTTAGCTAGACTATTATTATTATTATTAGTATTATTTTTTTTGTTTCCTATTAGAACTATAACTCTTTAAAAGACTAGTATAAATATGAAATCAATTTACAAACCCTAAAGGAGACATAGAAACTCGAAGTCAACAGTAAATTTTAGTCGGGTTTTGGAGAGCTGTGGGGCGCAGGAAACGTGAGGAGCTGGAGTCAGATTTTCGCAGGAAATCAAGTTCCGGCAGTTTCGGGATAACGGCCATAACTTCCTCCACAGAACTCCGATTAAGACGAAACAGGCGGCCACGAAAAGCTCTCTCGAAGGCGAAGAAGTCGTATTTCTAGGAAAAATACGATTTGAGGACGTTTGAGGCTTCAAACGAAGGCTTGAAGCTGACTGGTCTGTTCAGCTGCGAGTTTGACGAAAACTTTAGAAATTTCAAGAGTTCATATAGGGATGCGTTGGTAGAAATCATCAAAGGGAGTTATCAATTTCAAGAATTAGGTGAGGGATTATATGCTTGTGGTTATATTCATATATGTTTTTATATGCTCTTATTTCATGTTTGATTATGCTTGCTCAGTTACATGTCTAGATACATGTTCAGAATATCATGTTCAAGTACATGATCAGAACACAGAATATCATGTTCAAGTACATGATCAGAAACGCAGAATATCATGTTCAAGTACATGATCAGAACGCAGAATATCATGTTCAAGTACATGATCAGAAACGCAGAATATCATGTTCAAGTACATGATCAGAACGCAGAATATCATGTTCAAGTACATGATCAGAACGCAGAATATCATGTTCAAGTACATGATCAGAAAATTTAGAAACACTCAGAATTCAGTATATGTGTATGACAATGTGAATTATTTGCATGTTTAAGCGTATGTGAATATGTGCATGATTCTTCACTGAGTATATTTTTAATATGCTCATCCCTTATCTTTTCAGTTTTGCAGTTTTGGAGTCGAGGTGGCCATGGAAGTCGAGAATGACTAAGAGATTTAGTTTTCCCATAGAATTTAAGTTGAACTTGTTAAGTTTTAGTTTATCGTTCTTATTTTATGTTACTACTTTAGTATTGACAAATTGATTTTTAAATTAGTTTAAATTATGAAAGTCAAGAAATTTTATTTTTTTAACTATTAGTCCTTCAAGTTTTTAGTTTGAAAAGTTTATGAAAATTGGGGTGTTACACAACCACCTCCAGGAACTGTAACCATGTGATATCTAATATATTCTCATAACCAAAGTTTTGAAACCACTGTAAGGTTTTTCCCTCAAAGTTATGAACAGCTAGTTGAATCATATTTTCATCACTAAGAGCAGATGTGAGCTTAAAATAAGTATTGCACTTGATAATCCAATATCTAGGGTTGGATCCATCAAATTTGGGGAAATCCACCCTGTGGAATGAATTTCCAGTACTACTTTGTGATTGATCTACCGTAAACTTAGAAATATAAGGAGTAAAACTAGATTTAGATCCACCACTCGAATTCTGATGAAAAGGAGTTTTACCCAATATAGAATGCTCTGATTTGTTGCTATACTTGTTCATATTCAGCAACTGAAGTTGTATATCAGCCAGCAATTTGGAGAGATGATCACATTTGTGATCAATACCCTGTA
Organism: Salvia miltiorrhiza; assembly: GCF_028751815.1. NCBI lineage: Eukaryota > Viridiplantae > Streptophyta > Magnoliopsida > Lamiales > Lamiaceae > Salvia > Salvia miltiorrhiza. Next base: position 27,975,538 of record NC_080389.1, on the reverse strand, counting down.
TCTTACGCTCTACCCTCTGATCTACAGCCATTATCTGCTCATGGATCTTCGCCTCCGCAGCAGCTCTTTTCATAGTCTCAGCTTGTAGGATTTGGTCTAGTTTCTTTTGTGCCTCTTGCAAATCCTTCATTCGTGTTGCTTCCGCCATAACCCAGCCCAGAATTTCCACAATGAGAGAAATAACTTGGCTCTAGATACCAATTGTAGTGAACCCAGCTGTTTTTTGTAATTTTTTTGTATTGAATCGAAAAAAACAATTACAATCGAAACTAAAGAGATTAAGATAGAAAGAGGGAGAGAAGAGTTGAGAGAGGAAGTTGGAATTTCATTTTCTAATCTCCTTCTTGCGCTACAAGAGAGCTATAAATCAAGTGGTCCCCTAACAACTTGCTACAGGGATAACTAACTGGAAGAAAACATGATAAAAGCTAACAAAATTGATACAGCGTTTTTAATAAAGGAAACACGACTTCCTTTAGTTGATATAATCTCCTTCAGCCACGTGTAGAGTCTCAAGCCCTCGCTTCAGCCGAGATGGTTAAAATACCTAACTCCAAATCCTTCTCCTTCATAACTTCGAGCAATTCTCCATCAGTTGAACCAACTACACCTTCCTCACTCCCTTTAACATCTGGAACCATGACAATCTGTTTGATGTTTTGTGGGAGATTTTGATAAAATAGGAGGAAGAATGTTATGTTGAAGAATTTGAATCAAAAATTGCTTATTAGGGCCCGCGGCGCATACTCTGCTGCCTCGCCAGCGCTGACAAGGCCGCCAGCGCTGACAATCCTTCTCCAGCAGTAACAACACTCCCCAAAGCGGTCAAGGCAGCCATAGCTGACCAAACTCGACAGAGCTGAATTTCATTCGCCAGAGTAGATTTCCATAGCCAGAGCTGACAATCACTCGACAGAGCTGAATTTCATTCGCCAGAGTAGATTTCCATTGCCAGAGCTAGCAATCACTCATCAACGTCACCAGAGCTGGTAATCACTCACAAGGTCGCTAGCACTGCTCCAGAGCTGGCAATCACGCACAAGGTCGCCAGCGCTGGTAATCACTCGCAAGGTCGCCAGCACTGCTCCAGTGCTGGCAATCATTCGCCAGCACTGCCAAGACTCGCCGAGCACCTTATCCCTCGTCGCACACTCCTGTATGCGCACGCATGCCTTGTCGACTCTCTTTTAGGCCCAGATTTGTTGGGCCCTCTTGTTTTCATTAGATTTGATGAAATGCAGTCTATAAAAGGGCTTAACTGCTCTTAATCAGGATCATCCTCCGCTTCCAGCACCAAAAACATTTTAGGGTTTCTTTTCTAGTTTTCAGAGTTCTTTGAGTTTTCTGAGATTCTGTTCTAGTTAGCTTTCCATTTCTGTTTTGATTTAATTTTCCGTTTTGAAGTTGTAATCAGTGACAGTGATTTCATTCTCACGACGTTATTGGTATTTCTTATTTACTTTAATCTATTTGAATCTGCATGCATTTTGTTGCACTTTCAATTCTGCCTAGGGTTTAATAGTTTATTTTCTCCTCGGTACTTGTGTTTTGTTATTTTCTGCTTTGTCATTTCTGAGTTTAGTTTTAAGTTGAGTTTTCAATTCCAAGCATTATTTTAATTATAATAATCAAACTTAAACTTTATTCCTTTCGCTGTGATACAATTAGGTGCCCTATTGAATCTTCCTTGAGAGACGACTTGGGTTAGCTTACACGCTACAATAGACCTCGTACGATTGCGAGTCTATCTAGCATAGTGTTTAGGTTGAGTCAATTATGACGAATAAATTCCAGATGTCAATGATGGGAGAAATGAATTTGTTTCTGGGATTACAAGTCAAACAGACCAAAGATGGAATACTGATCAATCAATCAAAGTATGCCAAAGAACTGATCACCAAGTTCGGCATTCAGCACATGAAATCAGTCAAGATTCCAATGAACACCAACTGGAAGGTGGATCCAGGATCGGAAGGAAAGTCTGTATCCTCAACCAAATACAGAGAAATCATTGGATCATTACTCTATTTGACTGCTAGCAGATCAAATATCGCGTATGCTGTCGGAGTTTGTGCAAGATATCAGTCAAATCCAAAAGAAGCTCATATGGATGCAGCAAAGGGGATTCTAAGATATCTCAAAGGTACACCCAACTTAGGATTATGGTATCCAGCTAACGACGACTTCAAGCTTACCGGATACTCATACTCAGATTTTGCAGGATGCAAAATTGATCGCAAATCAACTTCAGGAACTTGTCAGTTCCTAGGAAACAAGCTTATCTCTTGGTTTTCAAATAAGCATACTTCAGTCGCCACATCTACAACTGAAGCTGAATATGTTGCTGTGGGAAGTTGTTGTTCACAATTGCTATGGCTAGTCCAACAACTGAAGGACTACGGGATCGAAGAAAAGGAAGTCCCAATCTATTGCGACAGCTCCAGTGCTATAGCAATCTCGTAGAATCCAGTTTATCACACCAGAGTCAAACATATCGCAATCCGTCATCACTTCATTCGTGATCATGTGGAAAAGAATAATGTCTTAGTTGAATGGATTCCGACCGCAGTTCAGAGAGCAGACTTGCTGACCAAAGCTCTTCCAGAAGAAAGGTTCAACGATCTTTGTGGAAGGATCGACCTCATCAACCCTGAAGATTGATGCTGATCTTGAAGTTTTCAACTGGAGTCACGATGACTGTTGCTCAGTCAACTGGTGCTCCTCAACTAATGATGTGGCAACCAAAGAAGATGAGTCTTCATCTGAGGGGGAACTTATTCTTATAAGTCAACCAGAAAAATGGTATCGACTGACTACAATGATCAGTCGATAAGTAAGTATCTTCAACTTACCCTGTGTATATCAGTTATTTCAGTTATGAGTTCTTAATAGTCTTCAGAAATTTTTCTCTAACTGATCAGTCTCTTTCAAAGACTTTAACTGATTGTAAAAAACAAAAATAAAATATTTGTGAAGGACAAGTACTTTTAATTGAATTTAAAAATTGTGTTAACTTGTCCTGATCCTTTACTTAACTTCTTTCCAACTCTTTTGCCTCTCAAATAAAAATCTTGAAAGTCTCATTGATTTGACAAATTGCAATGATTTTTATTTTCTCTCTATCTTTCGAGGCTTACATCCTCTGCCGTGACGGCAAACGTGAAAATTTTCTTCAAATTGTCTTTTGGCACGAAAATCGAAAATCGTTTCATCTTCCTTACTTAGTATTTTAAATACTTTACACTTGAAACATTTCTTCATCACAACTAACAACTTTCCACAGATACCTCTATGAGAACACTTTTCTAAAGTTGCAGAAAACGTTTGTTCCGACAATGGAGAGTGATGAGTCCATTTTCGGTGAATTATTTTAAGAAGAATTTACCTGTTGTGCGTTAAACGAGATTTGAGAGTAATCGATGAGAAAAATAAAGGTTGTTGTATTAGAAATCACCACCCTATCATAATGATACAATGGTTCTATTTATAGATACATACAAAGAGGGATAAAGGTAAATTTGGGGTCGCAGCCCTAACCTAAATTAAATGATAAGAGACCCTAAGAATGCTTAGAGACAGCCCTGCCTCATACCCTTTGTTCCTCATACTCGGCGTTATTCTTCAGCTCAATCGATACCAGCCCTGCCAGCTTGGTTCCAGCCCATCCCTTACCGTAGCACTGTACTCATGGTAGTGTAGAATTGTCATGGTCACGTCCCCTCAAGCCTCTTCATGGTCTTTTCGCGTAACCCTCGGGTTGATTTATCCTTACCGTTCCAAGGTCGGCGCTGGTATCTTCCACGCATAATTTACTCATCATCAGAGAGATCAATGACAATGGAGTCATGGAGTGGGAGAATGATGCTCACACACTTGGTCTTCATAGGACCCTTGCACTGGTTCTCAACGTTCCTCCGACGTCAAGCTTATTTCTATTCTCACTTATATCTAACGACAAGAGTGTCTTCCATCCTAATGTCAGGCGCCAAGAAGCTTCTAAGCTTCAGGAGGTCATCAAGCTCATCTCACATATCTTGCTCACCTCCATGGCATGCAACAACAACGAGCTCTCTATCGTTGTTTGTCGGCATCCCCAGTCGCACATGGTCTTCTCAACTAAGACCTCGTGCCGGCAAATCGACAGTGCTAGTCCTCACGACTGTCACTTATTCGAGTTTTGCCTCTCACACCCATCTCACGTACTCTCTCTCTTTCTCCAACCTAGTCCTCTCTCTCTCCATCTTAAGCCCCTCATCCTCCCTCTAAGGTCCGTGTGCATAGCCACATTACATGAATATCTCCAAAGAGCTGTGCATACCTACTTTTTCCCCACCCCCTTCTCCTCACTAACACTCCTCTTCTCCGCATCCACGCTTCTCTTATCCTCATCAACCCTCATATTCTCTGTCTCCCTCATCATCTCCATTCCCACTGACGTCTTCCTCTTCTACATCTCTGTATTCACCCTCCTCTCAAATCCTCTCACGAGCTTCTGAGACTAGGAGTTGGGTACCTTCTGATCATAGCTTCCATCATCAACTCTCTCTTTTATGTTGCCAAAAAGGAGAAAAGTAGAAGTCAGAGAAAAATCTTCTCAAAGTTGGTTCTCTGCATCTTCTCGAAAGACTGAAGATGGTAAAGCAAAATGATCACCAGAATTTCAAGGATGATGAACCAGTAAGACCTCGAGTCAATGGAAAACAAGTACAGAAGAAACAAGCTTAGGAACATGAAGATAAAGATAAAGATCAAGATGAAGTTCAAAGGCGCAAACAGGCAAACAGTTGGAGTCCATGGGTGGTGTCCATGTGTTTTTGTTTTTACTCCTTTGTGTGTGTTGCTCTGTACCTTGTACCTTAACTGATTTCTCATCAGTTTTCTTGAAATGAAATGAACTTCCTTTTGATCTCAACCTGAAGACAATATCTTTTTGTCCAGACTCTGATTATTTACTTCAGTTATGTCTTCGCTTTCTTCTTTTGAACTGTTGTGTTTTTCCTTCGAATGCAAGTTAATAGGTTGTCCTGTTAAGGGGGAATAGTATTCACCCTGTTTATTAACTTGCTGTTCTTGCTCTGTCTTTTCTTGTCTTAGAACTATTGTGTGATTTTCGCATCATCAAAAAAAGGGGGAAATTGTTGGGAACTTAATGAAGTATCCTAATCCTAGTTTTGATGATACCAAAATCAATAGGTTTCACTTGTAATAGACTAGAACTATTCGAACTCAAGTGTTAGAGTTCTTTTTCTAGTTTAGTTGATGTTCTGAAGCCGGAGGACTGAAGTTGCCGACTGATGTGACGATTAAAGTAAAGTCAAATACTGATATTTGACTAACCAGTCCAAGAATCAGTTACGACTGATTATTTAATGTGAGCCACGTGGATTCAGCGAACTGATACTAAAGTCAAGTATCAGTTAAACATTCTTCCTCGGACAGAACCTCTAAAGTTTAAAGGAAGCCACACACTCGAGAAGTACAGCCGCATTAAATGCAGAGATCTTAGGATTGTCCTTTCTCTGCAGGCCCTTCCTTTTTGGTGATTACCTTTTCTGAGATGTCCTATCTCCTTCTCCTTAGTAGTCGTTCTCACCAAACAAATGAACCTCGAAGATTGAAGCCTCAGCCCAAGTTCAAATTACTCTCTAACGGAAGAATTCTTGAAGATCATTTCAACCAACGGATCTATTCAAGACGTCTCATACAAATAGAGCTCGAGGATCACTTCAATCTTCACCGATTCAACTACATAAGCTGAAACGCTGCCGAATTCGTCGCTCAGCATTCAAAGCTATTCCAAAGTTTGAATCGAAGAAGAGAATCACAATGCCCAAAATCAGTCATTGCTGATTACAAACATTCTCTTAGAACTGAGGCAAATATTGTATATCCAAAGCCTAGGTATAACTGATTACAGAGAACCTGTTCTTTGTAATCTAGTTGGCATGTTTTTGAACCTCTTTTCAACCGACTGAATCGAGAGTTTGAGTTGTAAAGAGTTCAGACCAATGTTCTGATTCCGAGAGATCTTAGTCTTTGCGGAAAGGCATAGTTTTGTCTCAGTGAAGCTAAGAGTGAGAAATCCAGTGTATTGGTACTGAAGATAGGATCTTCAGTTGTCTAGGTTTATTGTGCACCCGTAAGCACATGCCCAGTGAAGTTGTCAGTCTGATCAACTGACCGTGGATGTAGGAAGTATTTTTTGAACCACGTAAAAATCTCTGTGTTGTTTACAACTTTCAGTTTTTACCTTCTTACTTGTGTACAAACCTTATACAACTGAAAACTGATTAACTGCAAAGAGAAACTTAATTTCTGACAAAATGATTAATCTCACAGGCTATTTCAAAACAAAAGTTTTACGTTGCGTGTGTTATTAGTCTAACTGATTAATCTTCGGATAGTCAGTAAGATTCATAACATCTCTATGTTCAACAAACCTGACTGAAGCTTTACGTGTATCAGTTAAAGTCTTTGACTTAACTGATAACTCTTTACTGAAGAGTATTCAGTATCAGTCGCCAACCTTGTCTTGCTAAAACTCTTTTAACTGAAAAAGGTTGTGTCTGTATGTTTTCGTTTGAAAAATAGCCTATAGGTGTATTCCTCCCCCCCCCATACACCTATTCGAGACCTAACACATTTTCAGGTAATTAAGGTTGGAGACGCATAGAGGATCGAATGGGCGCGTCAAGTAAACTTTTTGAAAATGATGTTATGTAGTAGTTGCACTTAATACATTATCTAATATCTTACATGTATAGTTTTTGAATCTCAAACTACTTTTGAGATTGTGTTAACTTATCAAGTTTGGTATTGTTATATTTCTGTCTTGACTGATCGTCTTTTAAATTCAAGTTTTATCTCAAATATTTTATTCAAGTATTTACTTCTATTATGTTTAATAGAAATGGTTTTTCATATAAATTAAAATCTTTGTTTAATGGTACTTCCGCTGTCAACAGATATTTAAATTCTTATTTAACACTTAAATTAGATTAGGGTGTTACAACCATACAGTGGATTACCCGGCGATTTCAAGGTGGAATCTAAAGCCATCGCTGTCAAACAGTCTTTGTAGATTATGCTCACAGCGCTGCCCAAATCCACAAATATACGGTGCACTGTATAATTTTCCAGCCCTGCAAGAACGGATGGTCTGCTTCTGTGCCCTATTGGATATGGGTCCATTTTCTTCGCCAATGATCATATGCACCTGCCTCTTTTCTTTACGGGACGGAGTAGCCCTACGATCATCCCCTTGATTCCCTTATTCCCTTCCAGCTCTGGGATTATAATTATTATCCTGCAAGTGCAGGGGTGGTGTTTGTTTCACAAATTGATCAAGTTTTCCCTATCTCACCAATATTTCCAATTGATTACGCAGATGACCACAATATTATGTAGGGTGTCCATAATGATTGTGGTACTGACATAACAGTCCATTCGATCCTGGCTTGGGAGCCCCTGTAGCAAAATCTCGTGGAGCCCTGAACCATGGTTCATTTTTTATTAAGTGAAAAATCTCGTCTTGAGGTTTATTCAATGGAGTCTGATCAGTGAGTCGGTTGACGTTATTCACCCCTCTATAGGTTTGCTCATTACGAGTGGGCTGGTATGTTAGCTGCTCTTCCCCTGGTAGCACTCTGAGTGGCAGTCCCCTATACGGTGCTCTCCCTTGATGACGGGTGTCCGGTGTCTCGACCTTATTCTCCGCCTTCTTGGGTTTGTTGCCACTGTATTTTGTCTTTCGAGCGGCTCTAGCTTCCTCCAGTTGTATGTACCCCGAGGGCTAGAATATCATCAAAGTCCCTCGGTTGTTTTACTTGTAAATTATCAAAGAAAGCTCCAGGTCTTAGCCTGCGTACAAAAGCATAGCCCTTAATCTGAGATTCAGCTTTGAGCACCTCCAAAGATGCTTTGGTAAAACGGGCAGCAAATTCCTTCAGAGTCTCGGTAGGTTCTTGTTTTAAATCCATCAATGACATGGCAGTCATGGCAGCGCACTTAGAGCTCGCAAACTGCCACATGAACGTATCATGTAGTTGTTTAAAAGAATGAACAGAATCAGGCTCCAGAGCCCGGAACCACTGCTGAGCTATTCCGGTTAACGTAATAGAGAAGATTCTACACTTAATCCCCTCTGTGTACTGATGTAGCGTGATCATGGTTTTCAAATCTGGCCATGTGTACCTCCGGGTCATCGGATCCATCGTATTCCATGTTAATGGGTTTGTAGTGACGAGGCAACGGATCTGCCAAGATATACTCCGAAAACGGACTTGACCCCACTCTAGCAGCGGTTTCAGGATAATACTGGTGACGACGGCTTTCTCCACTTTCCTCACCCGGGCAGCGCTGACTGGTATGTTTGCGCTTACTTTCTCCAGCTCCGCTGGTATGCTTGTTTTTCTCCCTCAGATGAACATGTTTATCCTAGTGACTTTCAGCCCTGGAATGGATAGAGTCCTCATACTGTCCCCTTTTTCGTGAGACAGCTTTGCTTTTTTCCTTCTCTTTTTTCTCAATCACTTCATCCAATTCTTGGAGGTGTCGCTGCATAGTTGAGACCCTCTCTTATAGCTGGACTGGATCCTCCAGCGTTGTGCCTCTCTCCCGTCGCTCTGTGACAGGTTTGGTCTGACTGGAAGTGTCCCCAACATCCTCAATACCCTCCATATCTCCCCGGAACAAGGGTCCCTGATGACGCATATCTCTGACCTTTCAGCCCTGGCTTCTCCCACTCTTTTCGGGGGAACGACGATAGTACTCTTTACCAAGGGTGGTGGATTTTCAGTTGGTAATCCCCCAGAAATAGTTTGAGTAGGCAGCCCTGAAGTCCCTAGTCCTGCGATTCCTGGTAGCCCCAAGTTTAACGATAGTGTAGACGTTCCCAACACCTGTCGCATGCAGGTGTAGCTCAGAAAAGACAGCATTTGTTCAGTTATGGTGACATTAACCCGTCCCGGTCTCTTCGCTGCCGATCCCTATTCAGTTGGAGTCACTTGCAGCCCTGACAGAACAGGCCTGAGTGGGGTATGAGGAGAATGATTCACCTGTAGTGTGTTGGTGAATCGAGAGAAAGAGACGAGAATATTCACAAACAAACATATACGCCCTTCACACCCGAATTCTCGACAAAGATATACAACTTTCGCTGAGAAATTCGGTCGAGCAGAGTTCATGCACAGATTTCTTCACGTCTTAAACCCGATCTGTCGTTCCCACAGACGGCGCCAGTTGATGTGTTCGATAATCTCACCCTTTAATTATGAGGAAAATGATTCACCTGTAGTGTGTTGGTGAATCGAGAGAAAGAGACGAGAGCAGCTAAAGCGAGAAAAGAGAGTATCGTATTAGACTTTTTATGGCATATGTTTACAATGACCATCATATCTTCCATTTATAGACGCCTATGACAGGGGTAAACTAGTAATTACATTGCTGATAGCAACCCTGGCGGTTAAAGAGAATCTTTGAGGTCGTTATCGATCGGTTGCGCTTTCAGTCTTTCCCAGCACTGCACTTTGTATACCAGCTCCGAAGTTCCCCTCCTGACTATGCCAGCTCTGCTCAAGCTTCAGCGTTGCCCCTTCTTACTTCACTCCAGCCCTGACGCGCATAGTGTTTAAATCCTCTCGAGATGGCCCTGATGCTCCTGCCCTTCATGCTTTTCTCCCAAAGATACTATTCAAGCTCCTTTCCTCATAGTTATTCCCAGCGCTGACGACTTTGGTGCTGTCAACTTTGCTTTACGCATACTTTACTCCTCATCAGCCACAATAGAATATTATACAATTCACCATTAAATTTGGGTGCAGGCTTTCAAACAATGAGGCTGAGTACAAGGATGTAATAAGGGCCTTGAAGATCATGTTAGAAACAAAGCATATATAAATAAATACATGAAATTTTGCAAGTAACAAGTTCATTTATTTATGAAAAATTTGAAAACCTTCATATCATAGTACGAAACTGGTTGCTGAGACTCCTCGAAGCCTTTCTTCAATGGATTCGTTACCTCGGGATTACTTGTTATTTAGTATGTAAAATATAATATAATGTTTCTATATTTGAATCAACAATTAATAAATTAAATGATGAATTAAGATAATAGAAATGGAGATTAGAGGTGATGCCATGTAGGACCTTGAAGTAAGGTGGTGGCTTTAATATATAATTGTATTATATATTATTATATTATATATAGATATAGATTCCCAAAAGTTATTGGTAATCCATGAGCATTAAATATACAATCACCGCCAAGTTGACAAAAATATGTTTGATGTAGTAAAATGATCACTGCTCATAATTATATAGTATATCTTAAATCAAGATCATCCAACTCCCTATAATCGATCTAAGTCCAAGTCCAAGAACCAAAACCAAATCAAAATGGTTTCACCTTTTCCAAAAGATTTCTTCAGCAGCTGCACCTTGTGGAAAACCCTAGTACTTGTGGCCCTGCTTCTCAATCTCATCGTCAACACTCAAAACCCCCAACTCTACTTTCATAGATGGGCTGCACCACCGCAACCATCATCATCTCCGCAGCCGCTCGTCTCGAGCAACAACGTCAACGACCGCACCAATCTGAGCCACATTGCATTCGGTCTGATGGGCTCGGTCCAGACCTGGCCCCAGAGGCGGGGCTACCTGGAGGCGTGGTGGCGGCCGAACAAGACGCGTGGGCATGTCTTCCTCGACCGGCCCCCGCCCCCGGAGCTCCTCCCCTGGCCGGAGACCGCCCCTCCCTACAAACTAGTAGACGACCTATCCGAGCTGTTCCGACACACCAAGCCCCGCTTCTGGCTGATGCCGCGGATGGTCCACGGGATCTCGGAGCTGTTGAGGGAGGTGCACGACGGCGTGAGATGGGTGGTGATGGGCGACGACGATTCCGTTTTTTTTGTGGACAATATCGTCGATGTTCTTGCGGAGTATGATCACAACAAGTACTATTACCTCGGGTGGCACTCGGAGAGCGTCATATCCAACTATTGGTACTCGTTCGACCAGGCGTTCGGCGGCGGCGGGATCGTGCTCAGCTACCCGCTGGCGACGGCGCTGGCGAGGGACATGGATGCGTGCCTCCTCAGGTATGCGGACAGCACTTCGGCGGATTTGATCACCATGACTTGCATTGCGGATGTGGGAGTCAACCTCACACCTCATAAAGGAATTCACCAGGTTAGTCGATGTTTATATTTTGTTAATTACATCTACATGATATGATCGTCTACTTCAGAAAAAGGTGTTTTATACTTCAAATGATTTCGTCGATGTTAATTAGATGGGGTTAAAAAAGATGGGGTAATTGCGCATGAATAGGGCTGTAATCGAACCGAGCCGAACCGAATAGTGGTGTGCTCAAACTTGGTTTGTTTAGTATCAAATCGAATCCCGAACTTTACTTACCGAATACTTTGAGGCTCGCGAGCATATACGAACTTTCTAAATTTATATTTATATTCAAAATATTGATTATTTTATTTTAAAAATAAATTTTTTATTTAAAATAATAAATATATTAATTATTTTCTTATGACAAATAAAATTAATTAGATATTTAATACAATTATTATTAATTTTAGTGGATAAATATAAGTTGTATATACTAATAATTTATATTTTTCAAGTTGAATCACTTGACGAACATGTTAACGAGCCGAATACTACTAATTGCTCAAGTTTGGTTTGTTTATTTATCGAGCTTCTCTAAACGAACTTGAACGAGATTTTTTCGAGCCGAGCTCCGAATAGTTCGCGAGCGGCTTGGTTTGTTTACACCCCTACGCATGAATATGCCAACTTTAATTCATTTTGTACATAATTACAAAATTTGTATTCAAATACACCAACTTTCAATTGTTTTGATGTTTCACAAGGTTGTCAATTGTTTGTGAATTAATATTGAGATAGACGCTTTAAATATATACATGACTTAAAGAGTCGATGTACCATGCACATCAGTCAGTCCCGATGGTTTTATTTTGTCGCAACTAGCCACGATGACATTAATTTGTCGAAGATTGATGAGATTATGTGAAAATTTTAAAATAATAAAAAATTTGTGAATTTTAGCAAATTTTTTAATTCATGTGCAAAATCAAAATTGAGTTAAAGTTTAGAAACAATAGGGCCGGATGGCCCTATTCAACATACAACATCAAATTTTGTCCATCATTTGAAAAAACATAAGTTTTGGCCATTTTTTGTATGTCATGACTATTCTACCCTTCTCTCTCTCCTCTCTCTTTCTCATCTCCCTCTCTCTCTCCAGCGAGCAGCGGCTGCCGCTCTCTCCTCTCTCTTTCTCATCTCCCTCTCTCTCTCTCTTTCCAGCGCGCCGCTTGGGCAGAATTCGTCGGAGTTGAGGATGAGGCGGCGGCGGTGGAGGAGATCCTCCCCCTCTCTCTCTCCATCTGCTGTCGCTCTCTCCTCTTTCTTTCTCATCTCCCTCTCTCTCTTTCTCTCTCTCCAGCGCGCCGCTTGGTGGAAGATGAGGCGGCGGCAGATCTGATCTGATGAGGCGGCGGTGGATCTGATCTGATCGTTGCGCCGCCTCCTCCATCGGCAAATCTGATCTCCGCCTCCTTCGATTTCAGCCATCGACAGATCTGATCTGATCTGTGCTGCACGTATGACACTTATGGCACTATTAGTGCCATAAGTGCACACTTCCCCCTAGGGTTTAGATATTCCATTTAGGGTTTAGATTATCCATTTGGGGTTTAGATGTTCCATTTAGGGTTTAGATTATTCATTTTAGGGTTTAGATGTTCCATTGTTGTTTCTGTATTTGTGTTGCACGTATGGCACTTATGGCACTAATAGTGCCACAAGTGCCCAAATGACCATTTTACTTAGTTTTATTTTGAATTTCCGTTGGCACTTATGGCACTAATAGTGACATAAGTGCCAAAATGACTATTTTACTTGGTTTTATTTTGGATTTCCGTTGGCACTTTTGGCACTATTAGTGCCATAAGTGCCATCGGAAATCCAAAATAAAACCAAAGTAAAATCTTGGCACTTATGGCATTAATAGTGCCATAAGTGCCTAACCCGACCCAGCACGCGACCCGCGAGCCTGATCCTACCCGGTCCGCCTCATCAAGGGTAAAAACGTCCAAATCAATAAAAATGGCCAAAAATATTTGTGTTTTTTCAATGTATAGCCATAAATTGTGTTTTATGCTTCATTTTGGCTACTTCAAAATTTTACTCTAAAGTTTATCTATCTTCGTACAATTATCTTTTCAGGGCGTGTTTTATTTAATTGTAAATTTATCATGAGTAACGGAGAGATAACAAAATTTTCTCACTTTAAATCCTTTCTTTTTTCCTCTCATTTTCTACAAAAGAGAATTTCACCATTTCTCATTCCTTCTTTTTATTCAAAGAGGGATAATATTATCACACAAAAAAAATAGTTGATAATATTATCTCTCTTTAAATGATATATAAGAAAGAATTCGAAATGGTTAAAATTTTCTTTGTGCAGAAAATAAGGAGAAAAGAAAAAGAAATTCAAAACAGTAATTTTTTTTGTTTTCTATCCTTAATATTCATGATATATTATCAACACAAAAGAACACAGCTTTCAAATAATACACTTCTATTATTCTTTAGCAAATAGAGCATTAATATTATCAGTACTACATTGTAATTAATAATTAATAATTAACTGGCAATAAAAGATGACGCTTTCATGGAATTAATGCATAAGACTAATATATTTTAACTGTAGGTACAATAATTATGATATAATAAAGACATGTGGGGATTCAGTTTAATCTGGATGCCCTTGATCGAAAAGTCTAGTCAATAGGATCATATATAGGGTTTTGGAATTAGATTTGGATTTGTAAATTTTAAAATCAGTAATATTATAAGTTAGTTGACTTAACCATTAAAAATATTAGGAGAGCAGGAGCTCTTTGTCTCTCGAGATTTGAAAATTTAACAAAATACTGTATCAAGTGTCTACTGTAAGAGCCGAACAGAGATTGCAATGAGTCAGACCCAGACGGATCTTACTTGGTCTAGATTCTAGATTTGGATCCACTTTTTTTACTTAGATTCGAATTCGTATTGGATCTAAAAAATTAAAATCCATGTTCAAATTCGAAGGGTCTCGAGTCTAGATTCATATTTTTTTCGTTTAAAATAAATTTATAAATTTCAAATTAATTAAAAATAACATCATAATATATTGTCTGGGGTTTCAACAATCATTCAAAAATAAATAATTATACCATAATCAATAAAAAAATATTACTTCCTCCATCTTATTAGTAATGCCTCAATTATTATATTGGGACGTCCTACTAGTAATATCTCACATTTTTAGTAAAAAATTAAATATTTCAAATATTATTAATAGTGAAATCAACTCACTTCACACACCAACTCACTATATATCATTTTTACAATATGTCATATTAATATCATGTTTGGTACATTGCATAAATATCTATAAAATAATTCTTAAATATTTTCTACCAACTCACTTTATATACTAATTACATTTTTTTTAATCAATAGAAATATATATTACATCCGTCCCCAAAAAGTTAATTTGCCCCAATTTCCTTTATAGAAATATTACGATAAAGTTTGCCCTAATTTCTTTTTTGAGGTGAAAATTTCCTTTATAGAAATATATACTCCATCCGTCCCTAAAAAATTTGCCCAAATTTTCTTTTTGAAGTGCCCCAAAACTTTGTCCTAACCCCCTTACTTTCTATTCTATTAAATCACCTCACTATCAAATATATATATATATATATATATATATATATATATATATATATTGAAGAAATCATCAATTTTACAATTACAGTCCTTCAAATACTATTTTTATACATGACTTCACCATAATTTTTTTATCAGTTGTATTATTTTCATTGTGACAAATTTTTAAGGGACGAAAGAAGTATTATTTATGAAAAGAGATGTATAAATTAGTCATAGATTTTTAGATAAAGATAAAATAAAATTATATATTTTAATATATAATTGAATTTGTCATCGGATCTGAGTTTTAGAACTTTTGCTCTCGATTCAGATTTAAAATTTTAAAAATAATTCAGATTGTATTCAGATCGGATGTAAATTTAAGTTTATTGGGTCCATCGTTTACAAGATCAAATCCTAAAAAGAATTTGGATCCACGAATCAGGATGGGGCCCGGCCGAATTCTTTATTTCTTATTTTATCCGAGGCCTATAAAATGTCAGGAACGGGTAAGGCTGGCGAAGAGTTTGCAATTGCATGAATCGCATCATATTCCCTTTCTCCTCCTTTTTACACAGTTATTGTGAATTACAGATTTCAAGGTCTACTAGCTTTTAGCTTAAAGGATCGTATCACTATCAGGCTTATCAGTTTTTCACGAAATTAATCAATTGGTCAACGAAATGGGGATTGGTGATGACACCAGTTGCTTCTAACCCTATACCTTTTTCCACATGGGTGCAACAGTTACACCGTGCAATCGAATTGACCCGTATCTAAAATACTATTATTTATACGGTTATGACTTTCATTGCTCAATATGATTATCTCACAAGTTGACTCAATTATAAATGAGTATATATTTGATGATTTAATTATACAGGAAAATTTTAACAAAATGATTTAATGAAATACAGTAAATCAAGTCTAGATATATATCAATTGATTTTGAATTGGTCACTACCATATTAATTTATTGATTATTATTCTTGTTCTTGTTATTATTTTCATTAGCTGAATTCATTTGAATCAATCAGCCATTCTTTTAAAAATATTTTTTAAGGGGATACAGACACAGAAATATCTCAGTTTCTTAAGAAAAAAATTGCATAATTTGGTCTTACTATGTATAGGGCTTTGTCAATATTATATGATGTATACTATCCTGTTGGGTTGCTAGATTAGGATTGAATCGATGACACGTTTTGCATACATAGTCAACTTTTAGTTCAAATTGGATAGTGTCCTAATTGTTGGCCAAGCTGTCCTTAATCTGGGTATTTAATCGATAGTTGCAAAGAAATATGTACACTCGATCCTACTGTCTATAAATCGAATGTAGAATTTATTACCACCGGCAACTAAGAATGTCTAAATATATGACTAGGATTTTCGAAAACAAGTACTTCCTCCGTCCATCAAAGATATGCCACAATTTCATTTTTCGTCCGTCCACAAAAAATATGCCTTATTCATTTTTAGTAGTATGGTCCACACAACTCCACTCACATTTAAAGTGGGACCCTTACTCCACTACCAACTTTACTCACATTTTATTAAAACTCGTGCCGAAAGTAAAGTAGCATATCTTTGATGGACGGAGGGAGTATTTGTTTAAGCCAGCACAGGGTGTCAGCACTTGGGTTGGGGGATTGAAAACGGTTATCGTAATTACACGTTGTAATTAAGAACAACAATAAACATCGAATTAGGATGAGATTCTCTATCCCACAATTTAGTGTGTACCACTCCTAATTTATTATAATTTTTAATTATTTTTTCTTCAATTTTAATTTATTATGTTTTAATATAATAAAAAGATAATTAACAAGGGTTCATTCCTCCAATTAGGGTTTATAATTGGTTTTTTACATTTACTTGAATTAATAATTGATTATTTGGGTTAATTAATTCAAAATTAGGGTATATAATTTTTTAAAATTGTAATTTTTAGTGACAAATGTTAATTAGAGTTTCTAATATTATATTTATTTTTATTTTTATAATAAATAATTATAAAATAGATAAATTAAAAGTGTTACATGATGGTACACACTTTATTAGTAAAGGGACAGAGGATCCCGTCCAGAATTAGGGCCGCCTTTGAGAGAGTTCGACCTTGCGTAAGGATACATGGCTCAACATATATTAGGAGGCCCAAAAATATATATTTTTATATTTATTAAATGTAAGATTTTGACTCAAATTTAAGTTTTTTTTTTATAGACAAAGAGCCTCAATTCGGTCCAATTAATTAAGCATGCATAGATTTACTTTTTACGATTGACACTTGACAGTATATATATAATCTCATTAGAGTATTTCTAATTTCACCTTCTAAACTAAGATAAGAATTAAGTAAAATTAATTTAAATGTTAGACTTTGTCGAGAATAAAAAAGTATTTTAAAGTTTTAACCCATTTTACTAAATAGTACTATATTATAGCTTATATTAATTTTATCTATCTATTGTTATCCTAAAAAATAAACATCCTCCTAAATGAAAGGGCAAATTTTTACTATAAATTTTTATTTTCATATGAATTTTATATTAGATTTTTATAATGATAGATAAAAAGATTCATTTATATTCTTTTGCCAAGAGCCATCGGGACCGTCCCAAAATCAAACAATTCAATATTGGCTATAGGCAGGTATTTCTTATTCAGTATAGAAGGACTTATGGCATGCTTGATGTTTCTTAACTTGTTTGACTACAATAATAGGATCAACCATAATAAACGAGGAACGACAATACATTAAGAGAGGAGGTTTAAATGATAATTTTTTATTGAACTCAAAAGAATTGTGAAAATTTATGGTAATATATCATTTTGATGAATGAATGTGAAGCATGAAGAAAGTGATTTTTTTTTAATGTCTCAAATTTAACAATGAATATATGTATTTTTACAGAAAAATGCATTATTTTCATACTCTCATGAAAAATTGCAGTTCTCGCGATAATCAACGTTACGCATTAAACAATTTATAACTATTAAATTATGTAGGTTGATCTACATGGAGATTTCTCAGGTTATCTATCAGCGCATCCTAAAGTTCCCGTCTTGACCTTTCATCACTTCGACGCAGTGGAACCCATATTTCCTTCCATGGATCGTATGCAGTCCACGCACCACCTTATGAAGGCGGCTGATGCTGACCAGTCCCGATTGCTCCAACAAACCATATGCTACCACAAGAAAACGAATTGGTCTCTATCGATTTCGTGGGGTTATTCTGCACAAATATATGAGAGAATTATGCCACGAAGCTACCTACAACTGCCCATAGAAACATTCACGCCGTGGGCGAACGGGCCCGAGCGCCCTTTCTATATGTTCAACACACGCCCGCGTTCTAATGATTCTTGTGAAGCGCCTCATTTCTTCTTCTTTGAATCCGTTTCCGAGAGCACTTCAACTGATCAAATCATTACAACCTATACACGCGCCAACCAACGGGGCTTGCCGCCTTGCCTCTCCAGCGGCAATCACTCTGCTGATTTTATAACAGAGATTCAAGTAATTTCAACCGGAAAAAAACGTCTGCAGGTAAATACACACACACATAACTAGCATTAAAATAAATCAACTTTACTCGTTTTTTGATTTTGCACACTAATTTAAAAATCAATTGGTACAAAATATACAAAATTTAACAATTATCGTAATATCATGATTGAGATTTTTCGTCCATGGTGGCATAAATCACGTGAGTTGGCTTCGACGTGGCACTACTCTAATCAAAACTATGTTGTTTTAGTTATGAAAATTTAAGACACCGAGTTGCAACACCAACTTTATTTTTTACAAAAAATTCAATCATGATAAAATTATAAGAATTGTTAATTTAGTATAGTTTGTACCGATTTTGAATGTGTGCATAAAGCAAAAATCGGTCAAAATTAGTGTGTTTTAGTGCCAATAACCATTTTATGCTTTATGATCGTGATTTTTTTCATATCTATTATACATCATATAAACTGATGGAACCAATGTGAGAAGTTCCTTGTCAATGATCTTATAAGATAATATTTTAAATAATCATGCATATTAAATTCCTACAGGTATCACAGAATAAACACAACAGCTACAGTAAAGTGGAATGCATCAAACCCTAGCATGCTAGTAGAGATTGCTAATTTACCTCTATTTGTAGTCTATGGCATTCGATTATTTAACAGATACAGATTCAACCTGAGAAACTTCTAGCTTATTCATTCCTATAGCTCGAACGTTAGATGGACAACGGACTAATGAACCTAATAGCCGGGAGTCAAACACAAAGTTCTCACACATAAACAGAGAAAATTTCAATAGACTCTTGTATGGTGGAGGGGTGAAATCACATCTCCAAAAAGGTGTAGGAATTATGTTCTCCCTCTCTCCTATATATATAGGTGCCAATAGGCTAAGTTACAAATTCATAGGAAGATTAGGATAAGACCTCTTAATAGACTTGAATTTTCTTAAGTTAATTCTTAGTTAAATTTAAGTCTATCAATATTAATTAATTCCATTAAAGAATTAATATTGTACTATCTATCCTAACCCATGTTACGAATATGAATCATTTTTATTTAAGGGGTTATTGCCGGAAAATACATGTAGTTTGTCAATTTTCTGGTTTATAACATGACTTTATAATTTGACCAGAAAATGCATCAATTTTCAATTTAATCGCAATTATAACATGACTTTATAGTCTGACAAGAAAATACACCAAGTTTCAATTTATTCTCAATTATAACATGACCTTGTAATTAATTTATTATAATAATATCAAAGTTTAATACCTTAAATATTTTTAATGTTCTTTTCATCTCACAATATACTATATATATATATATATATATATATACATATATATTTGATAAATATACATCTATATGTAAATAATATATAATATTATTTACTTTTTAACATAGTTTCTATTATATATGTACCTAAATTATTTATTGGTCCTAATATTTTGTAATTTCATAATTTAAATAAATAAATACTTATTATATATGTAATATATTAATAGAATATTAAAATTAAATTTATATATATATATATATATATATATCTGTGTGTGTGTGTGTGTTTGTGTGTGTGCGCGCGCGCATTTGTGTGTTGAAAATGTATATATATATAGGGAGAGGTTTAAATAAGAACCACTAATAAAATAAGAACGGAGAACCATTTTAAGCCATTCGATCATCAAGATCTACGGTGGATGCATCATCTTGGTGGATAGATGCAGGTGTTGGGTTCGAATCCTAAAGGGAGCAAAAAAATTATTTTTTTCGGATGCATTAAATTTAATAGCGGATGCATTAATTTGTATAGCAGATGCAGTAATTTTATTGGTTCTTATGTTCTCACGATAATTGTGGTTCTCACTATAACCGCACCCTATATATATATATATATATATATATATATATATATGTATGTGTGTGTGTGTATTTTTAAACCATCACTATAATATCTTGATATATATATAGATATTATGAAATAATTAATCATCTAACTTAATTTTTATAAAAATTAATCAATTAATTAACAATATTTATACATAGAAATTTAATATAAATACAATAAATATTAATACATCTATGATGAAAAATAATCTAAATAAGATCATGTTATAATTGAGAATAAATTGAAACTTGGTGATTTTTCTTGTCAGACTATAAAGTCATGTTATAATTGCGATTAAATTGAAAATTAATGTATTTTCTGATCAAATTATAAAATCATGTTATAAGCCAGAAAATTGACAAACTACATGTATTTTCCGGAAATAACCCCTTTATTTAATTATTTCTTGTGTTTAAGATAGCGCATATTCATTATAATTTAAGCTTATTGACAACTATAATTATTTAATCTATTATCTAAAAGTTTTAATTGGTCTAACATTATTATTATATCTAGAATTAATTCCAACCAATTGGACTTCTAGCACAATAAACCATATGGGCACCTCAAGGGGGATATATCAACTCAATGCATCTAGACAAGGTTTTATATAACAATATTTAACAACACTTCCCAAGATTAAAGTACCACTGCCCGAGATATCTAAAATATTGAAAAGTAATAAATAAAAAAGATATCTAGAATATTGGATTATCAATAAACCTCCCTGTATTAAATTAAAGCAATATATCTAAAAAAACTTATATGCACAAGATAATTAATATAAATTAAGAAATAACGATTTCTCGATATCTCATTCTAAATTCTATCAGCTATTCAGAACTCATCTTACTGTGAATTCAATTTCAGTTCTATATCACATAAGTATCTATATTTAGCTAAGACAAGCAAATTTCTTAACGTAGATACTTCAGTCTTAATCAATGGATTGTCCAAATCCATTTAAACTGTGAACATATACTATTCTACAAAATATATCCATGTGATCTTGTGTGATAGTTGATCACCACATGATCTATAATATAGAATATTGGACTGTCTGCAGTATAATTTAACAAATAAATTAAATAGAAAACCATGTGACAAATTAGTAATGTTATCACGAACAGGGAAATAGGGTATTTCAATATACAAGAAGATTTAAAACATGTTTTGCAATATACGAATCCTAACAAAAATGCTTAAGCCCAAACTCTAACAAAAATGCTTGAAGGCTTAAGAGATTTTCTGAGCTTTGTAAATTTCCTTTTGACAAAAATCTATTGAAAGAGATTCTGCCTTCTTTCAAAAAAAAAAAATCTATTGAAAGAGTGTTATTGATCTCGAGATGTTAAGAATAGTTGTAGGATTTTCAAATATCACATTGGTTCCTGATTTCTACACTAGAAAAAGTTTTTATATCATGATCTACTTATATGTGTGTATTTATAGGGTTGGAATCCCATGAGAATATTAGTTTTTATGAGAAATGAGAATAACAAATAAATTGATAAAATCCATGAATAGCCATATTTAGCTAATGTGGTAAAAAATTTGTCCACTACGGAATTCCAATCCAAGTGAGAATGACTATTCGTGTGTTACATGCAACTTATTCATAGACTTTATTAATTTATTCGTTAACTGAATATCCCACGATTAATTTGAATAGATATCAGCATAGAACTTGAATATCTCATGTTCTGAATTCATTATCATTTTATTATATTTATTCATTCTAATTGTATCATTTTTCACACACACACACACACAGAGACATACACACACACACACACACACACATATAGGAGTGCACTCTAGTGAGATTGCTATTTTTCGTGAGATCATGAGTACAATGAATAAGGCGGTATATAGTGTTGAACAAGGCAACATATACTGATGAATAACGATATTAAAAAAATGAGTCAAATTTTCGCTCCCTCCAAGATTCGAACCCTGGTAAAAAAATTCGCCCTCTAGTTAAATATCAGCCATAGGATACATCAAATCAACACCCACAAATCGATCTAAAATGTCACCACATATAGGGGATCTAATTGGAACGCTCGTCTATGTATCTATAAGGATTGGATTAAATAAGAACTCGTATAGAAATTAAAAACCATTTTATGTTACTAAATCATGAAGATCTATGCATGGCGAATTCATCATTTTGTTGAATAAATTCACAGTAATGAGTTCGAATTCTATAGGTAGGGATTTCAATCCAGCCCGAAACTCGTGGACTGGCCTGATTAGCCCACCAATCCTAGAGTGTTAGGGTTGAAAACAACTCTAGCCTATGAATTATATAGGGAGCTAGGCTAAAAACAACTTTTAGAGTATAAAATAAGAATAGGTTTACACCATTGATCTACCTATAATCTAACAGTTGAGATTTAATCATAGAGAAATCGTATATAAACGTATGAATTCTATGTAGAATACCTATGAATTCATTGTGTAAATGTCAGAATTGCAAAAAAGAAAATTTCTACTACCTATAAGATTCGAGCTCAAGATCATGAATTCATCCAACAAATTGATGAATCAACTGTAGATCTTGATGATCTAACGAGTGAGTCCATATATTTAACATATACAAATAAAATCATTTTTGGTTCTTAGATTATGAAGATTTTTGATGAATTCATGACTTTTCTGAATAAATCCATGGTCTATGTTTGAATCTCGTAAGTAGTTAAAATTATATATATATATATATATATATATATATATATATATATATAGGGAGAGGTTCAAATAAGAACCACTAATAAAATAAGAACGGAGAACCATTTTAAGCCATTCGATCATCAAGATCTACGGTGGATGCATCATCTTGGTGGATGAATGCAGGTGCTGGGTTCGAATCCTGAAGGGAGCAAAAAAATTATTTTTTTCGGATGCATTAAATTTAATAGGGGATGCATTAATTTGTATAGCAGATGCAGTAATTTTATTGGTTCTTATGTTCTCACGATAATTGTGGTTCTCACTATAACCGCACCCTATATATATATATATATATATATATATATATATATATATATATATATATTTAAATTTATAATTTTCATAGAAAATACATAATATTTTATAGTGAATTCAAACTGAACTCATTTTACAAGATACGTATGACTTGCATAATAACACTATATATATATATATATATATATATATATATATATATATATATATATATATATATATATACAGAGAGAGAGAGAGAGAGAGAGAGTTTTTGTGGGCATGCACACATATATATAATCTATTGTTTATTTTATTATTGTTTATTCTATTGATTTTTTCTTGTTGCAGATTGATAGATGTGAATGTTGTGATATTGTTCGAGTGGATGGTGTGAAAGCGGATGTTACACTTAGGGAGTGCAAAATAGACGAGATCATAGCTTAGTCTTACATGAAATGTGGAAGAATATATATCGATGTGCGATTCACCTCTTCATTATAAAGTATTGTGCAAATATATTCTTACTAGTTTCCCAATCATCTAAAATGAATGTACCTTTGAGCACATTCAAGCAGTGATATCCTATATAAACAATGCTATCCTTTATATTAAGGGCTCATTTGATGCATGTTTTTGGATAAGTTGTGATATGTTTGATTGAAATGTCTTTTATCATATGTCATATTAATATTATGTTTGATAGAATGTGTGACGGCCTGACTTATCTAGGGAAAACGGTAAACAAGTTCATAATTGCCACGCAGGGCATAACCAACAAAATAAAAAGTTTGATGATCGAGATTATGGGAAAATAAATTATGTCAAGGAAACCCTTGACCTTCTTGATCGCTCCAGACCATCACAACCACCTAGCCTCCACTGCGCCCGGCTCCGTTAACCTGAAAAGATTTAAAAACTTTGGACTGAGTGCACTCAGTGAAGTTAATGCCCCTTTTTCTTTAAACTTGTTCTTAACACTTAGCACATATCATAGATAAGAAAACTGTTGTCTACTTAGGGTGTCTAGATCAACCTATTCCCAGACTTACAAAACATAATCAAGGCTAAGGACCATGCATTTAACATACATTAGCTTATCTTGATGCCTTATCTAGGTTAACTCACTCATTTTCATAAAAACTTTGCACAAAACATGTCTCAAACTTGTCATTCACATATATACTTAATCTTTCATGAAACATCCTTTAAAAACAACTTTCATACTTTGAAAATAATTTAACAACTTGAGCTCTTAAGGGTCTGTTGTGCAACAGACACCAAATCTGCCTCGGATCTCCAAATGAGGCTCCAAAAGACATTCTGGGAACTAGGTATTTCAAGGATCATTCTCCAATTTGAATCGAATGAAACAGAGTTCAAACGAGCAAGATATGCCCTCTCAAATATGGGTATTTAACAAGCAAAAATCTAAAAATTTCAGATTTCCAGATTAGAAACAAGTCAGTCGGCATTCTTTAAAAATTCATATCTCTCTTTACAAAAGTTCACTGGGAACTCCAAAGGTCAATCCGAAAATTAGGGAGAGATTATAACACTCTCCAGTTAGATTTACCGCAAAAAGGTTCATGGTTTAAGAGATATGAATGTGTAAAGTTCAATGCACAAATAGGGTTCAAGTTCGGCCGATTCAAAACATAAATCGAAAAAATCACTTTAGACTTAACAAAAAATTATGGAATTGAACAAATAAGTTTCCAACATATCAATAAACATTCAATGCAAAAATAGGCTTTAGAATCAAAGATTCATGTTGGCCTTTTCCACCTTAAAGTTCCTGGCGACAATGGTTGCAACCTAAAATTCAATATCAAATTGCATTGTGGCATACCAATGATTGTGACATCCTGGACCCGTTTAGCGGGCCCCTAGCGTTACTTCATTTATGAACACATATAGCCAACATAATATTAAAATGGACGAGAATTAAAATTCATGGCATGAACTAAATAAATTCATGACATGAATTAAATAAATCTCACACCTCAGCTTTGAAAATTCAAGTCAAAATCTATGTCTTAGTCGTCCTGCCTCAAGCTCTTATGAAGAAATGATGAAGGGTATATTCTTATACTAGTGATCCGTTTGTTTTGGTTGATGCTAAAAGAATCGCCTGATTGGTCTATCTATACCCAGGGTTTCTACATAAGTTTGTTGAGTTATTAAGACCACGTAGCTAAGCTATTGATTGCCTAATATTTCTCCACGTAGCTACCCTAGATTGTAGGCAAGCTTAGTTGTAAAATTTAGTTGCATGTTGGATACGTAGCCATAGGCTTTATATAATAGCCATGCAAATATATATTTATATTGGAAACCCATGCATACTGGCTACGTAGATATGGACTTTATTTATTAGCCATACAAATTTATAAATATATATTATAGTCTCATGCATGCATGAGTATGAGTAATTTTATAAAAGAAGTAGCAGATGTATGAAATAAAAGTAAACATAGCATAAGTGTAAATCAAAAGTTGATATATATATATAGATCTCATTAGTTACGTATATATACAAACCAATTAAATATATATATATATATATATTAGTTAATTACGTGTATATATATAATTAATATATACACACTTTAGCTTATATATATATATATATATATAAAATTATCCAATTAATTATAATTTAAATATATAGGTTTATTTGTAAAATTGAATCATTATTATAATGTCATTTTTTTTATTTAGGGTACGACTTGACTAGTCAAAAGCTCAATAATATATATATATATATATATATATTAAATATTTGTATATGTATATACATATTTATATATTCAAAATTTTGAAAATAAATAATATTTGGTTTCGGGTCGTCATATTTTCTATTTTTATTTCTTTTCTGTTGTGTCTGTGCCTTCCTCTTCACACCCTTTGCCCAAAGGTGTGTGAGTGGGAAGGCACCATTTTGTAAAATGGGATATCCACGGTTTGGGACCCCCATACTCAGGCACTTGGCTTTGCCCAAAGTGTGTGAGTGTGGGGGCCTCTACGCTGTCCAATTTTTAGTTCGTTTGTTTGTTTTTTGAGTCGGACAAAGCATGAAGTGTACTTGTGATTTGGGCATGATGATGATGTGCTATATATGTGAGAATTGACATGCATATGCCTAGTGATAGCAAGTATAACGGATTAATTATGTTGGGCACATACCCTGTGAGGATTTGAGCTTTCATGTTATATGTGTTCATCCAAGCATGCTTTTCTTTTCTGTGTGATTTTGGTTCTCTGTACTTGAGTGGAACTAGAACTTGCTTGTCTTCTCGCCAATGCCTCATTGAGTCGGTTTTAGGGTCTTAGATGACTTAGGCGTTTCTTTCACTTATCCCGTTGCCCAAAATATAAAATCTACAAACTATCCCTAGTCAGCCCCTTTTGAGCTTGATCGTTTCTTTGAAATATCACTTTAAATTTGCCCATATGAATTGTCAAATGAATTAGGGCAGATAAGAAGTCAAAGGAAGGGAAAGTAGTAGAAATATGATGTGGGAGGGGTTGTGCCTGTGGTCACAAATTTCATGTGCCCCTATAAGTGAAAAGAAAATAAAAATAATGGACTGAGAAATGAAACGAAAAAAAATTATATAAAAAGTTCAAAATTTGTATGTGCTTAGGCCCGTGAGAAGTGGGGCATAATTGGATGCAAAAAGGGAAGGGTAGCTGTGCCCTAAACTAAATTCATTTGGCTGAGCCCAGAGCCAAATACTTCCTACCTATGCCTAAAAGCCACATTACAACCTAATAAAGACCGAAGGATGAGAACCTATTACCGATATTTTTGAGAGGTGGAGGTTTGAGAAGACAAGCAAGCCTATGGTGAACGCTTAGGGCAGAAAACATGAGCTATACACTGAGCCATGTGCATATACACAGAGTGATGAGCTGTCGCAGCCCGCCTTAACTAAGGATAGTTAAGTCGAGTGATCTACGACTAGGGATGGGGTTAAAGAATAAGGGGAAGAAAATGGCGTCATTTGGAACCGTAAAACTTACTCAACTTAAGAAAACTCGTCATAAATACTCATTAATACTCATTTAAACAGTCTATGAAAGACAACATAAAAACTTAATTAATAAAAAAACATTCTCTTAAGACTCAATGTATGACATAACAAACTATAACATCAACAACATCTTGCAGCGGAAAGTAGCTAGACATATGTATGAAGACATATTCTAGTCGGGTTGACTTCATTTATTAACAACCCTGGAGACTCCGCTCATTGCAGCACCATCACCACATCGGCTTAACCTGCACATTTTGAAAACATATGCAGGGCTGAGTACAAAAGCACTCAGTGAACACATGCCAAACATCTCATGCATATAAAGCTCTAAATATTGTCATTGTCGTTCTCATGCAAAATATAAGGGATTTATCTAAAAAGCCTGATGTTCGCTAAACTCATTTTCATTTCTCAAAGTTGTCTGCGCAGACTTTTCTCATCAAGTAAGTATCGTATCTGTTAACTCATGTACTGAGAGGGAGGCCTCCCTCTGCAGCACTGTAATCGGCCAACCTGAAAGCTGACTCACGATTACTGTGTACACTAATTCTACCTCGCGTAGAACCGATATCATTTCTCATACAGATAGATAACATACTAAAATCTCAAATATTTTGGCAATGAAATAACTTAAAAATATATTTTCAATTCAAGTTTTGAAAGGAAAATAAATCATCAATGCATTTAATATCCGTTCAATCATACATCAATACATAAAACGCATAAACATCTTGATTTTAGCGTAGAAAAGCCCACCTCTTTGCGTCTCGTATTAACGGGGAATATCACTCTCTCCCCACGTCTTTACTTCCCAAAAGGACCTTCATTGCTATGAAGAATCGATGAGAAGAAGGGTCATTATAAAAAAAACTCATTCATTAACCCAAACTCAAATAAGGAATTAAAACTTAACATCTTTAACTCTACTGCTCTGCCAGCGCTGACTTGGCATCCAGAGCTTACCACAGCTCGACAGAGCTGAAGAAAACTCGACAGAGCTGAAAACTCATACGCAGAGCTGACCACTCGCAGAGCTGACTCGGCAGAGCTGACCACTCGCAGAGCTGACCACTCGGCAGAGCTGACCACTCGCAGTGCTGACTCTGCAGAGCTGACCACTCGCAGAGCTGACCACTCGCAGAGCTGACTACTCGTAGAGCTGACCACTCGCAGAGCTGCACTCAGCAGCCAGAGCTGAACTCAACAGCCAGAGCTAAACTCAACAGCCAGAGCTAAACTCAACCCGATAGAGCTGAACTTCAACAGTCAGAGCTGAACTCAACAACACTTCAACTGCCAGAGCTGACAAGCTCGGCAGAGCTGAAATCCACACGTCAGAGCTGACCAACCCGGCAGAGCTGAACTCAACAGCCAGAGCTGACCAACCCGACATAGCTGGATTCCGCCGCCAGAGCTGACTAGCTCGGCAGAGCTGGAATTCACGCACCAACTCAAAAAGTTCAACACTCACTCATGCTCAGCAAAACACATTCAGTTCTCATCCTACACATTTCCTATCATTTCTCAAGACTTCAAAAAATATCTATCATGCTCAACTTCCATCTTAGAACACAAAAACATACTAACAAAGCTCAAGCAATGTTCAAAACTCAAGACACAAAAACAGCCATGCACGGCAAATCCTAGAACTTATCATGCTCGGTAAAATACAATTTTAACATATATCAATCCTAGCATGGCCCTAAACACATATAACAAGTCACAACGATTAAATAAAAATCGAAGGACGAGCTAAGACGAAGAACACGGACGACTGCCCTCATGGGTTTCATAGCTAGGGTTCGAACCGTCCTTAACTATTTCATTAAACATGCTCAACAATTACCCAAGAACAACATACTAAAAAAACTCACGACGATCCGACGTCGTTTCAAAATAAAGCCGAGAATCGACGTTTTTCGACGTCGACTAAAATCGAAAAGCAAACCATCAAAACATAGGTAGAGATGTTACCTACTTAGATACGTGCTCAAAAAGGTGCTCGGGGCTCGTCTCCTTGCTCAAATCGGAGCTCAAAAGCTTCACTTAAGCTCTAATGGAGTTTGCATGAGTGTAGTGTGTGTGTGTGCATGAGACTGATGGGATTGGGGTGTGGGCTGACCCACAGCCGCCTTTTATAGAGAGGGGGGAGCTTTTGAGCTGTTGGGGGGTGGTTAAGGCACTACAACAAAAAATACATATTGGGACACTTATTTAGGGATATTTTTTATTTAGTGCCTCCAAAATTATTTTTGGGGCATTTGATCAAATATGATAAGTTTAATAAATTTAACGGGGCACTTAACAATCAAGCCCAAATAGTAAAATTTAGCGGACAAACTCTCGCTTCTTTTATTGCTGAACACCAAATTAATCCAAAAGAAAAACCCTTTGGCGTTGAAGCATCATTGTTCTTGTTCTTCTTCATATATTTGAGAAAGGGATTTCCGCCCTAAATTTCTGTTGCCCGTTCAATTCGGTCATAAATTTCTCAAGAAGAATCAGAGTCCACAGCAGAGAAATCCACGCCCTTCGTCGTCCTGGTGTAGCAGCGGTAGCCGTTTCTCCCTCCTCCGACCGGACCACCGCATCTGTTGACCAGCAGCCACCTCCGTCCACCGACTTCAACCCATCAACCACCATCCACCACCGGTCACCGCCGTCGACCCCCACCAATTTTAAGGTTGCCTTCACTTCTTTGAATTTTTTTTTTGGCGAAAAAAATTTCAGTTTGTATGTTTAGTTAGTGGACTGAATTTTTCCTTTCCTTTGAATTACATTCAATTGAACCATATATATCAGCTTTTCATGATTAGTTCGACCCAATGCAATCAACGGGATTAAAAAGTAAAAGAAAAAAAAGCAGGGTGCTCGAGGATAAGAGTTTTGGTTTAACTATAGTTGTATTGCGTATGGATATGATCAATAAACTAATAAGGATTTGATTTTTCTTTATTAATTTTAGGATATTAATCCCATTTAGTCGTTAAATATCTCGTTTCGTCTCATCTCGTCTCGTTTTAATGACTAACTACCCGTACTCTTCGTTACTCACCCTCTCGACTCTCACTCACTTTCATTACACTCGTAATTCTATATAAATATAGAAAACTCAAGCTCGTTCTCGAAATTTTGATAAACGAGCTCGGTTTGTTTATCGAGAAATTTCGATTTACTATTCACTCGTCGTCCAAAAATAAAAACTTTCGTCATTGGACTCGTATCGAAAAACTAAGAATATTTCTCGACGACGTGCATGTAAGATTTTGAAAGTCGACAAAAAGACGAAATAACAGTATTTAACTATTCATCGTCAAAAGTCAAAAATTTCAAAAACGTATTAACGGACTCAGATCTCACTTCCGAGTTCATCGTTCTCATTCAAATAATTATCTCAAATTATTCAAATACTCAAACTCAATTACGGATATAAAATCCCACATTATTCTCACATCATCTAAAGAACATCTCAACATCTTTAAAATATAACAAGAAAACTTCATATAACTCATCATCTCTTTACAAAGTAAATCAAACAAGGGATCTAAACCCTAATTACTCAAACTCAAGCAATTAAACACGTCATCAAAAGCCCGGGTATTACATGATCGGATTGGTGAGAAACCCCTTTGTGCCCAAACATGTTTACTGACTTGCTTGAGGGCAGAATCTATCTTTATCTCGCATGCATGTTTAATTCTTTGCCCAGTTTGCTTGTGCTTTGATTGCTTTGGTCCCTTTGGTATCTTTCTTTCTTTTATTTCTTTCTCTTATTTTTGGGTAAGTCACATTTACACGCTTGAGGACAATGCGTGCTTAAAGTGTGTTAGTGTGACGAGCCCATTTTTCGTGCTCTTTTTGTGTCTATTTTTAGGTTTAGATCAAGTCTTTTTGCATATTTTTGTGTGTGCTTGTGCCTGAGAGGGCATGTTTTGGGCACAGGAAGTGTGTAGGAGGCACAAGAAGGAAACCGGCTCCATTCCGTGAAAGTGGCAAGTACCCGACTTCAAACAAGGGCACAACCCAAGTTGTGCGCACATCGAGTACCGCGTGGGATCAGGTCGTGTTCGAGCAGGAGGCCCAGATGGAAACCACATGAGCAGAAGACAAGGGATTGAAGGCAAAGGAAAGGAGGCCAAGAGAGAAGTTGAAGTTGGGCACAACTGGAGTGAATAGGCACAAATGGGAGAATCTGCCCCTCGGGTCCAGAAAAGGAAGGAAATCCACTTACCTTCCACAGCCGAGATTTGTAGTCATACCGGAGGCTCTGCAGATCCTAGAGCACGCCATGGAAGGAAAGAACCAACCATGCAAACCCTAGCCCAGCCGCCACCTGTTCTGGGCCATGCCCTAGCCCACGCCTTCTCTATAAATATGGATGCACCTGCCCAGAAGAAGAAGTTCGGAAGTTAGGCGACATCAAGCTTCTTGGAGATCTCCAGCGGTGTACTGATCCAGTTTCCCCCCCTACGCGGCCACTTTCCTTTAATAGCTTTCCGTAGTTTATGTTCATATGTTGAGTGACTGTGAGGCAGATACACGACCACATGCCACTTTACTTTTCTGTTTTATGTTTTGTTTGTCTATGTCCGGAGTTGGTGCCGGTAAGTACTTTGTTTGATTTTTGCCTAGACAATTTTCAATTCAAGTATGTTTTCTTTTACCTTATTTGCCTTTATTTTTATGTTTACGAGTAGCTAAGTTCCTTTGCCCGGTATGGGCTAATTAAGGTTGATATGGGATAATAATGATTCGTGAGGTCAAAATGGGCACAAGATTTGTGTAGTCACATTCCCAAAGCATTTGGCCTGATACCAATACAACTTTGGGCAAACCCAGCACTTTATTTTGGCTGGTACTATTCTAGGCACGACCATGTTACAAGAAATAAGTGGGCACAAGTTAGGAGAAATCCGGCTCCACATAATGCGGCAGATATGGGTGAGTGGTAGTATGTCTTCGGACATGCCTGTTGACCATTTGGGTTCGACAACCTTGATGTGGTGAAGCCACATGAAGGACGCGGATGAGGATGGGGTAAGATGCACACTGACACCTGAAAGAGGCCCATCCTATTGACAACTGTCCATAACCAAGATGTGACCACACAATGAAAATCCTTGAACCTGTGACCGAAAGAATTATCCCATATCACACCAAGACTATGCATATTACTAATTATTTTCTTGTGTTTTATTTTTCAGCATTTACATATTGCCCATAGATAGATTTCAATTATGTTTTGGCCACAGACTAACGAGTGACACCTTTGCCCAGAGACGGGCAACCATTATAAAGCTTGTGACACGAGTACTGTGATATACCGATTTTCTGTGGGTTCGACCTTATTACATGCCATTAAACTAACCTTAATTATAGGACATAGGAAAATATAAATATCATTTGCCCAGAGTCTCAACGACGGGCATCCGACACCATTATGTAACAACCCGATTTTGGAAAAAATGAAAATATAATAAATAAAAAGGGCTTACTAGAATAAAAGAGATTAACGATATAAAAACGATTTTGCATTACGGAAAATTCCAAGGATGCGAGTAGGTTTAGTTTCGCAGCTCCAATACTTAGCATTAAAACAAATACAGCGGAATAGAAATAGTGAGTCTAAGCTCAACATAGTTAGACTAATCATTATTTAGGAACATAAGATAGAACAACTAAGGAGTAGATAGCTGATTGAACAAGGAACACTCCCAAGCTCATCACCGTGCATGCCAACCGCCTACCCTGAAAACATTTGAAAAGAATTTGAACTAAGCACTAATGTACTCAGTGGGCATGAGTTTTCAAAATATTTTATTAAATAAATAAAGCAGTTTATCCAATATCACAATCATAACTTAGAAGGTTTTAAAACAGAAATCCACATCTAAGCATGACAAAGCATTTCTCGTTGAGGGCGCCCATGTAACGTTCGATTGTTACTCGCTGCTTATGATCTCGGGCCTTGAACACTGACTCCCTTGTGCATCGCTCATATACGTCGTATCCAAACTGAGGAGCTGCATATCGAGCTCCTTCTCCTTGAGCTTGTTCTTCTTGGTGTACTCGGCGCTGATTTTTTTCAAGTTCTGGTCGGACCACTCCAATGCCTCTTTGTATTCCGATGATTACTCGGAGCTTGTTGCCTTCCCCTTCCCCTTCGCTTTCGCCGCTCTCGCCGCCACCTTCGCCGCCTTGTTCCCAATCGGCCGGGAAGACGAGATCTCATCGCCCGACGCCGAGGTGGTGAAGCTGCCCTCCTCTGTAGTCTTTGTCCTCTTGGAGAAATGCACGTCTCCCTCGAAGTACACGTTAGAACGTGCAGCCTTCGTGTAAGGGGGGCTGCATCGCCCTACACGATGTCGCCTCTACACGAGTTGGCCGCATCGTGTAGAGCGATGTGGAATCTAATGCATAAGCATTAATTCTTACTTTTGAGAAATATCTTGTTATGGTTCGGATTTACATGAACCTAAATTCACATCTCGAACATTATGACAACCAACTGAATGTAGCATTTCTGAAAAGTGGGTGTGTTGGCCAATTTCGTAGGATTATAAAAAAAATGAAATGATTTGCCAATTTCATAGGACTGTAAAAAAAATGAAATGATAAATTATTTATGATGCATTTAATTTGAAAGCTATTAGTGTTAGGTCCTGAGGGTCTCGAATAGGTGTATGGGGGGGGGGGGAATACACCTATAGGCTATTTTTGAATTAATCTACTAACCTCAATCAGAGGGATCTCAGTCAGAGATCAAAACGAAACTTTGCATGCAAACAAGGACTCATGTTTTACTGAAATCAGTTTTGACCAACAGGGTTGACGACTGATACTGAAAGCTCTTCAGTAAAGAGTTATCAGTTAAGTTGTTGGAACTTAACTGATGCAGGTAAGGGCTTCAGTCGTGTTTGCTAAAACAGAGATGATATCACTCTTCCTGACTATCAGAGGATAGTTCAGTCAGACCGATATCATACGCAGCGGAAATTAAACTTAGTTTCGTAATAGTCTCGGTGGAGCAAGTTGTTGGTTAAGGTTTCTCTTTGCTGTTAGTCAGTGTTCAGTTTTATCAAATGAAATAGCACAAGTAAGAATGTAAAACTGAAAGCTGTAAACAACACAGAGACTTTTACGTGGTTTGGAAAAACCCTTTCCTACATCCACGGTTGGTTGATCAGACCAACAATCCACTCCGCAAGTGCTTCACTGGTGCACTGCAAATCGTACCATGTGCTTGCCGGGTGCACACAACCGTACACTGAAGAAAACCCTTCTCCAGTACCCACGCTTCACTCACATAGGGTTTCTCTTGCTTAACACAACCCGTGCTAAGACTCTCAGAGTCAGAAAACCCTTCGGACCTCCGAATCACTCAAAACACTCTTATGGGGGGAGGTTTGAACGAGTCCCAACTATAGTTACAAAGAACAAGTTCTTTGAAGCAAGTTTGACCTTTGGCTTCTGGGTAAACGGATATTTGCCTAGGGTCTAAGAGAATGTATGTAATCAGCAGTGACTGATTTTGGCTTTGGAATTCTCTTCTTCGATTCAAGCTTTGGGGAGTTTAAGCTTAAGGCTGAGTAGCAATTTCGGCAGAGCTTCAGCTTATGTTGTTGAATCGGTGAAGGTTGAAGTGATCCTCGAGCACTATTTGTAGGAGAACTCTTGAATAGATCCGTTGGCGTAAATCATCCTCAAGATTTTTTCCGTTGGAGAGCAATTCGAATTTGGGCTGAGGCTTCAATCTTCGAGGTTCCTTGTCTGGGTGGAAACGGCTCTCTTTGATGGACAGGAGATGTGACGTCTCTGAAAAGTAACCACCAGATAGGAATGACCTCAGCAGAGATAAGATCCTGAGATCTCTGCATTTAATGCGGCTGTACTTTGTGAGTACGTGGCTTCCTCTGAACGTTGGAAGATCAGTCCTAGGAGGAATGTTCAACTAATACTTGACTTTAGTATCAGTCCTTTGCGCGCATTAAGTAATCAGTCTTCAACTGATTCTTCAACTGATACTTCAGTTGGTATCTGTAGTCTTCAGTCCTTCGTTCTTCAGTCTTCAGTCTTCAATCTTCGACACCGCAGACTAAACTAGAAACGAACTCTAACACTTGAGTTCAAAACAATTCTAGTCTATTACAATCAAGTCCTATGATTTTTGGTATCATCAAAAGAAAGGTTAGGATATTCCACAAGGTTCCCAACAATTTCCCCCTTTTTGATGATGCCAAAACCACACAGCAGTTCTAGACATCAAAAAGACTGAACTCACAGTACAAGTTCTAAACATGGGGTGAAAACAGTTCCCCCTTAACAATAGAACCTAAAAACTTGTACTTAGAGTTAAGAACGAAAACAGTTCTAAAACAGAACAAGGAGAAGACAGAAAAACCATAATCAGAGCCTGGACAAAGAGTCATTGTCTTCAGGTTGAGATAAAAAAGAAGTTCTTTTCATTAATAAAGACTGATAAGCCATCAGTCGAGGTACAGGGCAAGACTTACATTGGAGTAAAAAGAAAAACAAAAACATCATGGGAAACCCATGGACTCCAGCAGTCTGCTTGGCTGCGCCTTGAACTTCTTGATCTTCATCTTCTGTCTTCGTGTCTTCATGTTCCTAAGCTTGTTCCACTCTCACTTGTGTTCCGTTGATTTGATGTCTTATCCTCTTGGCTAATCTTCCTCATGATCATCGGATGAAATAGGATGATCATGGTGCTTAACCGACTTAAGTTCATAAGATTGTGCTTCTTTTCCCCCTTTTTGGCAACATCAAAAAGAAGGACGAACCTAAGAAGGAAGCGAAGACCATGCGAAGGTAAGTTCGCATGAGGAAGATATTGGGGTTATTGGGGATGCAGAAGGCGAAGGCTTAGGAGGAGGTTAGGAAGAAGAGAGAAATGATGAGGGAGACAAGAAGAGAAGTAGAGGTTTGGAGAGGTGAGGGGACGTCAATTCAGTGGAGATTGTGAGGGTCTCACTGTTGACATAGCACCGGTGGACAACGAGTTCCTACTCATTGTTGTTGCTCCGCATCGAAGCTTCACAAAAGGCGAGAGGCCTTTTGATGAAGACGATGAAGTCTGTCCTTTTTCAGACAGGTACTTCAAGCCGATGCACCGGGCATGAGGATGGAAAACACTCGCTTCGCTGGATACAAGTGAGGGTAGAGCAAACTTTGACGTCGGAGAGACGTTGAGATCCAGTGGAAGGGTCCGGTGAAGACCAAGTATGTGAGCGTCATTCTTCCACTCCATGACTTTGCAGTCATAGATTTCTCCTTTCGTCGGAACAATTTTTCTCTGCAACTTTGGAAATATTGAAAATTTTTCTCACAATGAAGGCTGTGGAGTGTTGTTAGTTGATGCAGAAAAATTGAGAAGACAACATGGTATAAATAGACAAGTTGTGAACCATGTAAGAAGATGAAAAGGTTTATCGAAAACTGTGCCTAAAATGCAATTAAAGAATGAATTCGTGTCCGCCGTCACTGCGAGGGACTGCGTCTTCAAAAAGTTGAAAGGCATCATTGCATTCTGTCATGTCAATGAGCTTTTCAAGAAATTTTATTGCAGAGGCAAAAAGGTTGGAAAGATTTTTGGTAAAAGATCAGGACAAGTTCAATCAAAACAGATTTCCCCTTTTTAAAGATTTTTGTCCTTCTCGGATATTCCATTTTCCAACAATCAGTTAAAGTTTTTGAAAGAAACTGATCAGTTAGAGAAAAGTTTTTGAACTAAAAACACAAAACTCTAAACTGAAATAACTGATTTTAAAAGTAAGCTTTTTAAAATACTTACTGATCAACTGAGCATTGTAGTCAGTTGATACCACTTGATCCTGGTTGATTCATCAGGATGTCTTCTTCTTTAGATGAGCGTTCAGACTTCATTGCTTTCCACGTTGT
Source organism: Salvia miltiorrhiza (assembly GCF_028751815.1). Taxonomy (NCBI): domain Eukaryota; kingdom Viridiplantae; phylum Streptophyta; class Magnoliopsida; order Lamiales; family Lamiaceae; genus Salvia; species Salvia miltiorrhiza. The sequence goes on along the minus strand of NC_080389.1, from coordinate 27,938,450 downwards.
AGAATCAACAGTTGGCGACCACCAGTCAACATGACTGTTTGAGAAAGTCTTCAAACACAGCATCACTCTTCAGGGTTGATGAGGCCGATCTTTCCACATAGATCAATGAACCTCTCTTCTGGAAGAGCCTTGGTCAGCAGGTCCGCTCTCTGAACAGCAGTGGGAATCCATTCCACAGAGATATTCTTCTTTTCGACATGATCACGGATAAAGTGATGTCGAATAGCAATATGTTTCACTCTGGTGTGATGAACTGGATTCTGGGAGATTGCAATAGCACTGGAGCTGTCGCAATAGATAGGAACTTCCTTTTCGTCGATCCCATAGTCCTTTAGTTGATGGACTAACCACAGGATTTGTGAGCAGCAGCTTCCAGCAGCAACATATTCAGCTTCAGTTGTAGAAGTGGCGACTGAAGTCTGCTTCTTTGAAAACCATGAAATGAGCTTGTTGCCTAGGAATTGACATGTTCCGGAGGTTGATTTGCGATCAAGCTTGCATCCACCGAAGTCTGAGTCTGAGTACCCGGTGAGCTTGATGTCGTCGTCTGCTGGATACCACAATCCTAAATTGGGTGTGCTTTTAAGATATCTTAGAATCCGCTTTGCTGCATCCAAATGAGCTTCCTTTGGATCTGATTGATATCTCGCACATACCCCGACTGCAAATGCGATGTCTGGTCTGCTCGCAGTCAAATACAGCGAAGATCCAATGATTTCTCTGTACTTCGTCGAAGAGACATATTTTCCTTCTGAACCTGGATCAACTTTCCAGTTTGTGTTCATTGGAATCTTGACTGACTTCATGTGCTGAATACCGAACTTGGCTATCAGTTCCCTGGCATACTTGGACTGATTGATCAGTATTCCTTCGTTGGTCTGCTTGACTTGCAATCCGAGAAAGAAATTCATTTCTCCCATCATGGACATTTGAAACTTGTTGGTCATGATGTCAGCAAACTTCTTGCACATATGTTCGGATTTGGATCCGAAAATTATGTCATCGACATAAATCTGAACAAGCAAGAGATCTTCTCCTTCTTTGAGAGTGAACAGAGTTCTGTCCACAGATCCTTTCTTGAAACCTTGTTCAACAAGATACTCCGAGAGAGTATTATACCACGCTCTTGGTGCTTGCTTCAATCCATAGAGCGCTTTCTTCAGCTTGTACACCTTTTCTGGTCCAGCAACCTCAAACCCTGGAGGTTGTTCTACATAGACTTCATCTCTGAGCACTCCATTGAGAAATGCACACTTGACATCCATTTGGTGTACCTTGAAACCTTTGTCAGCTGCGAAGGCTAAGAAGAGTCTGACTGCTTCCAATCTGGCAACTGGAGCGAACGTCTCGTCGTAGTCAATTCCTTCTTCTTGACTGTGTCCTTTAGCCACAAGCCTTACTTTGTTTCTCACAACGTTTCCTTCTTCGTCTTCCTTGTTCTTAAAAATCCATTTCAAGTCAATCACCTTTGCATCGTCTGGTCGATCCACAAGCTCCCAAACTGAATTCCGGTTGAATTCATTTAGTTCTTCTAGCATTGCGATGACCCAATGAGTAGACTTCAGAGCTTCTTCAATATCCTTGGGCTCTGTAGATAATAAGAAACAACTGAAAATCTTATCTTCGTTGATGCAGTTCTGGTTGATGTCGAAGACGAGGTTGCACATTGATCTCCGAGTCTTGACGCCATCTGATGGTTCTCCAATGATGTTCTCCTTTGAGTGGAGTTCAAACCATCTTCGATACTTCTTGATCTCTTCTGGAGATGGTGGGGCTTCTTCGGTCAGAATAGTTCTGAGGTGTTGAGCACCTTCTGGAGCAGAGGATAGTTGAGCTGGATCTGCTTCACCACGTTCAACTCGATCTTCAGCAACTGGAGTTCCCCCTTGACTGATGCCGTCTGCATTGGTTCCAGTCTGAACTTCAGACCTTTGGTTGATCTTCTGATACTGAAGCATCTCAGTATCTTCATCTTTGCCTGGTCCCCACACCAAGACAGTAGAGGGCTCGGTGTTGTGGATTTCAGCTTTGGAACCTTCAGTGTTTTGGACACACTTTTCAGCTTCTTGTTCCCTGAAATCATCTGTAGACTCATCAAAGATCACATGAGGTGTTTCTTCAACACAAAGAGTTTGAGAGTTAAACACTCGATATACTTTGCTTGAGCGTTCTGTTCCAGAGTATCCAAGGAAGACACCTGGATCAGCTTTACTATCGAAAGTGTTTAACCTCTTCTTTTCATTGATGTGGATGAAACACTTAGAACCGAAAGCATGAAAGTAGGCAATTGAAGGCTTTCTGTTCTTCCATAGCTCGTATGGAGTTTTTCCATGTCTCTGGGTGAGGAAGGAGCGATTCTGCGTGTAGCATGCGTTGTTGACTGCTTCGGCCCAAAACTTCAAGGGGAGTTTTGATTCGGCTAGCATTGTCCTTGCTGCTTCCTTCAAAGACCGGTTTCTTCTTTCTGCAACTCCGTTCTGCTGTGGAGTTCTTGCTGCAGAAGTTTGATGACTGATTCCTTGTTTATCACAATACTCACGAATGAAAGTATTGAGGAACTCAGTCCCACGATCTGATCTGATGCTGATGATGTTGACTTCCTTTTCAACGCTCAGTCTTCTCAGCAGCTTTGGCAGTTCCTCCAGCGTTTCTTTCTTCTTGAAGAGAAAGATAACCCAAGTATATCGTGAATAATCATCCACAACTACTAAGGTGTACTTCCTACCATTGTAGCTTCTTGGAGTGATCGGGCCAAACAGATCCATGTGAAGTAGATGCAGAACCCTTTCAGAGGAGTGTCCTGACTTTGACTTGAATGACATCCGTGTCTGCTTTTCTCTTTGGCATGCTTCACATTCTTGCTTCTTCTGAAACACAATAGAAGGAAGACCTTCTACCAGTTGATGTTTAGCAAGTTTGTTGATCGTCTTGAAGTTGAGATGGTTGAGTCTCTTGTGCCACAGCCAGTTGAGCTCCGAGCTGCTCTTACTGATGAGGCATGTTTCTGGAGGGCTGTCTTCCCAAGAAACGACGTAGAGACTCCCTTGTCTGAATCCTTTCAGAACCACCTTCTTTTGATTGTTTCTAACAGTGAATTCATCTTTCTTGATTTTCACTGTGAAACCGCTGTCACAAAATTGACTCACAGGCAACAAGTTATGTTTAAGACCAGAAACAAAGCTAACATTACTGATACTGGCGTTACCCATGTTGAGCACACCGTAGCTTTTGTTTCTCCGATTGAGTTGTCTCCGAATGCAACTTTGGATCCAGCTTTCTCAACGTACTGAGACAGATATTCTTTATAGCCCGTCATGTGCTTTAAGCAGCACTATCCAGATACCACGTTCTGATTGAAGCTTTGACCTCTTCATTCTTTTTGTGTTTCCTGACATTGACCTGCAAGGAAAAGTAGCTTCAGGCACCCAATCAAGCTTTGGGTCCTTCGATGTTAGTTCGAGTTCCCTTTGGAACCCATATCTGCTTCAGAATTGGTCTGGCTGATCTCTTGCGCTTTGTTGATTGTCTGATTGACGTTGTTGGTGCTTCAGTTGGCACATGAGCATTCTTCTGTTGAGAAATTCCTTTGAAGGCCTCACTCTTGTAGCAATTCTGTCTGATGAGTGGTTGAGGTCTTCTTTGCTCGGCGAAGTATCTTCCTTGAGATACTCGAGTCTTTGTAGACTTATGGAGACTTGACTGATGTCCAGATACTTGTTGTCGTGGATGTTACTTGGCTCGTCTGGACTCAGCATTGCTTGGTCTCCATGGATGTTGTTCCTTCTGAAACTGAACTGATGTCAGTTTCTGACTGATGTGGCCTTTCTTCCCCCTGGATTGGTGAGGAAGATTCTTTTTGACTCCTGATGTTCCTTCCCCTATCTTTGACTGAAATCTGCTTTCCAGTCTTCTCGGTAGGGTGATCTGGTTGGGGGCCTCCTTTGCTCGTCTATAGCTCCGTGGAGGTGGAACATTTGATCTAGCCATCAGTCTGCGCTTGCGAACTTCATCCACATCATGATATCTTGATTCTTCTGATGTTGTGATTTCAGAAGGATTATCCTTTGAAATGATCATGATCTTCTTTCCTTTGTCAACTGCAACCTTTCCTCCAATGCTTTTAACAAGACCTTTCGATGGAAAGTTGCTCATCATGGGTGACTGCATCATGCAGTTCTTGACTGTTTCTTCTAGCTTGTGATTGAGCCTCTTGATCTCATGATATGCTTTCTCACATTCTGAGTTGGAGTTTCTGAGCTTTTCTTCCAGTCGGCTGTTCTCCATGATTAGCTGATCAAGACAAGTTTCATTCGGAAAGTAGATGATTGTCTGATTCTTAGCTCGTTCATCATTGATCTCCTTGTCCAGTTTCTGATTCTGCTTGAGGAGATCTTCGAACATTTTCCTCAACTGACAGTGATCAGTCATGAGCTGATCAAACTCGTCAGTTTCATAGGATGAGCTATCTCCAGATTCTGAGTGGTCTCCTGAAAGCATCAGGAAGTTATCAGTATAAGGAGTTTTCGAGTGAGAGATTACCTCTGAGCCATTCATTCCATTGTCGTAGTTGTTGTCAGCCACGCTTTCTGATTCATTGGCCATCAGGGCTCGGCTCTCATCGTCTGAGCTGGAACTGTCGAAGTCGGATGATTCTGATGTGTCTTTGGAAGAATCAGCATTGTCAGCAACCATCGCTTTCTTCTTCGAAAAGCTGCGATCTTTCTTAGCTCTTAGTTCTCTGCGCTCAGCTTGAGTCAGATCAGGGCATTCATGTCGAAAGTGCCCTTTCTTTCTACATCCAAAGCATTCCATGTCTTTGATGTCGTAAGCGGCTGACTTCCTTTCTCCGCTTCGATCTGTGGAATGTCTGGGGTTGCTTTCTCTTTCCTTTCCTTTGTAGTGCTGCTTGTGGAACCTTCTGTACTTTCGGAACTTGGACTCCATCTTGTTGAATCTTTCAGTCAACAATGCATATTGACTGAAGAAGTCCTCTGGGTTGAGTTCCGTTGGTTCCTTGATCTGCTTCTTGCCTTCTCTTGTTGAGGCCTTCTGTGCAACTCCTCTTGAGGTTGATGGACCATCTTCGTCTGATCCTCCAGCCTTCTTGTTTCCAAGATTTCTCAGAAGGTCGAACTCATTTTCCATGAGATCGGAGAAAAGCTTGTTTGTCGGGAGTTGACTGAATCCTGGCTTATGCTGATGAGCGACTGAGTAGATCTGCCATTCTCCACGTGGCAGTGCTCAAAGAATCTTCAGGTTGATTTCTCGTTGAGTGTATTTGTCTTTAGAAATGGATTGAACTTCATTCAAAATTTGGTTGAATCTAAGTTCCATTTCCTCGACAGATTCATTCTTGAGCATGAGGAAGGAGTCGAACTTCTGACAAGCTATAGATAGCTTATTCTCCTTGATTTCCTCGGAACCTACGCACATTCTTTCCAGGATGTCCCACATCTCCTTCGCAGTTCCGCACTTGATGATCTTCATGACATGCTTGTCGGGAACGGTGCCGGAGATGATGCTTTTGGCGAGGTTGTCTAGCTCATCTTGCTTCCTTTCTTCGGTGGTGAAGTCTGCTTTTTGCTTGGGCTGGACCTCATCGTAAAGATCTTGTTGTGGATCAACAGGAATCCTTTTGACAGTTTCGGCGATGGTGATTGGTCCGCTGGTGATGACTTCCCACATTCGGCAATGTTGGACGGTGAGGAAGCTTTCAAGCCGAAACTTCCATATGTCGTATTTTTCAATACTAAACATAGGTAGAGAAGATAATCTGCTGTGGTTAGTCTCCATCAAAAAAGAGAGAACAGATAACAGCAGATAGAACAGATAGCAAGCACAAAAAGAAAGAGAGAACTTTTTCGAGACCTTTAAGAAAAAGGATCTAGTTCAATTAGAACTAGTCAGATACAGGTAGTTCTTGCGAACAACCTGCTCTGATACCAATTGTTAGGTCCTGAGGGTCTCGAATAGGTGTATGGGGGGGGGGAATACACCTATAGGCTATTTTTGAATTAATCTACTGACCTCAATCAGAGGGATCTCAGTCAGAGATCAAAACGAAACTTTGCATGCAAACAAGGACTCATGTTTTACTGAAATCAGTTTTGACCAACAGGGTTGACGACTGATACTGAAAGCTCTTCAGTAAAGAGTTATCAGTTAAGTTGCTGGAACTTAACTGATGCAGGTAAGGGCTTCAGTCGTGTTTGCTAAACAGAGATGATATCACTCTTCCTGACTATCAGAGGATAGTTCAGTCAGACCGATATCATATGCAGCGGAAATTAAACTTAGTTTTGTAATAGCCTCGGTGGAGCAAGTTGTTGGTTAAGGTTTCTCTTTGCTGTTAGTCAGTGTTCAGTTTTATCAAATGAAATAGCACAAGTAAGAATGTAAAACTGAAAGCTGTAAACAACACAGAGACTTTTACGTGGTTCGGAAAAACCCTTTCCTACATCCACGGTTGGTTGATCAGACCAACAATCCACTCCGCAAGTGCTTCACTGGTGCACTGCAAACCGTACCATGTGCTTGCTGGGTGCACACAACCCTACACTGAAGAAAACCCTTCTCCAGTACCCACGCTTCACTCACGTAGGGTTTCCCTTGCTTAACACAACCCGTGCTAAGACTCTCAGAGTCAGAAAACCCTTCTGACCTCCGAATCACTCAAAACACTCTTATGGGGGGGGAGGTTTGAACGAGTGCCAACTATACTTACAAAGAACAAGTTCTTTGAAACAAGTTTGACCTTTGGCTTCTGAGTAAACAGATATTTGCCTAGGGTATAAGAGAATGTATGTAATCAGCAGTGACTGATTTTGGCTTTGGAATTCTCTTCTTCGATTCAAGCTTTGGGGAGTTTAAGCTTAAGGCTGAGTAGCAATTTCGGCAGAGCTTCAGCTTATGTTGTTGAATCGGTGAAGGTTGAAGTGATCCTCGAGCGCTATTTGTAGGAGAACTCTTGAATAGATCCGTTGGCGTAAATCATCCTCAAGATTTCTTCCGTTGGAGAGCAATTCGAATTTGGGCTGAGGCTTCAATCTTCTAGGTTCCTTGTCTGGGTGGAAACGGCTCTCTTTGATGGACAGGAGATGTGACGTCTCTGAAAAGTAACCACCAGATAGGAATGACCTCTGCAGAGATAAGATCCTGAGATCTCTGCATTTAATGCGGCTGTACTTTGTGAGTATGTGGCTTCCTTTGAACGTTGGAAGATCAGTCCTAGGAGGAATGTTCAACTGATACTTGACTTTAGTATCAGTCTTTTGCGCGCATTAAGTAATCAGTCTTCAACTGATTCTTCAACTGATACTTCAGTTGGTATCTGCAGTCTTCAGTCCTTCGTTCTTCAGTCTTCAGTCTTCAATCTTCGACACCGCAGACCAAACTAGAAACGAACTCTAACACTTGAGTTCAAAACAATTCTAGTCTATTACAATCAAGTCCTATGATTTTTGGTATCATCAAAACAAGGGTTAGGATATTCCACAAGGTTCCCAACAATTAGTTATATGATAAAATTTTAAATTTATAATAATTTATTATTAGTATTATTTTAGGGAAAGAGTATACTGAATAAAATGAAACCCATGAATAGAATCACCCATTTATAATAGAATCACATATTATTTGAAGTTATGAATTGGGGTACAGTTTGGTAAATTAAAGTAAAATATTGCGCCAGTTCCCCTTAAAAGATTCTTAAATGTAGAAAAAAGGCGATCTCTTTCGCTCGTTCTTTAGTTTTTCTGTTTCCCTATTCTTCTGGTTTCATATTTGTTATTTCTTTGATTAGATTTCCAAGCCATTACTTTAAATTGTGCATCTTGGAAACAAAACCAAGCCACAGAAAAGAAGCATACAACAGTAAGGAAAAGGAGAATGTGACTGTAGGCCAATTCCATTAAAGATCAATAGGTTTCATTTATAAGATTTATTCACGAATCAGATAGCTGAATGGTAACTAATTAAGGTATACAAAGTGAGTGAAACAAAATAAACTTTCAGCAATCTGATGAATGAATTTATGTAAAAAATAGCATATTAAATGATTCAAGCACAACTCATCGTTTAAAATCTAGGCACATCATGAAGAAAGGCAGCAGGAATTTTAAACAAAAATGTCTCGTGCACTGCTGCTTGAGCTATAACCTAATCGTCGCTTATGACCCCATTTTTGCAATTGCAGTTGCCACGGAAACTTTCTTCGACCACATTTTTATCATATTCCAACTAATATATTCCTTCTGAAAAGAAGGAATGAAGACAGGGTGTAGAAAAGGTGGCAAACTGTTACCCATGCCTTCATTTGCTGTCTGTGAAATCAGCATCAATAACATCACCATCGGGTCCCTTGTCTGAAGATTCTGAAGGGGCGGCTCCTCCACCAGGCGTTGGGCCAGCACCGGGTGCTGCTGCACCTGGTTGATTATACAGTGACTGTCCAATCTGCATGACTTCCTGATTTAGTGCGGTCATGGCGTCCTTGATTGTTTGGGTCGACCCTCCGGAGATTGCATCCTTGAGTTCTCCAAGTTTTGCCTCGACCTTCTCTTTTACAGGGGCAGGAACTTTGTCACCAAGTTCCTTCAACTGCTTCTCCGTTTGGTAAACCACTGAATCAGCCTGGTTCTTAGTATCTATGGCATCTCTCTTCTCCTTATCTTCCTTGGCAAATTTTTCAGCTTCACTTACCATTCTCTCCACCTGTAGTTCATCCAGAAGAAAGTTAATTTAACCAAATACGGGATAAAAATAGACTGACACAAGTAGCACAGACAGTGTTTAGAGTATAGTTCAGGCATGCAGACAGTTATTAATCATGTTATTAAGTTAAGAAATCATTAGGAAAACTCACCTCATCACCAGGTAACGTACTAGCACCAGTAATAGTGATATCTTGCTTTTTCCCAGTTCCCTTATCAATAGCGGTAACTGAGAGGATTCCATTTGCATCAATATCAAACTTCACCTCAATTTGGGGAACACCACGGGGAGCAGGTGGGATTCCGTCAAGGCGGAAGCTGCCTACAGATTTGTTGTCCCTGACAAACTCTCTTTCACCTTGAAGGACATTGATTTCGACACTGGTCTGACCATCAGCAGCTGTAGAGAAAACTTCTGATTTTGATGTGGGCAATGTCGTATTTCGCGGAATAATCTTTGTCATTACTCCACCAAGTGTTTCCAGCCCCAGAGATAGAGGTGTTACGTCCAGAAGGACAATATCACTCACATCTCCCGCCAAAACACCAGCCTAACCAGATAGAATTAGCGACAATAGAGGTAGATGACATAAGTTGATAACAAGTCACGAAAAAAATAGGATATAACTACCTGAACAGCAGCACCAAGAGCAACAACTTCATCAGGATTGACGGTAACATTTGGGTCTTTTCCAGTCAATTTCTTAACAAGCTCCTGGACAGCTGGTATACGCGTGGACCCACCCACCAGAATTACCTCATCTAGATCACTAAAGGAAAGCTTTGCATCCCTCAATGAATTTTGCACAGGGGTTTTTAGTCTGTAAAAGGACACCATTACTCCACTATGATGCACATAGAAGTATATTATAGATAATGGGACTTATGTTCTGATGAATTGATGCACCAAGATCACCTGTCAAGCAAATCCGAGCATAGTTCCTCAAACTTAGCTCGTGTAAGCGTGGTCTCAATATGTTTAGGGCCATCTGCAGTGGCAGTAATGAAAGGCAAACTGGCAAAAAACAGCAAAACAAGATGAGCATGTCCTCATTCAAAATGTTGCAAGAAGAATTGGAAAAAATATAAACGTGCCTAATGTTAGTTTGAGTCAAAGATGAAAGTTCCATTTTGGCTTTCTCTGCAGTCTCAGTCAAACGTTGAAGGGCTTGTTTGTCCTTCAATAGATCTATCCCCTCATCCTTCTTGAAACTTGCAGCAAGCCAATCAACAACTCTCTGCGGATAAATAAGACCACAAAAAAAGAAAATTGTGTAAATGATGAAAGAATAGTTAATTGCCACATGAAGGTCAAGAATCACCATGTCAAATAACATGGATTAACCAGCACTTATTCACTGTGAGTGTGTGTGTGAGAGAGAGAGAGAGAGAGAGAAAGAGAGATTCAATGAATCAGTTGCTAGGTGTATGAACCTTATCAAAGTCATCACCACCAAGATGAGTGTCCCCAGAAGTAGAAAGCACCTCAAACACGCCATCACCAACCTCAAGGACTAAAACAGTGCAAGCAACAAATAATTATTAGTCTTCCCAGAGAATACACCTTTAAGCTTCATGAATCTTAAATTCTTAATACCATACAAACTTCAGTAGTTAGCAAAAAATATTACATGGTCGACAAGAATTGCATGCCACAGCATTGACACATTTAACACATAAACAAAATTCAAGAGGTGCTCCTGATAAATTTCTAGTACATAAGATGGACTCGACCGTACCAACACTCGAACAAAATTGCTTTTTAGACAGCACAGCTTAAAAATAAACTTTCCTTATATCTGCCAAAGAAAAATAATCCCAAACATGTAACAAGTACTTTCAGAAACAGAGTATGAGACCAAGAAGAGAGGCATTGAGATTGAGAAACACCATAACATCAGGATTCAGGAGAAAGGACATGACTTTCAGAACAAACTAATTATATTTATAACTGAAACATCAACAGAGTCACCTCCACAGCACGATCAAGAACTAAGAAGACCATAGTGAGTTCAAGAAAGAAAAGCAGCACTTACCTGAAACATCAAAAGTGCCACCTCCAAGGTCAAAAACCAAAATAGTTTCATTGCTTTTCTTTTCAAAACCATAGGCCAATGATGCAGCAGTGGGTTCATTTATAATGCGAAGAACCTCTAAGCCAGCAATACGACCAGCATCCTTTGTGGCAGTCCTTTGAGAATCATTAAAGTATGCAGGAACTGTAACCACTGCTTTAGTAACCTTGTCATTCAAAAACTTCGATGCATCATCCACAAGCTTCCTCAAAACCTGCCAGAAACAAGGAAAAGTTGCAGGAGTTGTAATGTAAGCAATACCATCTTTGCAACAGTCAGGCATTCAGAACATACTCATGCATAGAATAACTATATTTCACAAACAAAAACTAAACAAAAAAGCAATTACGGTAGATAACATGTTCAAACTTAATGTGTGGCAGGTATACTGTATCTTATGTAAGCACCGATAGACGCTAACTGCTTGGGAACAATAGCAGCAAGCCTGGAAAGTGCTTTAAAATTTATATCAGAGAAGAAACTGTTCAGAAAGTAGCTACCTACACCTTCCAACTGTTACTTTCTTCTCGATGGTGCCATGAACAAACACAAAAATCAATTAAGGTCATCTACCAGCAAATGCATATCCACTTAGGTGCCGTTTACTTTGAGTGATAGGATGATTGATTAAACATACGATTCAGTGTTTGAAGCATAAGATGGTCAAACAAGTTCAAAATTAATCAATCCATCAAAGTAAATGGTATATTAGCTTATCTTTATCTATCCATCCTATCACTCAAAGTAAGCACCCTCTTACAGAATCTAAGAGCAACCACAAGCCAACAAAATTCTCTAATATCTAGATATGGCTGATCGTAAAAGAAAAATAGACATGGCAAAGCAATACATCAAATAAAATAAAGCAAATTGGAAAACGAATTCACAAAATTTAGAATAAATGGTAGAATATAAACCTGAGCGGATATCTCCTCAGCTGCAAACTGTTTGCCAATGGCGGGGCACTCAAGCTTGACGTTACCGTTCTCATCCCTCACGACATTATACGAAACCTGCTTCGACTCTTCATCGACCTCCGACATCTTCCTCCCAATAAATCTCTTCACAGAGAAGAATGTATTCTCGGGGTTCACTACGGCTTGCCTCTTCGCAATCTGGCCAACCAACCTATCGGCGTTCTTAGTGTAAGCAACCACAGAAGGGGTGGTGCGCTGGCCCTCGGCGTTGGTCACGATGGTAGGCTTCCCTCCCTCCATGGCCGCCACGGCAGAATTGGTCGTGCCCAGGTCAATCCCCACAACCTTCTCCGCCACCACGCGCAGAGCAGAGCCTCGGCGGCCGCTTCTATGCTTACTCTTCAGATGCAATCCAAAGGGCATAGAGCTACTGTTGAGCCTGGCTCCAAGAAATACCGTTCTATTGGGATTATTTCTGGTTGAGTTCGCGGCAGTGAAGTGAGCAGCGGCGCCGAGAGCGTGAATTTGAGCAGTTGAGGAGGCCATTTTGCGATCTAGGGTTTGCGAAAAATCAAATGTGAAGGCCGAATTGTTTGAGCAAACCCTAGGCAGAATTGGAATTGGGGGCGACGACTAAAGAGCCAAAGAGGTGAGACTGAGAATTTGGTGGAGATAGATAAGAGAAGGGGCAGAGAGGAGGGTTTAGGTTGGTAGGGGCATAAATAATCCAATAAAAAATAGACTAGAAAAATAAAAATAAAACGCAAAAACTTGGGTGAGGTTTGAGACAGGTTTGACCCGTTTGACCCGACCCGCGTTATTTAATATACATAATCGAATCTTTAACAAATGAATATAAAAGTCTAAGCTGGTGCAATGGTAATAGTCACCTATCTCTCTTATGCCATAAAAGGTACAGGTTTCGAATCCCCTTTACGCCCCCAATCTTATTTTCTTTTTTACGTTTTTTAGGTTTTTGTTTCCTTTTTTCTTCATTTTGTTTTTACTTTTTTTGTCTTCCTGTTTTCATTATTTTTTTGTATATATATATATATATATATATATATATATATATTACGTTTTTTAGGTTTTTGTTTCCTTTTTTCTTCTTTTTGTTTTTACTTTTTTTGTCTTCCTGTTTTCATTATTTTTTTGTATATATATATATATATATATATATATATATATATATATATATATATATATATATAGGGTTGGGTTCCTGTAGTATCCAAGCTTATAATAGATCCGTAGGTCCAAATCTAGACCACACATTTATGACATGTGGCGCATCAAAATGGTGACACGTGGCAAGGCATTTCAAGGCAAAATCTGAAGATGGGTAAAATTTGAATGTAATTTTCGGATTTAATAATTAAAAAAAATTAATTTTTTTCAAAATATATATATTTTAGATGCATAAAGTTTAATACGAAAATACCAAAACTGTGAAAATCAAATGCATTTTTCTGTTCAAAGTCATGCATTTCATGTGAAAACTTTATGCATCTTTGTGTGAAACTATATGCATCTAAAATATATCTATTTTGAGAAAATCTAAAAAAAAAATATTTTTTTTTAATTATTAAATCCAAAAATTACATTCCAATTTTACCCCTCTCCAGATTTTGCCTTGAAATGCTTTGCCACGTGTCACCATCTTGATGCGCCACATGTCATAAATGTGTGGTCTAAATTTGGACCTACGGATCTATTATAAGCATTGGATACTACATGATCTCATTCCTATATATATATATATGTATATATATATATATATATATATATATATTCAGTATTTTTTTTCTTTTTACTGCTTCTCTTTTGCATTTTTTTTTATTTTACTGTTTTTCTTTTGCATTTTTCCCTTTCTTTTTCTCTTTTACGTTTTTTAGGTCTTTGTTTCCTTTTTTCTTCTTTTTGTTTTTACTTTTTTTGTCTTCCTGTTTTCATTATTTTTTTGTATATATATATATATACACATATATATATATATATATATTCAGTATTTTTTTTTCTTTTTACTGCTTCTCTTTTGCATTTTTTTTATTTTACTGTTTTTATTTTGCATTTTTTATATATTTTTGTGAAAATATAATAATTTTAAAATATTATATTTCTTCATAACAATAATTACTTTTTCTGACGACAATAATTACTTGAGCAAATAACTTAAAATATAAGTTCTCGTGAGTGAAAATAACAATTATTGTGAATTTTTCTGAATTATTGATGTGAAGAAAATTAATTTATTTTCACTAGCTAGAATTTTTAAACTTAGCTATTCGGTCAAGTAATTATTGTCATAATAAAAAGTAATCATTATTACAATGCATTGTAATGTTTCTAAATTATTACATTTGTTAACTATTATTGTTACTTTTATTTTTGTGAATTTATACTTTTAGTTATTTGATAAAATAATTATTACTGTAAGAAAATGCAATTATTAATATATATATATATATATATGTATATATATATATATAAGTAATGTTATTTTTACTCGTTATAATTTGTAATTTTGTATATTCAGTCAAGTAATTATTGTCGTAAGAAAAAGTAAATATTGATGATAAAAAATAACATTTCAAAAATGTTACATAGATATGAAGAAAAAGTAATTATTATTGTAAGAAAATGCAATTATTAATATATATATATATATATATATATATATATATATAAAGTAATGTTATTTTTACTCGTTATAACCTTTTTTTTCATTATAATAACATTAGTTATTTTGAATAACGTAGAAATAAATAATAGAATGGCGAAAAAATAATCAATAAATTATTCATGTAATCATTGTCGTAAAGAAAAGTAATTATTGATATGAAGAAATGTAATTTTTCTAAATTATTAGATAAAAAAGGTAATGTTTTGAAAACAATACTTTTCTTCATGTTGATTATTACTTTTTATCACAACAATATTTACTTTGGTTTGAAATAATGTAGAAATAAATAATTTTATTTATTTGGTGAAATAATTATTTTCTTGAAAAATAATATTATTTTTATTCGCGAGAACTTGTACTTTTAATTATTTTGTCAAGTAATTAAGCATTGTCATAAGAAAAAGTAAATATTGATATGTATAATACTTTAAAATGAATAAAGGTAAATACTTATATTAACATAAGTATATATTTGTGAGAACAAATGTATATTTTATGGTTATTAAAAATAAATATTCATATTATGATTTAGTCTTCAGGGTTTCGAGTTTAGGAAATATAATACTTTATATTGAATGAAATTAGATATTTATATTAACATAAGTATACATTTGTTAGCACAAATGTATATCTTATGCGTATTAAAAATAAATATTCTTATTAGAGTTTAGGATTTAGTGTTCAAAGTTTAATGTTCAGGGTTTATGGTTTAAGTGTTCAGGGTTTAAGGTTTAGAAAATATAATACTTAATATTAAACGAAGATAAATATTTATATTAACATAAGTACATATTTGTGCCAATAAATGTATATTTTGTATTTATTTAGGGTTTAGTATTAAAGATTTACGGTTTAATATTCACTATTTAGGGTTTAGTATTCAGTGTTTAGGTAATTACAAAATATAGAATGATAGGAAATACTTATAGAAACATAAGTATACATTTGTACAAAGAAATGTATATACTAGCCTAAATAAAAGTAAATATTTCCGTTAGGATTTAGCATTCAGGGGTTAGGATTTAGTATTCATTATTTACGATTTAGTATTCAGTGTTCACGTAATTACAAAATATAGAATGACAGGAAAAATACTTATAGAAACATAAGTATACATTTGTACAAAGAAATGTATATGTTAGACTACCTAAAAGTAAATATTTCCATTAGGGTTTAGCATTCAAGGATTAGGGTTTAGTATTCATTATTTAGGGTTTAGTATTCAAGGTTTAGGGTTTAGTATTCAGTGTTCAGGTAATTACAAAATATAGAATGTCATGAAATATTTATACAAACATAAGTATACATTTGTACAAAGAAATGTATATGTTAGACTACATAAAAGTAAATATTTTCATTAGGGTTTAGTATTCATTATTTAGGGTTTAATTAGTATTCAAGGTTTAGGGATTAGTATTGACTATTTAGGGTTTAGTATTCAGTGTTCAGGTAATTACAAAATATAGAATGACAGGAAATACTTATATTAACATAAGTATTTGTGCTAACTGCTAACAAATGTATATTTTATACATATTAAAAGTAACTATTGTCTTAATAAAAAATAATTATTCATATGAAGAAATGTAATATTTCAAAATTATTACTTTTTTGAAAAAAATGTTATTTTTACTTACGAAAACTTGTAATTTTAATGACTTGGTCAAGTAATTACAGTTGTAAGAAAAAATAACCATTGATATGAATAAAGGTAATTTTTTTTAAAAATGAAATAAATGAAAAAAAAGTATATATAAAATGTTAAAAAGAAAAAATTAAACGAAAAAGCAAAAGAAAATAAATAACACTTTACTAAAGTAATTATTATTGTAATAAAACTTAACCATTGATATGACAAAAAAATACAGTATAAATGTAATAACAGAAAAGAAAAAAAAAACGCAATAAGAAACACAAAAACTGCTAATGCAAAAAGAATCATTTATAACAGAAAAAAAAGGAAAAAAAAAGTAATAACAAAAACAAAAAACGCTAATGCAAAAAGGAAAATAGAAAAAATGAAAAAAAAAAGAAAAAAAAAAAGAAAACAAAAGGTAAAACAAAACGCATAAAAATAAAACACTGCAAAATGCTATAGAGAATATTCGAACTCTGGAAGATAAGAAAGGGAAAGCTTTCCCCGACCACTACACCACATTTAATTTTGTAATTAAGAAGGAAACAGGTTTTATATATTATATGTGAGCCCAGACCCGCCCATCCCACACCTTAACCCGCCAGACCCGCGCCCAAACCCACCCGACCCGTGCCCGGCCCGTCTCATGGGGTGAGGTTGACCAACTCAAGACCAACTCAAAATAAAAATACGATGTTAAAAATGTAACACTAAAAATTTTAACTCCTACTAGCCCATTTTCAACAATCAACTCCACGATCGAATATTCTAATTTTATGCTTTCTATTATTCAATTATTTTAGCACAAATTATTGCGTGCGGGCCGCATAGTCATAAGTTATAATTAAATAGTTTATAATAAGTAAAGATAAAAGCATGGCTTGGTGCAGTGGCGAAGCTTACTAATATCTCTTTCATGGTTTGCTAACTTGGAAGAAGAGAAGGACATTGAGCAAGAATTTTTACATAAACTGCAATATAAGGACAATTTAGAGAAAAACTTGCGGTGTGCACTGCTAGACGACATGCTTGATGATGGAGTTACACCATATCCCCAAGAATATATGGAAGGGAGATCATTTCTTTTTATGAGTGCTGAGCGAGGACCCGCAGCCGCAACTCGAGATGATGAGATGATTCAAGCTTTAAAGCAGCTGATGCTTCAATCAGATTTTGGTTAAGGGATTTTTCTTAGTCGGGCTGGCGATTTTAAAACTAGCACTGCATGGGAGGCAACCCATGTTTCTTGCTTTGTCTTTGTTTTTTTATTTTTGCTTATGTTTTATTTTGAGTCGTTGTTGGATTGTTGTTTGGTGCAGGATCTAAACCTTGAAGATAGAGCTGACAATTTTTGACACGACACAAAAGCACGATACAAAATCGCACGAAATTAATGGGTTAGTAACAGACAAGATAAGGCTCGGGTCCTAATCGGGTCGACCTGATAAGGACCTGATGATTTCGTGTCGGGTTCGGGTCGGGTTCGTATAACCTGATAGAGTCAATATTATTATTTAATTAAATATATTTATTTTAAATATTTCTCAGCCTTTAGGGTTTTGACTTAGTAATCCATTCCCCACTTCAGCCGCACATGAATTCTCCACTTCACCCAAGTTTTGAGTTTTGAAAATTGGAAAGGAAACCCACCCCTCCCACACGTCTGATGTCCGCGGCGGTGCGGCCAGTCATCTGCGGCTCACCACCAGTCACCAGCAACTCACTAGTCATTGGAGCCTCTTCTTCCTCCATCGATTTCAACTTCTGCCAAGAGGATTCTCCTCCGCCGACCGCCGACGAGCTCTTCTTCGACGGCAAGATCCTCCCCATCCAAATCAGCAACCACCTCGCTCCACCCTCGCCGTCTTCTCCACCTCTACCGCCGTCTCAAACATCCGCCGAATCGAAAAAGAACTTGGCTCTCTGCCAGTCTACCCGCTGGCTCTCTTGTCCGGTAAGTCACCAACGCAGGCCGTAGATTGAGAATATGAGATTGTATTTTCAGTTTGAGCATAGGTTGAATTGTTGATTTATTGGATATGTTTGAGAATTTGAATTGATAATCTAAGACTGTAGTTTTACTTTTGTGTTCAATTATTTCGATGATAATTTTAAGGTTGTACTGGAGCAAGATATAGTCTGGACATTATTATTAATGAAAGTTGAGTTTTCTTTTCTATTTATTTATTTATTATTATTGCTGTGAACGAACAAAATCAAATTCGTGTTTTTATCAGGTTGTAATCAGACCGTGTCTGATTTATGCCTAATTATTCTTAATTTGAGGGTTTGATTGTGCTAAATTTGAGTTAAATATTCTGGAAGTTGGTGCGTTTATGAGTCTATTTGATGTGTTGCAGGAGATTTTGATAAAATAGGAGAAAGAATGATATTTTGGAGATTCTGTTCAGAAAGTGTGTACTTGGGCTCAAAGTGGTGCCATACTCTGCTGCCTTGCCAGCGCTGACAATACCAGACAATATCAGCGCTGTCGTTCCATGACTCGCCAGAGTTGCCATAACTTGCCAGAGCTGCCAAGACTTGCCGAGCAAGTTATCTAGTGCAATCCCCTGTGCGCGCACGCTGCTTTGATGCTTATCTTATAAGCCCAGTTTTGATGGGCCGTTTTGAGGGTTTTTAGGGTTGATCGGTAGTCTATATATAGGGCTTAATGTTCATCATGAGAAATAATCCTTTAGCCTTCGGAACAAGAATAGCTTCGACCTTAGGCAATCAAAACAATCTTTAATTTAATTCTCGTTTTTCATAGTTCTTTAGTTTCAAGTCTTAGTTAGCATTCAATTCAGTTTTAGTTAGTTCTTGTTTAGAGTTGTAATCAAGTGACAGATTTGCTTCTCGAGACGATTTCGGTATTTATTTTATTTACATTAATTCTTAGTTTTTACTTTAATTATGTTTTGCTTTTATGCAATTTCGTTTACGTTAGTTTAGATTAGAAGCTTTTAATTAAAGTTATTTAAATTCTTAGCCTCGTAGCGTTTAGATTCAACTCGCCTTTATTTTATGTTTTTAATTCTGCCTAGGTTTAATAGTTTATTTCTACTTTGTTCTTTTCTGCCTAGTTAATTTTTAGTTAAATTTATATTTACAAGCTTTAGTTAAATTAGAATAATCAAACTTTACTTTTAATTTTGCCTATGGTTAATAATTTATTTATGCATTAGTTTAATTCTTTTACGCCTAGTTAATTTTAAGTTTAAGTTTTAAGTTTAAGTTTTAATTACACACATTAGTTTAATTCTTTTTCGCCTAGTTAATTCTTTAGTTTAAATTTCAAGTTAAGTTTTAAATCCAAGCTTTAGTTAATTTTACTGCGTTCAAACGACAACCTTTACTGCTTTCTCGTGATATAATTAGAAGCCCTTTAAGATCTTCCTTGAGAAATGACTTTGGGTCAACTTACCATTGTTAGAGTGTCCTTGTCCTATTG
This sequence comes from Salvia miltiorrhiza, assembly GCF_028751815.1. Classification (NCBI taxonomy): domain Eukaryota; kingdom Viridiplantae; phylum Streptophyta; class Magnoliopsida; order Lamiales; family Lamiaceae; genus Salvia; species Salvia miltiorrhiza. The sequence goes on along the minus strand of NC_080389.1, from coordinate 27,918,977 downwards.
CAAGTCAATCTAGAGGTGTTTTAGGTTGAGTCAAATTTTGGCGCCGTTGCCGGGGAAGGTTTTATGCTTTTTAATTGTGTTACTTTACTTTATGTTTTTACTTGCTTTGTTTATTTTGCTTTTTCTTGTTTTTATCTCCCGCTGGTGCGTTTGATCCGTTTGTTAGTGTTGTGCATGCAGCGACGCCGTCGTCTGAAAAGAAAACTGGTGTCTCCCTTGGACAGCACGAACGCGGGTATTTTCGAGAAGGCGCGTGATCGAGCAGACGATTCTGAGTCTGGCTCTGACAGAAAGGTGCGCGACAGAGCAAACGAGTTCTACTCTGGTTCTGGCTCTAGCTCTGACTCTGACTCTGACCGTTCAGAGCAAACTTTAAAGGAGGAAAACAAAGAGATGGCGCAGAATAATCCACAATACATGGGAGACTTCACCCGGCCTGTCATAGGGGACACTAACACCTCCGCTATTGTGCTCCCTACCGCTGTCAGAAATTACAACTTGAAGCTAAACGATTCAAGTTTGTAACCTCTTTTCCACGGGATGCCGAACGAGGACGCCCTGCAGTTCATTCGTGATTTTTGCACTCAAGTGCAAATTATCCCACTGCTGAATCTCACTGAGGATCAATTAAAGCTCAAGTGCTTCCCTTATGCACTTAAGGATAGGGCCAGGACGTGGTTGCTATCTCTGCCGCCCAACTCCCTAACCACTTGGGGGGAAGCTTGTGAGAAGTTCATGCTGAAATACTACCCGAATCACAAGATATAGGAGATCAGAGCTCAAATCATGGACTTCATCCAAGGAACAGACGAGCCTTTTCATGAGGCTTGGGAGAGATTTCAAGGACTCATCCGCCAGTGCCCGCAACATCAACTAACCAATGTAATGTTGATGCAATTTTTCTACGACAGGCTAGTGCAGACGGCCCAATTCATGGTGGACAGCACCGCAGGAGGGAACATAGCTAGGAAGACTGCAAACGAGCTAAAAGGAATATTCAAAACCTTAGCTGAGAGTTCCCAGCAGAAATCAGTCCGTGGAAAGAAGGTTGAGGCCAACGCTGTATCACAGATCGGCGATCTGCAGAAACAGTTGGCTACACTTATGAGAGAAGTACAGCAGCTCAAGATGAGCAAGATGGAAACTCCTTCTGTCCCTGTGCAAAGCGTACAACCTTGTGGAATCTGTGGTGATTTCAGCTATGGAATTAATGAATGAAATAGAATGGGAGAGTACACGCTAAAAGGACAAGCTGAAGTTCACTCTGCGCAAGGATTTCAGAGCAGACCGCAATTTGGGCAGACTTACAATCAAGGCCTGTTGGAAACTTAATGGAATATCCTAATCCATGTTTTGATGATACCAAAATCAATAGGTTTCGTTTGTAATAGACTAGAACTGTTTGAACTCAAGTGTTAGAGTTCTTTTTCTAGTTTAGTTGCTGTTCAGAAGACTGAAGACTGAAGAACGAAGGACTGAAGACTGAAGACTGAAGAACGAAGGACTGAGCATCAGACGAAGAATCAGTTTTTAACTGATTACTTAATGCGAGCCACGTAGAATCAGCAGACTGATACTAAAGTCAAGTATTAGTCAAACATTCTTCCTCGGACTGAACCTCCAACGTTCAAAGGAAGCCACACACTCCAGAAGTACAGCCGCATTAAATGCAGAGATCTCAGGATCGTCATTTCTCTGCAGAGGTCATTCCTCTTTGGTGATTACCTTTTCAGAGATGTCACATCTCCTGCTCTTCAACATAGCCGTTCTCACCAATCAAGGAACCTCGAAGATTGAAGCCTCAGCCCAAGTTCAAATTACTCTCTAACGGAAGAAATCGTGAAGACCTTCTCCGCCAACGGATCTATTCAAGACTTCTCCTATAACTAGCGCTCGAGGATCACTTCAATCTTCACCGATTCAACAACACAAGCTGAAACTCTGCCAAAATTGTTTCTCAGCTAAAGCCCAGACTCTCCAAAGTTTGAATCGAAGAAGAGAATCCCAAAGCCAAAATCAGTCACTACTGATTACACATATTCTCTTAGACCTTAGGCAAACCTTGTTTATCCAAAGCCTAGGTCAAACTAACTACAAATAACTTGTTCTTTGAAGTTTAGTTGGCAAGTTTTCAAACCTCCCTTCAACCGACTGAATCGAGTGTTTGTGTTGCTAAGGAGTTCAGAAAGGTGTTCTGTCTCTGTGAGATCCTAGTGCCCAGTGCGTGCAAGGAGTGAGAAATCCAACAAGGTGTGTTGGTACTGAAGATTGGATCTTCGGTTGTTTCAGTTGTGTGCACCCGCAAGCACATGTTAAGGTTTGCAGTTCACCCGTAAGCACTTGCCCAGTGAAGTTGTTGGTCTGATCAACCGACCGTGGATGTAGGAAGTGTTTTTCGAACCACGTAAAAATCTCAGTGTTATTTACAGCTTTCAGTATTTACTTTCTTACTTGTGCTCTTCCTTTCGTTAACTGAAAACTGATTAATAGCAAAGAGAAACCTAAGACTAACAACGTGCTCAACTCACAGGCTATTGCGAAACAAAAGTTTTTCGCTGCGTATGTTATCAGTTTAACTGATCTATCATCTGATAGTCAGCAAGATTCATAACATCTCTTTTTATCAAACTCGACTGAAGCCTTACGTGCATCGGTTAAGGTCTCTTAACTTAACTGATAACTCCTTACGTGCATCAGTCGTCAACCCTGTTTTGGTCAAAACTCTTTTCAGTAAACAGGTGTTTGAGTTTGTGTTTGAAGTTTCGTTTTGATCTCTTATAAAGATCGAAAATAGCCTATAGGTGTATTCCCCCCATACACCTATTCGAGACCCTTCGGACCTAACAATTGGTATCAGAGCAGGTTGTTCGCAAGAACAATTCTGTTTTGATTAGGTTCTACTGAACTAGATCATTTTCCTCAAAGGTCTTGAAAAAAAAAACTTTTCTCTTTCAAAAAGTGCTTACTGCTTTTCTTATCTGTTGTTTTCTGTTATCTCGTTTTATATGGAGACTAACCACAGCAGAGTATCCTCACTACGTATGTTTAGTATTGAAAAATACGACATATGGAAGTTTCGGCTTGAAAGCTTCCTCACCGCCCAGCATTACCGAATGTGGAAAGTCATCACCAATGGATCCATTGTCATCACTGAGATAGTCAAAAGAGTTCCTATTGATCCAGCTAGAGATCCATTTGATGATGTTCAGATCAAGCCAAAGGCTGACTTCACCATGGAAGAAAGGAAGCAAGATGAGCTTGACAACCTCGCCAAAAGCATCATCGCCGGCACAGTTCCAGACAAGCACGTCACCAAGATCATCAAGTGCAGAACTGCGAAGGAGATGTGGGACATTCTTGAAGGAATGTGCATCGGATCTGAGGAGATAAAGGAGAACAAGCTGTCCATAGCTTGTCAAAATTTGACTCCTTCCTCATGCTCAAGAATGAATCTGTCGACGAGATGGAACTCAGATTCAACCAGATCCTGAACGAAGTCCAATCCATCTCAATGGACAAGTACACTCAACGAGAAATCAACCTGAAGATTCTTCGAGCACTTTCGCAAGGAGATTGGCAGATCTACTCAATCGCTCATCAGAACAAGCCAGGATTCAGTCGGCTCCCGACAAACAAGCTTTTTTCTGATCTCATGGCAAATGAGTTCGACATTCAGAGAAATCTTGGAACAAAGAAGGCTGGAGGATCAGACGAAGATGGTCCATCAACCTCAAGAGGAGCTGCGCTGATGGTCTCAGCTAAAGAATGCAAGAAGCAGTCAAAGGAACCGGCGGAACTCAAATCCGAAGACTTCTTCAGTCAATATGCTCTGTTGACTGAAAGATTCAACAAGATGGAGTCTAAGTTCCGCAAGTATAGGAAGTTCCACAAGTAGCACTACAAAGGAAAAGAAAGAGAAAGCAAGTCCAGATATTCCACCGACAGAAGCAGAGAAACAAAGTCAACCGCTTTTGACTTGAAAGATGTGGAATGCTTTGGATGCAAGAAGAAAGGGCACTATCGATCTGAATACCCTGAATTGACGCAGTCTGAGCGCAAGGAGCTAAAAGCCAAGAGAGATCACAAATATGCGAAGAAGAGAACGATGGTTGCTGACGATACTGGATCTTCCGAAGAAGCATCAGAATCATCCGACTTCAACTCCACCAGCTCAGATGATGAGAGCCAAGCCCTGATGACCAATGACACCGAAAGCGTGGCCGACAATAGCTACAACAATGAAATGAACGGGCCAGAGGTAAACTCTCACTCGCAAACTCCTTATACTGATAACTCCTTGTTGTTTACAGGAGACCAATCAGAATCTGGAGAACGCTCAACCGATGAAACTAACGAGTACGATCAGCTCATGACTGATCACTATCAGTTAAGGGAAATGTTCGAAGATCTCCTCAAGCAGAATCAGAAAATAGAAAAAGAGATCAACGAAGAACGAGTCAAGAATCAGATAATTATCTACATTCCAGATGAAACTTGTCTTGACGAACTGATCATGGAGAACAGTCGACTGGAAGAAAAGCTCAGAATTTCTTCATCAGAATGCGACAGAGCGTCTCATGAAATCAAGAGGCTCAATCACAAATTAGGAAGAAACAGTCAAGGACTGCATGATGAAGTCTCCCATGATGACCAACTTTCCTTCAAAAGCCCTTGTCGAAAGCATCGGATGAAAGGTTGCTCCTGCTGATAAAGGAAAGAATATCGTGATCAAAGAAGCGACTGATGCTTCTGAAGATAACACTTCAGGAGAATCAATAGATCATGATATGGAAGAAGTGCGGAAGCGCAAACTGATGGCAAGGACAAATGTTCCTCCTCCACAAAGCTATAGACGAGCCAAGGAGGCCCCCAACCAGTTCAGCCTACTGAGAAGACTGGAAAGTAGATTTCAGTCAAAGATTGCGGAAGGAACATCAGGGCTAAAGTAGAATCTTCCTCACCAGTCTAGGGGAGAAGAACAACAGAAGTGGTCAGAAACTGAAACCAGTTCAGTTCAGAAAAGAAAAACATCCATGGAGACAAAGCTATGATAAGTCCAGACGAGCCAAACGCCAACCACGACAGCATTCAACAACACAAGCTGAAACTCTGCCAAAATTATTTCTCAGCTAAAGCCCAGACTCTCCAAAGTTTGAATCGAAGAAGAGAATGCCAAAGCCAAAATCAGTCACTGCTGATTACACATATTCTCTTAGACCTTAGGTAAACCTTGTTTATCCAAAGCCTAGGTCAAACTAACTACAAATAACTTGTTCTTTGAAGTTTAGTTGGCAAGTTTTCAAACCTCCCTTCAACCGACTGAATCGAGTGTTTGTGTTGCTAAGGAGTTCAGAAAGGTGTTGTCTCCGTGAGATCCTAGTGCCCAGTGCGTGCAAGGAGTGAGAAATCCAACAAGGTGTGTTGGTACTGAAGATTGGATCTTCGGTTGTTTCGGTTGTGTGCATCCCGTAAGCACATGTTTAGGTTTGCAGTGCACCCGTAAGCACTTGCCCAGTGAAGTTGTTGGTCTGATCAACCAATCGTGGATGTAGGAAGTGTTTTCCGAACCACGTAAAAATCTATGTGTTACTCACAGCTTTCAGTATTTACTTGCTTACTTGTGCTCTTCCTTTCGTTAACTGAAAACTGATTAATAGCAAAGAGAAATCTAAGACTAACAACGTGCTCAACTCACAGGCTATTGCGAAATAAAAGTTTTTCGCTGCGTATGTTATCAGTCTGACTGATCTATCCTCTGATAGTCAGTAAGATTCACAGCATCTCTTTTTATCAAACTCGACAGAAGCCTTACGTGCATCAATTAAGGTTTCTTGACTTAACTGATAACTCTTTACTGAAGAGTATTCAAGTATCAGTCGTCAACCCTGTTTTGGTCAAAACTCTTTTCAGTAAATAGGTGTTTGAGTTTGTGTTTGAAGTTTCGTTTTGATCTCTTGTAAAGATCGAAAATAGCCTATAGGTGTATTCCCCCCCCATACACCTATTCGAGACCCTCCGGACCTAACAAGGCCTAACAAAACTTCAATAGCGGATGGAGAGGTCAGCAGCCTTATGCACCGCAGCAAAACTTTCCCAACAATATCCACCGAGGTATCAGCAAGCAAGAGAATTTTCAGTCTGCTCAACAATTTCAGAATGCTCCACAGTACCAAAAGCAACACAAACAGTCTCTGGAGGAGACTATGCAATCGTTTATGGAGATCAGCAAGCAAAATATGGAGTCTCAGGCAGCCACCATCAAACGCCTTGAGACTACTGTGGGGCAGCTGTCGGGAACTCTGAACCAGCTACAGCAGCAACAGCCAGGGAAACTTCACGGTCAGCCTTTGCAGGCTCTAGCTATTACTGCTCTCCCAGAGCAGACAATACCGCCAGAGCTGAAAAGTATTCCAGAGCAGACCAGGGTACCAGAGCAGATAAGGGTACCAAAGCAGACTAGGGTACCAGAGCAGACTAGGGTACCAGAGCAGATAATGGTACCAGAGCAGATTAAGATGCCAAAGCTAACAAGGTCGCCAGATTTGAGAAGAGCGCCAGAGCTGAGAAGGGCGCCAGAGCTGATAAGGGCACCAGAGCTGAGAAGAGCGCCAGAGCTGATAAGGGCGCCAGAGCTGAAACTTCACAAGTCCACTACGCCATATCAACCACCGAAAGCTATCCAATGCCCCAGCCCGCCTCTGCCACCAGTAATTGTTGATCCAACCAAACCACTACTGAAGCAAGGAGATCCAGGCAGCTTCATTTTTTGTATTGGTTTGGGTAGAGCTGGAGAGGTCTCGGGCATGCTAGACTTGGGTGCGGCAGTCAATTTGATCCCATTTGATATTTTTCAGAAGTTGGGCAGGAATGAAGATGAGCTGAAGTGCACTAATATGAGACTTCAGCTAGCTGACGGTGCTATTAGCAGCCCACTGTGAACTTTTGGAGGTTGTCGAAGTCACGGTGAGAGGAATCAAAGTGCTGGCAGATTTTGTGGTGCTCGATGCAGGGAAAGGCATTAGAGGAGAAAAGCGGCCATCTTGTCCTGCTTGGCCGGCCTTTTATGGCTATTACCCAGACTCGCATTGATGTGGGATCTGAAACTTTGAGTATGGCCGGGTCAGGTAGATCGGTAACGTTTTCTGTTTTCGATAAGAAGCCTGCTAATTCCACTTCTTTATTGCATATCTGTTCTTACGTCGAGATTTCTGACCTTGTGGAAGAAGTGGAAATTTTCAGGGCTGACAATCTTTTGCCAGCTTTGACCGGCATGACAGCTCTGACCAGCCCGACAGCTCTGACTAGTCCGCCAGCTCTGGTGAGCACTTGCCAAAATTATCTTGAGGAGAAATTGATGAGCACCTGCCCGGAAGAGGACGGAATAATGCAGGAGTTTCTTGATAACCTGCTAGATGAGGATGCCATTGAAGACGAATTTTTGGACAAGCTTCCACTCGAAGTTAATGCAGTGCATGAATTACCGACTAACTTGAAAGAGGATGCAGCCGTTGAAGAAGAATGGGCTGACGTGCTGAAATGCAATGATGGTGTCGTGCAAGGATTGCAGGGTGTACTGGTCTTGGAGGAGACGAAAGAGGAGAGCTTGCGATCTTGCTCTTGGGTCGAGAGAGTGTTGAATGTGATGAGCGCTGTTTGCTCAATAAGAGGACCCGCAGCTGAAATGGAGAAGAATGTGATTTCACAGGGATTAATTCAGCTGACGCTTCATAGTGATTTTGGTTAAGGGTTTCTCTAAGTCGGGCTAGCGACTTTAAAACTAGCGCTGCATGGGAGGCAACCCATGTTGTTTTTCTTAGTTTGCTTTTCATTTTTTTTTGTTCTGTTGTTTATTTGCTTTCTTTTGTGTTTCTTGTTTTGATGTCTTTGGTCTTGGTTTAATCTGTTTGGAGTGTTCTTGTTTATGTTAGGCAGAAGAGCCCTTTCCCAGCTCTGAACTTACACTCTGACGCTACCGCCAGCGCTGAAGAGCCATTTCCCAGTGCTGAATTTACACTCTGACTAAGCTGCTAGCGCTGAAGAGAGCCACCAGCTTTAACACTGCCGTCAGCACTGAAATTTCCCTCTGACACTGCCGTCAGCGCTGACTTTACACTCTGCCGAGCCCTTAAAGCTAAGGCAGCAAACCCTAATTTTCGCCGCCTCTCACAGTGCTTATGCTTTTCATCGCCTATGATCAGGGACGTCTTCTAACTCTTTATATCTTTTGCCCTGAGGACATGGCTTACTTTAAGTGTGGGGGGGTGACTTGTTTTGATGCGTGCATTTTGCTTATGCTTTTGATTGGGCGATTGGTCCCTTTGTTCTTAGCTTATTCTTGGATGCTAGCTAATTTTTATGAATTTGTGGAAGAGATGGTTTTTGATGTGAATTCCGGGTTAGTGATTGAATGGTGGTTATTCTTGTTTTGCTTGATATATGTTTCTTGATTGTGCAAAGAATTATGAGTTTTATTGCAACACAGTTGTAAGTAAATAAAACGTGATTTGTCCGGTAGATGCTAGAGGGAGTGTTGTCATTGTGATTGCCTACAATCGTATCCTTATCTGTGAAATGTTTGAATTCTGAACATCTGGCTAGCTCTAAAAATTTGGTCCAACTCTGAAAATGACAGCTCTGAGTCTCTGCTGCGCTAGTTTAGCTATGAGCATGGGAAACCACGTGAGAAGACTTTGGATTACATCCAAATGGTTTTATTTCACGAATTATGGCTCAACTGTCGAAATCTAAGTGATTAAGCACACATAGTGTGAGAAATGGAGATACTGATTATAAAGGCGATCGCATTAGGGAATTCACTTCTAGCGAAAAATTGGGTCTGATCGAATTATTTGCTTTACTGCTGTGTTGCTTCGTAAACTTTAAGTTACTTGCATGATTTGAGAGATATGTGTTGATTGGAAAATTTTGAATTAACTTGTTGAATGTTTGGATGGAAATAATCATCGTGAAACGCTCTCTTCCTTAGATTCATACTGATCTTGCTTGAGGACAAGCAAAAGGCTAAGTGCGGGGGGGGGGGGGTTGATTTATGCCTAATTGTTCTTATTTTGGGGGTTTGATTGCGCTAAATTTGAGTTAAATATTCTGGAAGTTGGTGAGTTTATGGGTCTGTTTGATGTGTTGCAGGAGATTTTGATAAAATAGGAGAAATAATGATATTTTGGAGATTCTGTTCAGAAAGTGCGTACTTGGGCTCAAAGTGGTGCCATACTCTGCAACCTTGCCAGTACTGACAATACCGACAGCGCTATCATTCCATAGTCAGAGCTGAAATCCATAGTAGAGTAGATTTTCAGAGTCAGAGCTCAATGTAGCCTGAGTTAACTAAGGTGCCAGAGCTGACAATCCCGTGCCAGAACTGACCAAGATCGACAGAGCTGAATTCCATTACCAGAGCTATCATTCCATTACCAGAGCTAAATCTAACAGAGCTGGCATTTATTCGTCCAGAGCAGAGTACATTTACAGAGCTGAACATCTCCAGAGCTACCTACGCCAACACTGTTCCAGAGCTGGAAATCTCCTTATCCATAGTTGACTATTTCTACAGAGCTGACTTCCAGCTCTGCCATGACTCGCCAGAGCTGCCATGACTTGCCGAGCAAGTTATCCAGTGCAATCCCCTGTGCGCGCACACTACTTTGATGCTTATCTTTTAAGCCCAGTTTTGATGGGCCGTTTTGAGGGGTTTTAGGGTTGATCGGTAGTCTATATATAGGGCTTAATGTTCATCATGAGAAATAATCCTTTAGCCTTCGGAACAAGAATAGCTTCGACCTTAGGCAATCAAAACAATCTTTAGTTTAATTCTCGTTTTTCATAGTTCTTTAGTTTCGAGTCTTAGTTAGCATTCAATTCAGTTTTAGTTAGTTCTTCATTTAGAGTTGTAATCAAGTGACAGATTTGCTTCTCGAGACGATTTCGGTATTTATTTTATTTACGTTAATTCTTAATTCAGAGCTGGCCAGATGTTCAGAACTGTCAATAATTCACATATAAGGATACGATTGTAGGCAGTCACAATGACAACACTCCCTCTAGCATCTACCGGACAAATCACATTTTACTTACTTACAACCGTGATGGAACAAAACTTATACTTCTTTGCACAATCAAGAGACATATATAAAGAGTAAAACCTGAATAACCACCATTCAACACTAACCCGAAATTCACATCAAAAACCATCTCTTCCACATATTCATAACAATTAACAAGCATCCAAGAACAAGCTAAGAACAGAGGGACCAATCGCCCAAAAAAGACCATGTAACATGCACTCAACAAAACAAGACACCCCCCCCCTCTTAAAGAAAGCCATGTCCTCAGGGTAAAAGATATAAAGAGTTAGAAGACGTCCCTGATCATTGGCAATGAACAACAGAAATGCTGTGAGAGGCGGCGAAATTTAGGGTTTGGGGCCTTTGGCTATCAGGGCTCGGCAGAGTGTAAATGTCAGCGCGGGCGGCTCTCTTCAGCGCTGGCGGCAGTGTCAGCGCTAGCAGAAATGTCAGCGCTGGTGGCTTAGTCAGAGTGGAAGTTCAACGCTGGGATTTCAAAGGGAAATTTAGCGCCAGAGTGGAATTGTAGCGCTGGGAAAGTACTCTTCTACCTAACATAAACAAGAACACCCAAAAAGATCAAACCAATACAAAAAGGCATCAAAACAAGAAACACAAAAGAAAGCAAAGAAACAACAGAACAAAAAGAAACGAAAAGCAAACTAAGAAGAACAACATGGGTTGCCTCCCATGCAGCGCTAGTTTTAAAGTCGACAGCCCGACTTAGAGAAACCCTTAACCAAAGTCACTTTGAAGCGTCAACTGCATTAATCCCTGTGAAAACACGTCCTTCTCCATTTCAGCTGCGGGTCCTCTTAATGAGCAAACAACACTCATCACATTCAACATTCTCTCGACCCAGGAGCCAGATCGCAAGCTCCCCTCTTTCTTCTCCTCCAAGAGCAGTACACCCTGCAATCATTGCACGACACCAGCATTGCATTTCAACACGTCAGCCCATTCTTCTTCAACGACTGATTCCTCTTTCAAGTTAGTCGGTAATTCATGAACTGCATTAACGTCGAGTTGCAGCTTGTCCAAAAATTCATCATCAATGGCCACCTCATCTAGCAGTTTATCAAGAAACTCCTGCATTATTTCGTCCTCTGCCGGGCAGGTGCTCATCAATTTCTCCTCAGCATAATTTTGGCAAGTGCTCACTAGAGCTGGCAAGCTCGTTAGAGCTGGCAAAAGATTGTCAGCCCTGAAAATTTTCACTTCTTCCACAAGGTCAGAAATCTCAATATGCAATAAAGAAGTGGAATTAGCAGGCTTCTTATCGAAAACAGAAAACGTTATCGATCTACCTGACCCGGCCATACTCTAAGTTCCAGATCCCACATCAATGCGAGTCTGGGTAGTAGCCATAAAAGGTCGGCCAAGCAGAACAAGATGGCCGTTCTCTTCTCTAATGCCTTTCCCTGCATCGAGCACCACAAAATCTGCCAACACTTTGATTCCTCTCACCGTGACTTCGATATCCTCCAAAAGTCCATGTGGGCTACTTATAGCAGCGTCAACTAGCTGAAGTCTCATATTAGTGCACTTCAGCTCTTCTTCGTTCCTGCCCAACTTCTGAAAAATATCAAACGGCATCAAATTGACTGCCACACCCAAGTCTAACATGCCCGAGACCTCCCCAACTCTACCCAAACCAATACCAAAAATGAAGCTGCCTGGATCTCCTTGCTTCGGTAGTGGTTGGGTTGGATCAACAATCACCGGTGGCAAAGGTGGACTGGGACGTTGGCTAGCTTTGAAGGCTTCCACAGTTTTGCTCTTTCATTTTTCATCAGCATGTTTTTGGCAGGAGCCCGCCAGTGCTGGTAGCCTTGTCTGCTCTGGCTTTCTTGACAGCACTGGTATTTTTGACAGATCTGGATAGTCAGCTCTGTAGAAGTAGTCAGCTCTGGAAAGTTTTGGTAGGTCTGGAACTCAGCTTGGTCAGCTTTGGAGAATTGTAGTCTGCTCTGGAATCTTCAGCTCTGGAGTTTTGGTCAGTTTCGAAACTCAGCTCTGTCGACTCTGGAATTCAGCTCTGGCTTGGGATTGTTAGCTCTGGCTCTGGCACGGGAAATCCACTCTGACGAATGGACTTCAATTCTGTCAGCTCTGGCGAGGCAGCAGAGTATGCGCCGTCAGCGCTGGCACCACTTTGAGCCCAAATAAGCAATTTCTGATCCAAAATCTCCAAACTATGATTCTGACTCCTATGATATTAAAATCTCCTACAAAGCATTAAACAAACCCATAAACGCACCAACTTCCAGAATATTTAACTCAAATTTATCACAATCAAACCCCCAAAATAAAAATGATGCTGCTTTTGAAGATCTCAGAAGACTTGCTGACCAAAGCTCTTCCTGAAGATAGGTTCAACGATCTTTGTGGAAGGATCGGCCTCATCAACCCTGAAGAATGATGCTGTTTTTGAAGATCTCAGCTGCAGTCACGATGACTGTTGCTCAGCCAACTGATGCTCATCAACTGCTGATGTGGCAATCAAAGAAGATAAGTCTTCGCCTGAAGGGGACTTATAAGTCAACCAGAAACAGTGGTATCGACTGACTACAATGATCAGTCGATCAGTAAGTATCTTAAACTTACCCTGTGAAAATCAGTTAATTCAATTATGAGTCTTTGATAATCTTCAAAAACATTTATCTAACTGATCAGTTTGTTTTAAAATACTTTCACTAATTGTTGGAAAATGAAATATCCGTGAAGGACAAGTACTTTTAAGAAGATTTAAAAATTGATTTAACTTGTCCTGATTCCTTACTTAAAGTGTTTTCCAACCTTTTTGCCTCTGAAATGAAAATCTTGAAAATCTCATTGATTTGACAAAATGCAATGATTTTTCTTACCTTTTGAAGCTTCCGTTCTCTGCAGTGACCGCGGATGTGAAATTTTTCTTCAAAAAGATTTTAGGCACCTTTTTCAAAAAACTTTTTCATCTTCTATCTTAGTAATATAGTTTATATATGCCTCGATGTCTTCAATTATTTTCTTCATCAACTAACATCTCTCCACAGCCTTCTCTGTGAGAATTTCATGCTTTCAAAAGTTGCAGAAGAATTTCATTTCGACCAAGGAGAGTTCAATGAGAACGAAGTTATGGAGTGGGAGAATGACGCTCACACACTTGGTCTTCACAGGACCCTTCCATTAGATCTCAACGTCTCTCCGATGTCAAGCTTGTTTCTACCCTCACTTATATCCAGCGACACGAGTGTCTTCCATCCTAATGCCCAGCGCCAAGAAGCCTCTTCGCTTCTGGAGGATAAGGTTCGAAGTACCTCTCTCCAAAGAGGACTTCACCTGGCCTTCAGGCTTCTCTCACATTTTATGTGAGCATCCATGGTGTGCAACAGTAATGAGCAGTAGCTCGTTGTCAGCTGGCCTAACCCACAATACATGGTCATCTCACGATAGACCTAGTACTAGGATATCGACAGTGTTAGTCCTCATGACTATCGCTCATTCGATTTTTCCTTCTCACTTCCCTTCTTCGTGTGCATGACGAGCCGCTCTTTTGCTCTATTTCTTTCACCAAAGGCTCGCCATGCATTTCTATCCTCTCCCTCCTCACCTCAAACACTCCTCTTCCTCACCTCTTCTTCTCTCCTTACCCCGTGTAGGTCCGTATGCATAGCCGCCTCACATGAATATCTTCAAGTATGCTATGCATACTCTCATTTCCTTCACGCTGCTCCTCTCCATCTCTCCGACTCCTTCACTTCTCCGTCTCCCTTCTCATCTCCCTTCCCACTAGCATCTTCCTCTTCTGTATCTCTGGACTCATTCTCTTCTCGAATCCTCTCACGAGTTTTTGAGACTAGGAGTTGGGTACCATCTGATCATAGCTTCCATCATCAGCTCTTTTTTTGATGTTGCCAAAAAGGGGAAAAGTAGAAGTCAGAGAAAAACCTTCTCAAACTTGGTTCTCTGCATCTTCTCGAAAGACTGAAGTTGGTAAAGCAAAAGGATCACCAAAAGTTTTAAGGATGACGTTCTAGTAAGACCTCAAGTCAATGGAAAATAAGTGTGAAAGGAACAAACTTAAGAACATGAAGATGAAGATGAGGATCGAAGAAGTTCAAAGTGCAGACAAGCAGACTACTGGAGTCCATAGGTTTCCATGTGTTTTTGTTTTTCTTACTCCTTTGTATGTTTCGCTCTGTACCTCAACTGATTTCTCATCAGTTATTTTCTGTTAATGAAAAGTACTTCTTTTTTATCTCAACCTGAAGACAATAACTTTTTATCTAGGCTCTGATTAATGCTTTTCAGTTTTGTCTTTGTTCAATTTCTTAGAACTGTTGTGTTCCTCCTTCAAAGTGCAAGTTCTAGGTTATATTGTTAAGGGGGAATAGTATTCACCCTGTTTAATAATTTGTGCTTTGAGTTCAGTCTTTTCCTTGCTTAGAACTGTTGTGTGGTTTTGGCATCATCAAAAAAGGGGAAATTGTTGGGAACTTAATGAAATATCCTAATCCTAGTTTTAATGATACCAAAATCAATAGGTTTCAATTGTAATAGACTAGAACTATTCGAACTCAAGTGTTAGAGTTCTTACTCTAGTTTAGTTGTTGTTCTGAAGACTGATGACTAAAGAACGAAGGACTGAAGACTGAAGATTGAAGATGCCGGCTGATGTAACGGATAAGGCAAAGTCAAATACTGATATTTGACTTATCAGTCGAAGGATCAGTTTCGACTGATTACTTAATGCGCGCCACGTGAATTCAGCGGACTGATACTAAAGTCAAGTATCAGTTAAACATTCTTCCTTGGATTGAACCTCCAACGTTTAAAGGAAGCCACACACTCTAGAAGTACAGTCGCATTAAATGCAGAGATTTCAGGATCGTCCTTTCTCTGCTGAGGCCATTCATTTTTCGGTGATTACCTTTTCAGAGATGTCACATCTCCTGCTCTTCAAAGTAGCCATTCTCACCAAACAAGGAACCTCGAAGATTGAAGCCTCAGCCCAAGTACAAATTACTCTCTAACGGAAGAAATCTCGAAGACCATCTCTGCCAACGGATCTATTCAAGACGTCTCCTATAAATTGTGCTCGAGGATCACTTCAATCTTCACCAATTCAACGACATAAGCTGAAACGCTGCCGAATTCGTTACTCGGCAAAACCAAGCCTCCCTAAAGTTTGAATCGTAGAAGAGAATCACAAAGCCCAAAAATCAGTCACTGCTGATTACATACATTCTCTTAGAACTTAGGCAAATATTGTATTTCCAAAGCCTAGGTAAAACTGACTGCAAAGAACTTGTTCTTTGTGGTATAGTTGGCAAGTTTATAAACCTCTCTTCAACGAACCGAATTCAGTGTTTGTGTCGAAAGGAGTTCAGATCAGTGTTCTGTCTCCGTGAGATCTTAGTGCCCAGTGTGCGCTAGGAGTGAGAAATCCAACCTAGTGTGTTGGTACTGAAGATAGGATCTTCAGTCGTCTCGGTGTGTGTGCACCCGCAAGTACATGTTCAGGTTTGCTGTGCCCCCGTAAGCACACACATCGGTTTGCAGTGCAACCGTAAACACTTGGCCAGTGAAGTTGTTGGTCTGATCAACCGACCGTGGATGTAGGAAGTGTGTTTCGAACCATGTAAAAATCTCTGTGTTATTTACAGCTTTCAGTACTTACCTTCTTACTTGTGCTCTTACCTACATAAACTGAAAACTGATTAATTGCAAAGAGAAACTTAACTGATTGACAACATGATTAATATCACAGGCTATTTCGAAACAAAAGTTTTCCGCTGTGTGTGTTATCAGTCAAACTGATCTATCTTCTGATAGTCAGTAAGATTCATAACATATCTCTATTTATCAAACTCAACTGAAGCCTTACGTGTGTCAGTTAAAGTCTTTGACTTAACTGATAAGTCCTTACTGAAGAGTATTCAGTATCAGTCGTCAACCCTACTTTAACAAAACTCTTTTCAGTAAACAGGTTGAGTCAGTTTGTATTTAAAGTTTCGTTTTTACTAAGAAAAGTAGCCCATAGGTGTATTCTCCCCCATACACCTATTCGAGACCCTCCGGACCTAACAATTGGTATCAGAGCCAGTTGTTCGCAAGAATAAGTTTGCTTTGATTAGGTTCTACAGAACTAGATCCTTTTTCTCAAAGGTCTCGAAAACCTTTCTTTTTCAAAAAGTGCTTATTACTTTTCTTATCTGTTGTATTCTATTGTCCCTTTTCGAGGGAGACTAACCACAGCAGAGTATCCTCACTACCTATGTTTAGTATTGAAAAATACGACATATGGAAGTTTTGACTTGAAAGCTTCCTCACCGCCCAAAATTGCCGAATGTGGGAAATCATCACCAGAGGACCCATCATCATCACAGAGATGATCAAAAGGGTTTCTCTAGACACAACTAGAGATCCTTTTGATGAAGTCTAGATCAAATCAAAGGCTGACTTCACCATAGAAGAAAGGAAGCAAGATGAGCTCGACAACCTCGCCAAAAGCATCATCTTCGGCACAGTTCCAGACAAGCACGTCACCAAGATCATCAAGTGCAGAACTGCAAAGGAGATGTGGGACATTCTTGAAGGAATGTGCATCAGATCAGAGGAGATAAAGGTGAACAAGTTATCAATAGCTTGTCAAAAATTCAACTCCTTCCTCATGCTCAAAAATGAATCAGTCGACGAGATGGAACTCAGATTCAACCAAATCCTGAACGAAGTTCAATCCATCTCGAAGGATAAGTACACTCAATGAGAGATCAACCTAAAGATTCTACAAGCACTTTCACGAGGAGATTGGCAGATCTACGCAGTTGCTCATTAGAACAAGCCAGGATTCAATCAGCTCCCAACAAACAAGCTTTTCTCTGATCTCGTGGCGAATGAGTTCGACATCCAGAGAAACCTTGAAATAAAGAAAGCTGGAGGATCAGATGAAGATGCTCCATCAGCCTCAAAAGGAGCGGCGCTGAAAGTTTCAGCAAAAGAAAATGACTCAACTAGAAACACCTCTAGATTGACTTGCAATAGGACAAGGACACTCTAGCAGTGGTAAGTTAACCCAATGTCGTCTCTCAAGGAAGATCTTAAAGGGCTTTTAATTATGTCACAAGAAAACGGTAAACTAGGGATTGAAAGCTGTAAAATTATCTAAAGCTGGGAAAATAAACTTAACTAGAAACTTAAACTAAAGAGTTATCTAGGCATGAAAAAGAATTATTAACTAATGCTTGTAATTTAAACTTAACTAAAAACTTAATCTTAAAATTATCTAGGCGTGAAACTATTAAACCCTAGGCAAGAATTAAATGAAATTAAAGTAAAGAATTAACTAGGCAAATTGAATTTAAATAACTTTAATTAAAACTTCTAATCTAATCTAACTAGGCAGAAACTAAATTGCATAATTTAAAGAAAGCATCATAAAAAACGCATAAGTAAATTTACAGAATTTAAAGAAAGCATAAGTAAAAGCAAATAAATAAACTTGATTAAAGAAATACCGTAAATCGTCTCGAGAAGTAATCTATCACGTAATTACAACTCTAAACGGGAACTAATCTAAAACATGAATTTAAAGAACTATAAACTAAACTAACTAGAACAGAAATCGAAACTAACACTAGAAAAGCAGTAAACCTAAGCTTTAGCTAACTTGGCGGAACTAAAGATTAGGGCAAGGATCATCTAACTAAGTGCCGGAGGCAAGATGATTGATTTTACAATGAAAACTAAGCCCTATTTATAGACCTCAAATCCCTATGGATCACCATGAAAGTTGCCATGCAAAGCCGGACTCTAAAAGGAATAGAATCGTGCAAAGGAAGGTAAGTCCAGCTATGACGCGCGCTGCAAGTCATCTCCATTCTGGCCGAATTCGCAGCTCTCGCCAGAGGAACGGCTTCCGCTCTGGCTCTCGGTTTCTCTGACTGGTGATTCCGTTGGCGCTTATGATTCCTGTGGCGCTTTCGATTCCTCTGGCGCTTACTCTCGGTTTCTCTGCCCTGCTTCGCTGCTGTGGCGATGACTTCACTGCACTGGCGATGACTTCGCTGCTCTGGCATGCGCATTTCTCTGGCGAGTGATTTCAGCAGCGAAGTGATTTCTCTGGATTCCCATTTCGCTGCTCTGGCATGCGGGGCTTCGCTTCTCTGACGTGCCAGAGTATGCACAAAAACACGATTCTTAGCCCTAACTCTCCAAAATTTGCATTCTTCATCTCAAAATCCTAAATCTCCTGCAAAGCATAAAATACACCATAAAACGCACCAATTTCCAGAAGATTATCTTAAAATAAAGCTCATGCAAACCCCAAAATTTAGAACAATTACGCATAAATCAACCCCCCCACACTTAGCCTTTGCCTTGTCCTCAAGCAAAATCCATATGAATCCTAGGAAGAGATTGATTTCAACAATGTTAATTTCCATCCAATCATTCACAAAGTCAATTCATATATTTACAATCAACACACATCTCTCAATCATGCAAGTAACTCAAAGTTTAAGAAGCAACAAAAGAGTAATGTAAGCAATTCGATCAGACCCAATTCTCCGCTAGAAGTGAATTCCCTAATGTGATCACCTTTATAATCAATATCACCATTTTTCACACTTTGTGTGCTTAAGATTTTTGACAGTTGAGCCATAATTCATGAAATAAAAACCATTTGGATGTACTCCAAAGTCTTTTCACGTGGTTTCCCATGCTCATAGTTAGACTAGAGGAGCAGAGACTCAAAGCTGTCACGTTTTCAGAACAGGCCAGATGTTTCAGAGCTGGCATTTTCAGGGTTGGCAATTCGTCCAACATTTTTCACATTTCACAGATAAGATACGATCGTAGGCAATCACAATGACAACACTCCTTCTAGCATCTACCGGACAAATCACGTTTTACTTACTTACAAAAATGTTGCAACAAAACTCTTAATTCTTTGCACAATCAAGAAACATATATCAAGAGTAAAACAAGAATAACCACCATTCATTCACAAACCCGAAATTCGCATCGAAAATCATCTACTCTTCCACAAATTCATAAAAATTAGCAAGATTCGAGACCAAAAACTAAGCATAGAAAGACTAATCTCGCCCAATTAAAAATATAAGCACAACAAAACACCCCCCCCCCCACACTTAAAGCATGCCATGTCCTCAGGGCACAAAAGAAATAAGAAGAGTTGAGAAAACGTCCCTGATTATCGGCATTGAAAAACTGAAGCATCGTGAGAGGTGGTGAAGAGTGGAGTTTGCAGTCTGTGCATAGTAGAGACGGCAGCGCTGAAAACATACAAACCTCCAGAATCATAGTATCCGCAAAGCAACCGAAGCTTAGGAAAAACACAAAACAACAACGAAAAACAAGGAAACAACAAGAAAAACAAAACAAGAAAAACATAAACAAACCAACGGTGGGTTGCCTCCCACCAAGCGCTAGTTTTAGAGTCGCCAGCCCAAAGTAGAGGATCCCTTAACCAAAATTGCTATGAAATGTCAGCTGAATTAGTCCTCGTGAAAGCACATCATCCTCCAGTTCAGCTGCGGGTCCTCTTAATGAGCAAGCAGAGCTTATTGCGTCCATCATTCTCTCGAACCAAGAGCTTCGTCGAGATCTCTCCTCTTTCTTTTCTTCCAAAGGTGGTGCACTCTGCACTCTTAGCACGGTGTCATCCTTGCATGGCAGCACATCAGCCCGTTCTTCCTTAACGGTTGCATCCTCTTTCACGGTAGTTGGCACCTCAAGAACGGTATTAACGTCGATTGGAAGATTGGCCAAAAACTGATCTTCAATGGCTTTCTCATCCTGCAAATTATCAAGAAAATCTTGTATAATCTCGTCCCCTTCCGGGTTGGTGCTCAACAATTAATTTATGCTTAATTTACACTATTTTTAAGGGTTTGTTTGTGCGTGTTTTAAGATAATCATCTGGAAATTGGTGCGTTTATGGTGTATTTTATGCTTTGCAGGAGATTTAGGCTTTCGAGATGGAAGAATGCATTTTTGGATGATTTTGGCGTTTTCTAGGTGTTTTGGTCTCCAGAGCAGAGAAATCATCATTCCTCTGGAAGACCAGAGAAATCAAAGCCCAGATCAGCGAAGTCGAAAGCCAGAGCAGAGAAACCAATCGCCAGAGAAATCAACATATCAGAGCAGAGGAGTCACTAGTCAGAGAAATCACCATTTCTTTGAAGTCAGCGAAATCAAAGTCCAGTGCAGCGAAATCCGCGAATACCAGAGGAGCCGAATGCCTGACCAGAGAAGCCATTACAGCGGAATCGCAAAGTCCATTACAGCGGAATCAAGAGGCCAGAGAAATCACCGTTCCTCTGGCGTGACCCGTTACCTTGGTGACATCCATTCCTCTGGCGAGAGCTGCGAATTCGGCAAGAGTAGGAGTGTTTTCCGGAGCGCGCATCCAGCTGGAGAGTTGCCTTATTTTACACGATTCTATTACCTTTAGAATTCTACTTTGCATGGCAACTTCCATGGTGATCCAAGGAAATCTGAAATCTATAAATAGGTTCTCTTTTGACCTATTCGAGGACAGACCGAGACCCCGAACCTTAGCATTCATTACTTTCAGTTTTATAGCTTTAGAATTTTATTGTTTTCCAGTTTTAAAGGCTTGGATCAAGATTGAAGATTCAAGTCGCTACAATCGTTTTCATTTGATTTTTATATAATTCAGTTTTTATAATTGCTTTCTTTTTAATTATGTTTATGTTTTATTTCAATATGTCTGGCTAGTTTCCTTTACCTGATTCTAGGGTTTGTAATAGTTAATTGAATTTATGTGATTTATTTATTATACCTTTGTGCCTTCCAGTTTATGATTCATAATTCCTGGTGCTTGATTTCTTGTGAATTATCTGATCAATAGTTTGCATGTTTAGCTATTCGGTTTGAGACCGAGTGGAGATAACTGTTTAGCGGATTCAGGAATGTATGATATGATTTTAACCTTGAGACCTAGCGGAGATAGGTGGATCATAGGGAGCTATTCTTAGGAGCTATTGGGAGTTAGTAGATTTTCTTGAGACCTAACGGAGATAGATAATTTACTAATCTACAATCGTTGCTGCTCTAGCGAGAGTAATTGATTAATTAAGTGATCTCTCATCATAACTGGATTAAATTGGTATATAGGATTAATAGATTAATTGTATAGATTTAGTTAATGAATTTACTACCCTAGGATCAGTTGTCTTTTAATATTTGATTTTTCCTACGTGCTTTATTTATTGTTATTTGCGTTTTAAGTTTAAGTTAATTAAACCTTCCTTCTTTCATTTGCCTGAATATTACTAGAGTTTAATTAGGATTACTGTAACAGCCCGGCTCCAGAGTTGACGGCTGTCCCCACAGACCAACACGAGTCTTTTCTAACGTGTTTTGTCCTCACTCGCACGCTCCCTGAGAAACTTCCCAGGGGGTCACCCATCCCGAAATTGCTCCAAGCCAAGCACGCTTAACCTTGGAGTTTCTTTCGTATAGGCACCAGAAAAGAAGATGCATCTTGTTGATATGAGTAGCACCTATCAAATCACTTAAGCTCTCCTCGAATATGCAGTCCCATACCTGCATATTCTTGGAATCCCTCTCGTTTGGGTGTGTTTCGGTTCATCCCTGCGCCCCTCCGCTTGGAAGTCTTAACCGGAGCCGCTCCTTGTCCGTGCCTCTTTTGCACCGGCGATCACTCCGCACTTCGTCCCCGGGCGTCACAGGCCCACCAACTTCCGCTTGGTTCGTCCCCGAACCACACTGTACTGGGAGAGGTTCGGCTCTGATACCACCTGTAACAGCCCGGCTCCAGAGTTGACGGCTGTCCCCACAGACCAACACGAGTCTTTTCTAACGTGTTTTGTCCTCACTCGTACGCTCCCTGAGAAACTTCCCAGGGGGTCACCCATCCCGAAATTGCTCCAAGCCAAGCACGCTTAACCTTGGAGTTTCTTTCGTATAGGCACCAGAAAAGAAGATGCATCTTGTTGATATGAGTAGCACCTATCAAATCACTTAAGCTCTCCTAGAATATGCAGTCCCATACCTGTATATTCTTGGAATCCCTCTCGTTCGGGTGTGTTTCGGTTCATCCCTGCGCCCCTCTGCTTGGAAGTCTTAACCGGAGCCGCTCCTTGTCCGTGCCTCTTTTGCACCGGCGATCACTCCGCACATCGTCCCCGGGCGTCACAATTACTTAGAGTGATTCGTTATAATAGTCCCTGTGGATACGATACTCGGTTACTGATCAATTGCTACAATTGCACCGTGTTAGTTGCGGTATTTGTTGCTAATAAATTAGTGATCAACTTTTTGGCGCCGTTGCCGGGGAATGTTTAGAATTGACTTTAATATTTCTGATTAGACTTAAGCATTATTTCAGGCGTTATAAGTTTATTTTTATTTTTAGTTTTTAAACTTCTGTTTCTGATTTTTGTTTGTTGTCTCAGGAGTGTATGATCACGAGATCCAAAAGAAGAAGCAAGCAATGGCACAGCAACAGAATAACATGGACCTTGAAACTCTTGTGCGAGCCGTGACAAACCTTCAGAGGCAGCTAGACGAAGAGAGAGAGCGCAACCGGGCTCCTCCACCAGAGCCACCACTGAATCACATGTATCAGCCTCGGGTTGATCAATTTCAAGGAGGCAGATGGGGACCAACTGTGCAAGCTAACACGTTCGAGCTGAAGCCGGGATTGATAAATATGGTGCAAGCTGAACAGTTTAGTGGAGCGGTTTCTGAAAATCCGCATGCTCACATTACCCAGTTTCTAGATATTTGTGACACTATTAAGCAGAATGGAGTGCCACCTGATGCCATCAGAATGAAGATGTTTGGATTCTCTCTCAGAGACAGAGCAAATGAGTGGTTCAAGAGTTTGGACAGAGGTGCTATTACTGGATGGGAGGATCTATGTAGAGCTTTCCTAGCAAAATACTTTCCCGCTTCTAATGCTCAGAAAATCATTGCGGAGATTTCTCACTTTTCCCAGTTAGGAGATGAGACCATTCATGATGCCTGGGAAAGATTTCGTGAGCTACTCAGGAACTGTCCACAACATGATTTCATGGAGGATCAGCAAATCATTCACTTTTATAATGGTTTGACTGGTCTGACAAAAAGTATGGTGGATGCTACTGCAGGTGGATGTCTTCTCCATAGAAATACAAAGAAGGCTTATCGTGTGATAGAAGAGATGGCCTCCAACAGTTATCAATGGCCGAATGCAGAAATTCCACGAGAAGAATTGCAGCTGTGAATGAGGAGAGAGATGATTTTAAGGAGAAATATGAAGCTCTTCAAAAGCAGTATGAGTTGGAGAGAAAGGCACTGCTAGCTAAAATTCCTCAGCAGCCGGGTTTACCTGATGTGTCGCAGTTTGAAGATGCTAATTATGTCCAGCGGCAGTACCAATTCAATAGACCAAACTATCAAGGACATCAGGGCGGAAATCCACCGTATCATCCAAATAATAGGAATCATCCAAATTTTTCCTATTCAAATCCCAACAATGCTTTGCAGCCTCCACCTGGATTTTTTGTTTCTAGTGGGGGAGTCATCAATGAGCCAAAGAAAGATTCAATGGAGGAAATGATGAAGCAAGTATTGGTGAAGGTCACCGGGATGGAGACAAACTCGGCAAACTTGGGAACCAAAATGTTCAGCATGGAGCAAAATGTGTCAGCACTTTCTAAGCAGGTGCAGATGTTAGAGAATCAAGTTGGTCAAATGACTAACCAAGCAGCTGCACAGAACAAGCCAGGCTAATTTCCTAGCAACACTCAGTTCAATCCGAAGAGCCAATATCAACAACCTCAGCAAAATCAGCAATGTCATTCCATCCGGGTGGTTGATAATTCAGTTGAGGATGAAGAGCAGCGAGATCATACAGAGCAGAGGAATCATCATTCCTCTGCAGAGCAGCGGGATCACCATTCCTCTGCAGACCAGCGAGATCGTTTAGAGCAGAGGAATCATCATTCCTCTGCAGAGCAGCGAGATCGTACAGAGCAGCGGGACGACAAGAATGGAAAGGAGAAAAATGTAGAGATTATGGAGGATGATGATGATGACCTGAAGACGATTGTGTGCGATTCGCCGCCTACTTCTAAGGTATCGTCGAATACCTCTGCTGTTAAGAAACATATTCCTATTCCTACGTTTCCCAGGCCAGAGTACAAGCCTGTAGCACCTTTTCCTCTTACATTCCCGAGGCCAAGATTAGATGAGCAAAGCTCCCAATTTTTGGAGACATTTAAGAAGTTGGCTGTGAATATTCCTTCCGTGGAGATCTTGAGAAATAAGCCAAATGAGGTGCAAATTGTGAAGGCTGTGATGGAGAAGAAGAATGCATTCAATGAATTTGAGGAGGTTCTCGTAGTGAAGGAGTATCAGTTGCCTCCAAAGAGAGAAGATCCGGGCAGCTTCAATATTCCTATGAAAATTGGAAAGTCATTGTTTGAGAAAGTGATGTGTGACACCGGAGCAAGCATAAATGTCATGCCTCTCAAAGTATATAGGAAGTTGCAGCTGGGGGATTTGAAGCCAACTAACAAGACAATTCAGCTTATTGACAAGTCTTGCTCTAAACCTCTAGGAGTTGCGGAAGATGTGCTTGTGCAGGTGAGTAATTTTTTCTTCCCAGTCGACTTTGTAGTGTTGGATATCCCGGAGGATCCAAAGATGTCTTTGCTGTTAGGGAGACCTTTCCTTGCCACGTGTGGAGCAAAGCTAGATCTGCAAAGGGGGACGATGACATTGGGAGCCTATGGGGAAACTGTGATTTTCAAGAAACCTCCACCAAAGGAAGTTCCCCAGAATGAAGAGGTTAATTTGGCTGACAGTTTTCTAGCAAATTCGGAGGATGAAGAGGTTGAGAAAAATGAGCTGCCCACGTATGAAGCCAAGAAAAAGACTCCAAAACCAAAAGAAGTTCTAACTTTTGAGATGTGTTTGTTCTTGGAGCATGATGGGGGGTCTTTGAAAACCCATACCCCCAAGAAGAAGAAAGTGAAATTCCGGATTTTTCGGAACAAGAATGAGAAAGGGGCAATGCTTCTGGAGGATGTTAGAGCCAAGAGAAGTGTTTTGGTGGAGAAAGCACCCAAGAGTAGAAAAGTTTTCCAATGGTTAGAGTGCTGTTTCCGACCTCCATGAGCCATGAGGTATCGTCGAGCTCTAGACGTTAAATTAAACACTTGTTGGGAGATAACCCAACTGTTTTTCTTTGTTTTGTTTTTCGTTCTTTTAGTATAGTTTTGTTTCGTTTTGTTTCTTTTTGTTTTGTTGTCTTGTTTGGGTTTTCGTGCGGTGTTGAGCTTGGAAGTTGCGAGTTTCGCGCTTTGTTCATACTACCGCAGTGGGTCTTGTGTTTCTCTGCCAGATTTCCGGAGGTCTTCCATGTTTTCAGGATTCCTCTGGCGAGTAGGATTCCTCTGGCGCATATGATTCCTCTGGCATTGCCCCTTTCCTACCCAGCGCCGCCACTCTCCACTCTGCCCATGGCCACAAACCTCATTTCGCCGCCTCTCATGATGGTTCAGTGTTCCAATGCCGATAATCAGGGACGTTTTCTACACTCTTCGTATTTCTTTTATGCCCTAAGGACATGGCATGCTTTAAGTGTGGGGGAGTGGTGTTTTGTTGCTTATATTTTTCAAAATTGGGCGAAATTTATTTTTCTATGCTTAGTTTTTGGTCTCGAATCTTGCTAGTTTGTATGAATTTGTGGAAGAGAATAAGGTTTTCGATGTGAATTTCGGGTTTGTGTTTGTTTGGTGGTTATTCTTATTTTACTTTTAATATTTGTTTCTTGATTATGTAAAGAATTATGAGTTTTGTTGCAACACCTTTGTAAGTTAGTAAAACGTGATTTGTCCGGTAGATGCTAGAAGGAGTGTTGTCATTGTGATTGCCTACGATCGTATCTTATCTGTGAAAATGTTGGATGAATTGCCAACTCTAAAAAAATTGCCAGCTCTGAAACATCTGGCCTGTTCTGAAATGTGATAGCTCTGAGTCTCTGCTCCTCTAGTCTAACTATGAGTATGGGAAACCACGTGAAAAGACTTTGGATTACATCCAAATGGTTTTATTTCATGAATTATGGCTCAACTGTTGAAAATTCTAAGCACACAAAGTGTGACAAATGGTGATATTGATTATAAAGGCGATCACATTAGGGAATTCACTTCTAGCGGAGAATTGGGTCTGATCGAATTACTTGCATTACTCTTTTGTTGCTTCTTAAACTTTGAGTTACTTGCATGACCGAGAGATGTATATTGATTGTAAAGTTTTGAATTGACTTTGTGAATGTTTGGATGGAAATGAACATTGTTGAAATCAATCTCTTCCTATGATTCATATAGAGTTTGCTTGAGAACAAGCAAAAAGCTAAGTGTGAGGGAGTTGATTTATGCTTAATTTACACTATTTTTAAGGGTTTGTTTGTGCGTGTTTTAAGATAATCATCTGGAAATTGGTGCGTTTATGGTGTATTTTATGCTTTGTAGGAGATTTAGGGTTTCGAGATGGAAGAATGCATTTTTGGATGATTATGGCGTTTTCTAGGTGTTTTGGTCTCCAGAGCAGAGAAATCATCATTCCCCTGGAAGACCAGAGAAATCAAAGCCCAGATCAGCGAAGTCGAAAGCCAGAGCAGAGAAACCAATCGCCAGAGAAATCAACATATCAGAGCAGAGGAGTCACTAGTCAGAGATATCACCATTTCTCTGAAGTCAGCGAAATCAAAGTCCAGTGCAGCGAAATCCGCGAATACCAGAGGAGCCGAATGCCTGACCAGAGAAGCCATTACAACGGAATCGCAAAGTCCATTACAGCGGAATCAAGAGGCCAGAGAAATCACCGTTCCTCTGGCGTGACCCGTTACCTTGGTGACATCCATTCCTCTGGCGAGAGCTACGAATTCGGCAAGAGTAGGAGTGTTTTCCGGAGCGCGCATCCAGCTGGAGAGTTGCCTTATTTTACACGATTCTATTACCTTTAGAATTCTACTTTGCATGTCAACTTCCATGGTGATCCAAGGAAATCTGAAATCTATAAATAGGTTCTCTTTTGACCTATTCGAGGACAGACCGAGACCCCGAACCTTAGCATTCATTACTTTCAGTTTTATAGCTTTAGAATTTTATTGTTTTCCAGTTTTAAAGGCTTGGATCAAGATTGAAGATTCAAGTCGCTACAATCGTTTTCATTCGGTTTTTATATAATTCAGTTTTTATAATTGCTTTCTTTTTAATTATGTTTATGTTTTATTTCAATATGTCTGGCTAGTTTCCTTTAGCTGATTCTAGGGTTTGTAAATAGTTAATTGAATTTATGTGATTTATTTGTTAATACCTTTGTGCCTTCCAGTTTATGATTCATAATTCCTGGTGCTTGATTTCTTGTGAATTATCTGATCAATAGTTTGCATGTTTAGCTATTCGGTTTGAGACCTAGCGGAGATAACTGTTTAGCGGATTCAGGAATGTATGATATGATTTTAACCTTGAGACCTAGCGGAGATAGGTGGATCATAGGGAGCTATTCTTAGGAGCTATTGGGAGTTAGTAGATTTTCTTGAGACCTAACGGAGATAGATAATTTACTAATCTACAATCGTTGCTGCTCTAGCGAGAGTAATTGATTAATTAAGTGATCTCTCATCTTAACTGGATTAAATTGGTACATAGGATTAATAGATTGATTGCATAGATTTAGTTAATGAATTTATTACCCTAGGATCAGTTGTCTTTTAATATTTGATTTTTCCTACGTGCTTTATTTATTGTTATTTGCGTTTTAAGTTTAAGTTAATTAAACCTTCCTTCTTTCGTTTGCCTGAATATTACTAGAGTTTAATTAGGATTACTTAGAGTGATTCGTTATAATAGTCCCTGTGGATACGATACTCGGTTACTGATCAATTGCTACAATTGCACCGTGTTAGTTGCGGTATTTGTTGCTAATAAATTAGTGATCAACTTTTTGGCGCCGTTGCCGGGGAATGTTTAGAATTGACTTTAATATTTCTGATTAGACTTAAGCATTATTTCAGGCGTTATAAGTTTATTTTTATTTTTAGTTTATAAGTTTATAAGTTTATTTTTATTTTTACAATATCTCTTCTGTAAAATTATGGCAAGTGCTCTTCAGAGCTGGCGGAATGTTCAGAGCTGGCACAATGTTCAGAGCTGATGGAATGGGCAGAGCTGGCGCAAGACTTTCTGCTCTGGCCTTCAACGGCAGAGCTGGCGTAGTCAGCGCTGGCGGAGGAATTTCTGCTCTGCCCTCCAGCGGCAGAGCTGGCGAAAGGTAGTTAGCTCTGAAAATTTCTACTTCTTCCTCTGACGAAGCCGTCGTTTGAGCTTCGCACAAATAAAATATCCTGTGCCCACAACTAGACTAGCTAGTGGTAAGTCCAGAGTCGAATCCACAGGGAACTGAGCAGTAACTCCTCCTGCAAGGGTGTCACTAAAAAGGGTTTGTATTCTGCAGTGTTCTGCCCACAACGAGCTTATGGGCAGAACGGGGTTTCCAACTTAAACTGAAATAACAAAGGTAAATAAATCAAATAACAAAACAATTCTGACTTGGGTTCGAATCACTAAACATGAATTAACACTCGATCATTGGTGCAAAGAATAATCACTATATTAGCATACCAGTGGTTATAGGCAAAAGAATTGTTGTGCCCCTATTGTCACTTGTCACGCACATAAAAACCCCTTGCCCAATCTATCCTTTCAGTTTATGATCCCTTAGAAGGGTCAGCTAATGGAAATCAACTACCCCGGGCAACATCCACGCTCTCTGCGATGGTCTATCGCTAGTTGTGCTTTGCCCAGAATGCTTTAAGATCTAGATAGACCCACTTGACTCTTACGCCGATATTTCACAGCAGTCACGGCTCCAACACCAGTTGTACTATTTTGGAGGTCGATGGCAACTCGCCTTATGCCCAAAGTATTACTTGTGGTCAGAACTCCCTAGTTAACTAGTGACCAATTAATTAACCAAGTTGTTTCAACCTTTTTGGAATCAAACCTAGTGTATCGGGAATATGCTCATACAGTTATTATGCCCAAATTAGACCTCTCGAGTTTATTCATTCATGCTTAGATCATCTTCCCCAAATCAGAATATAAACTTAGCCAAACATAAAGTAAATAACACAAGCAAAAGATATAAAGGAAAACATAAAGTAAAAACTGAAATAGAAACTTACTGAAGACAGAAGGGTACTTACGGCCAAAAGTGCCGCAGAAAGCATGAACAGAAAATTAAACAGCTATACCCATAAGGGGCGACTACTCCTACCTAACTATGGAAAGTAAAACTACAGCAACGGTCTCTCAAAATTCGTGCTCCCTCTCTCTTCTCTCCTGCGCGCTCCTGCGCTCTCCCTTCTAATGATTCACAGCCATACGGTATTTATAGGAGTAACTAGGGCAACAAGGCTCAGCCCATGATGTGCGGCCGGATCCATGCAAGCATGGAGATGCTTATCCTTTTTCAGACCTAATCTTCATGAAGATATGTTTTCTTTTGGATAAGGCTGTGGTTTGGCCTCATCGGTCTCTTTTGGATAGCTGCCGCCTTCCGCCCTTTTCGGACTCCTGGAGTGCTCGGAGTAGTCTTCTGCTTGGCTGACTTGGCTGCTCTGGCGTCAAGAGGAATCGCTTCCCCGCTGGCGGTAAGAGGAAAGACTTACGCGCTGGTGTCCAGAGGAATCGTCTCCGCTCTGTCTTCTAGAGGAATTGTCTCCGCTCTGGCTTCCAGAGGAATCGTCTCCGCTCTGGCTTCCAGAGGAATCGTCTCCGCTCTGTCTTCCAGAGGAATCGTCTCCGCTCTGGCTTTTGTGACTCCTCTGGCCCTTTGATTCCTCTGGTAAAGCTGACTCCGCTGGCGCTTGATTTCTCTGGCAAAGCCGACGCCTCTGCCCTGGCAGACTCCTCTGCCCTGGCACCATGATTCCTCTGGCAGCTTGACTTCTCTGCCCTGGCCGACTCCTCTGCCCTGGCAGACTCCTTATGCCTTAAAAGCACCTTCTGCCCAAAGAACGGGCCTGCCCTGGAACAACGCCCTCCCAGGCGACTGACTCTAGCAAAACAAAGGAAAAAGACTCTATCTAGACCTAAAACAGACAAGAAAAACGAGCACAAATATGGGCTCATCACACGCACACACTTTAAACATGATTTTCCTCAAGCGTGCACATGCAATTATGCCCAAAAGACAGACACAAACAAAACGGACAAGACTCGTCACACGGGTTAGCACAACCAAAACGCAATACAAAGATGCAAGAGAATATCTAAGCAAAAACATGCAAGCAATCAGAGATAAAAAAAATCGTGCAATGCCATCAGTTGAGTCAAGAAGGGGTCTGTGGGCGTAAGGATGTTCCTCCCCATCGCTTATTCTTTCAAGTGTTTTTGGGAAGTGTTTACGCTCGTGACATCATGCTAGGTTCTGCCATAGGCTTGCCTATCTTCTATTGTCTCCCCCTTTAGTCGAAGTTCTAGGTGCATCTCATTAGTCTTTTATGGGTTGTAACGTGGCTTAAGGCATAAGGTGAGAATTTTTGGTACGAGGCTAAGGTCATTCTGAACTTCATTCTGGGCAACAGACTTCCCAAACTTAATGTTGACCTTTGCCCATAATTGCGGGCTTAAGCACATACTAACCAAGACATTAACTCTTTTTTTTTTTTTTTTTTTATCTTTCACTTTTTTTTTTCTTTCTGGACTTTTTCTTTATTTTGGGATTAGATGTGCCATTTTACAATTTTTGCACTAGTCCTGCCCATAGGATCCACTACACTATCTTCCATTCTTTTGCCCTTAAGTTCAGTTTGACCGGGACGGCTCAAATCTAGGCAAATTTATAAGTGAATTCAAATGAATTATTAAGCTCAAAAGGGTTCACTAGTGAAAGATGTAGGGTTGGTCAGTTTGGCTTTGTGGGCTAAAGAAAGAATTGCCTAAATCATTTAACACACTTAGACTATGTACACAGGGTTCGACTAAGAATTAAGGCAAGTTCTAGCATTACCCTAGTCAAGATGTCAATTTTCACACAAGAAAGAAAAAACTGTTAAGGGCATAAGACAGCATATATCAAAGCTCAAAACCTCACAAGGTATGCCCACAGCCCCTATCCATCGTCCTCAACTACATACGGCATGCATTGAAATTCAAATCTCAAACTACTTGCACAACAAACTCAGAATATAATCATGCATATTTGATTGCAAATCGAAAGGCTAACCACAGGACAAAGAAACAACGCTCGGCCCACCCCACACACATACTTTGCCTTGGGCAAAGTAGGTGTGTAGAAACAGACTCAAAACGAAAACTAAAAAGAAACTAAAACCTAGGGAGGGTTATGCCCAGAACAGAGTCAGGTGGGCACCTGAATCCAGTGCTCGCAAAGTGGGTAAAGAGTGCTTTTCTGGTCTCCATCATCATAGCTTCTGTTATGCCCATACGGGCGTCATTATTTGCTCTCAAAGGGGCAGTGTTCTCTGACTTCTCTTTGTTCTTACTTGCTGTGGGCAGAGGGCTGAAAAATTGTTGTGGGCGTAACCTCTTCAGGGGTGGTGAATCTAACTCTCTTGCCCTTGATGCGCACGTCCTTCGGGAGAACCATGCTGAAACACAAACAAAACACATAGAAAACAGGTATTCCTCCACACTCACACACTTTGCCTTAGGCAAAGGGTGTTAGAAGGAGGAATACCAACAACAAACGAAAACAAAAAGGGTGACCCTCCCAACACACACACTTTGCTTTGGGCAAAGTGGGTGCGTAGAGGAGGTCGAAGAACAGACACTACGAAAATAAAAATAAAAACAAGAAAGAAGGTAGAGACGAAACGGACTCAAAACAAAACAAAACAAAACCATAGGAGGGTTATACCCAAGAGGGGGTTTCAAGGGTCTCTTCATTACCACATCTTTCACGGCTGGATTGAGCTTTCGTTCACGAACTGGAGCGTCATCCTCGTCCATGAGAATATGATGCATGCACACAGTCTGGCTTATGCCCTTGATGTCCGCTAGGGTCCAACCGATCGTCTCCTCATATGTGCCCAAAATCTCTCGGACTTGCTCCTCCCCTGTTGGGCTTAACTCCAAACTGATGATCTGGGGCAAAGTCTCATTCTCGCCCAAACAGATGTACTTCAGGTGCTTGGGCAGATTCTTCAATTCGAGCTTGGGTGCTTTCTCGGGTGATGACACCAACTTGTCCTTTGGTGCCATGGTGAGAATATTAAGGGCTTCTATGTATCCCACTTCCTCCTTTAGGGTATCCATCATTCCAGCAGCTTCCTCCATATCCTCGTTCTGGGCATAGTCCTCTGTTAGGCTTTCTTGGGTCATAACATCCATTTGGTCGAGAAGTGCTTTCTTGGGCAGGATATCTTCCCCATCCATCAGCATCACAGCATTCACCTCCTTAACCTCCATCTGGGCAGGAAGCTTGCCCTGCTTCTTTTCCATCTGAGCGATCGTTTGGGCAAGATGGGATAATTGGGCATTGATATTCTGCATTCCTCCCCTTGTCTCCCTCATGAACTTTTCGGTTTCTTGCTGGAATTTCATGCTTTCTTGTGCCATCGTGAGCACAAGTTCTGCCAAGGAAGCCCCTCTTGCCTGTGAAGGCTGTTGTGGGCACTGCTGTCTGTAGGGCTCAAAGAGCTTCTGGCCATATCCTCCATTGTTGCTTCCCAGCTGTCCCAAAGCATAGACTTCTTCCACATCCTCAAAGAGTTGAGGGCATTCGTCCGTTGCATGGGTGTATGCCATACAAAGTTGGCATGCTTCAACCGGCTTCTTGGTCAAAGGAATTTGGTTGCTCATGAACTTCTCCAAGGCACTGCACAGCTTGTCAATCTTATCGTCTTGGGCAGACGATGGTTCTGGTGGTGGCATTCTCTCTATTGTGCCTTCTTCATCCCTTGAGTCCTCCGCCATATTAGCTATAAGTTCGAATGCCCCTGCCGCCGATTTGTTCAAAATGGATCCTCCACAAGCAGCATGCAGCCATTGCCTTTCTTGCCTTCGAAGTCCTCCCACAAAGTATCGAACAAGATCTTGGGCTGGTATTTGATGTTGTGGGCATTTGGCTAGCATTCGTTTGAATCTTCCCCAGTAGTCATATAAGATCTCTCCATCCCCCATCTTGATGTTGCTTATTCTGGTCCTTAGGCTTTGGATCCGGCTGACTGGGAAGAACCTTTCGAGAAACTTCTGCTGCAACTGCTACCAGGTCGTAATGCTGCTTTTGGGCAAAACGTACAACCAATCCCTCGCTCCCTCTTGAAGAGAGAACGGAAAAGTAAGGAGTCGGATGTACTCAGCAAGGGCAGGAGATGCGGTGCAGATGGTTCCACAAGCCATCTCGAAATCTTGCAAGTGCCGTATAGCGTCCTCTCCAGACATATCACTGTATTTGGGCAATATCTGGATCAGGGTGTGCTTCAACTGCCAATTCCCAGTGATATTGGGCAACACTATGCCCATAGGTCGGAGGTTCAGATTGTTTGGGAACATCATCTCCCGAAGGGTCCTATCGGCTGGATTGTCTTCTCCGGCCATATCACCCTCTTGGTTCCTGTTCAGCTGTGTCTCTTGTTCTGCCCAACGTCGTTCTCCATTGTTTCGGTGTGCGGTCCTTTCGATCTCGGGATCAAACAATAATAGCTCCTTGTGACATGCACTCCTAGTACAACTCATACACAAACGTTAAGGCAAAACTCACACAAAATTTCGCAAAAGAAATTACTAGCGCACTCAGTTCCCCGGCAACGGCGCCAATTTGATGAAGCCGTCGTTTGAGCTTTGCGCAAATAAAATATCATGTGCCCACAACTAGACTAGCTAGTGGTAAGTCTAGAGTCGAATCCACAGGGAACTGAGCAGTAACTCCTCCTGCAAGGGTGTCACTATAAAGGGTTTGTATTCTGCAGTGTTCTGCCCACAACGAGCTTATGGGCAGAACGGGGTTTCCAACTTAAACTGAAATAACAAAGGTAAATAAATCAAATAACAAAACAATTCTGACTTGGGTTCGAATCACTAAACATGAATTAACACTCGATCATTGGTGCAAAGAATAATCACTATATTCGCATACCAGTGGTTATAGGCAAAAGAATTGTTGTGCCCCTATTGTCACTTGTCACGCACACAAAAACCCCTTGCCCAATCTATCCTTTCAGTTTATGATCCCTTAGAAGGGTCAGCTAATGGAAATCAACTACCCCGGGCAACATCCACGCTCTCTGCGATGGTCTATCGCTAGTTGTGCTTTGCCCAGAATGCTTTAAGATCTAGATAGACCCACTTGACTCTTACGCCGATATTTCACAGCAGTCACGGCTCCAACACCAGTTGTACTATTTTGGAGGTCGATGGCAACTCGCCTTATGCCCAAAGTATTACTTGTGGTCAGAACTCCCTAGTTAACTAGTGACCAATTAATTAACCAAGTTGTTTCAACCTTTTTGGAATCAAACCTAGTGTATCGGGAATATGCTCATACAGTTATTATGCCCAAATTAGACCTCTCGAGTTTATTCATTCATGCTTAGATCATCTTCCCCAACTCAGAATATAAACTTAGCCAAACATAAAGTAAATAACACAAGCAAAAGATATAAAGGAAAACATAAAGTAAAAACTGAAATAGAAACTTACTGAAGACAGAAGGGTACTTACGGCCAAAAGTGCCGCAGAAAGCATGAACAGAAAATTAAACAGCTATACCCATAAGGGGCGACTACTCCTACCTAACTATGGAAAGTAAAACTACAGCAACGGTCTCTCAAAATTCGTGTTCCCTCTCTCTTCTCTCCTGCGCGCTCCTGCGCTCTCCCCTCTAATGATTCACAGCCATGCGGTATTTATAGGAGTAACTAGGGCAACAAGGCCCAACCCATGACGTGCGGCCGGATCCATGCAAGCATGGAGATGCTTATCCTTTTTCAGACCTAATCTTCATGAAGATATGTTTCCTTTTGGATAAGGCTGTGGTTTGGCCTCATCGGTCTCTTTTGGATAGCTGCCGCCTTCCGCCCTTTTCGGACTCCTGGAGTGCTCGGAGTAGTCTTCTGCTTGGCTGACTTGGCTGCTCTGGCGTCCAGAGGAATCACTTCCCCGCTGGCGGTAAGAGGAAAGACTTCCGCGCTGGTGTCCAGAGGAATCGTCTCCGCTCTGTCTTCTAGAGGAATTGTCTCCGCTCTGGCTTCCAGAGGAATCGTCTCCGCTCTGGCTTCCAGAGGAATCGTCTCCGCTCTGTCTTCCAGAGGAATCGTCTCCGCTCTGGCTTTTGTGACTCCTTTGGCCCTTTGATTCCTCTGGTAAAGCTGACTCCGCTGGCGCTTGATTTCTCTGGCAAAGCCGACGCCTCTGCCCTGGCAGACTCCTCTGCCCTGGCACCATGATTCCTCTGGCAGCTTGACTTCTCTGCCCTGGCCGACTCCTCTGGCAGCTTGACTTCTCTGCCCTGGCCGACTCCTCTGCGCTGGCAGACTCCTTATGCCTTAAAAGCACCTTCTGCCCAAAGAACGGGCCTACCCTGGAACAACGCCCTCCCAAGCGACTGACTCTAGCAAAACAAAGGAAAAAAACTCTATCTAGACCTAAAACAGACAAGAAAAACGAGCACAAACATGGGCTCATCATCCTCATGGTCAACAATCTCCACAAGAGAACAGATATGCATTGAAGAGTTAGAAATAACAGGCTTTTTATTAAAAACAGAGAATGTTACCGCTCTACCATATCCGGCCATGCTCAACATTCCAGAAGCTACATCAATGCGCGTCTGGGTAGTAGCCATAAAAGGCCGACCAAGTAGAACAAGTTTCCTATTCTTTCCTATAATGCCTTGCCCTGCCTCGAGCACAACAAAATCAGCTAGCACTGTGATTCCTCTCACCATGACTTCAACATCTTTTAACAGACCACGAGTGCTACAATGTGCTCCATCAGCAAGTTGAAGTCTTGTTTTCGTGCTTTTAAGCTCCTCTTCCTTCCTGCCCAATTTCTGAAAAATAGCATACGGCATCAAATTGACTGCCGCACCCAAGTATAACATGCCCGTGAATTCTCCAGCTTGACCCAAACCAATACCAATAATGAAACTCCCTGGATCTTCTTGCTTCGGTAAAGGTTGGGTTGGATCAAAACTTGATGGTGGCAGAGGTGGGCTGGGCTTCGGTGGTTGATATGGCGTATTGGATTTATGAAGTTTTTGCTCTAGCCTTATCAACTCTGGCGCTCTCCTCTGCTCTGTCATCCTTCTCCTCTGCTCTGGCTGCCGAGTCAGAGCTGACTCTCTCCGCTGCTCTGGCTGTCGAGCCAGAGCTGGCTCTCTCCTCTGCTCTGGCTGCCAAGCCAGAGCTGACTGCCTCCTCGCCAGAGCTAGCACTTGATGAGTTTGGCTCTGCTGCTGCTGTAGATGGTCCAGCGCACCCGACAGTTGCCCTATGGTGGTCTCAAGGCGTTTGATAGTGGCAGCCTGAGACTCCATACTTTGCTTGGTCATCTCAAAGTTTTGCTTACTAACCTCCATAAAAGCCTGCAACGTATCCTCCAGAGATTGTTTTTGAGTTTGAATTTGCTATGCACTCTGGAATTGATTGCGCTGAACGTTTTGCATAGGGGCAGGGGACGGTTCCATTCTTCCCATCTTCATTTGCTGCACATCTCGCATTATTGAGGCCAATTGTTTCTGCATCTCAAATTGATTCGTCACAGCGTTGGCCTCAACTTTCTTTCCACGGACCAACTTTTGTTGAGAGCTCTCTGCTAATGTTTTGAATATCTCCTTAAGCTCTGCAGCAGTCTTCCGAGCTATGTTCCCTCCTGCGGTGCTGTCCACCATAAATTGGGCAGTTTGCACTAACCCATCGTAGAAAACTTGCATCAACATCACATTGGGGAGTTGATGTTGCGGGCACTGGCGGA
Organism: Salvia miltiorrhiza; assembly: GCF_028751815.1. Taxonomy (NCBI): domain Eukaryota; kingdom Viridiplantae; phylum Streptophyta; class Magnoliopsida; order Lamiales; family Lamiaceae; genus Salvia; species Salvia miltiorrhiza. The sequence goes on along the minus strand of NC_080389.1, from coordinate 27,881,905 downwards.
GGAGTTCTTGGAATCTTTCCCAAGCTTCATGAAAGGGCTCGTCCATTCCTTGGGTGAATTCCATGATTTGAGTCCTGAGCTCCTGAGTCTTGTGGCTGGGATAGTATTTTAGCATGAACTTCTCACAAGCTTCTCCCCAAGTGGTGATAGAGTTGGGCGGCAAAGTTAGCATCCATGTTCTCGCCCGATCTTTAAGTGCATAGGGGAAGCACTTGAGCTTAAGTTGGTCCTTCGTGAGACTCAGCAAGGGAATGGTTTGAACTTATGTGCAAAAATTGCGCATGAATTGCAGGGCATCCTCACTCGGCATCCCGTGAAACACCGGCAGCAAACTTGAGTCATTTGGTTTGAGAATGTAGTTTCTCACGGCGGCAGGGAGCACGATCGCTGAAGTGTTTGTGTCTCCAATTACAGGCCTGGTGAAATCTCCCATGTACTCCATGTTCTGAGCCATCTCTTCTTTGTTTGTGTTCTGCTCTACTCGGTCAGAGCTGGCTTCAGAGTGCGCCTCAGAATCAGAGTCAGAGTATAACACGTCTGCTCTGGTATGTGTGCGAGTGTTATCCAGCGGGGAAGTTAGTTTTCTTTTTAGACTACGGTGTCCCTGCATACACAACACTTAACACACGGATTAAACGCACCGGGTGGGAGGAAAAGAAAAGTAAAAAAACAAAAACGTAAAGTAAAGAAATAAGAAAAACGGAAAGAAAAGTGACACAACTAAAACGCCTAAAACCTTCCCCGGCAAAGGCGCCAAAATTTTGACTCAACTAGAAACACCTCTAGATTGACTTGCAATAGGACAAGGACACTCTAGCAGTGGTAAGTTAACCCAATGTCGTCTCTCAAGGAAGATCTTAAAGGGCTTTTAATTATGTCACAAGAAAACGGTAAACTAGGGATTGAAAGCTGTAAAATTATCTAAAGCTGGGAAAATAAACTTAACTAGAAACTTAAACTAAAGAGTTATCAAGGCATGAAAAAGAATTATTAACTAATGCTTGTAATTTAAACTTAACTAAAAACTTAATCTTAAAATTATCTAGGCGTGAAACTATTAAACCCTAGGCAAGAATTAAATGAACTTAAAGTAAAGAATTAACTAGGCAAATTGAATTTAAATAACTTTAATTAAAACTTCCAATCTAATCTAACTAGGCAGAAACTAAATTGCATAATTTAAAGAAAGCATCATAAAAAACGCATAAGTAAATTTGCAGAATTTAAAGAAAGCATAAGTAAAAGCAAATAAATAAACTTGATTAAAGAAATACCGTAAATCGTCTCGAGAAGTAATCTGTCACGTAATTACAACTCTAAACGGGAACTAATCTAAAACATGAATTTAAAGAACTATAAACTAAACTAACTAGAACAGAAATCGAAACTAACACTAGAAAAGTAGTAAACCTAAGCTTTAGCTAACTTGGCGGAACTAAAGATTAGGGCAAGGATCATCTAACTAAGTGCCGGAGGCAAGAGGATTGATTTTACAATGAAAACTAAGCCCTATTTATAGACCTTAAATCCCTATGGATCACCATGGAAGTTGCCATGCAAAGCTGGACTCTAAAAGGAATAGAATCGTGCAAAGGAAGGTAAGTCCAGCTGTGACGCGCGTTGCAAGTCATCTCCATTCTGGCCGAATTCACAGCTCTCGCCAGAGGAACGGCTTCCGCTCTGGCTCTTTGTTTCTCTGACTGGTGATTCCGCTGGAGCTTATGATTCCTCTGGCGCTTTCGATTCCTCTGGCGCTTTCGATTCCTCTGGCGCTTACTCTCGGTTTCTCTGCCCTGACTTCGCTGCTCTGGCGATGACTTCGCTGCACTGGCGATGACTTCGCTGCTCTGGCATGCGCATTTCTCTGGCGAGTGATTTCAGCAGCGAAGTGATTTCTCTAGATTCCCATTTCGCTGCTCTGGCATGCGGGGCTTCGCTTCTCTGACGTGCCAGAGTATGCATAAAAACACGATTCTTAGCCCAAACTCTCCAAAATTTGCATTCTTCATTTCAAAATCCTAAATCTCCTGCAAAACATAAAATACACCATAAAACGCACCAATTTCCAGAAGATTATCTTAAAATAAAGCTCATGCAAACCCCAAAATTTAGAACAATTACGCATAAATCAGAAAAACAAGAAGCAGTCAAAGGAACCAGCGGAACTCAAACCAGAAGACTTCTTCAGTCAATATGCTCTATTAACTGAAAGATTCAACATGATGGAATCTAAATTCCGCAAATACAGGAAGTTCCACAAGCAGCACTACAAAGGAAAAGAAAGAGAAAGCAAGTCCAGATATTCCACTGACAGAAGCGGAGAAAGAAAGTCAACCGCTATTGATCTAAAAGATGTGGAATGCTATGGATGCAAGAAGAAAGGGCACTATCGATCTGAATGCCCTCAAGTGTCGCAGTCTGAGCACAAAGAGATGAAAGCTAGGAGAGAACACAAATATGCGAAGAAGAAAGCGATGGTTGCTGACGATGCAGGATCTTCCGAATATGCATCAGAATCATCTGCCTTCAACTCCACCAGCTCAAATGATGAGAGCCAAGCCCTGATGGCCAACAACACCGAAAGCGTGGCCGACAACAGCTACGACAACAGAATGAATGGGCCAGAGGTAAACTCTTACTCAAAAACTCCTTATACTGATAACTCTTTGTTGTTTACAGGAGACTACTCAGAATTTGGAGATAGCTCAGTCGATGAAACTGAAGAGTACGATCAGCTCATGACTGATCACTGTCAGTTAAGGAAAATGTTCGAAGATCTTCTCATGCAGAATCAGAAAATAGAAAAGGAGATCAATGAAGAACGAATCAAGAATCAGACGATCATCTACTTTCCAGACGAAACCTGTCTTGATGGACTGATCAAGGAGAATAATCGACTGGAAGAAAAGCTCATAATTTCTACATCAGAATGTGATAGAGGATCTCATGAAATTAAAAGGCTCACTCACAAATTGGAGAAAACAGTCAAAGACTGTATGACGAAATCTCCCATGATGACTAACTTTCCTTCAAAAGCTCTTGTGGAAAGCATCGGAGGAAAGGTGGTTCCTGCCGACAAAGGAAATAATATCATGATCAAAAAAGTGACTGACACATATGAAGACAACACTTCAGAAGAGTCTAAGGATCATGATATTGAAGAAATTCAGAAACGAAAACTGATGGAAAGAAGAAATGTTCCTCCTCCTCAAAGCTACAGACGAGCTAAGGAGACCCCCAACCAGTTGATCCTACTAAGAAGACTGGAAAGAAGATTTCAGTCAAAATATGGGGAAGAAACGTCAGAACTAAAACGACAACTTGTCAACGGAGCACAGAAGCAGAGTCTTCCTCACCAATCCAGGGGGAAGAACAACAGAAACAATCAAAAATTGAAATCAATTCAGTTCCGAAGAGAACAACAACCATGGAGACAAATCAGTGATAAGTCCAGACGAGCTAAAGATTATCCACATAAGCATGCAAATGGACATCAGAAGACTCATGTTCCACAACATCAGTCAAGTCTCCATCAGTCGAGGATAACTCACGTATCTCAAAGGAGATACTCAATGGAGCAAAGGAGACCTCAATACTTCACCAAACAAAGCTTCTACAAAAGCGAGGCTCCTAAAAGGAAAGCTCAACAGGAGAAAGCTCATGTGCCAACTGAAGCACCAACCACTTCAGTCAGACAACCAGTTAAGCGCAAAAGATCAGCACCAAGACCAGTTCTGAAGCAGATATGGGTTCCAAAAGGAACACGAGCTAACAATGAAGGACCCAAACCTTGATTGGGTACCTAAATTAACTCTTCCTTGCAGGGCAAAAATAGGAAACACAAAAAGAAGGAAGAAGTTAAAGCCTCGATCAGAACATGGTACCTGGATAGCGGCTGCTCGAAGCACAAGACAGGCTACAAAGAATATCTCACTCAATATGTTGAGAAAGTTGGATCACAAGTTGCATTCGGAGATAACTCAATCGGCGAAACAAAAGGCTATGGTGTACTCGACATGGGTAACGCCAATATCAGTAATGTTAGCTATATTTCTGGACTAAAACATAATTCGTTGTCTGTGAGTCAATTTTGTGATAGCGGATTCGCAGTGAAGATCAAGAAAGATGAATTCACTGTTAGAAACAGTCTGAAGAAGGTGGTTCTGAGAGGGATCAGACAAGAAAGTCTCTACATCGTATCATGGGAAGATAGCCCTCCTGAAACCTGTCTTATCAGCAAAAGCAACTCAGAGCTCAACTGGCTGTGGCACAGAAGACTCAACTACCTCAACTTCAAAACGATCAACAAACTTGCTAAGCACCAACTGGTAGAGGGCCTACCCTCTATTGTGTTCCAGAAGAAGCAAGAATGTGAAGCATGTCAAAGAGGAAAACAAACTAGGACGTCATTCAAGTTAAAATCAGGACACTCCTCTGGAAGAATTCTCCAACTACTTCACATGGATCTGTTTGGCCCAATCTCTCCCAGAAGTTACAACAGTAGAAAATATACCTTAGTTGTCGTAGATGACTATTCTCGGTATACTTGGGTCATATTTCTCTACAACAAGAGGGAGACACTGTTAGAATTGCCAAAGCTGCTGAAAAGACTAAGCGTTTAAAACGAAGTCAACATCATCAGCATTAGATCAGATCGAGGGACTGAATTCCTCAATGCCGTCATTCGTGACTACTGCAAAGAATGAGGAATCAGTCATCAAACTTCTGCAGCATGAATTCCTCAGCAAAACGGAGTAGCAGAAAGAAGAAACAGGTCTTTGAAGGAAGCAACAAGGACAATGCTATCCGAATCAAAACTCCCTTTGAAGTTTTGGGCTGAAGCAGTTAAGAATGCCAGCTAGACACAAAATCGCTCCTTCCTCACTCAAAAACATGGGAAAACTCCATACGAGCTATGGAAGAACATGAAACCTTGAATCTCATACTTTCATGTTGAGTTCAAAAAGTGTTTCCTTCACAACAATGGCAAAAGGAAGTTAAACACATTCGATAGCTAGGCTAATCTAGGAATTTTTCTTGGATACTCTAGAACTGAACGATCCAGCAAAACTTATCGAGTGTTTAACTCTCAAACTCTGTGTGTAGAAGAAACACCACATGTTATTTTTGACGAGTCTACTGATGATTTCAGGATACAGGAAACTGAAAGAAGTGCTGAGAACACTGAAGTTTCCAGAACTGAAATGAAAAGCACCGAACCCTCTACAGTTTTGGTGTGGGGACCAGGAAAAGAAGAGGATACTAAAAAACTTTAGTATCAGAAGATCAGCTAAAGGTCTGAAGATCCGACTGGAGTTACTGCAGATGGCATCAGTCAAGGGGGAACGCCGACAGTCGAAGAACAAGTTGAACCTGCTGCAGCAACACCAGTTCAACACTCCCCTGCTCAAGATACTATTGAAGGACTCAGAACTATTCTGACTGAAGAACCTCCACCCTCACCAAAAGAAAACAAGAAGTATCGAAGATGGTCTGAACTCCACTCAAAGGAGAACATCATCGGCGAACCATCAGACGGTGTGAAGACTCGAAGATCAATGTGCAACCTCGTCTGCGACATAAACTAAAACTGCATCAATGAAGATAAGAACTTTAGCTGTTTCTTATCATCTACAGAGCCCAAGGACATTGAAGAAGCTCTAAAGTCTACTCAATGGGTCATCGCAATGCAAGAAGAACTCAATAAATTCAATCGAAATTCAGTTTGGGAACTGGTGGATCGACCAGACAATGCAAAAGTGATTGGCTTGAAATGGATTTTCAAAAATAAGAAAGACGAAGAAGGTCACGTGGTGAGAAACAAAGCAAGGCTAGTAGCCAAAGGGTACAGTCAAGAAGAAGGAATCGACTACGATGAAACCTTTGCACCTGTTGCAAGACTGGAAGAAGTCAGGCTCTTCTTAGCCTTTGCCGCTTACAAAGGATTCAAAGTACACCAAATGGATGTGAAGTGCGCATTTCTCAATGGAGTGCTCACCGATGAAGTCTATGTGGAACAACCTCCGGGTTTCGAGATTGCTAGACCAGAAAAAATGTACAAGCTAAAGAAAGCGCTCTATGGATTGAAACAAGCTCCAAGAGCATGGTATGATACTCTTTCTGAGTATCTAGTAGAACAAGAGTTCAAGAAAGGATCTGTTGACAGAACCTTGTTCACTCTAAAAGAAGGAGAAGATCTCCTACTTGTTCAAATTTATGTCGATGACATAATCTTCGGATCTAAATCCGATCGCATGTGCAAGAAGTTTGCTGATATTATGACTAAGAAGTTTCGGATGTCCATGATGGGTGAAATGAATTTCTTTCTTGGACTACAAAGTCAAGCAGACCAGCGAATGAATACTGATTAATTAGTCGAAGTACGCCAAGGAACTGATCGCCAAGTTTGGTATTCAGCCCATGAAATCAGTCAAGATTCCAATGAACACAAACTGGAAGGTAGATCCAGGATCGGAAGGAAAATCTGTATCTTCAACCAAATATAGAGAAATCATTGGGTCATTACTGTATTTAACCGCCAGCAGACCAGATATCGCGTACGCAGTCGGGGTATGTGCAAGATATCAGTCGGATCCAAAGAAAGCTCATATGGATGCAGCAAAATGAATTTTGCGATATCTCAAAGGCACACCCAACTTAGAATTGTGGTATCCAGCTGACGACGACTTCAAGCTCTTCGGATACTCAGACTCTGATTTTTTCAGGATGCAAAATTGATCGCAAATCAACTTCGGGAACTTGTCAATTCCTAGGTGACTCAACTAGAACACCTCTAGATTGAATTTCAATAGGACAAGGACACTCTAGCAGTGGTAAGCTAACCCAATGTCGTCTCTCAATGAAGATCTTTAAGGGAAATTAATTATGTCACGAGAAAACGGTAAACTTTGGATTGAAAACAGTAAAATTAACTAACACTTGGAATTTAAACTTAACTAGAAACTTAAACTTAAGAATTAACTAGGCGAAAAGGAATTAACTAATGCTTGTAAATTAAACTTAACTAAAACTTAATCTTAAAATTATCTAGGCGAAATAAACAATAAAACCCTAGGCAAAATTAAACGCATTAAAGTAAAGGTAACTTGGAAGTTAAATGCGAATGAACTAAAAATTTAAAGACTTGTAAATTAAAGGCTTCTAATCTAATGAGCATAAACTAAATTGCATAATTTAAAGGAAATCATTAAAAAGCATAATTTTTTTTTTTAATTTGTTACAACCAAAGAAAGGAAAAAACCCACTCACACTCTAGCTCCTAAGGTGACTCGAACCCCCGACCTATTGGTTGGAGGACATTAAAAAGCATAATTGAAATTGCATAATTTAAAGTGCAGATTTTAAATTGCATAATCTAAAGAAACGCATAAACATGAAAGCAAGTAAATTAAATTAAATACTGAAATATCGTAAAATGTCTCGAGAAGCAACCTGTCACGAGATTACAACTCTAAACGTGAACTAACTAAAACTTGAATTGAAAGAACTATAATAAACTAACTAAGAACATAAATCGAAACTAAGAACTATGAAAGCAATAAAAACCTAAACTTTAACTACCTAGGCGGAAACTAAAGATTATGGCAAAGATTAAATCTAACTAAGTGCCGGAGGCAGAGGATTGATCTCTTGATTCACGTTCAAGCCTCCTTTTATAGACTTCAATCCAATCCTAATCATCATCAAACTCACGTTGTAAAACTAGACTTTCATAGAATTGTGCATTCAAAGGTAAGTCCAGCTGTATCGTGCTCTGCAAGTTATCTCAACTCTGGCGAAGATTGGCTAACTCTGGAAATTTGGCTCTGGAAAGGTATGACAGAGCTGAAAGTCAGCTCTGGAAAGTTCAGATCTAGCGAATATGGCAAAGCTGAAAGTCAGCTCTGTAAAGTTCACCTCTATAAAGTTCAGCTCTGAATATGTTGACTTTGTCGATCTTTAGCTCTGCTCTGCCGAGTTTACTCTGGCGCGTAAGTTAGCTCTGATGATTTAGCTCTGCTATGTCGAGTTTAGCTATGCTCTGATAAGTTTGTTCTGCTCTGGAGATTTCAGCACTGATAGTGAAGTTCAGCTATGGAGATTTCAGCTCTGACTATGAAGTCAGCTCTCCTCTGGTACAGAGCTATCCGCGCAGTTCTGCTCTGCACTGCTCTGCTGCGGGCTTTTCTACTCTGGCGCGGGCTTTTTAGCTTTGGACACCAGATTGCGTCTACAAACGCCATTCTAACCCAAAATCTCCAAAATTACACTCTTCCATCTATAAAACCTAAATCTCCTGTAAAACATAAAACAAACCCATAAACGCACCAATTTCCAGAATATTTAACTTAAAATACGCACATGCAAACCCCTAAAATAAGAACAATTAAGCATAAATCACTAGGCAACAAACTTATCTCTTGGTTTTCAAAGAAACAGACTTCAGTCGCCACTTCTACAACTGAAGCTGAATATGTTGCTGCGGGAAGCTGTTGTTCACAACTCCTATGGCTAGTCCAACAACTGAAGGACTATGCGATCGAAGAAAAGGAAGTCCCAATCTTTTGCGACAGCTCCAGTACTATTGCAATCTCATAGAATCCAGCTCCAAAGGACATTCTGGAAACTAGACATTTCAAGTGTCATTCTCCAATTTGAATCGAATGAAACAGAGTTCAAACGAGCAAGATATGCCCACTCAAAGATGGGTACTTAACAAGCAAAAATCTGGAAATTTCAGATTTCCAGATTAGAACCAAGTCAGTGGGCCTTCTTTAAAATTTCATATCTCCCATTACAAAAGGCCACTGGGAACTCCAAGGGTCAATCCGAATACTAGGGAGAGAGTTTAACACTCTCCAGTTGGATTTACCCCATAAAGGTTCATGGTTTAGGAGATATTAACACTCAAAGTTCAGTGCACAAAAAGAGTTCAAGTTCGGCAGATTCAAAATTTAAATCAGAAAAATCACTTTAGGCTTCATCAAAAATTCTAAAAATGAACAAATAAGTTCCAAACATATCAATGAATATTCAGAAGAAAAATGGGCTGGAGAATCAAAGATTTAGGTTGGCCTTTGCCACCTCAAAGTCGTAAGTTTGTAAAACCTACTGGATGGTACAAAGAATAAGAACTAGATTTCAAGAATTTATACCGGTTGTTGTCCTTACTCAAAAATGGTGAGGCCGATACCAAGAGAAATATACAGGAGTCTAGAGTGACATATTCAAGTTTCAAAGGTTTTCACCGATTGAAACTTGACTTATGGCCTCCCAAAACTTGTTTACCAGAAATGTATTCCAGACAGGCAGTAATGTTCAAAAATTCATAAATAAATCATACAAGCTCCAAATATTCTGAAATTTTACCATATTATACAAAACATATTAAAGACGATACGCAATTAATTTGGGAATTTTTGGGAACATTTTGGATGGCTGGAATCGCCTTGCAAAACACTGCCAGAGCAGTGTAGTTATGGCAGATTCGCTGCTTTACCTCATGCACGGTTTTTCACCCAATAAACTATACCAAAATAAACATTCAAAACCATAAAACATATCCTCACATAAAATAGCACACATATGTGTAAAAATCCATGGCCATAAAGTATTTTCAGTTGAGAAAATCAAAGAAAACTCACCCTAGAAGCACAACCTGCACTCTAACTTTACGCCCTAGTTTTCCCACGCTTTCCCTTGCTGTGATACTTCTCTTGGGGCTTCAAGGGCTTCTATGGAGTGTGATAATGGTGGGAGAAAAGTTTTGGAAGTGGGGGAAGGGAGGAGGGACGAAAATGGAGAGGGGTGGATGTGGAGTTAGGACTTTAGGCTTTCTAGAGAGAGTTAAAGAGTATGGAGGAAGTTGCATCAGCCAACTCTTTTTTTTTTTGATGAAAAAAAAAGAGTTGGCTGATGCACGAAATTATGAGGTCTAAGGGGGTAGGGTGGCTGCCACCAATGCATGGGTGCATTGGTTGTGAGGCTCTTGCACTTCCCATGAATTTTGGTAGTCCCAATACATGCAATGATCTCCCTTGTCCCCATTTGAATTTAAAATGGTGGCTGATGTATTGAGGGGATTATGGGGCTGAAATGGGCTGCATTTGGGCTCTAAAATAGGGCCTTAAAATCGGTCCAAGCCTCTCTAAAAATCAGCCCACCTTTGGCCCTCTTTACGGGCCCGTAATCGCTCAAACCCAACTTAAACAAACTCGTATTAGAAATAAATATGCACTTTGCTTTCATACTTTGAAATAAAAATAAATATACATATTTATTGAAATCAACATCACACGGAAAAATAAAATAATCATCTTCTTATTTACCGTCTTTCTTAAGAGAAAACCTAGGCATCAAGACTCATTAAATCATCGCTAGGATAATTATCCTTTTTAACCGGGAATTAGGGACCTATCATATCCTAATAATATCAATAGGATCATATGAAACCTTGGATCGAAAATTTGGGGTATTACAGTTTTGGCCTCATCAAATAGGGGGAAATTGTTGGGAACTTAATTAAATATCCTAATCCTAGTTTTGATGATATCAAAATCAATAGGTTTCAATTGTAATAGACTAGAATTGTTCGAACTCAAGTGTTAGTGTTCTTTCTCTAGTTTAGTTACTGTTCTGAAGACTAAAGACTAAAGAACGAAGGACTGAAGACTGAAGACTGAAGATGCCGATTGATGTAACAATTAAGGTAAAGTCCAATATTGACATTTGACTTATCAGTCAAAGGATTAGTTTCGACTGATTACTTAATGCGCGCCACGTGGATTCAGCGGACTGATACTAAAGTTAAGTATCAGTTAAACATTCTTCCTCGGACTGAACCTCCAACGTTCAAAGGAAGCTACGCACTCCAGAAGTACAGCCGCATTAAATGCAGAGATTTCAGGATCGTCCTTTATCTGCATAAGCCATTCATTTTTCAGTGATTACCTTTTCAGAGATGTCACATCTCCTGTTAGGTCTGGAGGGTCTCGAATAGGTGTATGGGGGAGGGGGAATACACCTATGGGCTATTTTTCTTTCCTCAAACTGAGGGATCTCAAGATAGAGATCAAAACGAAACTTTACACGCAAACTATGACACATGTTAACTGTAAGGAGTTTTAACCAAACAAGGTTGACGACTGATACTGAAAGCTCTTCAGTAAGGAGTTATCAGTTAAGTTACTTGAACTTAACTTATGCACATAAGGGCTTCAGTCGAGTTTGCTAAAACAGAGATGATAACACTCTTCCTGACTATCAGAAGATAGATCAGTCAGACTGATATCATACGCAGCGGAAATAAACTTAGTTTCGTAATAGCCTCGGTTGAGCACGTTGTTAGTCTTAGGTTTCTCTTTGCTGTTATTCAATATTCAGTTTATCAATTGAAACAACACAAGTAAGAATGTAAAACTGAAAGTTGTAAATAACACAGAGACTTTTACGTGGTTCAAAAAAACCATTTCCTACATCCACGGTCGGTTGATCAGACCAACAATCCACTCTGCAAGTGTTTAACAGGTGCACTGCAAACTAAACCGTGTGTTTGCCGGGTGCACACAACCGTACCATTGAAGAAACCATTTCTTCAGTACCCACACTTCACTCGTGTCGAATTTCTCTCGCTTAGCACAACCCGCGCTAAGACTTCTCAGAGTCAAAGTACCTTCCTGAACTCCGAATCACTCAAACACTCTACTCTTTCTTCTTGAAAGGAGGTTTGAACGGTTGCCAACTATACTTCAAAGAACAAGTTCTTTGGAGCAAGTTTGACCTTCGCTTATGGGTAAACAGAGGTTTGCCTAAGGTCTAAGAGAATGTATGTAATCAGCAGTGACTGATTTTGGCTTTGGAATTCTCTTCTTCGATTCAAGCTTTGGGGAGGTTAAGCTTTAGGCTGAGTAGCGATTTTGGCAGAGCTTCAGCTTATGTCGTTGAATTGGTGAAGATTGAAGTTGATCCTCGAGCGCTATTTATTGGAGAGGTCTTGAATAGATCCGTTGGCGGAGAACGTCTTCAAGATTTCTTCCGTTGGAGAGCATTTCGAATTTGGGATGAGGCTTCAATCTTCGAGGTTCCTTGTTTGGTGGAAACGGCTCTCTTAAAGGACAGGAGATGTGACGTCTCTAATAAAGTAGCCACCAAATAGGAATGACCTCTGCAGAGATAAGGAGATCCTAAGATCTCTGCATTTAATGCGGTTGTACTTTTGTGAGTACGTGGCTTCCTTTGAACGTTGGAAGTTCAGTCCGAGGAAGAAGGTTTAACTGATACTTGACTTTAGTATCAGTCCATTGAGTCCACGCGGCACACATTAAGTAATCAATTTCGAACTGATTCTTCAACTGATACTTCAGTTGGTATTTTCAGTCTTCAGTCTTCAGTCCTTCGTCCTTCAGTCTTCAGTCTTCAGAACCGCAAGCTAAACTAGAAACGAACTCTAACACTTGAGTTCAAAACTGTTCTAGTCTATTACAATTAAGACCTATGCATTTTGGTATCATCAAAACAAGGATTAGGATATTCCACAAGGTTCCCAACAATTTTCCCCTTTTTGATGATGCCAAAACCATACAGCAGTTCTAGACAAACAAAAAGACTAAACTCACAGCACAAGCTCTAAAATTGGGGTGAATACAATTCCCCCTTAACAATAGAATCTAATAACTTGTACTTAGAGTTAAGAACGAAACAGTTCTAAAACAGAACAAGGAGAAGACATAAAAACATAATCAAAGCCTGGACAAAAAGTCATTGTCTTCAGGTTGAGATAAAAAAAAAAGTTCTTTTCATTAAAGTAAGACTGATAAGCCATCAGTCGAGGTACAGGGCAAGACTTACATTGGAGTAAAAAGAAAAACAAAAACAACATGGGAAACTACTGGACTCCAGCAGTCTGCTTCGCTGCGCCTTGAACTTCTTGATCTTCATCTTCTGTCTTCAGTCTTCATGTTCCTAAGCTTGTTCCACTCTAACTTGTTTTCCGTTGATTTGAAGTCTTTACTGGAACGTCATCCTTACAACTTCTGGTGATCCTTTTGCTATCCCATCTTCAGTCAAGAAAGAAGATGCAGGAAAAACCTTTGAGAAGGTTTTTCTCTGACTTCCAACTTTTCCCCCTTTTTGGCAACATCAAAAAGAGAGCTGATGATGGAGGCTATGATCGGATGGTACCCAAATCCTAGTCTCAGAAGCTCTTGAGAAGATTCGAGAATAGAAAGACGCCAGTGGAGAGGTGAGGTGAGGAGGGATACGGAGAAGTGGAGAAGGACGAGAGAAGAAGGCTGCCTTAGAGAGGGAGAAGGCTGCCTTGAAAGGTGAAGGAAGGGCTGGTGATGGAGAAAGAGAGCGATAAATGAAGAAGGGTGTGAGAAGGAAGAATCGAATCGGTGGTAGCTGAGAAGACTAACACCATCGATTCGCCAGCACTAAGTCTTTGAGGAATAGACCTTGTGTGGCTGAAGATGTCGGCCAACAACAAGATGAGTCTCGTTGTTTGTTGCAAGCTAGGGAGGAGTGCAATATCTGCGATAAGGAAGATCTCCTCCAGAAGCTGTGAAGCTTCTCGGCGCCAGGCATGAGGATGGAAGACACTCACTTCGCTGGATACAAGTGAGGGTAGAGCAAACTTTGACATCGGAGAGACGTTAAGATCTAGTAGAAGGGTCCAGTGAAGCCCAAGTATGTGAGCGTCATTCTCCCACTCCATGACTTTGCAGTTATTAATTTCTCCTTTCATCGGAACAAATTTTCTCTGCAACTTTGGAAAGATTGGAAATTTTTCTCACAGTGAAGGCTGTGGAGATTTGTTAGTTGATGTAGAAAAACTATTGAAGACATCATGGTATAAATAGACAAATTTTTACCAAGTAAGAAGATGAAAAGTTTTTCAAAAACTGTGCCTAAAATGTTTTTGAAGAAAAATTCACGTCCGCCGTCACTGCAGGGGACTGACGCATCAAAAAGGTGAGAGGTATCATTGCATTATGTCATGTCAATGAGGTTCTCAAGAAATTTGATCACAGAGGCAAAAAGGTTGGAAAGATTTTTAGAGAAGATCAGGACAAGTTCAATCAAATCCGATTTTCCTTTTAAAATACTTGTCCTTCTCGGATATTCCAATTTCCAACAATCAGTTAAAGGTTTTGAAAGAAACTGATCAGTAAGAGAAAGATTTTGAACTTAAAACACAAAGCTCTTAACTGAAATAACTGATTTTAAATAGTAAGTTTGAAAAATACTTACTGATCGACTGATCATCGTAGTCAGTCGATACCACTTGATCCTGGTTGATTCAACAGGATGACTTCTCTTCAGATGAGCGCTTGTCTTGAGCTTTCTACGTCAGTGGTCGTAGAACAGCAGTTGATTGACCACCAGTCAGCATGACTGTTTGAGAAAATCTTCAAGCACATCATCACTCTTCTGGGTTGATGAGGCCGATCTTTCCACACAGATCGTTGAACCTTTCTTCTGGAAGAGCTTTGGTCAGCAAGTCCGCTCTCTGAACAGCAGTTGGAATCCATTCAACAGAGATATTCTTCTTTTCGACGTGATCACGGATGAAGTGATGTCGAATGGCAATATGTTTGACTCTAGTGTGATGAACTGGATTCTGGGAGATTGCAATAGCACTGGAGCTGTCGCAATAGATTGGGACTTCCTTTTCATTTATCCCATAGTCCTTCAACTGTTGGACTAACCACAGGAGTTGTGAGCAGCAGCTTCCATCAGCAACATATTCAGCTTCAGTTGTGGAGGTGGCGACTGAAGTTTGCTTCTTTGAAAACCATGAGATGAGTTTGTTGCCTAGGAATTGACAGGTTCCGAAGGTTGATTTGCGATCAATTTTGCATCCTGCAAAATCCGAGTCTGAATATCCGATGAGCTTGAAGTCGTCGTCTGCTGGGTACCACAATCCTAAATTGGGTGTGCCTTTGAGATATCGTAGTATTCGCTTTGCTGCATCCAAATGAGATTCCTTTGGATCTGACTGATATCTTGCACAAACCCCGACTACATACGCGATATCTGGTCTGCTCGCAGTCAAATACAGTTGTAACACCCCGTATTTAGTTACCTTACAATAGTATCGAAATACTATCGAGAGTTAAAGACTAACGGACTATAGTCGTGAGGAAGTTATCGATGGATGGTGATATGAGTAAGATAGAGATGTTATGATAATTGAGAATTTCTATAGAGAGGATTAAGCCAGAATGACCATTAGATTAATGGCGAGTGATGATCTGTTTTTAATATGATAATTTGTGAGTTATTTGTTTAATGTTATATGATTTAGATGTTATGTGCGCACTTATGTTATTTGAGTCAGTATGATTTTCAAAATCTTGGCTTATATGATTTTATTGCCGTCGCACACCCCTACACTCACAATCTTATTTATAATTCCTTTTCCCACATGTGTGATTAGCCGGATGAGACTTGCTGATTAAGGGGAGACAATTCACTATTCACGCATTTAATACTTCTAATCCTTTGGGATAAGAATATTGTTAAAACCGAAGCGTCTCTCTCTCCGTCATTTCTCATCAGTCTCAGCCCTTCAACTTCTTCTCTCTCTCACGATTTTTCTCTCTCTCCTCCATTGGAGACTAAGCTCGAGGCTTCACCAGTCACAACTGAGACCAAATACTCCGCTAAATCGAGCATTAAACACTTTCCACGTTTGTTTCAAGAAAATTTGTTGAATTCTAACCGGAAGAAATCGAGAGAAGACGTCTTTTTCTTGAAACTCTTTGCGTAAGTGTTCTGTTTTTGGAGTCTAGACTTGTGTGAGAAGTATGTGGTGATTTATGTGAGTTTTAAGATGTTTTAAGCATGAGAAACTTCCCCTTCTTCCCTTTCTCTTCACTTTCGAAAAACTGGGTTCATCCCCTGTAAAAAAAATCCTTCTTTTCTTAAAACCAAGATGAAATGTGTTATATGTGTTGTTCTGTGTGTTATGTGATGTTTTGAGGTGATTAGCATGTGTTTTACAAAATTTAGTCTTGAGCATGAGTTTTTGCAAAACTGAGTCTGGAGATGGAGTTTTTACAAAATGAGTTTGATATGTGATTTTGGGAAAAATCTGTTAGTGAAGTCTTGTATGATGTTTTGGTGTGGAGTAAGGATGTATGAAGGAGTAAATGGTTTTGATGATTTTGAGTTTGTAGAGTTCTTGAGTGAGTTATGTTGATGCATGCTAAGTTTTGATGTTTTTGAGTGTTTGATGATTTTTGAGGATGACAAAGTTGACGAGTTTTTCGAGTTGCTCTTTAGGGCACTGTTCTGCCTTGAGCTTTGTTCTCGAACCGAGAAGTCATTTCTCGGGCATGCCAGAGAATTCGTTTTCCCACTGGCATGCCAGAGAAATCGTTTTCCCAAGTTTGCCAGGGAAGATGTTTTCCCGGGGTATCACAGAGAATTCATTTCCTCACTGCCCTGCCAGCGAGTCCTTTTCCTCAGAGTTCGATTCCTCTGAGTGTGATTCCTCTGAGCGTGATTCCTCTGAGCGCGATTCCTCTGGAGTTTGATTCCTCTGGAGTTCGATTCCTCTGGAGTTTGATTCCTCTGGAGTTCGATTCCTCTGACGATCGATTCCTCTGACGTTTGATTCCTCTGGCGACAGAGAGTTCGCCATTCCTCTGGCATTTCTCCGCTGCTCTGCCAGAGAGTTCATGTTTTTGCTGCCCGGGCAAGTTGATTCCTCTGCCCTGGCAAGCATTTCTCCGCTGTTTCGCCGAGCTACCCCGCTCTACTCGACTGAGTTTTTCCACTTTGACCACCGAGCATTCCTCTGCTCTGGTCCCCGAGTCAACTTGTCTGTTCACTTATGACTCGTTTTGTTAAGTGTTTATGCATGCTTATGTGCTTGATTGCTTTTAATCTAGCCTTGCATGTTATGTTTGTGAATAAGATTAGAATTTGTTTATCATAGAGTCGAGTGATTAGACGGAGATAAGCTGGAGAATAGATATGAGGAGTGTTTTATAAGATTAAGGTTAAGCTTTTTGTGAGGAAGTTTCTAACATATTCCTCGCAACTACAGAGACCAGCCGAGGACGTAAATAAAGATCTTTCCGAGGTACCACCTGCGCTACGCCAAGTTCCTACAGGTGGGCAGTATGTTGAGAATATGTTGAGTATGAAATCACCGAGTTTTCTAAAATGAATTATTGATGTTATGAGCTTATCAAATGTTGAGTTAAAATGATGTTTATGAACTGTTTGACTTGCCAATATTTCTAATGATGAACTTGTGTGTTACCCTCTACTGATGAGACGAATTCGGATCCTGCCACAAGCGGGGTTGTGTACACAGAGGATACTGTGAGCCGTCTTCGGGTCGGCCGGTCACGGTGCTTGAGAAGGAGGCCTACTTCTCAGTACCTTGATGATGATAATTTGTAGATGCGGTACATACTTGTTGATTATTTGTCTGCAGACACTTTTATATGATGTTTGATTATGAAAACTGCATACACAGCCTCTTTGACGTTAACTTAATTTTCTGTGTATTGCTGATGTTATGGCAAGCTTCAAACATATAGCTCTAAGAGCACTTTTCTTGTCTTTCGGTGCCTGCCCACTGAGTATTATGTACTCACGCCCTGCATATATTTCTAAATGTGCAGGTTAAGCATGGTCGGAGGATGGCATGGTGTTGGCAGGGATCGTTGTTTCGAGTGATCACCTTTTGATGCTTTTCCGCCTCTATGGCGGCATGATGTTTTTGAAGTCATTCTTGGCTTAGTTAAGAAATATACTCTCAGCTATATGTCTCCATACATATAGTTCGATCACCTTCTGTTGTGTAACTCTGTATATATTAGAATCCTTGTACATGTTTGAACTACGACCTTTTGTTTATGTTAACCCAAAATTCCGATGCTTGACCTTTATAGAAATGCCAATGTTTATAATCTAGAAGAATGTTAAAATTGTTACGAGTTGTTTACGCTTCCGCACAAAGACGAGATTAGTTTTCCAGCCTTCGTTTCCTACTTTCATTTAGTCGTATCGATACCCGATCTACGCTATCAATGGCTAGGCAGCGGGCTGCGACAACAGTAAAGATCCAATGATTTCTCTGTACTTCGTCGAAGAGATAGATTTTCCTTCTGAACCTGGATCAACTTTCCAGTTTGTATTCATTGGGATCTTGACTGATTTCATGTGCTGAATACCGAACTTGGCTATCAGTTCCTTGGCATACTTGGACTGACTGATCAGTATTCCTTCGCTGGTCTGCTTGACTTGCAATCCGAGAAAGAAATTCATTTCTCCCATCATGGACATCTGGAACTTGTTGGTCATGATGTCAGCAAACTTTTTGCACATGTGTTCGGATTTGGATCCGAAAATTATGTCATCGACATAAATCTGAACAAGCAAGAGATCTTCTCCTTCTTTGAGAGTGAACAACGTTCTGTCCAAAGATCCTTTCTTGAAACCTTGTTCAACAAGATACTCCGAGAGAGTATCATACCAGGCTCTTGGAACTTGCTTCAAGCCATAGAGCGCTTTCTTCAGCTTGTATACCTTTTCTGGTCCAGCAACCTCAAATCCTGGAGGTTGTTCCACGTCTACTTCATCGGTGAGCACTCCATTGAGAAATGCACACTTCACATCCATTTGGTGTACCTTGAAACCTTTGTGAGCTGTGAAGGCTAAGAAGAGTCTGACAGCTTCCAATCTGGCAACTGGAGCAAACGTTTCGTCGTAGTCGATTCCTTCTTCTTGACTGTATCCTTTTGCTACAAGCCTTGCTTTGTTTCTCACAATGTTTCCTTCTTCGTCTTTCTTGTTCTTGAAAATCTATTTCAAACCAATCACCTTTGCATCGTCCAGTCGATCCACAAGCTCCCAAACTGAATTCCAGTTGAATTCATTGAGTTCTTCTTGCATTGCGATGACCCATTGAGTGGACTTCAGAGCTTCTTCGACATTTTTAGTCTCTGTAGATGATAAGAAACAGCTGAAATTCTTATCTTCGTTGATGCAGTTCTGATTGATATCAAAGACGAGGTTGCACATTGATCTTCGAGTCATGACACCGTCAGATGGTTCTCCAATAATGTTATCCTTTGAATGGAGTTCAAACCATCTTCGATACTTCTTGATCTCTTCTGGTGATGGTGGGGCTTCTTCAGTCAGAATGGTTCTGAAGTGTTGAGCACCTTCTGGAGCAGGGGAGAGTTGAGCTGGAGCAGCTTCGGCACGTTCAACTCGATCTTCAACTGGAGTTCCCCCTTGACTGATGCCATCTGCATTGGCTCCAGTCTGAACTTCAGACCTTTGGCTGATCTTTTGATACTGAAGCTTCTCAGTATCTTCGTCTTTTCCTGGTCCCCATACCAAGATAGTAGAAGGCTCGGTGTTGTGGATTTCAGCTTTGGAAACTTCGGTGTTCTCAACACATCTTTCAGTTTCCTATTTCCTGAAATCATTTGTAGACTCATCAAAGACAACACGTGGTGTTTCTTCAACATAAAGAGTTTGAGAATTAAACACTCGATAGGCTTTGCTGGATCGATCTGTTCCAGAGTATCCAAGGAAGATTCCTGGATCAGCCTTGCTATCAAATGTGTTTAACCTCTTCTTTTCATTGTTGTGGATAAAGCACCTAGAACCGAAAGTATGAAAATAAGCAATTGAAGGCTTCCTGTTCATCCATAGTTCGTATGGAGTCTGTCCATGTCTTTGAGTGATGAAGGAGCGATTCTACGTGTAGCATGCGTTGTTGACTGCTTCAGCCTAAAACTTCAAGGGGAGTTTGTTGGATTTGTATACTGAAAGCAAGAACGTTTTATGCTTGTATACAATGTTTCCTAAGTTCACTATCTAATCTCCTATCTGATTGTGTTCATGATTGCATATGTATGTTCTTTATCTCTGTATAAGTAGGTTATATGGTGTGTTGTAGATCACAGAAGACCATATAATTGGAATAACCTTAAGAGATATAATATGATCACAGCCGAAATAACTCTAGGACAAGTTATTGGTTTAGGCTGCAGTATAGATGGAAGTAGTTTGTCTTGGCTACTTGTCTATACTGGTACGTCATTACGTATTGATAGGACCACAGTTTGAGATGTATTCTTCTATCTGACTTAAGTGAAGAATCAAGATCTCGGTGACTTATAAATCTTAATACTAATAAGTATTCAGATATATATATTAATTCGTATATCACTTTGACTTACTATGGGTGAAAGTTATATACTAACTCGAGTACTCTGTATCTTGGGTGATAGCGGTTAATATATGATATTTGATTATCTGTATTAGTACCCGTATCCGGTATAGGATAATGGCATCCCCTTAAGGAGCTCAATAAGGTTTATTGCGCTAAACCCTGCAGGTTGATTAAGTTCAGGCGCAATAATAAAGTTTGAGTGGTACTGCTTAAGGATTTATAAAGAGATTAATTAATTTAAGCTGTCAGAGCTCTAATTAATTAATGGATGTCGGATATTTTAAATACGGAGATTTAATAAGTCTAAATACAAGCCCCGACTCATCACCGGCAATAAAGGGGTAAGTCAGTATCGGTTCTCTAGTGGAATGAACTGATATTTATAAATTAATTATGGTCTGGGCTGACCATAGATAAATTAATTTATTTGAGGCCCATCTTTATTCCTTGTATCTGGTCCCTGGACTGGCCCAATGTCTCCTAGCCCTAGAAGGAGAGAAAGACGCCTACTACACTTATTCTGTGCCCACACGTATTTAATTTTATTTAAATACAGCTGTCAGCTCTCAGGAAAATACACTGATAAAATATTAGGGTTTTGAGAGCTGTGGGGCGCAGGGAAGAAAAACGTGTGGGACTTATTTCTCTCTTGGGACTTTCATAGATCGTTGTCCATCCAACGGTGAAAGCTGAGCGGGATACAGTCGAGAAGATCAGAGCTGGAGTCAGATTTTCGCAGGAAACCAAGTTCTGGCAGTCTCCGTAAAACGGCCATAACTTCCTCCACAGAACTCCGATTCAGACGAATCAGGCGGCCACGGAAAGCTCTCTCGAAGACGAAGAAGTCGTATTTCTGGGAGAAATACGATTTGAGGACGTTTGAGGCTTCAAACGAAGGCTTGAAGCTGACTGGTCTGTTCAGATGCGAATCTGCGAATTCTTCTGAATTCTTCAGGTATTTCTGAACTCCAACGTGCAGCTGTTAAATTCATAGGAGCATGTTAGGATTAATCGTTGTATGATAAATCAATAATAATCCAAGAAACGATCATCGGGCAAAGCGGAACGTTAATTCAGTTTAATATTCCTTCAGTTGGTATCAGAGCCCAGGATTAATTTCTTGGCTCTATTATTAATTTATGTACAATTAATAATGTGCGTTGTTTTTACTGCTGTTGTTCTTCGTGGCTTGTTGATTCGTGGGATACGTCGTTTGACGTTGTAATCGTTTTTCACCGCGAGAAAATCCGTGGTTAGATTAGGATTTCAAGTTGTTTTTGTTTTTCCGTTGTAATCTATAAAATTGAAAATCGAGACGAAGACGACGACGAATCAACATCGAATGAACGGAGGTTGGAGAGCCGGAGGCAGGGCGGGCCTTACGCGGGCTGCCGCTGCGCGCCGGGTGGTTGCTGTGCGCGCCGGGCGGTTGTGGTGCGCGCCGGGCGACTGCCGCTGCGTGCCGGGCGATTGCTGTGCGCGCCGGGCGATTGCTGTGCGCGCCGGGCGATTGCTGTGCGCGCCGGGCGGTTGCGGTGCGCGCCGGGCGGTTGCGGTGCGCGCCGGGCGACTGCCGCTGCGTGCCGGGCGGTTGCTGTGCGCGCCGGGCTGCTGCTGCTGCGCGCCGGGAGGCTGCTGCTGCTGCACGCCGGGCAGTGCGCCGGGCTGCTGCTGCTGCGCGCCGGGAGGCTGCTGCTGCACGCCGGGCTGCTGCTGCTGCGCGCCGGGAGGCTGCTGCTGCACGCCGGGGCTGCGCGCCGGGCTACTGCGCGCCGGGCAGCGCGCCGGGCTGCTGCTGCCGAGCGCCGGGGCGGCTGCTGTGGGAGGTGGCGGCTGCGTATCTCAAACCCTAGGGGGCCCAAACCCTAATTCCAAAGACGGGCCTAAAGTGTTTGGGCCAAAGTTTTGTTTTTGGGTTTTCTTTTCTGTTTTAAATGTAATAGATTAGAAGTTGGGATTCCACGAATGGGTCACGAAGAATTTATTTCTGTTCTTTGCATGCCGTGGTGTTAATCCTTTATGCTCTTTGCATGTTGTTTTGTCTTTGCTTGTTAATATGTGTTTATTAACTGCGCTTAGACAAGCATGCTAGGTTTATCGTTTTCTTAAGCATGTTTTAGAATTCTGCGAGCATGTTTTACATGTTGCGTTCTAGATGAGCATGTTTAGGATTATGTGTTGAGCATGATCAAACCTTTTGAAAGAAAAAAGACTAAGCTTAATAATTTTATGGATGATTAAAATTATTTAGATTTCCACAAGCGGTCTCTAGACAAAGTGATTAGCAATATGAGTAACGGTCCACCCCACGTGGCTTACTTCATGTTTGTTCTTTCATAAGTTTGTCAGATGAGGTTTCTATAAAAATATTTAAATCCATTAAAGTAGTGGGAGTTATGCAGTAACGGTCCACCCCACGTGGCTTACTCGTATAATTTTTCACGAGTACTTTAGATGATGGATTTAAATAAGATAACTAAGAAATTAAATTGAATGCGGCATGGTCCGAGTGAGTATGTCAAAATTCGAGAATTTAATTTCAAAGTTAAATTGTGGTTATTTCTAGTTAGTTTTATTCTTAAAATTATGTAGACCTCCACATGCGGTCTCTAGACAAAGTGTTTAGCAATATGAGTAACGGTCCACCCCACGTGGCTTACTTCATATCTGTTTCTCATAAGTTTGTCAGAAGAGGTTTCTATAAAAAATATTTAAACCATTAAAGTAGTGGGAGTTATGCAGTAACGGTCCACCCCACGTGGCTTACTTGTGTAATTTTCATAAGTACTTTGGAGAATGGTATTAAATAAGATAACCAAGAAAATTAAATTGAAAGCGACATGGTCCGCGTGAGTATGTTAATTTCGAGAATTTAATTTTCAAGGTTAAAATGTGGTTATTGCTTAGATATCATATCAAGTACAATGTACAACTCCCCCACGGAGTCCCTTCTTGATGATGATATGGTCTAGTCAAGGTGCCAACTATTAATTTCTTTTGTCAAAAGGTTAAGTTGACATGGATAGAAATTAAATGACTAGGTAAATAGTCTGGTTGAGGAGTTCGTGTGTAACTGTCCACCCCACGTGGCTTACATATGGAATTCTTTGAGCCGTTGGAGGTTTCACTAATATTGTTTTATCAAAAGGTTACAATAATATTGTTACGAACTATATGCGTTCATGTTCTTACATGTTTAATTTTGTTTACTTTCAGATATGTCTATGTCTCCTGTTTCTTTATTCTTGCACAAAGTCTTTTAACCGGTCCACATATATAAAATGGAAACGCAGTTTTTGGATTTTTATCTTTATCACAAACTAACACAATTTTTGTGTTGCTTACTACTCCACGTTCTATTGGTCCGAATAATGAGTCAACTGATGAGAAAAATGAATTACATAAAAGGTGACATAAGGCGAATAATGTGGCTATATGCTATATTATGAGTATAATGTCACAAACCTTGTAGCTCCAACATCAGGGCATGGACGATGCTATTAGCATCATGCTGAATCTCAAGAAAGTGTTCGGAGAGTTGAACTGAGCTGCTCATTTAAATTTGATGAGAGTAATCTTGTTATTTTTATGAGTGAGCACAACTCAGTGCACGAGCATGTCATGCAATTTTTTTTGACGGACTTGACTTGCTCAGTGGGAGTATCGACGGTGAGGCAAAAGTCGATATTATCCTGAACTTTCTTCCCAAGTCTTTTAATTAAGAACTTCCGCCTCAATGCTGTTATGAGCAAGAAAGATAATACTTCTTTTAAGTTGTTGAA
The DNA here is from genome assembly GCF_028751815.1 of Salvia miltiorrhiza. Classification (NCBI taxonomy): domain Eukaryota; kingdom Viridiplantae; phylum Streptophyta; class Magnoliopsida; order Lamiales; family Lamiaceae; genus Salvia; species Salvia miltiorrhiza. The sequence goes on along the minus strand of NC_080389.1, from coordinate 27,857,914 downwards.
TGCTCTAGTTACGGCTAAGGAAGTTGTGGAAAAGAGATGTGCAAGCACTTGTTATTGCCAAAGGAGAGCCATCTTCTTCGTCGAATGACGGGAAGAAGAAGGGTCCAAGGGGCAAGAAAGACAAGGGAAATAGTGGGAGTAGTGGTGTGATAAGATTGGGTATTGGAGATTTCTTCTTTCAATACTCAAGGAAAAGGGTTAAGGTACTTCACTTGCTATAGTAACTGAGACATATCAGCTCATTTTCTACTCAGTTGTGAGTAGTGGATAACGAGAGAAACTGATAACGATTGTTACACCTTGCATGGCTTTTTATAAGCTAACAAGGAAGCTGAGAAGTGATGAGATGATTGTCTTCGTAGGCAACGTGACTAGAGTCACAGTTGTTGCAATGGGAGACTTGTCTTTAAATCTTAAAGACAAAGTTTAGTTTTGAGAGTTCCTTATCATGTTCCAAAATTTTGAATAGATGGATCTTATGTCATTTTTGATAGTGGTGTTTTCTATCATAAGAAATGACAAAGTTGTCTATTCCGGTATTTTGAACATCTCTCTTCATACTATAACTTGTCTACAAAATACCTTTATATTGCATTTACATCATCGAACAAAAGAAAGAGAAAAGTTAAGGCTAATCTCTCATGAGGATCTTACACATATATTGATACCCTAGATTAGGTCACATCTATCTTAACAGGATCCAAAGGCTCGTGTCTAAATAGTACATTGGATTTAATCCAGGTTGTACCATTTGGAACCTGCGAATCCTGTATAGAGGAAAAGATGGAGACCGGGTCATTCATGGCAAAGGGGATAAAGGGCTAATAATGTGTTAGGAATGATCTTTTCTGATTCATTGTCAGTGTTTGGGATTCCAACCCAGTTTACTACACCGTGTAATCCCTATATAAGATGGTGTGGTGGAGAGAAGAAATAGGTCACTCTTGGAAAAATATGTTCGATGATGAGTTATGTATCTTTGCAATTAGTCCTAAAGAATCAGAAGGTGGTTATTAGCAATGACACACGATTCTTAGAAGTGGACTATGAGAATAATCACTAATCCAAGTCAGATAGTGTGCTTCAAGAAATTGAAGACATTAGACAGGCGATTCCATCACCCAAGCCAAGTGTGCAAGAGTTTTGTACCATAAGACACTGCACGCACTGTTGACACACATGTGCCACCACAGATCCATTGTAGTGGGAGGGTTGTGGGACAACCCGATCGATTTATGTTCTTGGGAGAATCTTTGGATTCAGTCCCTGGTAGTGAATATAAGAGAATCGACCCAGATATCTACTTGGAATTAGTGGAAGACGAGAATGTAGATTTCTGGCACGCCTCAATGGAGCAATCCATTAAGAATATGGTTGTATACTAAGAAAATCTTGCTACCAGAATGCCGTAAAGTCATAGGTTGCAAGTGAGTATACAAGAGAATGATAAGTCCGAATGAGCAAGGTCGTAGCTTTTAAAGCTAGACTGGTGGCGAAAGGTTATGCCCAGTGTGAAGGTATAGGTTATGATGATATTTTCGCCAGTGCCATGCTCAGAACATTCGGATCATTTTACCCATAGCAGCTCACTTAAACCATCGAGGTTACGTGAGGGAGGGAGAGAAACATCTCGTGTCAATCGCTCTCGTGTCATCGGTGATGTGGTTTATCTTGCATTTTATGTAAACAATATCCTCCTAATTGGCGACAATATGGAGCTATTGTTAAGACATAAAGTAATGGTTATCCGAACAGTCTCATATGAAAGACTAAGGAGGTACAGTATACATCTTTGTGATCAAAGTAATAAGGGATCACTAGAAAAGGATGTTGGGCTTATCTCGAGTGTCTTACATTGATACTGAGAATACTCGTTGTAGTATGAATACCGCCAAGAAAGGATTGCTAACTTTTAGATATGGCGTTCCTTTATCTAAAGACTATGTCTTAAGATGCCTATTAAGGTTGAGGAAATGAAGGCAGTATTCTACGTTTCCGCAGTAGATAGCTTCATGTATGGATTGCTATGTACGAGATCTTATATTTGCTATGCAGTTAGCATGATTGTAAGATATCAGTATAGTCCTAGTTAAGGACACTGAATTGTGGTAAATTATATTCTCAAGTCCCTGACTAGAGAATAAGGATAGTTTACCAGTTAGACAGTTTAGTTCCTTTTTGGATTATATGATTTCGGATTTCCAGGCTGACCGGAACAAAGAATAATTACCTCGAGCTATGTGTTTTTTTTTCTTGGGAGGTAAAACCTTTTGGTTTGACCACTACCTCCAGGATCTAAGGGTAATTCCTAGTTTGCGTGGGAGCATCACCTTCGTGATACCTCAAGTGCAGTTGCGAACTCTAAGGAATCCAAGAACCACAAGGGGTTAAACACATGGAGAGTAAGTACCAAGTTATACGATTATTCGTAAATCGAGGTTTTTGTGCTCAAAGAATAAATTCTCACATATTGGAGAAACCTACTGATCTTTCACAAAAGGCTTATCGCAAATGGTCATTGAAAGATGGGAATGCGATTGATGCCAGATTGATGCCACCCACTTAGGAAACTTTAAGTATAAGTGGGAGAAGTGTTAGGTGATTGGTAAATAGACGCATTGTATACTAAAAGTTTGCTTTAGTATAAGTGGGAGATTGTTGGATTTGTATACTGAAAGCAAGAACGTTTTATGCTTGTATACAATGTTTCCTAAGTTCACTATCTAATCTCCTATCTGATTGTGTTCATGATTGCATATGTATGTTCTTTATCTCTGTATAAGTAGGTTATATGGTGTGTTGTAGATCACAGAAGACCATATAATTGGAATAACCTTAAGAGATATAATATGATCACAGCCGAAATAACTCTAGGACAAGTTATTGGTTTAGGCTGCAGTATAGATGGAAGTAGTTTGTCTTGGCTACTTGTCTATACTGGTACGTCATTACGTATTGATAGGACCACAGTTTGAGATGTATTCTTCTATCTGACTTAAGTGAAGAATCAAGATCTCGGTGACTTATAAATCTTAATACTAATAAGTATTCAGATATATATATTAATTCGTATATCACTTTGACTTACTATGGGTGAAAGTTATATACTAACTCGAGTACTCTGTATCTTGGGTGATAGCGGTTAATATATGATATTTGATTATCTGTATTAGTACCCGTATCCGGTATAGGATAATGGCATCCCCTTAAGGAGCTCAATAAGGTTTATTGCGCTAAACCCTGCAGGTTGATTAAGTTCAGGCGCAATAATAAAGTTTGAGTGGTACTGCTTAAGGATTTATAAAGAGATTAATTAATTTAAGCTGTCAGAGCTCTAATTAATTAATGGATGTCGGATATTTTAAATACGGAGATTTAATAAGTCTAAATACAAGCCCCGACTCATCACCGGCAATAAAGGGGTAAGTCAGTATCGGTTCTCTAGTGGAATGAACTGATATTTATAAATTAATTATGGTCTGGGCTGACCATAGATAAATTAATTTATTTGAGGCCCATCTTTATTCCTTGTATCTGGTCCCTGGACTGGCCCAATGTCTCCTAGCCCTAGAAGGAGAGAAAGACGCCTACTACACTTATTCTGTGCCCACACGTATTTAATTTTATTTAAATACAGCTGTCAGCTCTCAGGAAAATACACTGATAAAATATTAGGGTTTTGAGAGCTGTGGGGCGCAGGGAAGAAAAACGTGTGGGACTTATTTCTCTCTTGGGACTTTCATAGATCGTTGTCCATCCAACGGTGAAAGCTGAGCGGGATACAGTCGAGAAGATCAGAGCTGGAGTCAGATTTTCGCAGGAAACCAAGTTCTGGCAGTCTCCGTAAAATGGCCATAACTTCCTCCACAGAACTCCGATTCAGACGAATCAGGCGGCCACGGAAAGCTCTCTCGAAGACGAAGAAGTCGTATTTCTGAGCGAAATACGATTTGAGGACGTTTGAGGCTTCAAACGAAGGCTTGAAGCTGACTGGTCTGTTCAGATGCGAATATGCGAATTCTTCTGAATTCTTCAGGTATTTCTGAACTCCAACGTGCAGCTGTTAAATTCATAGGAGCATGTTAGGATTAATCGTTGTATGATAAATCAATAATAATCCAAGAAACGATCATCGGGCAAAGCGGAACGTTAATTCAGTTTAATATTCCTTCAGAGTTTCGATTCGGCTAGCATCGTCCTTGCTGCTTCCTTCAAAGACCTGTTTCTTCTTTCAGCAACTCCGTTCTGTTGAGGAGTTCTTGTTGCAGAAGTTTGATGACTGATTCCTTGTTTATCACAATACTCATGAATGACAGTATTGAGGAACTCGGTCCCACGATCTGATCTGATACTGATGATGTTGACTTCCTTTTCGACGCTCAGTCTTCTCAGCAGCTTTGTCAATTCCTCCAGTGTCTCTTTCTTGGTGAAGAGAAAGATAACCCAAGTATATCATGAATAATCATCCACAACAACTAAGGTGTACTTCCTACCGTTGTAGCTTCTTGGAGAGATTGGGCCAAACAGATCCATGTGAAGTAGTTGAAGAATTCTTCCAGATGAGTGTCCTGACTTTGACTTGAATGTCATTCGCGTCTGCTTTCCTCTTAGACATGCTTCCCATTCTTGCTTCTTCTGGAACACAATAGAAAGAAGACCTTCTACCAGTTGATGTTTAGCAAGCTTGTTGATCATCTTGAAATTGAGATGGTTGAGTCTCCTGTGCCACAGCCAGTTGAGCTCCGAGCTGCTTTTGCTGATGAGACACGTTTCTGGTGGGCTGTCTTCCCATGAGACGATGTAGAGACTTCCTTGTCTGAATCCTTTCAGAACCACATTCTTTTGATTGTTTCTAACAGTGAATTCATTCTTTTTTATCTTCACTATGAAACCGTTGTCACAAAATTGACTCACAGACAACAGATTATGTTTAAAACCAGAAACAAAGCTAACATTACTGATACTGGCGTTACCAATGTTGAGCACACCATAGCCTTTTGTTTCTCCGATTAAGTTGTATCCGAATGCAACTTTGGATCCAGCTATCTCAACATACTAAGATAGATATTCTTTGTAGCCCGTCATGTGCTTTGAGCAGCCGCTATCCAGATACCATGTCCTGATTGAAGCTTTAACTTCTTCCTTCTTTTTGTGTTTCCTGATTTTGACCTACAAGGAAGAGTTACTTCAGGTACCCAATCAAGATTTGGGTCCTTTAATGTTAGCTCGAGTTCCCTTTGGAACCCATATCTACTTCAGAACTGGTCTGGCTGATCTCTTGCGCTTTGCTAATCGTCTGACCGAAGTAGTTGGTACTTCAGTTGGCACATGAGCATTCTTCTGTTGAGCTTTCCTTTTGAAGGCCTCACTCTTGAAGGAGTTTCGTTTGATGAGTGGTTGAGGTCTTCTTTGCTCGGCAAAGTATCTTCCTTGGGATACTCGAGTCATTCCAGACTGATGGAGACTTGACTGATGTCGTGGGACATGAGTCATATGATGTCCAGTCGCTTGTCGTCGTGGATGTCACTTGGCTCGTCTGGACTCATCATTGTTTTGTCTCCATGGATGTTGTTTTTTCTGAAACTGAACTTATTTCAGTTTCTGACTGATGTGACTATTCTTCCCCCTGGACTGATGAGAAAGATTCTTCTTGATTTCGGATGTTCCTTCCCCGATCTTTGACTGAAATCTGCTTTCCAGTCTTCTCAGTAGAGTGATCTGGTTGGGGGCCTCCTTTGCTCGTCTGTAGCTCCGTGGAGGTGAAACATTTGTTCTTGCCATCAGTTTGCGTTTGCGAACTTCATCCATATCATGATCTCTTGATTCTTCTGATGTGGTGATTTCAAAAGTATCGTCCTTTGAATTGATCATGACATTCTTTCCTTTATCAGCTGCAACCTTTCCTCCAATGCTTTCAACAAGACCTTTCGATGGAAAGTTGCTCATCATGGGAGACTTCATCATGCAGTCTTTGACTGTTTCTTCCAGTTTGTGATTAAGCCTCTTGATTTCATGAGATGCTCTATCACATTCTGAGTTGGTGATTCTGAGCTTTTCTTCTAGTCGACTGTTCTCCATGATTAGCTTATCAAGACAAGTTTCATCCGGAAAGTAGATGATTATCTGATTCTTAGCTCGTTCATCATTGATCTCCTTTTCCATTTTCTGATTATGCTTTAGGAGATCTTCGAACATTTTCCTCAACTGACAGTGATCAGTCAAGAGCTGATCAAGCTCGTCAGTTTCATCGGATGAGCTTTCTCCAGATTCTGAGTGGTCTCCTGATAACATCAGGAAGTTATCAGTATAAGGAGTCTTTGAATGAGAGATTACCTCTGAGCGATCCATTCCATTGTCGTAGCTGTTGTCGGCCACGCTTTCAGTTTTATTGGCCATCAACATCGTCAGCAACCATCGCTTTCTTCTTTGTAAAGCTGCGATCTTTCTTGGCTTTCAGCTCTTTGCGCTCAGATTGAGTCAGTTCAGGACATTCATTTCGAAAGTGCCCTTTCTTTCTGCATCCAAAACATTCCATGTCTTTGATATCGTAAGCGGCTGACTTTCTTTCTCCGCTTCAATCTGTGGAATGTCTGGAGTTGCTTTCTCTTTCCTTTCCTTTGTTGTGTTGCTTGTGGAACCTTCTGTACTTGCGGAATTTGGACTCCATCTTGTTGAATCTTTCAGTCAACAAAGCATATTGACTGAAGAAGTCCTCATGGTTAAGTTCCGCTGGTTCCTTGATTTGCTTCTTGCCTTCTCTCGCTGAACCTTTCAGTGTTGCTCCTCTTGAGGTTGATGGACCATCTTCGTCTGATCCTCCAGCCTTCTTGATTCCAAGATTTCTCTGAAGGTCGAACTCATTTGCCATGAGATCAGAGAAAAGCTTGTTTGTCGGGAGCTGACTGAATCCAGGCTTATGCTGATGAGCGACTGAGTAGATCTGCCTTTCTCCTCGTGGCAGTGCTCGAAGAATTTTCAAGTTGATTTCTCGTTGAGTGTACTTATCTTTAGAGATGGATTGAACTTCATTCACGATTTGATTGAATTTGAGTTCCATCTCTTCGACAGATTCATTCTTGAGCATGAGGAAGGAGTCGAACTTCTGGCAAGCTATGGAAAGCTTATTCTCCTTGATTTCCTCGTAACCTACACAATTCTTTCAAGAATGTCCCACATCTCCTTTGCAGGGCTGCACTTGATGATCTTCATGACATGCTTGTCAGGAACGGTGCCGGAGATGATGCTTTTGGCGAGGTTGTCTAGCTCATCTTGCTTCCTTTCTTTTGTGGAGAAGTCTGCCTTTTGATTGGGCTGGACCTCATCGTAAGGATCCTGATGTGGATCAACAGGAACCCTTTTGACGGTTTCGGTGATGGTGATTGGTCCGTTGGTGATGACTTCCCACATTCGGCAATGTTGGGCGATGAGGAAGCTTTCAAGCAGAAACTTTCATATGTCGTATTTTTCAATACTAAACATAGGTAGAGAAGATAATCTGCTGTGGTTAGTTTCCACTAAAAAGAGAGAACAGATAACAACAGATAGAGCAATTAGCAAGCACAATTTGGAAGAGAAAACGTTTTCGAGACCTTTGAGAAAAAGGATCTAGTTCAATTAGAACCTAATCAGAAACAGAATGTTCTTGTAAACAACCTGCTCTGATACCAATTGTTAGGTCCGGAGGGTCTCGAATAGGTGTATGGGGAATACACCTATGGGCTATTTTTCTTTCCTCAAACTAAGGGATCTCAAGATAGAGATCAAAACAAAACTTTACACGCAAACTATGACACATGTTAACTGTAAGGAGTTTTAACCAAACAGGGTTGATGACTGATACTGAAAGCTCTTCAGTAAGGAGTTATCAGTTAAGTTACTGGAACTTAACTGATGCACGTAAGGGCTTCAGTCGAGTTTGCTAAAACAGAGATGATAACACTCTTCCTGACTATCAGAAGATAGGTCAGTCAGACTGATATCATACGCAACGGAAATAAACTTAGTTTCGTAATAGCCTCGGTTGAGCACGTTGTTAGTCTTAGGTTTCTCTTTGCAGTTATTCAGTATTCAGTTTATCAATTGAAACAACAGAAGTAAGAATGTAAAACTGAAAGCTGTAAATAACATAGAGACTTTTACGTGGTTCGGAAAAACCCTTTCCTACATCCACGGTCAGTTGATCAGACCAACAATCCACTCCGCAAGTGCTTAACAGGTGCACTTCAAACCAAATCGTGTGCTTGCCGGGTGCACACAACCGTACCACTGAAGAAACCACTTCTTCAGCACCCACACTTCACTCGTGTCGAAGTTCTCTCGCTTAGCACAACCCGCGCTAAGACTTCTCAGAGTCAGAGTACCTTCCTGAACTCCGAATCACTCAAACACTCTACTCTTTCTTCTTGAAAGGAGGTTTGAACGGTTGCCAACTATACTTCAAAGAACAAGTTCTTTGGAGCAAGTTTGACCTTGGCTTATGGGTAAACAGAGGTTTGCCTAAGGTCTAAGAGAATGTATGTAATCAGCAGTGACTGATTTTGGCTTTGGAATTCTCTTCTTCGATTCAAGCTTTGGGGAGGTTAAGCTTTAGGCTGAGTAGCGATTTTGGCAGAGCTTCAGCTTATGTCGTTAAATTGGTGAAGATTGAAGTTGATTCTCGAGCGCTATTTATTGGAGAGGTCTTGAATAGATCCGTTGGCGGAGAACGTCTTCAAGATTTCTTCCGTTGGAGAGCATTTCGAATTTAGGCTGAGGCTTCAATCTTCGAGGTTCCTTGTTTGGTGGAAACAGCTCCCTTGAAGGACAGGAGATGTGACGTCTCTGATAAAGTAGCCACCAAATAGGAATGACCTCTGCAGAGATAAAGAGATCATGAGATCTCTGCATTTAATGCGGCTGTACTTTTGTGAGTACGTGGCTTCCTTTGAACGTTGGAAGTTCAGTCCGAGGAAGAAGGTTTAACTGATACGTGACTTTAGTATCAGTCCGCTGAGTCCACGCGGCACGCATTAAGTAATCAATTACGAACTGATTCTTCAACTGATACTTCAGTTGGTATTTTCAGTCTTCAGTCTTCAGTCCTTCGTCCTTCAGTCTTCAGTCTTCAGAACCGCAAGCTAAATTAGAAACGAACTCTAACACTTGAGTTCAAAACTGTTCTAGTCTATTACAATTAAGACCTATGGATTTTGGTATCATCAAAATAAGGATTAGGATATTCCACAAGGTTCCCAACATCTCCTGCTCTTCAAAGTAGCCGTTCTCACGAAACAAGGAACCTCGAAGATTGAAGCCTCAGCCCAAGTTCAAATTACTCTCTAACGGAAGAAATCTCGAAGACCATCTCCGCCAACGGATCTATTCAAGACGTCTCCTATAAATTGTGCTCGAGGATCACTTCAATCTTCACCAATTCAATGATATAAGGTGAAACGCTGCCGAATTCGTTACTCAGAAAAACCAAGCCTCCCTAAAGTTTGAATCGAAGAAGAGAATCACAAAGTCCAAAAATCAGTCACTGCTGATTACATACATTCTCTTAGAACTTAGGCAAATATTGTATATCCAAAGCCTAGGTAAAACTGACTGCAAAGAACTTGTTCTTTGTGGTTTAGTTGGCAAGTTTTCAAACCTCTCTTCAACGAACCAAATTGAGTGCTTGTGTCGAAAAGGAGTTCAGACCAGTGTTCTGTCTCCGTGAGATCTTAGTGCTCAGTGTGCGCTAGGAGTGAGAAATCCAACCCAGTGTGTTGGTACTGAAGATAGGATCTTCAGTCGTCTCTGTGTGTGTGCACCCACAAGCACATGTTCAGGTTTGTTGTGCACCCGTAAGCACACACATCGGTTTGCAGTGCAACCGTAAGCATTTACCCAGTGAAGTTGTTGGTCTGATCAACCGACCGTGGATGTAGGAAGTATTTTTCGAACCACGTAAAAATCTATGTGTTATTTACAGCTTTCAGTACTTACCTTCTTACTTGTGCTCTTACCTACACAAACTGAAAACTGATTAATTGCAAAGAGAAACTTAACTGATTGGCAACGTGATTAATATCACAGGCTATTTCGAAATAAAAGTTTTTCGCTGCGTGTGTTATCAGTCAAACTGATCTATCTTCTGATAGTCAGTAAGATTCATAACATATCTCTATTTATCAAACTCAACTGAAGCCTTACGTGTATCAGTTAAAGTCCTTAATTAACTTAACTGATAACTCCTTACTGAAGAGTATTCAGTATCAGTCGTCAACCCTGTTTTGACAAAACTCTTTTCAGTAAATAGGTTGAGTCAGTTTGTATTTAAAGTTTCGTTTTTACTGAGAAAAATAGCTCATAGGTGTAATCCTCCCCCATACACCTATTCGAGACCCTCCGGACCTAACAGTTCTTGAATTTACAACTTAATATTCTTGAATTCACGACCACATCTATGAATTCACAACTTAATATTCTTGAATTCACAACCAGATCTATGACTTCACAACTGAAACTAGAATTCACAACCAACTCGATGAATTCACAACTGAATCGTTAGTGTTGGTTGTGGATTTAAATTTTAAAATTTGAATTCACAACTACAAATAATGCTAGTCGTGAATTCAAGTTTTAAAGCTTGAATTCACGACTAAAAATATTTATAGTTGTGAATTCATTTAGAACTTGAATTCACAACTAATGTTATTTGTAGTTGTGAATTCACATGAATTAACGACCAACAATATTTCTAGTGGGTGAGAGTTATATATTAACTTGAGTACTATGTATCTTGGGAGATAGCGGTTAATAAATGATATTTAGTTATCTGTATTAGTACCCGTATCCGGTATAGGATAATGACATCCCCTTAAGGAGCTCAAACGGTTTATTGTGTTAAACCCTACAGGTTGATTAAGTTCAGACGCAATAATAAGGGTTGACTGGTACTACTTAAGGATTACAAAGAGATTAATTAATATAAGTTGTCAGAGCTTTAATTAATTAATGGATGTCGTATATTTTAAATACGGAGGTCTAATAAGTCTAATACAAGCCCGACTCATCATCGGTAATAAAGGAGTAAGTCAATATTGATTCTCTAGTGGAATGAATTAATATTTATGAATTAATTGTGATCTGGGCTGATCATAAGAATTAATTCATTTGAGACCCATCTTTATTCCTTGTATCTGATCCCTGGACTGGCCCAAACTCTCCTGAGCCCAGTAGGAGTCGCCTACTACAGTTATTAAGGCTCTAGGTTTGTGTTTTGTCTTTAAATACAGATATCTGCTCTCAGAATAAGACACACAAAAATTAAGATTTTAGAGAGCAGAGCTATAAGGAGGCGCCAACTGTATGGCTCGAATTCTCTGGGAGTTCTCATAGTTCGTTGTCCATCCAACGTTGGGAACTGAGCGGGATACAGTTCAGAAGATCTGAGCTGGAGTCAGATTTTCGCAGGAAATCAAGTTCTGGCAGTCTCCGAAAAACAACCATAACTTCCTCTACAAAACTTCGATTAAGGTGAAACAGGCGGCCACGGAAAGTTCTTTCAAAGACGAAGAAGTCGTATTTCTGCTAAAAAATACGATTGGAGGTCGTTTGAGGGATCAAACGGAGCGTTGAAGTCGGCTGACCTGTTCAGTGATGAATTGGGTCATAACTGGAGTCTTTCGATTCAATCGTCAACAGTCTCTGCGTTCAATTCACAAGTAAGTGATTCTAACTCCTAGGTGCAGCACTTAAACTAATAGGAGCATGCTAGGTTTAATCGATATATGGTGAATTAAGATAATCCAAGAGACGATCCTCGGGCAAATCGAGTATTAATTAAATTTAATATTCCTTCAAAGAGGACCTGCTGAGGATAGACGGAATAGATCATGAACGATCTGAGATACATTGATATGAACAAGCGTTTGTTCCCTTCTGCCAGGAGAGGTGTAGACTTTGATTTTGCTGATGTATTTCTCTGAGGCGGAATCAAACTTAAGATTTTCGTAGAACTGTTGAACTTCTGATTTGATGAAGAATGGTGCTTCTGCTGCGACAAAGTTGGTCTATCTGTGAGAATCCAGAATATCATCAGCTAGATGAAATCCCTTCTTGTCTCAAAAACTTGGAATGTGCAGTGAGGACTCATAGAAAATATTCTTATTACTGCACGTTGTGACTGGATCCATTTAAGATTTTTGATCTGAGAAAGGAAGTGATTTTCTCACAGAAGGTGTTGTGGAATCTGAATAGTTAGAGCAGAGAGAATATGAGAGAGATAAATTTTGCACAAATGATTCAAAATGAATTCCCCTCCTATGAATATGAGAAAATGATTTCTTGAGATTTGAGATGAAGGTGAACAGTTGAGAAAGGTCAAGCGACGTGACAGTGGCGGTTCCGATTACGCGGTAAAAAGATAAATGAATAAAATTTCAAATCCGCTTTAAAAACTTAGTCAGAGAATGCCTAAAAATTCGGGATTTGTAATGATGTGCTGATGTATTTAATAAGACTTAGAAGTTTAAAAAATCCAAAAAGATTCAGACTGAAGTTAAAAGCTGAAGGATTTAAATGTTCTCTTTTCAGTTTTTGGAAAATGAGAGGATATATCTTTTCAGTATCCCAATAATAATGGAATCAAAAGGGGACATTTTGAAACCAATTTGAAAAGATACAACTGAAATGATAGTTAAATGCAAGCCACATAGGTGTAAATGAGAACATAAATGACTTACTGGTCGACTGAACATAGTAGTAAGTCGATACCACATGTTTAACTTAAGTCAGCAATTTCAGTTAAACATGTTCCCCCTCAGCATGTGCAGAGGATTGTTTAAATGACATATCTCCTCTTTCAGTTTCTTCAGTCTTGTAGCTCATCAATTAATGAACTAATCTGGTGAGGTCAGCTGTCTTCACTCCTTGACTTCTTCATGGTTTTCTTTCTTGATACTCTTCTATAAGGAAGGAGTGACTCTTTCACCTGATTATTGCTTGCGTCCAGGAGTAGTGTTTGATCAGATCAGTTTTTTGGGAGGGGAACAGCTTTGGGAGATGATATTATGGGGAATATGTTGTAAATGGTTATCATGTGTTGGAAGTGAAAATAAAAATGGGTGTTGTTGTATGCTGTAAAAAAAAGAAAAAAAAAAGAGAAAAAAAGAAGAAAAAAGAAAAAAAAGAAGAAAAAAAGAAAAAGAAAAGAAAGAGAGAAAGAAGTGCAGCACCAAATTTTTGAAACATGTTAGAGTTTTTGATGAGTTTTCCCCTTAGCTTTGTAGTGTTTCCTTCTCTCTATAGTCTTGATTGTAGGGATGATGGTTCGGATTGCACATGCACACTTTGAGTTTCAATGCTTGAGCTTAGGACCCATAGGATCTTTCCAAAATCATGAATAGTCCTTAGCCCCATTACACCAAATGAGAAAAGACCTTCTTGAGTTACTATGTGACCACGACATATCACGACTAAGTGGATTTTTCTTTTTGCGTGTGAATTTCCAAATGAATTCTTAAGAGAAGAGTGAACCTTGAGAGGAGCTTGTTGTTGCTTGATTTGGACTGAATTGACAATGAAAACACATGTTTGACATTCTTTTTTCTTGATTCGAGAGTTGAGAGTTGATTGTGAGTTGCATGGTTCGACTTGGCAATATGTCATTTTACTAGTGTTTTGATGATTACTTGGCTGTTGTTTTTAGTTGAGTTTGTCGTTGTTTAGTGTTCTTGTTCTTTTCTGTTTCTTTCCCGTTTGGTTGTTGCGTCTGTTGTTTTGTTCTTTTCTGTTGAGTCTTTAGTGTCGTGTTGAGAAGGGAAGTTATTTCTAGTGACTGATTTTCACCATTAAATTCTTCTTTTACATCATACTTGAGGACAAGTATGATCTAAGTGTGAAAGGATTTGATGTGTGTATTTTAGTTACCTAGTTTAGTGTGTGTTTGCTGTGGTTTTATATGATTTTACATGATTTGTGGTATTTTGGATGTAGGATTTGGGCGAAATTTGGAGATGATATTGTGGATGGAAGAAATCGGAAGAAGTCGAGTTTTGGATGAAATTCGTGGGCTTTTGAAGAGAATATTAGAGATTGGGCTTAGATTAATTACTATACATTTAATTAGGCCCAAAGCTCATGCTTTAATTATATTTTGAAGCTTATATTTTTATAAGGGCCGGAAGCCCAAGGTTAATAGGGGTCGGCTACTTAAGGGATTTTAATTCCGATTGAACTTGTTTGTTGGGACAGCCGCATAGTTAGTATTTAATTAGGTTGTCATCTTTGTTTTATCAACAATAGCCGCCATTTAGCATATATGAGGAGATTGGTTGACTTTGTTTTACACAACCTTGATTCCTTTGCAATTTAATACTTCACGTTTTTTTTTTTTTTTTTTTGGAGATTTGGTTAATAGCTTGCTTTTATTCTTAATCTTGGCGGTTGGATAAATTGGTGGCTGAAGACTTGATTGATTATGGTTACATTTATTTTAATTTTAATTTGATTGCTTAGTTCCATTAGTTCGTTAGTTGCAATTTATTTCGTTTTTTAGTGTTTGTTAATTTTATGATTGCTTTTAATTGTTTGCTTGTTATTAGTTTAACTATGAGTAGAAACTTTTAATTCGGCGAGAATAAAGAAGCTCTAATTTACTAATTTGTGAGACCTAATTGAGCATATAATTGGTTCCTATTGATTTCGATTTATTCCTAGGGTTTAAAGATAATTCTGATTTTATTTAAGTCTGGCCAACTTAGGTTTAATTGGATTACAGTCAATTAGCACCTCCAATTCGTAATTGTTGGAATATGACTGATTAGTGATAAAACTATCATGTTCGTAGTACGAATAAATTGGTAGATTAATTATTACTAGCGTATCTAGGATAATTGGTCTAAACTGGGTTCCTTCATCTTAATGCTATTAGAATATTAAATCTATGATTGGCATATCCAGCCGTCTATCGACACAGTAAGTAGGAATTAGGGTATGTCAGTCCGTATCACGGTATCCTATAACTAGTTGATTGATAGGGATTAATTAATCTTTGCGTCGATGATCAGAGCTTCAAATTAGTGTGAATTTATTTGAGCCGAGTTACCTTTCCTTGATTATTTTCTAGAGTTATTTTATTTGATTTATTGCTTCCTTAATTATAATTAATTTTCTCAAAATTAAGGTGTGGTGGCATCACTAAAAATATAGATTTTAGGGAATTGAATGAATTTATCTGCTCTCTGTGGGATCGACCCTGCTTATCATTATACTAATTTATTTTGATAATTCTGCAGGAATTATTTGGTGGAAAACGACGTCCACCATCTTGACTCATGCTGTTAAGGATTTGACTGATTTTGTCTATACCCATACTGATGTGGTCTAGTTTGAGGATATCTCGGTTGATATGATCTGTACAGATGATTGCCTTGTCTCCATGTTCGATTCCTTTTCACGAACTGAGTGTGCTCCATTCTCCCATGATTCTCCCTTAATTATTGTCGATGGTTTTGTTTCTTCAGTGATCCAGACTGGTGAAATCTCAGTCTAGAAGTTCCTTCATCCTTTCTGTGCTGGTGTGTGTGCTTTATTTTTTTCTGATGGCTTTAATGATATACTATCGATTTTTTTTCCCTTCCAGTATCTTTCGGATGATCGACCTATGTAGTTTGTGGAAGGAACATACTGATACAGCATCATCCTTCTCTTTCTGTATTTTTCTTCAGTATCTGTAGACTTGGTTGATGTGTCTTCATTTGGCTCTGAAATAACATCAGTTACTTCAACTCTTTTGCCCTTTTCTTTTGTAGTTAATTTTCCTCCAACATTGTCTACTAGTGTTGTTGAGGGAAAATGCTTCATCATTGGGGATTCCATCATACACTTCTTCACCCATGGATTCGTTTGAGCATTCAGTCGAACTGTTTCATGAATGGTTTCATCGAGTTCCTTTGCAGATTGCTTTAGATCAGTCTCAGTTTCTTCCAGTAGAGACTGCAGATTAGTCTTTTCTGATTGAAGAATTTCCATCTTCTTCATCAGTTTATTATTTTCCACGATCAGTTCATCCATGTCTGACTCGGCTGGAAAGTAAAGAATGATTGTTTCTTGATCGAACTGCACTTTACTGATTTCTTTTTATAATCTTTAATTTTCTTTCAAGAGTCTCTCAAAGAGATTTCTTAACATCTGATATTCACTCATCACTTGATCATACTCGCTTACTTCTCCTAGAGATGAGTATTTAGGACTCTCGTTTTCTTCTGGGAATATGTAGGAGTCATCAGAATCAATATTCAAAGATCCTATCCTTAATCCGTCAACTCCATAATCATAGCGATTGTTGAAGTTATCTGCTAAGCTTTCAGCATCCTTTGCCATGAGTGTTTGGCTCTCGTCTGATTCAGTTGAGTAGCTTGAGGATGATTCGATTGATGAGAATGTATCTTCGGCCTTCATTGCTGCCTTTTCTCTTCCATATTTCTTATCTCTTTCGGCTCTCAGTGTTTTCTTCTCTGAGTAAGAGAGCTCTGGGTAGTCAGTTTTGTAGTGGCCTTTCTTCCCACATTCAAAACATTCGACTTCACTTAAGTCGTGAGTAGATGACTTCTCTTCTTCATCTTTGTTCCGAGAGTACTTCTGTTTGTACCCCTTTTCTTCTCCTTTGAAATGCCACTTTTGGAATTTCTTGTATTTTTGGAACTTGGTTTCCATTTTGTTAAATCTTTCAGTCAGCAATGCGTACTGACTGAAGATGTCTTCATCGTCAGTTTCAGTCGATTTCCTTGACTGTTTTCTTTGTTCCTTTGACGATGCTTTTAGTGATGCTCCTTTTGATGCTGATGGAGCATCTTCGTCAGATATTCCAGTCCTTCTAGGATTATTCCTTCGATTGATGTCGAACTCGTTCGCCTTTAGGTCGGAGAAGAGCTTTTTTGTTGATAGTAAGTTGAATCTGGGTTTGTTCTGGTGAGAAACATCATATATTTGTCAGTCGCTTGTTGGTAGTGCACGAAGGATCTTCAGGTTGATATCTCTTTAATTGTATTTGTCCTTGGAGATAGCTTGAATGTCGCTGAGCACTTTATTGAATCCAGTCTCTATTTTTTCAATTGTCTCCTTCTTCAACATCTGGAAGTTGTCAAATTTCTGACATGCGATTGATAGCATATTCTCCTTGATCTCTTCTGTTCCGATGCACATTGTTTCAAGAGTGTTCCACATCTCTTTAGTTGTTTCACACTTCATGATCTTCATTAGGTGCTTGTCTGGTACGATGCCGGAGATGATGTTCTTCGCAAAGGTTGTCTAACTCAACCTATTTTCTTTCTTCTATTGTGAGGTGACCTTTTCTTTTAAAGTATATGATTAGACCGTTGGTGATGACTTTCCACATTCTGCAATGTTGTGCGGTGAGAAAATTTCTGATTCTGAATCTCCATAGTTCGTACTTATCCACAGAGAACATCGGTAGAGAAGTTAACCTGCCAAAGTTAGTCTTCATAACAACTAAATAAGACAAGCAAAACAACGCACGTAGCACATAGATAAAAATAGGATCTAGTTCTGTAGAATCGGGACAAAGTAGCTTGTTCTTGCGAACAACCTGCTTTGATACCAATTGTTGGGTCCCGGGGTGCTATAGAACTGATGTCTGAGGGGGGAGGGGGGCGAATACACCAGTAGGCTTTTTCAAACTTTTTCAACGGATGAGGTCAAAGATAAGACAGAAAAAAATGATCAAACGCTCATGGGAGTTTTAGTTGCTTATAAAAGAGTTCAGTAAAGTAAAGATAAATACAGAGTGAGGTTAGAAAACTTTTTAATTGTCCAAAGAATTATCAGTAGGAATTCTCACACAGGTGCGGAAGCTGAGAGAATAGAAAAAGCCTTTAGTGCGACAAGTTACAGATTTTAAAGTTTCTCTTTTCAAGTTAAAAGTTTCAGTATAGAATGATTGATAACAGAAATCAAAAGAAAATACTAAAAGCTATAAACGACACAAGATTTTTACGTGGTTCGGAAACACGTTCCTACATCCACGGTCAGTCGATCGGGCTGACGAGTGCTCGCTTGTGCTTATAGGTGCACAACAAATCTTACGACTGAAACAACTGTTTCAGTGCCAACACACTTGGTTAGACATCTCATCTCTTTTCTCAATCTCGCAGATTTGGTAAGACTTCACTCATCTTGCTTGCGGGGGCTGAGAACTCTTCGAGTCGAGACAATTGTCTAAAACTTTATCACTCAAACACTTTTTTCGCTCGGTTGAAAATGGGGTTTGATATTCGAACTAAATTACAGAGAATAGGCTCTCTGTAATATGTGCTTAGGCTAAAGGTTTACAATGGATTGCCTAAGTATTCTAAGAGAATGTAGGTAATCAGGAATCTAATTTGAGCTTTGTGTATTCTCATCTTCAATTCAAACTTTAGATGATTAAGAGTAGACTGAGTTGCAAATTCGGCAGAGGTTCAGCTTGTGTGTTTGAATCGGTGAAGAGTGAACTTGAACGTTGAGCCTATTTAAAGGCAATGTCTTGAATAGATCAATTGAACGTTGAGCCTATTTAACGCTTCTGTCCTTTACATTAATTGCACCATGTACAGCTGTTGACTACTTTAACTTCTTGAGGAACGGACTGATGCATTCTAAAGTATCAGTCCGAGTATTGTTAATTAGTCTTCAGTGCCATTACTTCAGTCGGCTCTGCTGATCATGTATCTTCAATCTCAAGCTTCAGTCAACAGTCTTCAGTCTTTAGCCTGGTGTCTTCAGTCTTCAGTCTTCAGTGCCATTACTTCAGACACGGTCTTCAGTCTTTGTCACTTCAGTCTAAACTATTGAGGACTAAAACACTTAAGTCCAAAAAGAGTATTAGTCTAGAGAGACTTTCTAAACTATTAATGCTTATCCCTTTATCACACAACTCCAAATTTCAACTAACAAATTAACTTTAATAAATTATTTTCCAGTCGGCAAAAATCAATTTTGAGTAAATAAATAACTACGATCGTCTGTTCGTAACGTGGATCGATTCTATGCAAATTTTAAAAATTAGATGTCTTCGATACTAAAAAATCAATCAAACATTGATAAATTTAAATCAATTTCCTACATACAATTATGTATAATATCCTACTAAATGTCCATTTGGACATTAAAAACATGAAAAGAGAGCAGGTCATTTAATCCAATCTTAAAAGTGTGCTTTAGATAAGTTTGTTTCGGTTAATGCAATAAGAGTAATATTTTAAAATTGAATGTATTAAGTGTGTGTGCGGCGTAACAATAGAATGGTTAGTTGGACTTAAGTTCACCGTGATGGGGTCATTAAATTTCTTTGTTTAATTGTTAATTTATCAATTTTTTTATTGTGTGATTTGAAAAAACAATTTAATTTATTATTTTTATAGTTTTTTAAAACACTAATAATTAAGGGGTCTATGTTTAATAATTTACGCAACTTTCATATTTTCGTAGCCGGTAACCTGTAAGACAATTACCGGTCGGCGATCGAGACAAAAAGTTGAAGTTAGGTTGACTCCAACAACAATTAGAACGATTAATGATTTTGTATCCACCAAAACAAAAAAAGAAGTATCTGATGAACACATGACAAAATTATAGTACAAAAGAACTTGTGATAAATTTTTTTGCAATTTTTCATAAATCGTATACAAACAGCCACTACAACATACTTCCCCATGAGACTACATAAGGGAAGCTCCCTATATTTTATGAGACTTTTCTTTAATTTAAGCGATTATTTCTTTGGTCATGCAATCCCTAATTCTGATTTCCGCCATAACATTGTCCAATTCAATGATGTCACAACACTCACATCTATCCATCTGAAACACAAAGAACAAAATTAAGAAATATGATAATTCAAATAAATAACTGAGAATTGTATCAATATGATATCTGACAATGCACATATCCTAAAAATTTTAATTATTTAGTCCATCGAGAAAATACATAATGCCATACTAAACTCTCATTGTTACTCGAATCGTCAATCTACAAATTAAAGGGAACATCTTATTAATTGAGCTATGCAATTTGTTGTCTCAAATAATAATTCAATTGAGATTAAATGAAAAATCTAAGATTAATTATTTAACTATATCATATATTATATTGTGATAGAAGATGTAGTATTTGGCTATTATTTCTTAAAGAAACGTTGTGAGTATTAAGTTTCACTTCTTGACAGAGCCTCCAAATAAATAAAAAGAAGACACGCTATGAGGCATGGGGGTTACATGTTTGTGATAGAAGTAAAGAGAACACGAACACAAATATCAATTTAAGAAGAATTATATTAATAATCAAAAGGTAAACTACAACAGAAAGGGAACTCTCTATCTCCAAAAGGCAAACAACGCCGCTAAGTTTTGAAAGGATAAACTACAAGAAAAGAGGAACTTTTCTGTCCAAACGACAAACAATGCTACTGAGTTTTCAGCAAAAATCTTGGATAAGACTTTCCGAAAGAGAAAGGCTTCTTTTATTTCCTAGCTTAACTTCCAAGGGAAGTCAATAGTAGCTTCCAAGGAAAGCCAAGAGTAGCTTCCAAGATAAGCTAAGAATAAAAGGGCTTGCTAAGCCCACATAGAAACCAGCAGCCCAAAATTAAAATGGACTAAAACATAATCTGTATACGTTAACAACTTAAGAAATAATAAACAAAGCGGTTGTGGACTCGCTTTCGACCTTCTATGATAAACTTTATCCACAACAACTCTCCCCTCCTTCCAAACAGCTTTGTCCTCAACGTTAAATTTTAAAAATTGCCGGCTGAACTCATCCTCTGCCACCCAAGTTACCTCGTCAATATCCTTATGCTTCCATTGCACTAATAACTGATAGACACACTCATCTCTCTGCCAAACCCAATGGTCATGCAAAATCCATTGAGCAACCAATTCAGGATCAGACAATCACTACTTTTTGGGCTACTTTGTTTCTACCAAATGAGTTCCCACCATTACCTTAAGTTGTGAGTAGTTAAAACCTCGATGCAAACTTAAAGAAGCTGAAGTAGTAGCAAGTAAGTACACGGACCAATCCGCTTCAGAATTTCAAAAGGTCTACAAAATTTTGCAGCTGGCTTTACACACCATGATCAGAATAAGGACCAAAGATTTGGTCGAAGCTTGAGAAAAACCATGTGGCCGGCCTCAAACTGCACATCTCTAGCTGCTAACTCATTGACCACTGCCTGAAATCTCAGATGGTAAAAATCTCCCAAGCTTAGGAAAAGGGCGCCCAACCACAATTTCAAAAAGTGTCAACCCTGCTGATGAATGAAAGCTAGTATTATAACAATACTAAGCCTACACTTACCAACTTGCCTCTACGTGTTTCACCTTGAACGTTTGGGCCAATGACAATGCATGACAAATTAGACCTGATTCACCTCGAAGAGTATGAACTCGGCCATTACGTTGAAATCTCACTGTCATCTGACTCCAATCAACTTGTACTTCCCGAGGGTGGCTAGCCACAAGATGCTAAGGATCAGGTCAACATTCCCCAGCTCAAAGACATAACATTCCACATTGAAATTTTTGCCTCCCAATTCGAGTGGCAACTTTCGGCATGCCCCAACGGTAGTGGCCTTACGGTCATCACCAAGAGATACTGTAGAAGTTTGGCTTGTCTTGATCGGAAGCTCAAGTTTGGTGGCCATGTTGCGGGATATGAAGTAGTGGCTTGCTCCACTATCCACCATAACAAGCAAATCCTTATTCCAACTGGTTTCTTTTAGTTTCATTATCTGTGGCTCATCAAAACCCCACGCTGCAAGTTGGGAAAGTTCCAACATTTGTTTATAAGGTGTTGCATTATGTTTCTCTTCTTTGTCGGGTGGCAGACCCATTTCCTCAACCGACAAGGCGTCTTCATCATCCCGATCAAAAATAACAAACACTTGTAATGTATTATTAGCAGAACGGTGCATTGGCAACATTTTCCCATCATATCTGAAACATAGTCTAGGCTTTTGTTTTGCCAAGTAATCCTTAAGTGAAATTTGACGAATTGATGTGGGTGGCTAATTATAATTGGATCCAATAGAGATAAAACTTTAGGAAATAGGTGAATCTCGATTTTCCATTCCTGAGGCACCACTTACTGCTACAAAACTGATTATTTGTTTGTTCTGATAATTTGTTTCAGTTTGAGTAGTGTACATCAGGGCTTCAAATGCATTAGCCATAGGTTCCTAGCCGTACATCTTTAACATCTCAATCTTTAGTTGGCTTTATATTATATATGGAAATCTGGAGCGTGTGAGTTGGTACCAGTGAAGGGCATCCCCTTCTATTACAATCAGCGTCGTTTCAACTTTACTCAGTTCAGTGGTGCCATGAAGAGTAAAATATTGTTCAGTTCTGCCTATCCAACCTTCAGGATTGCTCCCATCAAACGAGGGCAGATTGATGCGTGTTGGTGCCATAAATGCTTCATGAGAAGTTGGGTTTCTCTAAGGCACTGCCCCCAAAAAATTAAATCTCAATGGTCTGGTATCCAAACTAAATACATAATTTTCTAGACCCAGTGGAGGTGGAATAGCTCCGTTCAATCACCCAATGGGCTGGATGATGCCAGGATTTGCAGTACCCCAGCCTTGATGTTGCGCTCCAAACTCTTGCGCGTGATTTGATTGAGGCTGACGCTCCTGTGTGAGATTCACCGTTGAGGCAGTCTGTTGCTCTCTATTCCAAGCCATTTTATTCACACCCCGACTCGATGATGCCCCGTTTGGAGCAAAGACACATTTGGGTTCATGCCTTTATCTAGGCTGACCCTACAAATTGTAGACCTATCATATTTGGGTCATCATCTGTCAAAGTTTCGCTATATCTTCATTTCATTCTTCGATCATCTCAATTTTAGGGTGCAATTGTTCCCATTCAGCCCTAATATCACCGTTCTCTTCTTCTATCTCCTTGTCTTAAACCTCTATCTCCCCACGAGTCATACTTCGGGTCTTTGGCATCCGACAGGTCGGACCAAATTGATAGAAGTAAAGAGAACACGAACACAATGACCAATCTAAGAAGAATTATATTGATAATAAATTATAAACTACAACAAAATAGAAAGTCTCTCTTTCCAAATGGCAAACAACATCACTGAGTTGTCAGCCAAAATTTTGGATAAGTCTTTCTGAAAAAGAAAAGACTTCTTTTATTTCCTAGCTTGACTTCCAAGGGAAGTTAATACGAGCTTCCAAGGAAAGCCAAGAGTAGCTTCCAAGAGAAGCTAAGGATAAAAGGGCTTGCGAAGCTTACATAGGAACTAGCTAGAGATGCCCAAAAAAACTGGAACCGGGAACCGAACCGTCGAACCGAACCGTGGTCAACGGTTTCGAACCGGATCCAGAACCGTGGCTCCACGGTTCGGTTCCGATTCCAATTTTCTCGAACCGGCGGTTCACGGTTCCGAACCATGGAACCGTCAATTTTTTTTATTTTTATATATTTTTAAAATTTATACTATATTTTGAAGTGTTGTATGAAATATAAATAATGTTGAACCATTTATTTAGGTTATAAATGGGTGACATTTAGTAAGAATTAGATGTGAGGATTAAACATTTTATTTAGGTTGTGAATGGTTGAAGTTTAGTAAAAATTCGATGTGGAAATCATGTGCATTGAAAAATCATAAGTTCATGTGCTTCTTTTATATCATTTACTTTTATCTATCTCAAATTCTTATTCCCACATCGAATTTATAGTAAACTCCAACCATATACCATCTAAATAAAATGGTCAACTCTCATTCCCACATCTAATTCATACTAAATCTCAATCATTTACAACCTAAATAAATAGTTTAACATTGTGTATATTTTATATACTTCAAATCAACACTTTAAAACATAACATACAAATTTTTTAGAAAAAAAAAATGAATATTCCATATTTTGGAACCGTGAACCGCCGGTTCACGGTTTGAACCGACACCGTGAGGAGGCTTTCACGGTTCGGTTCCGATTCCAAATTTTGGAACCGTGGAACTGCCGATTCGGTTCCGATTCGAACCGGAACTAGCAGTCCAAACTTAAACTACACTAAAACATAATATGCTAAGAACTCAAGAAATAATAAATAAGTGGTTGTGGACTCGCTCTCGACGGTCTATGATAAACTCTATCCGCAACAGTTTGATGACCTTTTCTCCATATAAATTGCTTAACTCTAATGAAAAGGTACTGAAAATTGAAAGTCTCATGTCATTCTTTTAATGAGACATATCCCAACCCTCGTTATAAGCCACCACACTAAATGTTATAAACTATGTCACATATAGTCTGATATGCAACACATGCATGCAATTTTGTGATATGGAAAATCTTGCTAGCTAGAGTTATATTAAATACCTATAGTTTGAAATTTGATTTCATGATGATTTTTTTAATCTAAATTTAAAATATTACAAATACAGTCGGTACATGTTTCCATTGTTAACTTAATACCCCAAGTTATAACTTTCGGGCAACTTGAGAAGATTTTCGCTGTTTTTCCAACATTTTAAAACAATTCTGGTTGTATGTAGGACATCAATTTCTTATCCATGTTTCATGAAGACACATCAGATTAAGTTGTCTGAAAATTTTGACTAAAGTTATTAACAAAGTGAATAAAGAAAATAAAGTACAAGTTAATGTATATTTAATTTTAGACTTAAAAATCACACTAAAGTCAAATAATTCGGATTATAATTTAAAACTAACCCAAAAATCTATTGATGCGTTGCAAATTATTCATAAATATGCGAACCTGATTTCGCTTAGCTGCGGGTGAATACACTTTAATCATGTGGATACCATTTGCTGAATGAGAGCCGATTAAGGAACACGACGCCAGAGGACGAGGCCGCGATCGAGCATATGTAGTGATGATTTCAGGACTTTTCGCTTCTTTCTCCACCGCCTCCAGAAAGAAATTGTGAGGGGCTTTACAAGGGCCGCTCGAGCGCCGCCGCGTATTGAACCTGTCTCACATAGGACAATAAAGTGCAGCTCATGAGGTAATATGCTTAATCTCCAACAATAAGTTTGGAGATTCGAATCATCAGAGAGAGGAATCATTATTGATCTTTATTAAAAAAAAAAAAAAACCTATAATATGGACGACGAGGAGTTATCTGCCACTGACGAAATGTCTCGATGGGCATCTGTAGGTAGCTGCGCGGCAAGATTGTTTCGTATATCTGTGCAGAGTAGCCCCAAGCAATTGAGATAGACCAATGTCTTTCCCTGTGATGACAGATGATTTGCTGCAACATCCTGGACTGATCGGCTGCTGCCGCTGTCATGAGGTGGCGAGTGGATTCGAAACGGTCTTTGGACGGAAATATTGGTTCCACGGCATCCAAGTGATGGAGGGAGAGTAATGGAGAAAGTGGATGGGCTGACAGCAGACCCGATATATCACCACGTAAATCAATCTGCAATGTTTAATATTGAACCCGTTTTATACAAAAATAAAGAGTTACCGGTTATACATTTCATCATTTTTCAAATAATATACCATTACAAACCATGTGAGCAAATTAATACTCCATCCATCCTATAAATAGCCGTAATTTTTCTTTTTGGAGTGTCCACAAAAAATATTATTTAAATAATTTTCACCAACCCACTTTATCTATTTTCAACACATTTTTATTTTCCGTGTCTAAAAGTAATGAGGCATTTGTAATGGCATGGAGGAAGTATAATTTATTAAAACTATATTTAGGGGACATCAACTTATTTCCAGTATTTTGTACGATCTACTCAAAATATTTTCATTTCTAACACAATTAATATACTCCATCCGTCTCACAAAAACATGAATAATTGAAAGTGGCACGGGTCTTAAGAAATGTTAGTTGAAAATTATTGTGAGTGAAAAATGAATTCCACTTTATAAAGTGTTGTGAGAGTATAATGAATTAATTAAGGAAAAGTAGTGGTGGGTCATGATGGTTTTTTTGTGAATAAGTATAAAAGGAGGGATAAAATGTAAGAGGGTAATGTACAAAAAAGGAAATGTTCATGTTTTTGTGAGACACCCCAAAATGGAAAAATGTTCATGTTTTTGTGAGACGGGGGAGTATTTAATTTGTATGGAACTATTGAAGTGTCCCACATTGGATTGGAGATAGTGGCATGAACCACTTTATATGGTGAGGCAACCCTCTCCCTTATAAGGCCTTTTAAGGGAGGAATGGGCCCAATATCCATTTCTAACGGGAACTATAATAGGAGATGAAACCTAATTTACGTCACAGAAAAGAAAAGAAAACGTTGGAAGCATCAAGGTGTAATAAAGATTAATGACCTGGTGATTCCCCATTTGGGGTGATAGATTGGCTCCGATATCAGCAATGCAATTTTTGGTTGTATTATCAGCAGAATTCAAGAACGCATATCTCTTCAAACAATTCTCCATATCCGCAGCCAAAGCTTTAGCCAGAGGTGCACTCAAGATGATCCCTGCTCCACCAAATGCCTGGTTGAACGAGAACCAATAACTCGACATGATGAACTCCGACTGCCCGCCGAGGTAGAAATACTTGGTGTGGTCGTACGTCGCCACCACGTCCGCTATGTTATCCACGTAAAATATGGAATCGTCGTCTCCCATCACCAGCCACCGGAACTCTTCATCGCCCATCTCCCTCACCGCCTCCATGATCCCATGCACCATCCTCTGCGCCCGGATGTCCGATTTCTTCAATATTCCGCTCAGGTCATCCGACACCTTGTATGGCGGCAGACCCGCCGGCCACGGCAGGAGCGCCGCCGATGGGGCTTTGTCTAGGAAGAGAAAGCCCCGTGTGGCGTTAGGCCGCCACCACGACTCTATGTAGGCCCTGCGGTGGCGCCACCCCTTCTCGGAGCCGAGCAGCCCGAAGACTAGGTGGCTGAGATTAGTGGGAGTGGTGTTTGTGGGAAATGATTCAGAAATTTGTGCAGATTTCAGCAGTGGATAAAAGAAATAGGAAGCGGGGAAGATGAGGAGTTTGTTGGTGCATGAAATGCTGATTAGATAAAGAGTGAGGCATAGTATCAGCAGCATGCTGCATCGCCATAAAAAGCTTGTTTTCATATTAATTTGGATGCGATTATAGATTGAGTTTGAAACTGCAAATATAGTGTGTATACATAATAGAAACGTATATGAGTGTGAATGTATCTGCGTGGAGAGTCATGTAAACACTCAAAGTCACGATAGCCCCTACATCATTATAACACCAAACCTAAATAGTTGACCAATAATTTCATTGTGAACAGTTATATAATCCTGTAATCTAGTTGACCTATAATAGATACAAAATATTTTTGAGTCAATGGAAAACAAATACCCATTATGATATACTCTCTCCACAACCTGCGTAGATTTTTTGTCATTTTTATTCGTTTATAATAAATGTTGTCTTTTCATTTCAGAACATTTATACTTATATTTTAATTTTAATTCATAATACATAATAATTACAAAAAACGCATCTACTACAGAAAATTCTAATACACAACATTATGAATTTGTTGTTTAGTAATAGAGGGGCTCAAAGTTTTTATAGGCATGTAACTTTGGTTGTTTTGCATTTTTTTTTTTTTTTTTGAGCTTGCAATTATAAAGACAAATTTTCAAAAATTTGGCATAAGTAAGACAAATTGAACCTGAAAAAAAATAATTTATCCTACAATTCCAAGCCTAAAAAAACTTGTCCTACATTTGCAAAATGGCCAAAGTTACGGGCCTAAAACAACGAGAGAGAAGAGAGAATTTTTTTTAAAAATTTAATATTTAAATAAATAACTTCTGCATTTCAAATCAAATATTTATATAAAACATATCAAATTAAAGCTCTTATAATTAGTTGAATTTCACAATTGTTGAAAGAAATAAAACAAAAAAATACGAAAAGATAAAATAAGAAAAAAAAATATAATTTATGTTATAAACTAGAGAGAAGCGAGAGAATAGAGAAGAGAATACGAATGAAGTGTATTCAATATGGAGGCTAAAGGCCTCTATTTATACAAGTAGGAAGCTAGGGTTTTAGGGAGATTTCTTGGTCAACACACATAAGATATATCTTATAGATATATTTACAACACTTCCCCTTGATTGACCAATCCCTAAAACAAAAAATGTTGCCTCATTAAAACCTTGCTAGGAAAACCCAATGGGACAAAACCTAGTCGAAGGAAAAAGAGTACAACTGCTTCCCCTGAACTTGAAATAATTGAATATCTTTGAGTCGATGCATGCCGATCTCGTGTACCAACTTTCTGAATATCGATGTTGGTAATGCCTTGGTGAATAAGTCCGCCAGATTATCACTTGAGCGAATTTGTTGAATGTCGATATCGCCATCCCTTTTGAAGGTCGTGTGTGTAGAAGAGCTTGGGAGAAATATGCTTCGTCCTATCGCCTTTGATGTATCCTTCCTTGAGTTGTGCGATGCAAGCAACATTGTCTTCATATAAAATAGTTGGTTTGGCCTTTGATGAAATTAACCCGCACGACTCTTGGATATGACTCGTCACATTTCTCAACCATACACATTCTCGACTTGTTTCGTGGATTGCAATGATTTGAGGATGTTGCAGTCAAGGTTTGCTTCACAGATTTCCATGATATAGCAGTTCCACCACATGTGAAAACGTATCAAATTTGTGACTTAGCTTCATCTGAATCGGATAAAAATCCTGCATCCGAGTACCCCACTAGAGTATTATCAGATTTTTCTTGATAATATAATTCAAGGTCAATGGTACCCTTTAGATAACGTAGAATGTGCTTAACACCATTCCAATGTCTCAAAGTGGGTGCAGTGCTAAATCTTGCTAGAAGATTGACAGAAAAAGCTATATTTGGTCTAGTCTTATTAGCCAGACAAGTCAACGCTCCAATTGCACTTAGATATGGTACTTCTGGACCAAGAATTGTTTCACCCTCTTCAATTGGTCGAAATGGATATTTCTTAGTATCAATAGATCTAACGACCATTGGTGATGCTAATGAATGTGCATTATCCATGTAAAAGCGTTTTAACACTTTTTCTGTATATGTGGATTGATGGATAAACGTTCTTCCACGGATACGTTCCATTTGCAAACCAAGACAAAACTTTGTCTTTCCCAAATCTTTCATCTCAATTCTTTCTTCAAATATTCAGCAGTTTTATTGAGCTCATCAGGAGTCCCAATTAAATTTAAATCATCAACATAAACTGCTATGATTGCAAATCCACTTTCGGTTTTCTTAATGAAAACACAAGGGCATATATCTTTATTCTTGTATCCTCTTTCAAAAGATACTCGCTCAGTCTATTGTACCACATACGACTAGACTTTTTCAACCCATACAACGATTTTTGCAGTTTAATTGAATACATGCTTTTGGGTTTTGACTGCAATCCTTCAGGCATTTTTTAAATCCTTCAGGAATTTTCATATATATGTCATTATCTAATGACTCATATAGATAAGCCGTTACTACATCCATAAGGCGCATATCAAGCCTTTGTGACACAGCCAGACTAATCAAAAATCTAAAAGTAATAGCGTCCATTACTGGAGAGTATGTTTCCTCATAATCAATTCCTGGTTTTTGTGAGAAACCTTGTGCTACGAGTCTTGCTCTATATCTCGTAACTTCATTTTTCTCGTTTCTCTTTCTAACAAAAATCCATCTATATCCAACAGGAATTTTAGATTCCGGAGTTAAGGCTATAGGCCCAAATACTTTCCGGTTATCACAGGAATTTAATTCCCTTTCTATAGCTTCTTTTCACTTTGGCCAATCAAGTCTCTGTTTGCATTCTGCAACAGACTTTAGTTGAGGATCCTCATTTAAAACATGAAGAGCTATATGAAAGGCAAATATATCATCAACAATGATATTTTCTCTCTCTAGTATCTGATGTAAATAATTTATTGAGATCTCATGATTTTCAGATACTTGTAATTCTTTAGGAATTACATCGCTTTCATTGGTTGATTAGTCATTTTCGTCATTGTTTGGTTTCCATCTTGCCTCTTTCTTTTTCTAGGCATAGAATCTTTGGAACCAACTGGTCGACCATGTTATTGACGAATTTTAGACTCATTTGCTGCCAAATTTATTTGTCCTTCAAGGACATTAATTTTAGCTGGAGTATTTGCAGCATATATGTGAGATTGTGTCACTTTTCTTGTATCTACAAAAGCATCAGGAATTTGATTTGCAATCTTTTGCAAATGAATGATCTTTTCAATTTCTTGTTCACATTGATTTGTTCTATAATCAAAATGTGATAAGTTTTTCTCATTTCAAGAGAGTTCCTTGTGTTTTTCTGGATGTAGATTTATTCTTTATAATGTTGGAAATGTCATTTCGTCAAAATGACAATCTGCAAAACGTGCAGTAAATAAATCACCTGTTAAAGGTTCTATATACCTTATAACCGAGGGTGAATTAAATCCAACATATATCCCAAGTCTTTGTTGGGGACCCATTTTTGTTCGTTGTGGGGGGTGCAATTGGGACTTAAACCGCGCAACCAAAAGTTCGTAAGTGAGAAACATCAGGTTCTCAGCAAAAAATAATTTGCATTGGGAAGTATTCATGATTGGCTTATGTCGAACTAATGTTGCAGCATGTAATATGGCATGACCCCAAACAATAGTTGGGAGTTTTGATTTCATAAGTAATGGTCTAGCAATAATTTGAAGACGTTTAATCAATGATTCTGCTAAACCATTTTGAGTATGGACACAAGCTACTGGATATTCAATCTCAATTTCAATAACCATACAATAGTTTTCAAATGCTTGAGACATAAACTCACTAGCATTATCAAGACGAATTCTTTTAATTGAATTGTCTGTGAATTGAGCTCTTAATTTTATGATTTGAGCAAGTAGTCTAGCAAATGTTGCATTTCCAGTAGAAAGCAAGCATACATGTGACCATCTATAAAAGGCATCAATTAATACCATAAAATATCGAAAAGTTCCACAAGGTGGATGTATAGGTCCATAAATGTCTCCTTTAATTATTTCTAAGAAAGATGGAGATTCAGTATTATCCTTCGTATATGAAGGTCTAATGACTAACTTGCCTTGCGCACGAGCATCACATGAGAATTCAATTGTAGAAAGAACCTTTTGATTCTTATGTTGTGCCCATATGAATTATTAATTATTCAGCGCATCATAGTTGCTCCAGGATGTCCAAACCTATCATGCCAAATTAAGCTTAAAGCTTTTGAGTCATTGAACTTTGCGTTCATGACATGGTTTGTCTCAATTGCTTTTATGAATGTATAATACATTCCAGAAGGTAATGATGCTAATTTTTCTTTTGTCAGCTTATAGCCTGAAACAAAAGAATTTATGCAAAGATATTCATTTCTACCTTCCACACAATTGTCTCGATGTGGTATCCATTATTACGGACATTCTTGAAACTTAGTAAGTTCATTTTAAACTTACTAGAGTACAGGGCATTTTTAATATCTAATTTAGTATCATTTGACAAAATGATACACGCTCTTCCGGAGCCTTCAATGATGTTTGATGCACCTGATATTGTGTTAACATTATTCTCAACTAATGTCAAAACTTAAGGAAATACTTCTTCTTTTGAAAAATAATTTGTGTATTGTCACTATCACCAAGACAAATATCATAATATTCCATATGATGTTAGTGTATAGATGTTTATGCCTTGTTAAAAACCTCTCCGCAAAAACCTTAAAGGAAAAATTCGGTAGAGGAAAAGAGTACAAGACATATATATTTACGCATATATTACACTATAGTTGTCTCGTTAAAAACCTTAACTAAGAAAACCTCGTAGGAAAAAAACTTAGTAAGGAAAAAAGAGTACAACCATTTGGCCTTTAGGGCCATTTGACCTTCACGGTCTAATTTTCAAAAACATGTAATATATGTTTCTATTCAAGAGTATGTAATATTCTTCAGGAATATTACTTGTGCTACTTTAATAGCATCAACTAAAGATCTTGAATGTAATATTATTCAGAACACTACTTGTGCTCAAGGTCTAATTTTCGTGAGCATATAATATGAATTGCTCTTCAAAAGCATGTAATATCCTTTAGGAATATTACTTATGCTACTTTAATAGCATCAATTTAAGATCTTGAATGTAATATTCTTCAGGAATAGTACTTGTGTTATTTAAATAACATCAATTAATTTTCAAGATCATTTTGAAAAAAAAAATAGAATGTATATATATAATATATTTCAAAATATAACATGTTAAACCTCGAAATAAGAGCACAAAAATCACGAAATTTTGGTATGAAAATCGATAACAATAAACTTCACAGTAAATAAATTGATATCACAAGAAGGAATTGAATAAACAAAGGATTTTCATAAATTGTATTAATAAATCAGTTCAAAGGCAATAACTTTTATTGCCACGGTTAATATAATTACAACATAAGAATTGAACATAAAGATTCAGTTGCTCTATTAATTAAGAGACTATCATCAATAGATACATATCAGTAGATTTCAAAGAGGTTCATTGTCTGTATAGGACAACTATGCTTTAGAAAGTTTGCCATCAAATATGGGAAGAATGAAGTTTTCAACTGCTTTATACTTCAAGGAACTTGGTATCGATTTTGATACCCTTACTATCACGATTATGTGATTTCCTTCAATAGAAACAAACTCCAACAGAAAGAGAGAAAACGAGTAAAATATACTTCATGTCAATTTAAGCTACTTAGCCTGATTTTTGATAAAAAGTTTCGCACACATATCATGAAAAAAATTGAACAATATTAATTGCCACTTAATATAAATACATCAAAAGCAATGATTTGAGCCTATACCACTCAATATTTATAAAATGATTTGAGCCTATATTTGTAATCGAGCAGTGACTATTCAAGAGAAAAGTAAGTAATGTATACCCGACGAAGTTAATCAAGTTCGCTCAATGGCCAATTAAAAATTGAAGGAAACTTGCAGACAACAACCATATATATAAGGGATTTAATTAAGAGCGTATGAATAAACAAACATATGAAATAATTCTATATCTCATGGTTATGAATTATTAGAATTACAAGTGGATGTATGAAATCAATTAATCAAATAAAGCATATTCTCTCAAAATAGGTTTCTCGATTATCAAGCCATTAAAATCTTAAAACTTCTTCTATAAAATCAAACATAATATGAGAAATTTCGTGAAATCAAATAGAGATGAACTTATTTAATTAACTACACTCTTATATGATTCACATAAAATCGAAACATGTTGATGGCACAAAAAGTAAAGTAGAATGAATTACCTTTCTACAATCGAAGGGAGATGAGAGAATTAGAACTATCGTGCTGATAACGTGTTATAAACTAGAGAGAAGCGAGAGAATAGAGAAGAGAATACGAATGAAGTGTATTCAATATGGAGGCTAAAGGCCTCTATTTATACAAGTAGGAAGCTAGGGTTTTAGGGAGATTTCTTGGTCAACACACATAAGATATATCTTATAGATATATTTACAACAATTTATAAATAAACCTTCAATTTTATTATAACTCCAAAATTGCCACTCAAATTGAAATCTTGTCTTTTTAAGGGTAACCAAAATATTCAATCTCATCCTTTTAGAAAATGATGAAAAGCTTTGCTTCAATAGATAGGCCAACTTCACGGAAAAAAACCTTTTGGGGGTAACCAAAATATTCCCGCGTGGTTTCCCATGCTCATAATGGACCCAACAGATATATACCATCAAAGGAGCAGAGACCAGCTACTAAAAACTCAACCAAACAAAACAAACCAGAGAAAGAAATTAGGCCTATTGCAATGAAAACACTCCTCCTAGCATCTACCGGACAAATCTCGTCAAAAATTGCTCATCAAGATGTTGCAACCAAAGCCTTAAACCCCTTACACAACACAGGAACTATTGGAAACCGGAGGGACAAAGACAGCCACAAACCCGAACACAAATGAACCAACGCTAAACGAGAGGCACATGCAAGAGCAAGGAAAGCCAAGAAGAAGGGATAAAAACCACACACATACGTAAACAAGAAAGAACGCCCACCCCCAAGCAAACGACAAAACAAAAGGGAAAAGACAGAAACTTCCCTGGAAAGAACATCACCCTTAAGTAACGATCCGAACATAAAGTAGGAGCCGCTTGTCATCACGCACCAACTGAAGAATACCAGGGATCGTAAAAGATCAAAAACCATCCTCAGCCACCGAAGGGGCCATGTAATCAGCAACCCGATTCCCCTCCCTGAAGATATGAGTGATAATAATGTGAAGATCAGCAATGTCATGAATCACCCTCCTTCATCGGCTGAAGAATCTCCAAGGCACTGAGTCCGAACGAGAGCGAAAAAGGTCAACCATATAAGTGCAATCCGTCTCAGTCCAGATGTAATCCCAACCATGAACCACAATATGCTCCAGAGCAATGATAAGAGCGAACAGCTCCGCTTCGAACGCCCAACCACGACCAGCAGAGAAATGGAAGCAACCAATAACCGAACTAGAATCACGGATAATACCACCAGCATGGATAAAAGGAGGTGAGCCATGAACATAACCATCAATGTTAATCTTCCACCAAAGATGAGGAGGAGGAAGCCAGAACACATAAATGTAAGAAGTAGGACGACGGGGTTTGCCCGGCACCCCCAGACCGTGAAGAATAAGCAACTCCTCCACAGAATTAGCCATCTCACCCAAATTGAAACGAGCGGCCTCGAGAATAAAAGCTTTGACCTGAATGGTCAGAGCCACATCAAAAATAGGAGCCTCAACAAACACCACCTGTTCCGATGATTCCAAAGACTCCACAAAGCAGACATGACACCAACCTGAAGGAATATTAACCTGAATTAATGCTCCGTTTGCCCGATGATCGTTTCTTGGATTATTATTAATTTATCATACAACGATTAATCCTAACATGCTCCTATGAATTTAATTGCTGCATGTTGGAGTTAGGATTACTTACTTGAGAAGTGTATGCAAAGACTGTCGATGATCGAATCGAATGACTCCAGTTCTGACCTTCTGAACTGTATCCCGCTCAGCTTTCATCGTTAGATGGACAACGATCTATGAAAGTCCCTAGGCAGAAATCTGTTCCTCACGTGTGGCGCCTCCTCTGCTCTCTCAAACCCTAATTAATTAGTGTGTGTGTGTATTTTCCTGAGAGCAGACAGCTATATTTAAATAATTAAATACGTATGGGGCGCCTATTTCTGGTGAGGGACGATTTTCTGCCTGTACTAGGGCTAGGAGACTTTGGGCCAGTCCAGGGACCAGATACAAGGAATAAAGATGGGCCTCAAATAAATTAATTATCCATGGTCAGCCCAGACCATAATTAATTTATAAATATTAGTTCATTCCACTAGAGAACCAATATTGACTTACCCCTTTATTGCCGGTGATGAGTCGGGGCTTGTATTTAGACTTATTAAATCTATGTATTTAAAATATCTGACATCCATTAATTAATTAGAGCTCTGATAGCTTAAATTAATTAATCTCTTTGTAATCCTTAAGAAGTACCACTCAAACTTTATTATTGCACTTGAACTTAATCAACCTGCAGGGTTTAGCGCAATAAACTTTATTGAGCTTCTTAAGGGGATGTCATTATCCTATATCGGATACGGGTACTAATACAGATAATCAAATATCATATATTAACCGCTATCACCCAAGATACAGAGTACTCAAGTTACTATATAACTCTCACTCATAGTAAATCAAAGTGATACACGAATTAACATATATATCTGAAATCTTATTAGTATTAAGATTTTGTTAAGTCACCGAGATCTTGATTCTTCACTTAAGTCAGAGAAAAGAATACATCTCACTGTGGTCCTATCAATACGTTATGGCGTACCAGTATAGACAAGTAGTCAAGACAAACTACTTCCATCTATACTGCAGCCTAAAACGATGACTCGTCCTAAAGTCATCTTGGCTGTGATCATTTTATATCTCTTAAGTTTACTCCAATTATATGGACTTCTGTGATCTACAACACACCATATTATATAGAGATAGAGAACATACATATGCAATCATGAACACAATCAGATAGGAGATTAAAACAGTGAACATAGGAATCATTGTATACAAGCATAAAAGGTTCTTGCTTTCAGTATACAAATCCAACACAACCCGCCAGAGATTGGTCACCTGCTTGCTGGCAGGAACCTTCATCGCCCAGATAACAAGACTCCCAATATCCAAGATCGAAGAACCATCAAAGTGAAACCAAGAAAAAAGGGAGCTCCAAACGTGTCGAGCAATCGCACACTCCCAAAAGAGGTGATCAATATCCTCCCCAGCTTCTCTAGAAAGCGGGAACCAACCATGGCCCATAAAACCCTGGCGACGCAGTGAACTGGCCGTCTGGAAACGATCCAGAACAACCCTCCAAGTAACAATAGATCTGCGAACAGGCATAAAAGGCGCCCAGATCCATTTACCCCAATTGACAGTCGGAAAGCTAGGACGCATATAATCCAAGGCAAGAGAAGAAGTGACCTATCCAAAGTGTGACTAAGTCCAAGCACGGCGGTCCTCTACCCCACTAATAGGGATGTCAAAAGTAATGTCCGGAAAGCTCATTAAATTACCTTTAATTTGATATACAATATGCAAAAAATAGCTTTAAAATAAGCAAAGCTATGATAATTTGAAGTAGTAATACATAAAATAATGTATATTTATTGACAAGAATAATTTCCTTAAAGAAGTAAAGACATTTTACTTGAAACTAGATTCGTATTCAATTTTTTTTAATATATATGAAATTATGTACTCCCTCCGTCCCACCGAAAGTGGTGCACTTCTTTTTGGCACGGGATTTAAGGAGAATAAGATTGTAATGTAAAGGTGTGTAAATGTGTGTGGGGCCACATTGTTTGTAGTGTAAAATTATTACCAAAAAATGAAATGCACCACTTTCAGTGGGACAGCCCAAAAAGGAATACGCACCATTTTCAGTGGGACGGAGGGAATATTTTATTTATTTTCTACCAAAAAATTATGGGGTCCAAGTTTTTAAATACCACCTTTTAATTAAAAGTATAGTGTTTTATAGCCCCTCTTTAAAACTAACTCTTTTGTATACCAAAATAAATTAAAAAACTGCAATACCCTTATATTATATCATTAAAGAAAAGGAAAAAAAAGAGGAAGTCAAAATCGGTCCCCCCCCCCTCCACCCCCAAATTCAAATTCCTCCCCACCTTCTCTCTCTAGAAAACTTTCGCACGTTTGGACACTATCGGCGCATCCTCACGGCCCAACACCACCTCATGATCGAATTCATCATGTCCGTTGAGATGGGCGACCCGAACGGCGACGACTCGGCGTCCGTGTCGGCGACAAGCTCCGACGAGGAGAGTTTCACACATCCTATTCCTCTGGTGAGCCCTAATTTTTGCCCCTTTCATGTTTTTACAAAATTAAAACTTAAATTCTTAGTTAAACGCATGTATATGTGTTATAATGCTTAGAGAATCATGCTTAGTTGGTATATAGCTTGAGTTTGTTGAGATTTGTTGAAAATTTCTTGAGAATGAAGGTCGTTTTTTTTTGAAATTTTCGACATTGTTGTTGGTTGGGTTTGGACATTGTTGGTTGGAATGTGTAGCTTTAGTTCTTGAGGGCTCGATGGAGGTGAGGAAGATGACTCCATCGAGCCCAAAATGGGAGGCACGGGTTGGGCACGACAACGAGGGATGCCGAGGGCACGATCGTGCCCACCGTCATGCCCACGACGACACCTCATCTCTTTCCCATCATCACTTTACCAATATTTTCTAATCACTCTAATCTCTGCCTCTGCAAATTTTAGTCACAATGTCTAATTCTAGAAAGAAAATCACTGTAAAATTTGAAACAACCTGGATTTGATCTCAAGACGTATTGGACATCTCTAATTAAATAAATTGATCGGAAGCTCGACAAGGCGATTCCTGTGAAGTAACCGCAGAAGATCTATGAAGCAATGTGTTTGTGGAGAGAAAGAGAAAAGAGAGAGAGCGAAAGAGGATAGAGAGGAAAGAGAGAGAGAGAGAGAAGATGTGATATTTTTTTTGAAAATGTGTAGTGTATTTGTGATGATGTATTTGTGGGTAATTTTTTAATTTTAATCTTAGGGGCAGTTTAGTCATTTAACATAAAAAGTGGGTAATTTTTTAAGTTTGTATTTAAGTGGGTAAATTTTTAATTCACTATAAGAAATAGGCTAGTTTGATATATTGACAATATATATATATATATATATATATATAGAGGGATCTTAGACACGATCTTGTGTGTTTATTTTATCAATCCTATGGCTGATATTGTACCTAGAGGGCGAATTTTTTTTCCTAGGGTTCGAATCCTAGAGGAAGCGAAATATTTTAAATTTCGTTATTCATCAGTATATATTGCCTTTTTCATCAATATATATGTCTTATTCATTGAAAAGTAAGGGTCTCAGCGTCTCACAAAAAATAAGGGTCTCATTGGAGCGCACCCCTATATATATATATATATATATATATATATATATATATATATATATTGATCAAGAAAATGCATAAATAAACGAAGGTACCAAAGGTACCAAACAAAAAGTCTTACAACAATTTAGCCAATAGCTCGTTAGAGCTCCAATCTCTAAAACAAAAATCCTTTCTCGAGAACTTAAACACTTTGTTCCAACTCCAAGTTCTAGCTTTAATTTCCAAAATAAGACCATCGATAGACCACTGTTTACCTTCAAAGCGGGTATCATTTCTCCGCTTCCAAATGAGCCAACTGGTGCACATCCACAACGCCTTGAGGAAGTTCTCACAATCCTTTCCTTTAGCCAAATGTGTGAACATGTTGAAGTGGGAGTCGATACCTCTAGGACGAACCGGGCAGCTCCCGAGCCAAGTTTGCACCCTGTTCCACACCATTTCGGTTTTAGGGCACGTCAAGAAGACGTGCTCAACCGATTCGGGGCTGTGAAAACAAGAATTACATGTCATCTCCTCCACGCCCAACGGCACGTTCCTCTTCCTCAAATTGTCACAAGTTGGTAATCTGCTCCTCAAAATCCTCCAAGTTGTAACTTTGGCTTTATGAGTTGCTGGTGTTGTCCAGATTCTAGCCAATGTGTCGTTGTTTCTGATTGTCGAAGTGCTCTCGTTACGAGAATCCTTAATCACCGAGTAAGCGGATTTTGTTGAGTAGTCGCCGCCTTTGGAAGCTTTCCAGATCCATCTTTCTCTGTTACCTGCAATTGGGGCAAATTCTGAAATAAAAGCAATCAAAGCGTTAGTGGCCTCGACTTCTCTCTCAAAAAGATCTCTTCTCCACTTCAACTCCCAAACCCACTCTCCATTAACCCACCTTCCAAAATCCCCAACAAACGCCTCCTTATTCAAACTAAGGTGAAAGAGTCTAGGAAACAAAAACCGAAGAGGTGTCTTTCCCGCCCAAGTATGACTCCAGAATTTTGTTTCCTGCCCGTTCCCAACTTGTCTATTAACATTATCTATAAACCATCGCTCGCTCACTGAACCTGCTCTCGCAACAATGATCGGCCACCAACCCCCAGTTTGCCTTTGTGTACCCCCAATGAACATGCCCTCCTCTCCCCATTCCAACTCCCCATAGATTGATCTCACAATTCTCGCCCACAACCTCCCTCCCCCTTGAAGATATCTCCAGATCCACTTGAAAACCAAGGCATTATTAAACCATTCGACATTCCTAAGCCTCAAGCCACCCTCATTTTTGTCAAGACACAATTCGGACCATTTCACCCAAGTAATCCGTCGAGAAAGCCCTTTCCCCCCCCCCCCCCTCCCCATAAAAACTGTCCGAATATGGAATTTAAGGATTTCACAGTTGAAGAAGGGATAAAGGAAAAAGAGAGCTGGTAAGTGGGAATTGCCTGCAGAACTGCTTTAACCAAGGTGATGCGCCCTGCAAACGACAATTTTCGGTTCTTCCACCCATCGATCTTCTTTTTGACTTTCTCCACAATATAGTTCCAATCCACCACGCTTTTGGGTTTTCCACTGACTTTGATACC
The DNA here is from genome assembly GCF_028751815.1 of Salvia miltiorrhiza. Lineage (NCBI taxonomy): Eukaryota > Viridiplantae > Streptophyta > Magnoliopsida > Lamiales > Lamiaceae > Salvia > Salvia miltiorrhiza. Next base: position 27,817,819 of record NC_080389.1, on the reverse strand, counting down.
GAGATACTTGAAGGTTCTTCCAATACCGAGATACCGGTTCTTCCACCCATCGATATTGTTCTTAATTATCTCTAATATTCTCCACTTGTTTCAAAATATATATATATATATATATATATATATATATATATATATTGAAACAAGTGGAGAATATTAGAGATAATTAAGAACAATATCCAATATTAAAATTACGTTAATTACCAATTTAAAGTGTCATTGACATACAGTGACACATACTTATTAATGATAATAAAATTTGTCACCGTTATCTATTATTTGTGACGGGAGATATTATTATAGTATAGAGATGTTTGGAGTGATAAAAAAAGATTGTCATAAACATATAATGACGATAAATATTGACAACAAAAAAACATGTCACTGATATATAGTTTTTGTGTCAAACGAAAATATTATCACTAAATATATATGTCTAGTGATAACACCATAATCGTCTAATCATCACTGATATATAGTGACGGTAAATATTGATAATAATATATTTTATCACTGATTTATTTTATTGTGATGTGACAAATAATCGTCACTATACATATATGGTTATAGTGACATAAATAAGATCGTCACTGACTTTTAGTGACAAAAAATATTGACAACAACAAAACTTGTCACTATTATAGTTTGTTGTGACAAAAAAAATAGTCTCACAACATATATATTTGTAGTGACAACGACATGATCGTCACTGACATATAGTGACGATAAATACTGACAAAAATAAATTGTGTCACTGTTCCATATTTTTGTGACGACAAAATTTATTGTCGCTACATATATATTATAGTGATAAAATTATGGTCGTCACTAACATATAGTGACAACAATAAAATTTGTCATTGTTGCGGTATTTTGTGACGACAAAAATTGGTATCACAATGCAGACGTTTGTAGTGACAAAATTTTTGTCGTCACTTAGATTGTCGTCACAAGAACTTGTTTTTCTTATAGTTGTACTTTATCTACATAACTCCAATTGAGGCAAAACAAGCGACTACATAAAACTCTTTTGAAAATGAAGAAGTAATTATTCTGGACATAATAAGAAAGGAGATCGATTGAGGGGTCAAATGGAGCATTGAAGTCTGCTAATCTTTATTGATGAATTCATCTGCAAATTCTTCAGTTATTTTTAAACTCCTCTATGCAGCAATTAAATTAATAGAAGCTTGCTAGGTTTAATCCAAGAGATGATGCTCAGAAAAATTGAATGTTAATTAATTTTATTATTCCTACAGAACATAGAACGAGCTTTTGACGTTCTTGAATCATGTAAGGTTATTATCAAATTGGCTATGAGAAAAGGAGCAACATGTCATGTTTGCGAGCATTACTTAATTTATTTTGCACAACATTATCATGATAATCGATGATGAAGTTGAAAAAGCTACGCAATGGGAAGAGGAGGGGAACAACATCGTCAACACTCATGAAGCTACGAAAGGAGTTTTGTCGAAATCTCGAGCATATTTGGCTCGAGATACAAGCATTCTCGATAAACGAATCAACCACCTCCTCTAACAAGATATAATCGAATATATTTGGGCATGATTATATCATATCCAGTCGTAATTTACATTTGAATTTTGATTATTGTAATTTTCTATTTTTAAATTTAATAAATTTTTTATTTTTAAAATTCGATATTCATTTTATTTAAAATTCGATTCTTAAATAATAAAATGAAAAATCTATAGATTTTCTCTATAAAGCCCCCACTATAGAAGGATGGATCTAAAGAAAAAGAAGTGCCACCATTTGAGCCCCCGGTTAGCTCGTCCATTGGGGTTGCTCTAACAGACTTGTCCTAAAATCATGCATTAATTTCTCATTTCTCATTTCTCATTTTTCATATACAAACAACCACTACAGCATACATACCAAAAAATTATGTAAGGCAAGCTCCAAATATATTTTCTGAAACAATTCTTTAAGCAATTATTTCATCAGCCATGCATTCCCTAAGTCTGACTTCGGCCATAAGATTGTCCTTTCCGATGATGTCACAACACTCACATCTATCCATCTGAGACAACAAAAGTAACTTGAGATTACAATTCAAATTAAATAAATAAGAATCACTTGGTATCATTTTCGTCTTTGTTATAATTTCATATCCTAATCCATTAAACATATAATTTTTCTCTCCTTTTTCATCAGATAAACACACCATAGGATTCACTAAAAATCTGAGAATGACCGTTCAAACTTCAACTAAACTTCATATTTAAGGAAATAGTATTGTTCAGTTTTTCTAGAAGACTATGTAAATCAATTTAATTTGTCTTCTTTGTAGAGCCTCTAAATAAATAAAACAAGAGACAAGTTATGAAGCACGAGAGACAACTTAATTATATGAGTAGACTTTAAAAATATTCAAATTGAAATAGTATAAATAAAAATTATCCACTAATTAAAATTAAAAAAAAAAGTTTAAAATTAGCCACCATTTTATCTTTCACGTAAAAAAACTTAAAAATTATCTACTATTTGAGTTTTTGAGCGACAATTCTCAACCAATAATATTTCTAATTGTGAATTCGAGTTTTAAAACTTGAATTCACAACTAGATATAATGCTAGTCGTGAATTCAAATTTTAAAGCTTAAATTTACGACTAAAAATAATATATTGGTTGTGAATTTAAGCTTTAAAATTTGAATTCACAACCAACACTATTGCTAGTTGTGAATTCAAATTTAAAACTCGAATTCATAACTAGCAATAACATTAATTGTGAATTCGAACTTTAAAACTCAAATTCACAATCAACACTAGCAATTCGATTATATATTCATTGAATTGGTTGTGAATTTAAGAACATTAACAACACGTATTCATCTCAAATTAAAAAACTCATCGGAGCTCGCAATGCAATCCAAATTTTAATTAGAATTTCAAGCTAAGAAAAGCTAAAACAAAATGGAAACACTCGAGTGACTGAGCAAAATTCAAATGGGCAAGAAATTGACTTGGTGGATCAATGTTGAATCAAACTCACTGAAATGCTCAGTCTTTAATGTCGAAACTGAAAAACCAGCGAGTGAAACGAGAGAAAACTGCGAACACAGATATAAATGCTGCTTCACTCAGTTTGCCATTTTCCTCTAGAAGGAACAACATTATCTCTTTTAGTTGCCAAAACCAGCGACACCAAGAGATTAAGATGGCTGCAGCGTTATCTCGTCGTCCATCGCATTAGAGAAAGACAGAACTAGGGGGAGGGAACCAGGTTGATAGAGAGAGAGAGACGTCGAGGGATGAAGGCGCACGGAAATGACGATGACGGATTTCGCCTGAGGAGGAGGTGGTGGATTTCGCCGGAGGAGGTGGCGGCGACAATTTTCAGAGGGAAAGGGTGAGATTTGAGAGAGATGAGAGCAGATAGAGAGAAGAGGTTGAGTACTTGCGTGAGAGAGAGAGAGAGAGAATTTTTAAATATCATGGGAAATTTGTATTTGTGCACCAAAAGGTAATTATTTTTAAGTATTTTATATAAGTGGGACAATTTTATTTTGACTATGTCAGAATGAAATTTTTAATACATTGACTTTACTTATATATAAGCTCTTAAATAATAATTCCTTCGTCCCTCCCTAAAATAAGTTCCTCTTTGGAGACGACACGTGTTTTAAGGAAAAGTAGTAAAGTGTATTGATAGTGGAGAAAAATATGTTATAATTAGTATTGAGAGTGGTGAAAAGGTAAAAAAGTGTTATAATTAATATTGGAAGTGATGAAAAAGTGAAAAGTAAGAATAAATAAAATATTATTAGTTGTGGGATAGTTGTCCAAAAATAGAAAGAAAGAAAGAGGAACTTATTTAGGGACGTCCCAAAAAAGAAAAAGAGGAACTTATTTTAGGGACGGAGGGAGTAAATTTCTAAACCCCAACATTTTTTTTTTCATAATCTTATAAGCATCGCAATCAATTTATGAAACTGGCCATGATATGGTTTGTTATCTCCGCATATATATATCCTTCCAATTTCATCACTTCTCAATTTTCTCTGTCTCTAATTCATAATTCTGTCTTAAATTTATATGCTAAATTATCAAAATACTTTAACCACTTATAAGCTTTTGAGATATACTCCCTCCATCCCTCAAAAGTTTGCTCCAAGGATAACAACATGAATTTTAATAAAAGTGGGTAAAAATTATTTGATGGTGGGATCATGTTCAAATATATTGTTTAAAGAGTAAGAATTGTAAAGTTGATGGTGGGGTCATGTACAAAAATAAAAACTATGTAGATTGAGCCAAAATTGTTGAAAACACCGGAAAAAAAAATTGAAGCAAACTTTTGAGGATGAAGAAAGTATCTTATAAGTTGTTAAAATTTATAAACTCTCTAAATAAACTTAGCCAAATACCCTGTATTCGTAGTTTTGTAAAGCCAACCTTCGCTACATGCATGCTCACCATACCAAACATTAGCACAAATATGTCATATGTGTACGTACCCTGATGTATTTGCAACTCAGTTTTGTGACACTAAAAATCTATTAATTTATTCATGTAGTTGTTTGTGCAAATGTTGCCATATATACTTGAATGGTGCTAACCTGATTCCGCTTAGAGGCCGGTGAATATACTTGAATCATGTTGATACCATCTGCTGAATGAGCGCCAGTTGAGGAACACGGCGGCAGAGGCCGAGGCCACGCTCGAGCATACGTGGTGATGATTTCACGACGCTCCTCTGCTTTCTCCACCACCTCGAGAAAGAAACTATGGGGGGCTTCACAAGGGTCGTTTGAGCGCGGTCGAGTGTTGAACCGATAATATGGCGGGGGACCCGAAGTCTTCATCCACGGTTTGAATGTCTCGAGGGGCATCTGCAAGTAGCTACGCGGGAATATTGTTTCGTATATTTGTGCGGAATAGCCCCAAGCGATGGAGATGCTCCAATTGCTTTCCTTGTCATGACAAATAATTTGCTGCAACATCCTGGACTGTTCGACTGCCGCCGCTGTCATAAGGTGGCGTGCGGACTCAAAACGGTCCCTGAACGGGAAGATCGGATCCACGACATCCAAGTGGTGGAGGGAGAGTAACGGGGAAAGTGGGTGGGATGATAGCAGACCCGATATATCACCACGTAAATCAATCTGCAACTTTTAACTTGTTAGGTGTCTTATTTTTTTATTGTAAATTTGTCGCCATAAAATGAGGATAAAAAAAATATTTTTTGCTCCCTCCGTCCCATTAGTAATGTCCCAGTTACTATATTGGGACATCCCACTAGTGATTTTTCATATTCTTTTTAGTAAAATATTAATAATTTAAAATATTATTATAATGGGGGCGCAACTCACAAACTCACTTTATACACAAACTTATTTAAAATAATCCTGAATATCTTCCATAAACTCACTTAATTTATACATTAACTATATTTTTTTCTTAATTTTCGTGCCCAAAAGTAATGAAATATTACTAATGAGACGGAGGGCGATTATTACTTTTTAGTGACATTATTTTTTTATGCTTTTTGAATATCTTAAATACTATGTTATTATTTATTACTATTAAGTTAGAAAATAAAACTTAATTATTTGTAAATAACAAATCAAACCAATCAAATAGTATTAATACATTTTTATTTAGTTCGATTTTGATATTAATTACTAAAGTTCGATTTAATCTCAAAAGGTTGAGCCATATTTGATTTGATTTTTTATGTTAAATCACACCAAACAAACGCAAACACCCCTAATTAATATAGTACGTACTTCTGTGTACTCCAAATATTTTCATTTCTCATGTCATGAGCAAAACCATCACAACCACTAACGTAATTAATCTATATATATGATGAAACTTAATTACGTCATAGAAAAAGAAAAGAACGGAAGCATGAAAATGTAGTAAAGAATATTAATGACCTGGTGATTCCCCATTTGGGGTGATAGATTCGCTCCGATATCAGCAATGCAATTCTTGGTTGTATTATCAGCAGAATTCAAGAACGCATATCTCTTCAAACAATTCTCCATATCCGCAGCCAAAGCTATAGCCAGAGGTGCACTCAAGATGATCCCTGCTCCACCAAATGCCTGGTTGAACGAGAACCAATAACTCGACATGATGAACTCCGACTGCCCGCCGAGGTAGAAATACTTGGTGTGGTCGTACGTCGCCACCACGTCCGCTATGTTATCCACGTAAAATATGGAATCGTCGTCTCCCATCACCAGCCACCGGAACTCTTCATCGCCCATCTCCCTCACCGCCTCCATGATCCCATGCACCATCCTCTGCGCCCGGATGTCCGATTTCTTCAATATTCCGCTCAGGTCATCCGACACCTTGTATGGCGGCAGACCCGCCGGCCACGGCAGGAGCTCCGCCGATGGGGCTTTGTCCAGGAAGAGAACGCCTCGTGTGGCGTTAGGCCGCCACCACGACTCTATGTAGGCCCTGCGGTGGCGCCACCCCTTCTCGGAGCCGAGCAGCCCGAAGACGAGGTGGCTGAGATTTGTTTCCGAGGTGTTTACGGGTAGTGGTGTTTCGGGAAACTGTGTGGGTTTGAGCAGTGGATAGAAGAAATCGGAAGCGGGGAAAAGGAGGCGTTTGTTGGTGCATGAAATGCTGATTAGATAGAGAGCGAGGCCGAGTATGAGCAGACTGCTGCATTGCCCTACAAATTTCATCTTCATAATTTTATCAAAATTTTTGGCTGCGATTACAGAATTGAGTTTTGGCACATATATGTATTCAAGTGTGCATGTGTCTGTTGTGGGAGAGTGTGTAAAGATTATTGATAGCCCATGTGACATATATCTTAGCGCGCACTCGTGAGATCATTATAAGAAGAAATTAATATTAATATATATATATATATATAGTGTGTGTGTGTGTGTTTGTGTGCGCGCGCGCCAACCAGCAAGCGTGCAGTTTTAACATTGATATAATCGTTTACGTATTCTCTTTAATTTTTAGTAAAATAATGGACGGAAGGATCTGTAGGATATTAATGCAATATTCAATGTATAATAAATATGAAATTCCTCAATTTGATTTTGAATTATTGCAATCTTGATCTAAGTATATCGGTAAATGTAAGAACCGATAGGGCAGGGCCATTTAATGACTTTGGACGGAGTACATACAGTGGCGGATCCAGGATTTCTAAATTGGGGATGCAAAAAATAATCTTATAAACACTGGTGGAGCTAGAATTTTTTTGACCGCCCCCGAAAATTTTTTTTGAGGCCTTCAATACATTTTAGACATTTTTTTACTAAAATACAAATATAATAGTAATAACTTTGCATTCCAAATGCAAAATGTATACTTTCAACTTTTTTGTTTAATTAATAATTGAGGTAATTGATTGATTAAATGATGGGCTTGATCAAAAGAATGAAAAAGAAAGAGATGATGAGCTCTCTTTTTAATTGGGCCAATGGAATTTAGGATTTTAAAAACTGAATTTCTCTTTTATTTTGGATTAAAACTTTTAATTGGGGGTGCAAAAACTAAATCTAAAATAATTTATATATGAATATTAATACTACTAATTTTTTTTATTTTTTTTTGGGGATGCAGCTGCACCCCCATGTTCCAAGCTGCATCCGCCAGTGAGTACATACATATTCAGTATATGTTATATTGGGGACGGGACACCAAGCGATGCGAATTCCTATTTACGAATAGTGAGATTCAGGGATCAAATCCTACCGCTCTCCCTCTCCTAAAGTCAAAAAAAAAAAAATTATAAGTTGTACGAAAATACGAGAAAATGTCGCTATGACTAAACTTTTATTCCAATGAAGTCATCTTCCCTTAGTAAGTACTCCTGTTCATTTTTAGGTCGTCTCATGAAATTTGTTATGTTTTCTTATATGACAATTTTTTTTTCTTTATTCAAATTTTTACCTACCACATTTAACACACTAAATACTATATTTTTTTTAAATTTCATGTCCATAAAAATGACTCATGTTTCGCGGAACGGAGGGAGTAATTTATATATCTTCATCCTATAATATCACATATAAAATGACATGAGTTTTAAGAAGGGGTTGATAGATAATGTGTTAAGTAAAAATGAGTGATTATAGTTGCATTGATTGTGGAATTATGTAGAAATTAGTGGTTGTGATTAAAAAAAATGTGATACTTTCTTATGGGACGAGGGGACTATAAATTAGCATTTGCACCATGTGCATTGCATAGAAAACATATATATATATATATATATATATATATATATATATATATAGGGTTGGGTTCTTGTAGTATCCAAGCTTATGGTAGTACCGTAGAACCAAATCTTGACCACACGATTTAGATAAGAGGTGCATTGAGCTTGTGACACGTGGCAAGAAGCTTCCAAGGCAATTCAAGACAAAAATCTGGACAGAGGTAAAATTGGAAAATATTTTCGTATATTAAAAATATATATATTTTTTTTATTCTCAAAATATTCATATTTTAGATGTATAAAGGTTCAAACTAAGATGCATACAGTTTCATATAAAAATGCATAAGATTTCACCCACCCCAACTCCACCCCACCCCACCCCCCACACCCCTGAACTGTAACACCCCGTACTTTTCCTTATGTTGGGAGATAGTGTTTTAACACTATTGAGAATACTGAGATGTCGAGATGCGAGATTATTTTTTTTTTATGACCAGATAAGACAGATTTTCTTTTAAATAGAGTTATGAGTGGACAAACCAATGATGGAGTTAGAGTGATGAGATTTGAGAAACGAGTCAAGTTAGAGATGCTGATTGAATTGAGTTGAGATTTTATTTTACTTCCAACTACCGGGAATAGAATTACCGGATACCGAGTTATCAGAGATTGACTGTCCTATTAAGAAAATAGGAGTAATGAGTTTGACATAGAGTCGAGGAAGAGAGAGAGAGAGAACCCTTGATGATATAACACCCGTATTTTGGTTACCTTGCAATAGCATCGAAATACTAGTGAGAACCATGAGAGTTAAAGACTAGCTTACTAAAATCGAGAGGAAGTTATCGATGGATGGTAATATGAGTAAAATAGAGATGTGGATAGAATTGAGAATGATGTTAGAGTGGAGATAGAGATGTAAATTGATTTTGAGTTGAGATGAAAGACGAGAGATAGAGTCGAGGTAGTGATTGAGAGTCACTATAGAGAGGATTAAGCTAGAGTGACGATTAGATTAATGACGAGTGATGATCTGTTGTTAACGTGACAACTATGTGAGCTATTTGATTGACGTTATGTGATTTACGTGATACGTGTACACTTATATTTGAGTCATTGTGATTTTTGAATAATAGCATACATGATTTTTATTTACCACCACACATTCCTACACTCACTCCCATTATTTTAATCTTTCTCACATGAGTGATTAGACAAGTGGCCAAGTGGGGAGACAAAGTACTATTTGGGCATTTAATGAGCATTTAATGCTTTTTAGCTTAGAGAGTAAGTTTGGAGATAAAAACAAAAGACCTTTTCTCTCTCTTTCCTTCACTCTCATTTTCGGCCCTTCACTTTCTTCTCTCTCCCTCACGCCATTCTTTCTCTCCCCCATTGGAGACTAAGCTCAAGCTTCTCAAGACGTATCCATGGTGGAATACTCCACTAAATCTAGTCCTTAAACACTTTCCACTCGTGATTCAAGAAGAAAGAGGAGTTTAATGCTTGAAGAATAGAGAGAAGATTTCCTTTTCTTGAAACTACTTGAGTAAGTGTTTTAATCTTTTGGATCTAGACTTTATTGTGAGATATATGTGTATAGAAGGATGACTGAAGCATGAGAAACTCCCCCTCCTCATTTTTCTTCATTTTCGAAAATTAGGGTTCATGCCCTTTAAAAAAATCTTTCTGGTTCTTTTCTAAAATTGGGACGAGAAATATGTTATATGTGATGATTTGAGGTGATTAAGGTGTGTTTTGCAAAGCTTAGTCTTGAGATATGAGTTTTTACAAAATTTAGTTTGATATAAGAAATTGGAAAAAATCTGTAAGTTATGTCTTGAATGATGATTTGATGATGAGCATGAATATATGAAAGGATTAACGTGATGTTTGATGAATTTCGGGAATGAAAAAGTTGATGAATTTTCGAGTTTGCTCTTGTCTGCACTGTTCTGCCTTGAGTCTTGCTCTACTCTGCGAGTTGTGCATTTCGCTGCTGGCAGAGAGTTCATTTCGCTGCTGGCAGAGAGTTCATTCCTCTGCTATGACAGAGAGTTCGTCATTCATCTGACTATTGATTCCTCTGACGAGTGATTCCTCTGATATTTTGATTCCTCTGACGATTGATTCCTCTGATATATTGATTCCTCTGGCGATTGATTCCTCTGATATTTTGATTCCTCTGGTATGACAGAGAGTTCGTCATTCCTCTGGTATGACAGAGAGTTCGTCATTCCTCTGCTATGACAGAGAGTTCATTTCTCTGCTCTGACGTGAATTTTCCTCTGCTCTGGCGAGTATTTCTTCTCTGCTCTGCCGAGCTAGTCTGCTCTGCTCTGCTGAGTTTTTCCACTCTGACCACTGAGCATTTCTCTGCTCTGGTCTCCGAGTCAAACTTATGTTTGCTTGTTTGTGATGTATGTGTGTGTGAGTTGTATGCTTATGTGTTTGTACATGCCTATGTGCTTGTTTGCTATGAGTATGGTCCGAGTTGAGAGTTAAATCGAGAGTAAAACGTGTAAATCTTTAGAAGTTGAGTATACCTAGGGACTTAGTTTTATTGGGTAAATAGACGTTGAGTGAGAAGTTATTGTTGAGACGAGATTGAATTTTTAGTAATGTGATGTAACTAAGGTTTGTTTTATCACATGAACTTTCGTGATGATGTTGATGATTTATGAAGACCCGAGCGAGACGAAGAAGTAAGTCACCTATTCCTATCCGAGCTTAAGCGAAGGATTACAGGTGGGCAATATTTTGAGTATACGTTTATCGTATGAGCTTTCTAAAATGATTGATGATGATGTTATGAGCTTATCAAATGATTTGAGATAAATGATGTTTGAGAACTGTTTGACTTGCCAATTTTTGATGTTGAGCTTGTATGTTACCCTCTACTGATTAGACGAATTCGGATCCTGCCACAAGCGGGGTTGTGTACACAGAGGTGACTGTGAGCCGTCTTCGGGTCGGCCGGTCACGGTACTTGAGAGGGAGGCCTACTTCTCAGTACCTTTGATAATGATGAGTTGTAGATGTGGTACATGCATGATGAGTACTTTGATAACGCTATCGTTTCTTTATGATATTATGATTATTAAAACTGCATGCACAGATTCATTTATGCTAACTTATTTCTGTGTATTGCTGAGATATGGCAAGTTCCAAATATATACTCCCTCCGTCCATGAAAAAGAGTCCCATTTGGGACTCGGCACGGGTTTTAAGAAAATTGTGAAAGTAGGTGTAAGAGGAGAGAGAAGTATATTTATAGGGGTAGTGTTAATATGACTTTTAAAGCTTCTTAATTCTCAATTCATTTAATGTTTCGTATTATTCCAACAATTAAGGGTTCAGACCAACATTTCAGATTATTCAAACTTAATCGAAAAAAAAAATTAGAATCAAACAATGAATTCCAGCAAATTAAACCAACATTTCATATTCAAGCTTAATCGAAAAGAAAAAAACAAATCAGATTCAAACAATGAATTCTAGCAAATTAAGCCAACATTCAGATTTAAAACTTAATCGAAAAAAAAATCAGATTCAAACAATGAATTCCAGCAAATTAAACCAACATTTCAGATTCAAACTTAATCGAAAAAAAAAAATCAGATAGCTGCAAGAAATGAATTCCAGCAATAAATTCCAACAAATTCAGAGGATCATCCTAAATTTACCCATTTTTCGAATCAAAACTGAATTTAGTAAATTAAGCCAACAAGTTCAGATGATCATCCTAAATTTACCCAAAGGATCATCCCACATTATTTCGAATCATCCTAAATTTACCCAGATTGCTGCATCATAAAAAATTGATTGCTGCATATTGAACCAACATTTCTTAATCACCACATTTTTTCGAATTAAACCAACATGTTCAGCAACATCATAAAAAAATTACATCACCAGCCTTCAAACATCACTGGTCGGCGTTCTTCGTTTCTGGCACCACCGTCAACGGCGGGGAAAATGCCGGATATGAGACAGCGGTTTGAGGGAGGCGGCTCGTCAGCCCACGACGGAAAGGCTCCATTAGAGGTGTCGTATCACCGAAAATCGGAGGTGCCAGCAACATATTTAGTGATTCATCGGTAGAATCACCGGATTTACAGAGATCCGTCCGAGATGGCAACAAATCCAGCGATTCTTCGGTAGAATCACCGCATTTACAGAGAGAGTGAGAGATGGTTCAAGATCCATCGATCAGAGGTGAGAGGTAATGAGGAATCGAAGGCGAAAGGGGTAAACGGCGACCTGGCTTAGGGTGAGAGACGGCGGACGGCGGCGAGATAGTTCAAGAATTAGGGTTTTCATTTTAAATGGCATACACATGATTTTTAAGAAATAATGTGGGGAAGGGGGGTTTCAGACGTTTAATGGGGTGATTAATGAAGACAATTAATTAAGACAGAAGTTAATTAAGGAATAAAAAGAGTGTTTAAATTTTATTTGTGGTGGGCCCATCAATGGCAACTAAAGTAAATAGTGAAACAAAATAAGGGTAAAGTTGTCAAAAAAGTGAAACAGGACTCTTTTTCATGGACAAAAAAAAGAGGGGAAACATGACTCTTTTTCATGGACGGAGGGAGTAGCTCTAAGAGCGCCTTTCATGTTTTTTTTCGGCGTTTGCCCACTGAGTATTATATACTCATGCCCTGCATATATTTCTAAATGTGCAGGCTAAGCAATGGAGCGAGATTGGACTGGTGCTGGTGGGGGAACGTTTCGATCGATGTGTTCATATTAAATGTTGCCGTGATGATTGATAGAGCCTTGATAATTGAAATACTTTATTTTCTTTTGAATCAAGTAATATATTCACGGTTATGTGTCTTCATACATATAATCGGATCGCCTTTTGCTGCGATACTCTGCATATTATTCTTCCTTATGAAAATTAAGCTATACCTGTTTTGTTTTTGTTCATGAAATTTCTGATATTTATGGAGTTATGACGATTTTGACGTTTATACCCCTAGAGTTTCTTTATGATGCTTTTCCTTGACACTTTTTCATGTAAGCTTCCGCTTGATGTTCGACCTATTCTTCTTGTCTTTTATTCTTTTCAAATAGTCGTATCGATACTCGTACCCCACTATTACTAGTGTCGGGAATCGGGCTGCGACATGAACCCCCCCACCCCCACCCCGCCACCCCCCACCCACGCCGCCCCAAATTTTTTTTTTTTCAAAAACTGATTTTCTGACCACTGACCCAACCCCACCCCCACCCCACCGTCCCACCCACCCACCCACCCACCACCCCCCAATTTTTTTTTTTAATTTTTTCAAAAACTGATTTTCTGACCACTGACCCATCCTCACCCCCACCCCACCCACTCACCCACCCACCCAATTTTTTTTTTTAATTTTTTCCAAAATTAATTTTTTAACCACTGACCCACCCCTCCCCCCAAACAAAAATTTAATTTTCAATTTTTTTTTTTAATTTTTAGGAGTGCATAATTTCATACACTGATATGCATATATTATTACATGAAATGCATAAAACATTAACTACAAATAATTATTGGGGGAAAGAAAAACCCGAAACACGAAACCCGAAAGACGAAAACACGAAACGAAACAGCAGGAAACCCGAAAAGAAAGACGAAACACGAAAAGCGAGAGACACGAAAACACGACACACGAAAACCGAAAAACGAAACCCGAAAGACAAAACACGAAACGCGAAACAGCAGGAAAGCCGAAACACGAAAACAAAAACCCGAAAAGAAAGACTAAACACTAAAATCTATATACACTAAAACCTAAAAACTAAACCCTAAATATTAAAACACTAAAATTTAAATATCATTAAACCCTAAATACTAAAACCCAAACCCTAAAATAAATACTAAACACTAAAACCTATATACACTAAAACACTACACACTAAAACCTAAAAACTAAACCCTAAATACTAAAACACTAAACTCTAAACATCATTAAACCCTAAACACTAAAAGAAAAACCCTAAAATAAATACTAAACACTAAAACCTATATACACTAAAACACTACACACTGAAACCTAAAAACTAAACTCTAAATACTAAAACACTAAAATCTAAACATCATTAAACCCTAAATACTAAAACCCAAACCCTAAAATAAATACTAAACACTAAAACCTATACACTAAAACACTACACACTAAACCCTAAAAACTAAACCCTAAACACTAAACACTAAATCCTAAAGACTAAAAACCTAAACACTAAAAATCTAAACACTAAACCCTAAACCCTATACCCTAAAATAAAATATTATAAAACATATGTATATAAAAAAGAAGAATGCATAGTGCATATATTATTACATGAAAATGCATAAAACATTAACTACAAATAAGTTTTTTTTTTGGGGGGGAGGGGGTGTGGGTGGGTCAGCAATCAGAAAATTAGTTTTTGAAAAAAACAAATTTGGGGGTGAGGGTGGGTCAGCAATCAGAAAATCAGTTTTTGAAAAAAAAAATATATTTGGGGGGGTGGGGGGTGGGGCAGGGGTAGGGTGGCGAAAATACCAGATTTATTAAAATGAAATGCATTTTTTGTATAATTTAATGCATTTTTATGTGAAAACTTTATGCATTTTTGTTTGATTTTATATGCATGTGAAACATGCCTATTTTTGGGGGGTGGTAATGGGGAGGGTTGGGGGATGGTGTGGGGTGGGGTGGGGAGTGGTATGGGGTGGGGTGGTGAAAATACCAAAACTGTAAAAATCAAATGCATTTTTCTGTTCAAAGTTATGCATTTCATGTGAAAACTTTATGCATCTTCGTGTGAGACTTTATGCATCTAAAATATATCTATTTTGTGAAAATCTAAAAATATATATATATATTTTTTAATTTTTAATTCCGAAAATTATATTTCAATTTTACCCCTCTCCAGATTTTGCCTTGGAATGCCTTGCCACGTGTCACCATCTTGATGCGCCACATGTCATAAATGTGTGGTCAAGAATTGGTCCTATGGTACTACCATAAGCTTGGATAATACATGATCTTATTCCTATATATATATATATATATATATATATATATATAGGAAGAGGTTCTAATAAAAACCTCTGTTAAAATGAGAACTAGGAACCTAATCTTGACCTTTTAAATATTAGATCTAATAGTTAGGATTTAGTCAATAAAAGAAATTGTGCATCTATTATATTTTACTGTGCAATTAAAAAATATGCAATTTATGCAATTGAAACCAACAATGCAAAATACTCAAGCAAATCGAAATTGTGCATCTATGCAATTGAAACTGTGCATCTATGCAATCGAAATTGTGCATCTGTAGTTTAATCTCAACCCTCTATTTTATTTAAACCAATGGTTTTAAATTGGTTCCTAGTTTTCATCTTAAGAGGGGTTTTTATATTAACCCTACCCTATATATATATATATATATATATATATATAAAATTGATACCAACGCAATCACCATATTAATATATATATCTATATATATATATATATAGGGTGTGGTTCTAGAGAGAACTACATTATTTGTGAGAACGGGAGAACCATCAAATCTAATGCATTCACTGTAAAAATTAATGCATCCGCGGTTAAAATTAATGCACTCACAAAAATAAAAAAAAATGCTCCCTTCAGGATTCGAACCCATGATCTGCATTCATCCAACAAGATGATGCATCCACCGTAGATCTTGATGATCGAATGGCTGAAAATGGTTCTCCGGTCTTCTTTTATTTATGGTTCTTTCCTGAACCTCTCCCTATATATATATATATATATATATATATATAGGGAGAGATTCAAATAAGAACCACTAATAAAATAAGAACGGAGAACCATTTTAAGCCATTCGATCATCAAGATCTACGGTGGATGCATCATCTTGGTGGATGGATACAGGTGCTGGGTTCGAATCCTGAAGGCAGCAAAAAACTTATTTTTTTCGGATGCATAAAATAAAATAGCGGATGCATTAATTTGTATAGCAGATGCAGTAATTTTATTGGTTCTTATGTTCTCACGATAATTGTGGTTCTCACTATAACCGCACCCTATATATATATATATATATATATATATATATATATATATTAAAATAAATAATTTTAATTGAATATATTTGAGCTGAGTATTAAAAAATAAAAAAATAAAGATTAATTCACAATAATAAAAAAATTGGTATTATGACAATATAAATAAAATCCCTCTAATTTAATGGAGTTGAAAAGAATTAAAAAAAATTATGTAAAGTTGAGCATTGATCTTCTTCATAAAGAACGATACTATATAATGAATGATAAAATTGATTACAAAATAATTAAAATTTTAAAAATTTATAATACTCTAATTTTGAATTAATTCATCTAAATATAAAAATTAATAAATACTAATTGAATTAGTAAATCCTAATTAGTTATCTTTGAAGTATATTAAAATATAGTAGTAAATTAATTTAAAAAAAAAACTAAAATTATAAAAAAACTGAAATTACCACATAGTATAAGAGTATAATCAAGACATCAAAAATGGGACAGAGGCCCATGTGGACTTGTACATTCATCTCGGAACGATTTTTCAAATCAAATTGAAATTAGACTGGATCCTAAAATTAAAAATTTCCGACGTTGTAACATCTATATTAATTTTCAATTTCAAATCAATTTTAAAATTGAGTGGAAATTTTGTAGTTATAATAAAATTGAAAGTTTATTTGTAAACTATATTTTTTTTCTTTTTATTTTCTTTTTCTTTATCTTCTTTTTTTTTCTTTCTAAAATTTTGAAATTTGACTAAGTATAAAATATTTAATATGCATATCAAATTAAAGATCACGATAAGAACTTTAAATTTATATATTTTATGTAAATATTTGATTTAAAATGTAAAATTTATATTTATTTAAATAGTAAAATTCTAAAACATTCTCTCTCCTATCTCATATTTTTTTTAATAAATATATTTTTCAATTATTTTCTATTTTTATTTTCAATTTTTATCATTATGATTTTTTCTTAGTTTTTTTTCCCAATATTAAACTCAAATATATTAGTTAAAATTAATTTGTTTATTGTATTTATAAATATGATAATTGAGTGAATATCGATTTTATATAAATATAGAATATAAAAATATTTTCCGTGCAATGCAAATGCTAGTGTAAATTGAATGTGTAAGTGGAGAAATGGATTCATATAATTTATAATGTTGTGAGTGGGGAAAGAGACTTGCAACTGATATTTAATTTTTTGTAAATAAATAAGTTGAAATATTAATATTTTTTTAAAAAAAATTACACACTTTTATGGAGCCAACGAAAATAATAAATTATATATATTTTTATGAGACAAAAGAAAATGGACGAGTCTAATAACTTTTGTGTCCATGAATAATATGATTATGCTACAAGGACCACCATGTAATACCGATACAATATTCATATATGAAAATGATGTATTATAAATAGACAAATTAAATGAATCTCAATCACAAGCAAAGTTACATGTGTACTAACAATATTTCACCAGTTTGAAACGATAATATGTGCACCGGGTGATATACGATCATTCTGCGGTCGAAATTGAATATACTACCTCAAATTGGGTCGGGTTCGGTACCCTACTAAAAAATTATGGGTACTCAACCCCGATTTTAACCTTCAATTTCTACCCGCACTCGACCCGCAGGAAGTTATTTGGTACCCTAATACTCGACAGGAATACCCGATGCGGGTATGAGGGTACCCGCACACCCGACATTAGTTTCAAATGATGCGACCTAATTTAACTATTGTTAATTTGTTTTATAGATTACATACACAGAGCACTCTTAGTTTGACCAATGATTACTTGCTGCTGAATGAATATTGCATATCAATTGGAGTGGCACATCAAAATGCAAATTTTGTAAATGACTAAATGGAATAATGGCGTATCAGAATGCAAAATTTGGAAATGGTCTTTGCTCAACCATTTAAAGATTGGTTTCTTTTACTGCATCTCGATAATTGTGATACAGTTTTGTCATCCCATGAGCTATATTAATGGGCAATCTTCCAGCCCCTGCTTTCTTTTTGTATCACCAAAAGCATGTCTGAAATATAAAATTCATATAAGTAAGATTTAAGCTTATTAAGTTGGGCGTCTGGGCAAAATCCATAGCCGGCGACGGCAAACCGCAGTGTACTATCGGTGGCGATAGGGTGTTGGGAACAGCAGGCCGGTTGCTTTCCATTTTCTCACGTGGATATCAGATATGTTTGTTTAACTTCTTTTTGCTAATTTTAGAATTTTGTCAAAAAAAAAATATATTTATTAATTATTAATTAAAAAAACAGGCATCCGGGTATACACGCATATCCGTCGAGTATACCCAATAATCGATAAAACTACATATAACACCCGCACTCGGCCCACATCCCGATTTTACCGGGTATCGAGTACCCTATATCCGCTCAAATATCGGGGTCGGATCGAGAATACCCGATACTTATCCATTTTGACACCTCTAACTACCACTAAAAAAATTAATACAAATTAATAGAACAATGAATAACACACATTAAATTATAAATTTGACGATTTTATGTGTTTTATAAAATCGATTTAAATCGCATTAAAAGTAGTATTCTTATCAACAATCCGTTAATGCGTAGTGGATAAAAAGGAGCTCTCGGCGGAAAAAGAAAAAAGAAAATCATACATTGTGCGTTGGTTAGTACGATAGTCTCGTTGCTTTAATCCTACACTGAAGATGTTAAAAAGCAATAAAAGAATCACATGCTTCAGTGATGTAGAAGCAAAACGACTTTAGGTTAATTGGAAGATACACGAAATAAAATACTATTTTTCGACTTTCAATGCATCAATTATGGTCATATGCATATACATCAGCTAGCAGGAACACATTTATATCATTTTTTTGCTTTGGATTGCATCATGTGGGTCTATTTTATCCCCTTACCTATTCATATTTATCTTTTTTTAATCGCAAGTCAATGAAAAATAATTGTGATCCACATCGCCGAAGATCTACCATTCAAAGGCATCGTCATCTTTTTTATTTATTCACAGAATGAACTAAAGATTTTTGTTGCTTTGATCATTGGCTATACTAAAAAGTCAACAGAACATGAGGGAGAAAATAACTTCACTTTCCAAATAATAGTGGATACAGAAATGAGATACAATTTAACATAATTCTGATGAGTAGTAAGAGCATTCAAAGTGGAGACGGTTTATACGAGCTCTTAAAAATGGTTTTTATCGTTTAAGAGTCTCTTTATTATAGTGGAATTTTTTTGATAGAAAACCCTTTTGAAATAGCCATTTTGAATAAGAAAACATAATGTGGCCACTAATTGAAAAAACATGAAATTTGACCATTTATTACATGTAAAGACTGTCTTGCACTTAATTAGGATGAACTGGATTCGAGTCGAATTCGGGTTTGCGCGCAGGTTAGGCACACGTGGCACATGCCAACCGAAAAAAAAATCTAAATATATGGCACTAATATGACCATAAGTACCATTCGTGCAACACTACATAAGAGAGTATATGAACTAATGATACTAATATGGCCAAATGTACCATTTGTGCAACACACAAAATGGAGAATCTAAACCCTATAGGGAAGTGTTCAAAATGGTCATATAAATGTATCCATCTAAATAATATCAGCACACAGGTATATGACACTAATATGGTCATAAGTACCATTCGTGCAACACTAAATAATAGTGTCATGTGTGCCTAACCCGTGCGCAAACCCGAATCCGACTCGAATCTGGTCCGCCCTAATTAAGGGCAAAATAGTTCTAAAATGTAAAAAATTAAGAGTGGATTTTTAAAATGGCCACTTTCATATTGTAAAATTAAAAATTGTCCACTAAGATAAAAATATTAAAAAATGGCCAGTGTTACCAAAATACCCTTCACATTAAAAATTAAAAAAATGTCCACTTTACATCACCCCTTTAAAAAATCCCGCAATTCACAACCAGTGTGAATTCACAACCAAAAATTTTTGGTTGTGAATTCTGAATTCACAACCAATCGAATTCACAACCAGAATTTTTTGTTTGTGAATTCACAATCAAAATTTAATTCACAACCATATTTTTTTGGTTTTGAATTCACAACTGAACTGAACTGAAACCCTAAGACTAAACCCTAGTTGTGAATTATTACAATTGTGAAGTTCACAACTGAATTGAACTGAAACACTAAACAATAAACCTAAACCCTAGTTGTGAACTATTACAATTGTGAATTCACAACTGAACTGAAACAGTACATTCACAACTGAACTGAACTGAAACACTAAACCCTAAACCTAAACCCTAGTTGTGAATTATTAAAATTGTGAATTCACAACTGAACTGAAACAGTAAATTCACAAATAAACTGAACCGAAACCCTAAACCTAAACCCTAGTTGTGAACTATTACGATTGTGAATTCACAAGCCTAAGCCCACTCTAAATCATAAACCCTAAATCCACTCTAAACCCTAAAACCTAAACCCTAAACCGTAAACCCACTCTAAACCCTAAACCCTAAAACCTAAACCATAAACCCTAAACCCGCTCTAAACCCTAAACCCTAAACCCTAAACTCACTCTAAACCATAAACCTTAAACCCTGAACCTTAAACAGTTGAACTCACAACAAGAATTTTTTGATTGTGAATATTCACAAGCCTAAGCCCACTCTAAATCCTAAACCCTAAATCAACTCTAAACCCTAAACCTTAAAACCTAAAACCCTGAATTCACAATTCACAACCAGTTGAATTCACAACCAGAATTTTTTGTTTGTGAATTCACAACTGAACTGAAACACTAAACCCTAAACCTAAACCCTAGTTGTGAATTATTACGATTGTGAATTCACAACTAAACTGAACTGAAACACTAAACCCTAGTTGTGAATTATTACAATTGTGAATTCACAACTGAACTGAAACAGTAAATTCACAATTGAACTGAACTGAAACCCTAAACCTAAACCCTAGTTGTGAATTATTACGATTGTGAATCCACAACTGAACTGAAACAGTAAATTCACAAATGAACTTAATCAGTAAATTCACAATTGAACTGAACTGAAACCCTAAATCCTAAATTCTAAACCTAAACCCTAGTTGTGAATTATTATGATTGTGAATTCACAACTGAACTGAAATAGTAAATTCACAACTGAACTGAACTGAAACCGTAAACCCTAGTTGTGAATTATTACGATTGCGAATTCACAACTGAACTGAAATAGTAAATTCACAACTGAACTGAACTGAAACCGTAAACACTAGTTGTGAACCATAAACCCTAAACCCTAAAATTTAATTCACAGCCAGAATTTTGTTTGTGAATTCACAACCAGTCGAATTCACAATTAAAATTTAATTCACAACCATAATTTATTTTGGTTGTGAATTCAAGTAGTTGTGAATTTGGGGTTTTTAAAGTTTGAATTCACAATTAAAACTAGAATTTATTTTGGTTGTTAATTCAAGTTTTAGTTGTGAATTCATAGATCTCGTTGTGAATTCAAGATTATTAAGTTGTGAATTCATAGATCTGATTGTGAAATCAAGAACATTAAGTTGTGAATTCATAGATCTAGTTGTGAATTGAAGAACGCACCCTTAATGAAATCGACACTCCACTTAAAAAATTTCGAATATTGAAACTACAAATGCTAAAATAAAATAAAATATGGATTTAATTTCCTATCCAATATCAACAAATTAAAAGTGCACTGGTACAATTATAAAATCGAAAATAATTGGTGGGCATGAAGCTAATGTATTTATACGAGCAAAATCAAAGTTTAATTTCCCGAGAAGAGAAGATGCGTATTAAGGCTGTATAGAGTTCCATAAATTACGCCAACTCACAATTTGGCATCAAAAAATTTGCAATGCCCATCTCCATAGCCAAACTCTTCTTCAATTCTATCGCAAAATCTCCCAATTCGCAATGGATTTCTGGCTGAGAGCTCGGGAATTCGCGGAGGAGGCGGCCACGAAATCGCAGCAATTCACGCAGGGGCTCGGCTCCGCCGGTTTCTCCCGCGTCGTGTTGGAGGCGTCAAAGCGCTCCAAGGAGCTGGCGGCCGGGGCGTCGAAGCTGTCGCAGGAACTCGCCGTGGACGCTCTGAAGCGCACCGATGAGATCAAGGCTCACATTCCTCGCCGCGGACGCTCTGAGGCCAGGGCGGCGGCGCTTCGCCGGAAGAGGGAATGCGCTAGAAATCTGACGAAACCCTAATCGAAAGGCCTCGCAAACCGCCTCTTCTCCGCCGCACCCTCCATCTCCGTCACCACCGTGAAGAGAGACAACGAGACGAAGGATTCGCTGTTCGAGATCGATGTGAGGATTGGGAGATTGACATCGGCTGGACTCAGCGCCGCGAATCTCCACCGCGGCATCTCCGACGGCAACGTTCCTCTGGCCGGGATCTGGATCGACGAGCATTTCACGGTGCTGGATTTTATCTGCATCAGAAGTGTGGGGAGGAAGCTTCCAGATTATGCAGGTTTTGGCATAATCTGCAGTGTCTCCTCCTCGGATCTGCGCCACCTCTTTCACCTCTTCTACGAATTTGCGCCTCAGAACACATTTATTCTAGATCTCGTAGGGTGGCGCGGGGGTCAGCATCGGAGAGTGTGGCGGATTTCCGACGCCGAGAGAGATGGTGGCAGAGGAAGGGAGAGGTGGCAGTGGCACGAGAGAAAGAGAGAGGGAGAGAGAGAGAGAGACGTGAAGGTGAAGAGAGAGAGGAGAGAAAGAGATGAACGAGTGGCTATTTTTTTAAATTTTAAAGTAAGGGGTATTTCTGTCTTTTCAATCAAAAAGTGGACAGTTTTTATTATTTTTATTTTAGTGGACAATTTTTATCTTTACAATATGAAAGTGGATAGTTTTATATATTAACTCAAAAATTAATGGCCATATTTTGTGTTTTTTCAATTAGTGGCCAAATATTGTGTTTCCTTATTCAAAATGGTCATGCGAGTATGTTGTTTCTTTTTTATATTCGGGTTCTTAATTTTTTTTTATCTTTATTTTTAATATACTTTTTAATTAAATTAAAATTTAACATTATATTAATTAAAAATATAATAATTAAAAAAAATATTACAATAATTTTCATTTCTATTTTATTCTTATTTTAAATGTATTTTTAAATTAAAAAAGAATAATTAAAAAAGAAATAAAAAATTAGAATTAAAACTATTTGAAAACTACATTAAATTGATATTGTATTGAATCTCACATTAAAAAAATGTGGGATTCTGTACAATGTATACTACACTATAAATAGTAAAGTTACATTAAGCTGATATTATATTGAATCTCACATTGAAAAATACTATATAAGTTTCTAAACAATGTGAAGTACACTATAAATAGTAAAGCTACATTTAGTTGATTTTATATTAAATCTCACATTGAAAAATGTAGGTTTATCTACAATGTGTTGTACACTTATTTTGGTCGTTAATATTTTTTTTGAATTTTTTATTTATTTTTATTTTTTATATTTTATTATTATATTAAAATTGTTGGGAACTTCTTAAAATCGATCATTATTTTTTAACAATAATATTTAATTTTTTTAAAAAAATACAGATGTTATTAATTTTTTATTATTTTAAAATTGATTGTTATTTTTTATCGTTATTCTTTCGTTGGCACCACAAGTCTTAGATATCCTCTCGACATATTCTAATGTTATGCATGAATGATATTGTACATTGAAATTGAATTTAAATGAATTAAAATGTGCTAATTATATCAATAATATGCATGACTACTCGAAAGAAACTTCAAGATTAATTGCTCTTGACTTATAGCACAACTAAGAGTGGTGACCCACTTGGAAGTTCGTCAAAGCGTATACATTAAAAATACTGAAATACTTGTGGAGCAAAAAGTTAAATTAAATTACAAATAAATAAAAGTTTTTTTTAAACGATAGAAAATTCGATTGTTAAAAATAAACTTTCAATCGTTAAGAATAAAAAATAGCAAAAAAATACAACCAAAATTAATATTTATTACGATTGAATTTACTACCGTTAATTTTTGAAACGACCACGCAATAACGGCCAATCAAATCGGTCATTAATCGTGTTAACTGTTAACGACTGTATTTTCAATTTTAACAGCCAAAAGTCCAATCGTTAAAGTTGCCCAGCAGACATCCCACCTCTGCGCAAGATCGGTCAACGCCGGTAGTCACGACGCTATGCTCTGAATCTCGCCAACCAGCCACCTATCTCAACGCCTGCAGTCTCTCTCGGCCGATTCCTCCCGCTCTGGCCAGCGTCATCTGCTGTCACTGTACCCAAGTTCCGACACCAATGTAAGCTATCTAGTAATGGTTGAAAGCTCTGTCGTTGTGCCGTCCTTCATCCTTTCGTAGTCTCTTCTCTACTATGAAAATGGCGTATGGTTTGGAGTTTGGGATTTGGATTTCACAACACTTCGAATAGAGGCAGTTTACGGATTCATCTTCTTCAAACTTATTTTCCTTGGATATGAATGCTTACTGGAATGGATATTTGCAATAGTGGATTACCTTGAATGTTTTTGAACTGACCAGTGGCTGTTGAGTTGATTTTATTGTGGAGTTACTTGAAGTTGCTTGGTTGAGAGTTTTTTCCTATTTCATTGACCGGAGAGCATGAGTCGCGAGGAGGTTTGGAGGGTGGTGAGGAGAAGGGGGCACGAGAGGACCAGAGCAGAAGGCAATGAGGTGTATCAACGGAGCAATAACTTTCATAGACAGCCGAAGACTTGGAGGACTGGAGCTGGTCGATCCACTGGAGAGGTTAAACCTCCTCCGAGATCACAGAGAGTCACCTTCTTCTTCAACAACATCCCCGAACATTGCAGCTTTGATTTCTTAAGAAGGAAGTTTGGTGCCGTCCGCGTTCCGACTGACATTTTCTGTCCCAATAAGAGAGATAAAAAAGGGAAGCCTTTCGGCTTTGTCCGATTCGAAGGTGTCGAGGATACGGAAGGTTTGCTTGAACAGTTGAATCAACTTTGGATTGGAAGCTACAAAATTAGAGTTTTTAAACCAAGGTTTGAGAGGGTGGTGAGGGATGCAGAAAAAAAGGGGTTCGACGCCAAAAGAGATATTGGAAAGAAACCGGACTACTTCCATTTTTTCGATTCTGCAAAGAAGAAGCCGGGAGTTTCCTTTAAAGAAGTTCTCACTGGAGTCTCTGAAGGAGAACCCAGCACAAGAGAAAAGCTACAATTCAAAACTTCGGAGGAGGATTCAAAGTGGCTTGAAGGAACATTCACAGGTTTCATCAAAGATGATTTCTTCTGGGATGAAATCAAAGAAGAAATCAACAGCGAATGTGCCGGGAAACTGAAAGTTTCGACGATGGGGGAAAGTTTGGTGCTCATCCGAAGTATTTGCGAACTGCCAACACAAGAAGTTCTCACGGAGTTAGATGAATGGAGTGACTTCTGGTTCCTTTGGAAGAGGAAATGGAACTTCGTGGATGTTCACCAGCAGCGATCTATTTGGACGAAATGGATTGGGATCCCGCTTCATGCATGGAACTCTCGTTTCTTTGATTCGGTGACGGCAAAATTTGGGCGGGTTTTGAAAATTCACGAACTCACGAAAGAAAGAGAGAAATTGGACGAAGCTTTGATCCAAATCTCTACAGGTCTCAAATCCATTGAGCAAGTAGTGGAGTGCTGCATTGATGGAGCTAGTTTCACACTTCGCATTGAAGAAATTCAGGATAACCCACTATCGTCCTTATTCGGAGTACCGGATTTAGACGAGTCGGAATCGGAATCGGATCCAGGATGGTCGGATGGAGTGGAATCCATGGATCAGGCTATCGCTACCATTGGAATGATGGATGGCATCGGTGTGGAAGATGGAGACGTTTCGGTTCTCCAAGAATTGAACTCTTCGATTCCTTCGCAAGACGTCTCAGTTCTCCAAGAATTGAACTCTCCGATTCCTTCGCAACAAATCGTTGCAGATACGTCAGTCGAGGTTACCAATCATGAGGAGACAACGTTGGGAGGCTCGAGACTGCTTTTGAATGCGATTGCTGCCGCAGTTTTAAGCCAGTCTTCTTGCAGGGCCGAGCAGGCCACTCTTTGCGAGGTACCTATTTCCTTGCCCACGGTTCATGCTGTGAGAGAAAAGAGAGAAAAGGAACCCATTCTTCTACAAGGGGGTATTGATGATCTGGAAGATAACAGTGAGAGTCTCGACGTGAATGTTTTTGTAAAAGAAAACAACCATTCTGAGGGAGTGTCTAGGACCGAAAAGGATGATTCTTCGGGCTCCCAAGCAGGGGAAGTTAGGCTGCCTTCCAACAACAAAAGGTCTGATCACCGATGCACAAAAGGAAAAAAAGGTAAAGGGAAAAAGAAGAATAGAGCGAGGGAGAAGGAGAATTGGGGGCGTTTCATCTCTGAAATAGAACCACTTAATGGGAGAGAGGAGGAGGCCGCAGAGGAGGAAGACATTGGGGAGAGACAAAAAGGGTTGCTTTTGACAGAGGAGGGGGGAATTTCAGGTCAGAAAATCTGGGACTTTGGGAAGAAGTTAGGTCTTTCAAGTCAGACTGAAGAAGAGGTGATTGTCCGCCAAATCGAGATGCAAGGTAACTTCCTTTCCTTCAATAATGCTGGGAGTCAGATGAATTGTCCATGAATTTACTGTCATACAACATTAGGGGCTTGGGGAGTATTGCGAAACAGCGAGATGTTATGGAACTTGTAAGAGGGCATAAGATTGATATTTGTTGTTTACAAGAGACAAAAATGGAGACTTTTAGTTATGTTTTTTGTAATTCTTGGTGGGGGTTTAATAACACAGATAAGGCAATCAGGAACTCTGAGGGGAGAGCTGGGGGAATTGCGTGTTTATGGAATAGGGAGGTGTTCGAAGCATCTAGTTCTTGGGATTTATCGGGGGCCGTGGTTGTTAACGGTAGGTACAAGGAGGACGGTCTCTTGTGTTGCATTATCAATGTTTATGCGCCAACTGAATCAAAGGAAAAGAGGATTCTCTGGGATGCAATTGGTTCTATTGTTGAACAGAATGCGGATCGAAGTGTGTGTATTTTGGGAGATTTTAAAGCAGTCAGGAGAAGAGAAGAGAGGGTGGGCAGCGGGAAGACGTTTCGAGCGTCGGATGCGAGGTTTTTCGAGGATTTTATTAGGGGGAACGATCTGAAGGAAATTCATACACAAGGTCGAAAGTACACTTGGTACAAGCCCAATGGCAAATGCAAGAGCAAGATCGATCGTTTCCTTGTTAATGAAACTTGGATGCTTACTTGGGAAGGAAGTTCTGCACGCGGTCTTCAACGTTCGATCTCGGATCACTGCCCAATTGTTCTCACTACTAGAACGGAGGATTGGGGACCAAGACCTTTTAGGTTCCTAAATGCTTGGACGAATCACCCGGAATTTGAAGATGTTGTAAAGAAAGTGTGGACGGGGACTGACTGTCAGGGATGGAGCTTTTTCGTGGTTAAGGAGAAATTGAAGAAACTTCGCGAGGCTTTAAAAGTTTGGAATCGTACTTCCTTTGGTGAGATTGATTCTAAAATTCACGAATTAAAGAAGGAGTTACAACAGAAAGATGAGCTTGACGAGCAGAGTTGTTTAGGCGAAGTGGATGTTATCAGGAGAAATGAGCTCCAAGCTCTCATTTCCCTTCAGATGAAGCATAAGCAGATGACTTTACAACAGAAGGCTAAACTGAAATGGCTTAAGGAGGGAGATGTGAATTCTGGCTTCTTCCATAAGGCGATTAAAGGGAGGCGGTTGAAGAATGACATAGGCGGACTGATCTTTGATAACTCATGGATCTCCAAACCGGAAGAGGTAAAAGCTAGGGTGAGAAATCATTTTGAAACCTTTTTCAAGCGAAAAGATAGACAGATGCCTGTTTTTCCCATTGACTTTGTGAGAAGGAAAATCTCTGATGAGGAGAGAAATTGGCTGATTAGAGGTTTCGAACCCGAAGAAGTTAAAGAAGCGGTCTGGAGCTGCTCTGGCGATAAGAGTCCAGGACCTGATGGCTTTAACTTTTCATTCTGGAGATCGGCTTAGCATGTGGTTAAGGAGGATATCCTCCAGGTCTTGAAGGAATTCCACGCGAACGGTAAAATTCCTAAGGAGGTAATGCTTCTTTCATCGTTTTAATACCGAAGAAAGAAGGGGCTGATTCGTTGAACGAATTTCGTCCAATCTCGCTCATTACCAGCTTGTATAAAATCATTGCAAAGATCTTGGCGGGGAGACTGACGAAGGTGATGGGGTCGATCATCTCTGATAATCAAAGCGCTTTCGTTAAAGGGCGGTTCATTCTCGATGGTGCGGTCATTTTGAATGAAGTTGTTGTTGAGTCAAAAAAGAAGCGACGAAGCCGGATATTCTTTAAGATTGACTTTGCCAAAGCTTTCGACTCAGTTCAATGGGATTTTTTGGATACTTTGCTGGATAGAATGAACTTCGATGGGATTTGGAGGAAATGGATTCAAGGGTGTCTACAGTCATCCACGGCAAGTGTCCTTGTTAACGGGTCATCAACGGGAGATTTCAAAATGGAGAGAGGCTTGAGACAGGGTGATCCGATGTCTCCCTTCTTATTCCTCATTGTTGCGGAAGGGTTGAATGCGCTTGTTGAGAGAGCAGTAGAACGACAGTTATTGTTTCCTGTTAAGATTGGTAAGGATGAAGTGCCGATTACACATCTCCAGTACGCGGATGACACCATCTTTATTTTAGAGGCTGATGAGCGTAATGTGGAATCACTGAAAAGTCTGTTGCTTCTCTTTCATTTTGTCTCGGGTCTTGCTGTCAACTTCGCGAAGAGCAGCCTGATGACGGTGGGAGTGAATGTGTCAGTCGAGAGGACATGGGCTTCGTTTCTCCATTGCAAGATTGGTTACTTCCCGTGTCTTTACTTGGGAACCAAAATTGGAGGCCGAAGCAATGGTGTTAGCGAGTGGAAGTTCTTGGTGGATAAAGTCTCAAACAAAATTGCAAGCTGGAGAAAAAGACCTCTCTCGTTGGCAGGGAGGATCACTCTTGTCAAAGCGGTGCTTCAATCTATTCCGGTATATCAACTGGCCTACGCTTTCATTCCCAAGACTGTGCTCAAGAACCTCAATTCCTTGTTCTCCAGATTTCTGTGGGGTGGAGACTCTCAGTCGAGAAGAATCACCTGGTTTAAATGGAGCTCCTTGTGTTCCAATAAGAAAACAGGAGGTCTTGGGTTTCGGGATGTGGAATTGTTTAATCATGTTCTGTTAATTAAATGGCTTTGGAGATTTTTGGTGGATGGGGGAGCTTTGTGGGCGAGAGTGATCAAATCAATTTATGGGGAACTTGTCTGGGGCGAAGAGGGGGATTGCTCGATGGTGGGAAGAAGTGGGCAGTTGGGGTGGTGGGCGAAAATTGTGGAGAAAGGGGGAGGAATAGACGATCGATGGTTCATTGATCACCTTCAACACAGTCTCGGGGATGGGATGAATACAATGTTCTGGGAGGACGTGTGGGCTGTTAACAAACCTCTCAAGTTCTCTTTCCCGAGATTGTATAACTTGTGCTTGAATAAGAAAGCCCTTGTCGGAGAGAGTGGGTTTTGGGAAGGAGAAGAGTGGGTGTGGTCGGTGAATTGGAGGAGGGATTTGAGGGAAAGAGAGAATGGACAGGTGGAGGAACTTTTGAGACTTGTTGCTGCTTTTGTCCCTTCTACAGGTTTAACTGATGGATGGAGTTGGAGGGCAACTACGGACGGTAAATTCTCAACAAAGTCGGCATATGATTTGGTGGCGGCTTCCAGAGAGGCGCAACAAACTCAACCGGCTGAGATGGCTATGGTTTGGGAGGCTCCAACATCGCACAAAGCCAAGGTGACAGCGTGGAGATGTCTTAGAAATCGTTTGGCTACCTGTGACAACTTAAGAAGACGACAAATTCAAATTAGCTGGGAAGAGAGAGGATGCAACGCCTGCGTCGCTGGAGAGGAGACGACGTAACATCTGTTTCTTCATTGCCCGAAAGCTGCGGCGGTGTGGGACCAAATCTTCCAATGGTTACACATCAAAACGACAAATCCTAGAGGTACTCTCCATCATTACACTTCCTTCATCTCTGCTGCCAAAAAGAAGAAAGGAAGAAGATTGCTAAATGCGTTATGGGTGGGAACGGTTTGGACACTATGGGAAAAAAGAAACGAGAGTCGTTTTCAAGGAAAGATTTGGGATATTGAGAGACTTGTTTTACAGATCAAGGGTAGACTTTGGAGTTGGAATGAGGTCTATAAAGTTTTGGAGTTGAGAATCCCTTTCACCATGTGGTGCTCAAAGGGTTTCAATCTTTCCTTCTTGTTTTGATTGGCATCCCTGGTGTCTTGCTTTTTATCTTAATAAAATTTTAATTTTACCGATCAAAAAAAAAAAAAGATTAAGGCTCACTTTGTTGTGAGTGAAATGATGTTCAAAAATAAAAAATGATCATTTTTAGAGACATTAGAAAACGACAAATTATATATATTTTTTTGAAGACGGAAAAGAGCACCTTCTGTTATTATTTCTGACGACTATTATCTGATGTGTTCGATGGAAGGTGTGGAAAGTTAAAATTGAGAAATTTTTTGAAAATGGGAACCCGGATGTTGATAAAACTATGCAAGATATTATCATATATGCACTTGGAGATGTTTCAAGATTGTAAACTCTCGTGAATTTTTATTCTTGTCCCATGACCGGGTCATAGTTCCCATGAGTTGTTTCAATTATTTAAGTTAATCTGCGCTATTTTATGCATTTTTTTTTTCTGATGTATTGCTTGAATTTGAATATTAATTCTTTGTACTCTTTTTTGAATAAATTTTCTTTTCTTTTCATCTTTCAATTTTTTTTTTACCAAACCTCGGGAAGACCATGCAAAAATACATGTAGGGCCAACTCTTATGTAACAAATAAAAGCTCAAATCGATCGTATAGTAATTCGGTAGCGAATTTGTTACTAAGGTAGTTTCAATAAAGTGTTGGGAGTCTTGGGACCAACACGGAACGAAAAAATATCAACACCTATTTTTGTGTTTTTGTAGGGATAATATCAACACCTACTTAATATTTGCTCGAAGCTTATTTTTTCTATCAGGGCCAGTTTGATAGCTAGCTGAGATAAAGAGTCATAAATAAAACTTAGTTAAAATAATATGGATTGAGTGAGATTAGTAATGTATTTTAGTGTTTGATAGATGAAGATTAAAATCTAGATAACATGAATTAGTTGTTTGATAGATAAAGATTAAAATTTAGATTAAATAATGAAAGGTAAAAAATTACTATTTTAACCTTATATTACATTAATTGTTAAATTTAAATTAAAAAAAAACAGAAAAGGAAAAATATATTAGAATTCGGCAATTCCAATCCCCTTCTTCCCCCGACCCACCTGCGCGCCGCCCCTGCCTCAAGCCTTCCCCGGCGCCGGCGTCCCTCCCCAACCACAACGCCGACGTCTCGGGTGGGTGCGTGTTTCACCGCCTCTCCTACTCCTTGGAAACTCCGGACTCGGCGGCAGCAGCGACGGCTTTTGGCCACGGGGAGCTGAGCGGGCCATTTCATGTAAGTTCCACCCTGTTAGAAAATCACAGCAACAATGTTAATGGGTTCGAAAATTCCACCGTGCGCGAGAGAGAATCACAGCAACAAATCTATAAAATAAACGGGGCCTAATGAATAAACAACCACAATCAAAACAGAACTCCACGTCCTAAAACAATGAAGACTGAAAAAAGTAAAAATAGAATAAAAATTGAGCAACACAGAAAAACATCAAATCTGTAAAAATTGGGCCGACAGCTATGGAAAGGCTTTGTTCCCCCAATGGTGAAGAACACAACTTCAATTTTTGAGAGCGGGAGTCAATTCCATAAGCCTCTGATTTTGATTCAATTTCAAGGATAAAAGTGTAAAGTATCAATTTAATCTCAATTCACTGTGCATTCAATATAAATGAACTGGGGGTGAGCATTGGTTTACTTTTCTCAGATGCACAGTGAATTTGTTGCGGGCTTATGTTTATTTGCGGGCCTGCACTATTAATTAATATGTCTATCAAACAGAGTTTTAAGGTGAGAAATACAATTTATCTAATGTAATAGACCCTATCAAACGGACCCTCAAAGTATAACCTGCACTCATATTCTGACCACAACAAGTAGATTTTAAACTGGCATTGCTGCTTCAATGAAACTGCAAAGAAGCATTTACTTTGAGTTAACAATATTAATTAAATAAAATGTATTTTTATACCATATTCTTGTTCTATTCACGACGAGCATTAAAAGGTAAAAATTTCTAGAAAAAGAATTTATATCAGAGCCAGGTTTCGATCCTGGGACCTGTGGGTTATGGGCCCACCACGCTTCCGCTGCGCCACTCTGATTTAGTGATTGTAATTGGCACTTATATATATATATATATATATATATATATATATATATATATATATATATATATCATAATACCATTTCAACTGTTTCTGACAATGCCTATCAATTTCCATATATTGAAAGAATTATATGGTATTGCTTAACTTTTGGGAGAATTGCCAAATTCATCATGGTGTATGATTCATTTCGCAATTTCAAATAGAGTTATCGCCCAAATCAAAGCAAACTATATAAATAGAGTTAATAGGTCAAACTACACATTCTCATTTAATAAAAGGAAAAAATATCATGAGGATGAAAAATTGGAAAAATTAAACCGTTTTGATGTAAATGTATAAATATATCCTTAATGATTTTTATTTTTATTTTTAAACATCCATCTCCGCCTCCAAAATAACGACTATTACGCACATTTGTAAAAGTGTAAAATACATTATTACATGATTTTTCACTAAATCATGTAGTAATCGCGAAAATCGTGTAACAATGTGTTTTATACTATTACATATTTTTTCGCAAAAGTGTGTAATAATAGTAAAAATGTGTAATTCTGAAAAAGTGTGTAAGAGTTCAAAATACACTATTACACACTTTTTTCGCTTTTACACTGTTACACACTAAAAAGATATTTTGGTCATAAATATTATTATTTCCATATCTTTTATTTGTATGACTAGAATTTTCTATGACTAAAAGATTTTGGCTATATTAGAGTGTTGTTAGGGGTGGTAATTCGGTTCCGGTTATTCGGTTATAACTGTAACCGAATCAAAATTTTGGTTAATCGGTTAACCGATAATCAAAATTAGCCGGTTCGGTTCTGTTACCGATTATTAAGTTTTAAATATACCGGTTATTCGGTTTAACTGGTAACTGAACGGTTAAACCGAATAACCAATTAATTAACCGGTTAAATAATACTTCATCCGCCTCACAAAAACATTAACATTTATAAGTGATACGAGTTTTAAGAAATGTTAGGTAAAAGTATATTGTGAGTGGAAAATGGGTCCCGCTTTAAGAAAAGTAGAGAAGAAAAGTAAAAGGATTGTGGTTGGGTAGTGTACCAAAATAAAATTGTTCATATTGTTGTGAGACACCCCAAAATTGCAAAATGTTCATGTTTTTGTGAGACACATGGAGTAATTAATACGTATATTTATTATATTCTAATATTTTATAATATTTTAACGGATTTTATTTTCAATAGCGAGGAATATATTTTATTTTTAGTTGTACATTTTTATTTTCTACAATAAACGGATTCTAAACCAATCAATTTTTAGCTGTACATTTTTATTTTCAATAGTGAGGAGTAACAATTGTTATTGAGAAGAAGGATACTCAAAATCATTACCAAAGCTTTTCAATGTGATTCTTCTGTTATATCCTTCCAATTATTTTTCTCCTACTAATATGTATAATCATTATTTTCTATTTAAACGTGTAAATTATTTTCACATTCTGAAATTAAGAACACGAGGGTTTGTGTTTAATCAGTCATTCTAGAAAATTGTATCAAAAATAGATAATTAAGAATTTTTATTTTAATAAATATTAATTTTTTAAAAAAATAAACTAAACTAAACCGATTTAATTCAGTTAACCGATTAATTAACCAGACCGGTTAATTGGTTAACCGGTTAAAAAATCAGTTCAATTATCGATTACTTATTTCATGGTTAATCGGTTCCGATTAACCGAAAAATCAGTTTGATTATAACCAAATCGGACCGATTACCATCCCTAGGTGCTGCCTCATATAATTATTACCTAACTCGAACAAAACCAAAATATACTAATACGGTTTGATGTGATTTTTACATATTTTCATTTATATATTTAATAATTAAAAACAAAATCAAATATCTAACATTCTTTAAAAAAGAAAAAAACATTATATTGTTCAAAAATAAAAATGAAAATGAGACAGAAAATGGAACAAAGAGTCCCATGTGAATAGACTCAACGATTTATTCGAGTATGATAGATAGTTGTTTATTCTTCCCTATCTATCACGGGGTGTAAATAAATTAGGTGCATTTTAATTTTACAAATTCCAGTAACTACCAGATAAGAATGTTAATCTCTCTTCCACAATATTGCAACGAAGTGAACAAAGTCAGGGATCGCGAGGGCCATCAAAGGCCTGAGTCTTC
Organism: Salvia miltiorrhiza; assembly: GCF_028751815.1. Lineage (NCBI taxonomy): Eukaryota > Viridiplantae > Streptophyta > Magnoliopsida > Lamiales > Lamiaceae > Salvia > Salvia miltiorrhiza. The sequence continues at coordinate 27,783,011 of NC_080389.1, read as the reverse complement.
CTCAAATTCCAATGAAGACCGTCGTGGATGCTGCGCAAGAAATCACTGGTCGAGTCGACTTGACACGCGGTGGGAACCGGCCAAGGGGCCATGCTGCACACGAGTGCGTCTCCGGGGGCTAACTGTTTCCTGTCCTTGCCATCAAATGACACCCATGCTTGGCTTCTGCTATTGAAGGGCACCACTACTCTCAGCGTTACGTATTCAGGCAATATCAGAGGCCGAAACGATAGAGAATGAGGGCAGATAGGTGTAAACAATATTCCAGGAACCTGTAAACATAGAAATAATTATTTTCTGGTCCGAAATTATGTTGGTTTCAGGTACAAAGTTAAGGGAGCTTGAGAGGGATCATGTATGATTATTCCAAACAGAGATGACAAATTGATAATGATACAATTAAGATCATTATTGAAATATAAACTAAATGTATCATGTTCAAAAAGATGTGTGTTTTTCAAGACTAAAGTTGAATTCAAATCAATCTCATGCTATCAAGACCATATCATGTTTTGAGACACTGCAAAATGAAAGGGAAGGCTTTCCGACTATATTATGGGGTGTGATATATATATATGCACCTAAGCTTAATCTAGAGAGATTTTAAGTTCCAATAACTTATAAGATGCATCAAGAGCTTATAAGATGTAATGTCTCAACTCTCAAGAGCTTACAAGTTGTCAAAGTGTTTGGGATAATTGAGCTTACAAGCTAGAGAAAGAATTGTGAGTTAGAGAGAGAAAATTAAAGAAACGTCAAATTGGAAGGGTATATGATGAAATAACAAATCAGTAGAGTTATTTTTGTAAAATGAGTGTTGCTTATAACTTATTAGATTATAAGAAATTAAGTTGGGGTTGGGGACTTAATTTTTAAGGAACTTATAAGTTGTTGGAGCTTATTTTAACGGCTTATAAACTGTCTAAGAGCTTTTTACTAAACATTTTTCAGGAGCTTATACGCTTAGCCAAATACTCCCTAAAATCTTAATTTTCACTATGGTGCCTCTTTGATCGACAGTATCCTTTGTTTGCAGTGCGTTGTTAAATAAAATAAAGGTACCCTAAAAGTCTTAGGGAATTCTAGGATGAGCACCCTGACAAAACAAACTTCCAAATCTTCGCGTGGGTTCTAGTCGAGTCCATTTCAATGATTTACTTTTTGAGGAGACCATTTCAATGATTTATGATCAAACTATTTCAGCTTTTGTGGACAAAGATATAATACTCGAGCAGATGCAAATTAATGCACTTCCAGACAGAAAATAAAATAAAAGAATCAACATAACACAAGTATGAACCAGTAACACGAGAAGAAAATAGACAATTAATAACTTGCAATGGTTAATGGTGCATTCAAATGTGGTAAGAGTCCTCAAGAAGAATCAGTAGAATTCTGTTGTTATAGCAGAACCCAATGGAAGATCCTAGCAATTAACATATATGACAGGATCATCAATGAGTTGGCAACCAATGATTTAACTAAAAGCTTCACCTAGATTTCAATATCAGCCTACTATTTCATCAATTAACCTTATGTTCGGTTTTTTCAGTAAAATAGTATGACCAAATTTATCATCAAGTGGGTCCATAGCTCAGTGGTAGAGCATTTGACTGCAGATCAAGAGGTCACCGGTTCGAATCCGGTTGGGCCCTAAAATTGATATTTTTTAACTGATTCACTTTTTTATGCACTTCACTGGCATGCTAATTGAAGGGAAAATTTAACTACTAAGCTACATAAAGATTAACTATAACTCTATGTGGGTAATTTTTCTTTTGATATACAAATATGGACCGAGTTACAGAGTGAAACGTACCTGTGGATGGACCATGGATCCTCCGGCAGCAAGGGAATATGCTGTACTCCCAGATGTCGTCGACAAAATCAGACCATCCCCTTGTACGCAGGTCACAAAAGAGTTGTCACAATAGCATTCTAAATTTGTTAGGAATGAAGAAATTCCACGATCAATTGTTACTTCATTCAGGACTAGCATAGGGCCTTCATTCTCGTTATCACTTTTGGCCTCATCTCTGATGATATGACACTGCAACCGATGCCTTAATGTGATACTTAAAGGACCACGTAGGATTGATAAAAGATACTCGCGATAATGTTCACTATCTGATTATTTTGTTAAGGATAAATTGATAGGACTGGCAAAAGCTCTTCCATAAGATACTAGAATAATTTGTCAGCAGGTAACTATGCAAGAAAACAAAGCTAAGCTAAGAAAGTGAAATAAGGAATCCTTGAAGGAAACTAAAGGATACGGAATGGGGTCATGAAACCCAGAGAACCTAAAGAAAATGGCACAATGGGAGGAACCGGACCTTTGAACATAGAAGCAGCCTGCATAAATGAGAGAATATATTTATCTTGATTACTAAAATGGTAACGAGTATCATAATAAAATCCTCAAAAACTATATAAGAACAGGCAATGAGTAATAATGAAAATTTTCCAACAACCTTCATATTCCATCCCTAAAGCTTATAGTTAAAAAATGAAAGGAAACAAACATTTCTAGATACAGTTTAGTGAACTAAAATAACAGCAATTGACAAAAAATAGACTATTAGATGCTCCAAGATCACGCCCTACGGGACAATAAAACCAGCAACCTTAATTTACAGACTCACAATGTTTGAGGATTTGTATCCAAAATTGTAGGAAATTGATGCTTAAAACATGGATGATTAAAACAAAATAGCATTTCACCAGAGAATAATAAACAGGAGTTTAGCTTATATCTGGCTCAAGTTTTTGCATCAAGTAAAACCTAGTAACCAATGTGAAACTGAGAAGATTGACTAATTAGCTGTGTTCAGTTTTTCTCTATATTCAAGCCCATCTGCTAAAGTGATTGTTCACAAAATTTACAAGCAGATCTGCACTTTTTTTAAGTTTGTTTAGAAGTTTTACCTTTTCATTCTTATTGTATGCTTAGTCATATAATTAACTTGACAAAAATCTGTACAAAAGGTTATGTCAATTGTCCCAACCCCACGTGTGGTTTGCAATTAAAAGAAAGTGCATTGATACATAAAATTGGTTCAGATAACAATATTGTTTATTTGTTACTCAATTAAATATGAATTATTTTACAGTGTTAATCTAGTACAGTGATAAGAAATTCATTTTCGGTGATGTCATTGAATTAACGTTTTGCCTTGTCAATCTATTACTGTTTCATAGTTAAATAGGTTATAAATTATATTAATGTTATACTTTTTCTCTTATTGAACTCAAAACTGCATACAATAATAATATGTTTCCCTGTGTCTGGAGACAGATCATGCAACGGTAACTGTGGGGAACAAAGTCAATATTTTTCAACTAACTTCTTTCTCCAAAGGAATACATTATCAATTGGCATACTGAAATTAAGCATATTGTATAATTCCTATCCATCTTTGCTCCAGTCTTGTTTATTGAGGATTGGCCATATTACATTTCTTTCTTGGGGGGGGGGGGGGGGGATGACTTCTGTTTTTATAGAAATTAATTACATTTGTTGCAGAATAAGAAGACACATACCCATAGGACGGTTCCATCTCCACCAAGCGTTACAATGAGATCAATTTTTGTATGCAGGGTCAGCACATCTTTGTCTGTGGAAGCAGATCATTTAGAGCATAAAGAACAAATACTGCCACCAATTATCATATTTAAAGTACTAAAGACGAAACAAAGCTTGCACAAAGGAATTGATCTCATGCATTATTCCTGAGAAAGATGAAAGCAAGGAAACTGTAACCTCAGATATATATCGAACTTTTTTGGAACATAACAATAACAATAAATTTAATCTGTCAGAACAAGGAATTGCAATTAAACATGTCTGAATTGGTTTAGTTTTTGGATAATGAGCTAAGAAGAAGGGACATCAACAGCTTGACAACTTCTTGTGATGATAGTTCGCCGACAAACTGCAAAGAATTCATTGCCCAATTCTTCATATGTGTGCAGCAATATATAACTTCCCATAATTATTATAGATCATTAACTAACTCAAAAAGGGATTAAAGTTTCAATTTGAAGTTTATACCCTTGAAAGGGGCACAAAAAACTGTTTCTGTAATCACTAATAAGGATCCCCTCATCCTTTCCAGTTAGTTACAGAAATTTTTCCTTGAGACATACAAATGTTGGAGTCATCAGCCAATTAAAATTAGTTTCTAGGATTGACCGTTAAATGTACTCCCTACTTCACAGTGGAAAAAAAACATAGCAGGTATGGAGTGAAGAAGAGAAGTTATAATATCAACAGAGAAAGTTAAGCAGATAAAATAACAGAAACTGTATAAAGAATTAAGGATTCGATTAGATTGTAGACTGAGAGCCAATGGAGTTAGAGTGGTATAAAGGTTATCATAATATATCTAATTCCTACTATAAAAGGAAAAATTAGCTCACCATCTAGCCAGGTTTGTACAAAGCTATAGTACGACGATTCTGTCAGAAGCTCGGACTTCACTCGCGGTTCCACAAATATTGTCAAATTTTTCTGCTCTTTTAACCATCTGCAAAGGAGGTAAAGGATTCTCTAATTTTAAAATATTCGAGACTTATTAAGAAATAACATAGTAAAAGTTCATGATAGAGTATCACATTCCATTGATTTAACTAGTACTGAAACAGACAACCAACATTCTAGAGATACATTTTATAGTCAATTACAAAGAATTTAAAGAAGAAGAAAAGCAGGAGGGGGGAGGGGGGCATCTAAATATCAGAGAAAACTCACAAGCCCAAAATGAAGTCAGATATAAAATTGATCCTCAAAATCTTGGCAGAAACATTCATTCATGATGATTAGGAGACTAAACTAAAGAAGAAACAGATTGGAGAATTCTGCAATTTAATATTACGGGAATAGATAATGTGAGAATGATCATGCAACATGAACTTCTCAGGTTTATTGTTATCACTGAAGAAGCTCCTGATGAGTTCGATATTGATCTGAAGAAAATGGCTCTGGCCAACAGAAATTCTCAGCACGAGAAACATATGTGTATCAGATGGGACCAAAGCCCCAGATATAATCATATGAAGTATGAACAGATGCACCATATGGTTCAAAACTTCCCATGTGGCAGCCTGCATTTATTTTTATTAAAAACAAGTAAATATTTAGTAAGACTAACCCACTCAGCTGGAATCCATCTCTATAATATACATATTAGTGCTCACAAGAAGTTACTGGTAGTGGTGTTAGTGGTGTTAACACTGACAAAATCAGATGAAGTAGGGAATGCACCGTAACCGCAACTTTTTCTCCAAACAACTTGTTTAAACTTTTTAGTGAACAGTATTTAGTGACTGAGTCTCTCACAGTAAAGTTCAACTGTCTAAGACACTGTTCCAACGCGGAAAATAAAGGTCATTGAAATTTACAATATCAAAGAATTCTGGTACACAGTTACCATCATCAGATTACCTCTCTTCAGAAAAAGCTAGAAAAGGTCATCATTTAAGATTATGACAGTCACATCTTGGAAGTTACATAGAACACAGAAAAAATATTTTCACAAAGAACATGAAAAGTTCATTTCACCTATCACTTCCGGATAAATTTTATAAGGTAGAAGTCAATCAAATTATGCATACTTCTGCAGGATCATTTCTCAGTAATTTAATGAATAATAATCTGTCGACAGTCATACTCAAAAACCACTTTTATGTACGCGTTATCACATATAAGCTCATATATTCCGAGAACCACTAATTTGAAAAGCTCAACTCTAATTTTCTGACCATATATGAATCTATATTGTATAAAATAAAACTAAGGAGCGAAACAAGTATGGAAACAAAACATGTTTAAGGAATCCAACCTGACAATTTCAGAACATAGGATTTTGACAGATGTAGAATTTGGTTTTGTTAACATAAGCACAGTCTGTGGCGGTGATTCCCACTTCAAGGAAATCTGAAATGATAATAATGAAAATAGTGTTCTTGTGATACTAAAAGTTGGAAGTCAGGCACAAAATTACATTTAATCAGAGAAGTTTGAGGAATCGCAAACAAATTGCATATGATACTAGTTATACCTGTTTACTGCTACGCTCTGCAGTTGTTATATTACCCTTCTCAAAAGACACAACATCATGTTTGTGGCGATCAGATTTTTCACCCTTGCAGTACCATGATAGCTTAAATGATGCCTGTCACCACAAGCCAGAACATCAAGTTAAATTGCAATTCTTGAAAAGTGTTTAAAAACACTTATCTGATATGACTAACAAAACAATGGGTGCTGCATAAATATACGTAGCTGGCTCTGAGTACTTCAGCAAAAAGAACCATGATGTCTAGAGCCAAGCCAACAAGCCATTCCAAAATAAGGGTAATTTTTTATATTTATTTGTTTACGTACTTTCACTACTTCAGCAAAAAGAACCATGATGTCTAGAGCCAAGCCAACAAGCCATTTCAAAATAAGGGTAATTTTTTATATTTACTTGTTTACGTACTTTCACCTCATGAGCAATGGCTTGCAATAACTACAGAGAGGACAGATGCATAAATATCAGGTGTGCTTCCAACACTGTGATTTCTGACTACCTCATGTTTACTTATCATTTCTTTCTTTCTTTCTTTGAAGAATTTCAGTGCAATCGTGGTTTGGTAGATATTGTGAATCTATGTAATTCATAAAGCAATTAAAGCACTGGTCTTTTTAAAAATATATCGGCGAACAGGAATCTAACTTCTCACAAAACTCAGGAAGTAGCTACTTACCTTCCTCATCATCTTATGCGAAGCAGAGCAGTCGGAACCAGGTTCACCATCTTGAAGAACCTCATGAGCGCAAATATCATCTTTACCGCTGCATAACTCACATTGATCATTATTTTGATTTGAGACAGCAGCGTGATCATCCAAGTTTCTGGCTATCTCAACATTTGACTCGCTAGATTGGCCTCCCAATGACAGTACTGCCAAGCAAAACTTTAGAATGTTTTATTAAAAGAATTATTTAGGCATAAAAGACATCACTAGATACTGGCATATAAAATCTTTTAAAAGATATCTTGCAATTCATTTCAAGAAACTAAATAGGAAACTTATGAACTCATTAAAATTTTTGGTTTGTTGGTTGCACGTGGAATTTGCTGTGACCAAGACAGATATTTACAAATCAGAGGAGATATAATTAACCACTAATTGATCAGATATCTTTCAGACATTCAACTGCGATTTCACTTTTCAGTGCTATGTATATACCAAATGATACCACAAAATTTGCTGTTTCCCTCACTTTCTGCATAATTTGTTTGACCTCTAAACCATACCAAAGACCAGCTTAGTTTACTTTGGAGTTCATTACAAAATAAAAATCACCTCCTTTGGTTATTTTGCAATTTGATTATTTGCTTTTACTTTCAGTAATTTAATCACTGAGTTTTTTTTTTCTAGTAAAAATTGAGATGACATGAAAGCTGTAATTACGATATGATTTCCAGCAAGGATGTCATGATGGATCTCGAGAAAAACAACTTTTAAGAACCCTAACTTAAATTTTGAAAAGTTAATTTCATATTCCAAATCGAAACTATAAAAATAAAATCTTGAGCTCTTCTATGCAACTAACAAAATTCTAGTGCAAACTTTTGAAGACACAGATGGAAACAAACTCCAACGCCTTTTCCAAAAAATATTTAGTGGCCAAAAGCCGCGTTTTTCAACGATCTGGATGATTTCTCACTTAAAAGTACAGCTTGGCTTGGATGTGAAATCTGTGAGCGCCGTCTTGTTGCCTCTAGTGTTGATCGAATGTAACGTAGAGGTCAGACTCTCACTATAAGATAAAACTCGCTTAATCGTTGAATAGAGGCCATACAACAAGGATTTAGTTGGAGAGAAGCAGAGGACTAAAGAATCGGAGGCTAATCTATACACTTCATACATTATAGAGAATTCGGGAACAAGGTTAAGTAACCCAATCTTAACTCCAGCTGCCATGTCATCCAAATTTGGCACGAAGTTAGTGTTGTGTATCAAAGAATTTAAATAGTAGCAGAGCACTCTGAAGTGCAAAATTTACTAAGAAGGAGATAATCAATACAATATAGTATAGTACTGATAAATGTCAAACAATGTACAGGAAAGGGGAAAAGCCAAATAAATTCAGAAATTAGGCCAAATTAATACACGAATAGTTGATTTACTTTGGGATGGCCTAAACAATATTATTAAAAAGAATAAAAGTGGTCCACTTAAATCACAATGTAATAAACATTCATTTCTTTTGGAGGTTCCGTCAACTACATATGAGGAGGGGACATTAAGAAATCAACATTAGTTGCCTCATGGGATTAGACTAATACATCACTATGGTACAAACCTAAAGCCAGCTTTCAAGGGAGATGCAAAGAATGAGAAGAATCACATATTCAGAATTTCTGATGTCATTAAGAACCATATGAAGAGGATCATATAGTAGCATGAAAGAATATCTTGAGTTCCTTCCACCCACAGAGATCTTTGCAACATAATAGACTTCTTAAGCTTTGCCTACCGTAAGATGCCACTTAGAAAAACGGTGATTAAAGTTTTAACAAGACAAGGTGACTATTAAACCTTGGCTAGCACTACCACTCGATTTTCTTATCAGCGGATCAGCAAAGGAAGGTTAGGCAACAACTATATTATATTCCTATATGCTGAGTATAGGTCATCTTAAGAACTAAATAAATAAATAATTCAAATGTAAAGCTAACTTATTCAGTAAAGAAGCTTACTAGGTACATCTTATAGTCTAAATTCATCCAACCTAAAGTCCTGTGTAAGGAGTCCCACCAATGTTAGTAGAATTTTAAATTTCTCACTACGAAGACAAGATCCAAATGCCAAATACCCAAATATAACAAGACTCAAACAGAAAAGGATGAGGTATGTAATATCAACAAGAAATTTCGAACTGATACACAAATAATCCTTGTCATATTTTGATGGAAAAGTGGAGCAAAAGGAGATATCTTCTTAGAAAGCGAAGGATCTGAACGTCCAAACTCCAAATTCATTGACTACATTGGCCTGTCATTTAGAATCTTTGGCAGATAAGGCCAACTCAGGAAAATTATTCAACCAATGATGAAATAATGCAATTTTTTGTTACTAAAAGCACACAGGCTCTCATCACAGAGAGCAAAACAAACAGAATGGTAGCATTCACATCATGAGAAGAATTCCATGTTATATACGACCCAAATTAGAGATCAAACAAAAAAAATACTAGAGTGAGCAACACTGAAATAACCTTTGTGCTCCAACAGCAGATTATGTGCTGTCGCCAGTTCATATTTACGTCTCCATTCAGCAGCTTCGGCTTGAGCAGAAGCCTTACCTTCTGTCACCCGTCTCAGTGCCTTGGCAACGGCTAAAACCATATTTAATCAAATTAGTATCAACATATTGCTCCAATAGTAGCATATAGATAACAAATGATTAATCTAAAGACTCACTTCTCAAAGCCTCAGAGAACTCAATCAGATTATCTTCAATTCCTTGGAGAGGAGGCTGTTGAATAAGTTCCTCTATAGATTTTTCTGAGCTCAACACCGAGGTAGAATCTAGACAGCCATTCTCTGCTGGTGACACGATTCCATTGCCCTATTAGAGAAGCCATTTAGTCACTAAACAAATCTGATTTTCCTTTTTACACTTGGAGGGAGTGGGGAGAATTATTTGATCATAAATTTACGTTGGAACAACTTTTGGAACAAAGAAATACCAAATGCAGAAAATTGATCTGACTAGAGGTGCAGAAAAATAAAATAAATACATATGGCTCGATCCACAAATTCCCACTGCAATCTTACTTATCTTTCAAGTCGTGATCTGTCAATTTGATTATCTCAGAAGGTTTGTTTGCACTAATGATGGAAAGATTTAGTTATTTTACAGCATCCCCAATTAACAGCAGCTTAATTAAATGTCAAACACGCATTTATGACCACGTACTATTTAGAAACAGTCTATATCTACCTAAAAATACTGGAAAAAATCATCTCCTCTAGGCAAGGAAACAAAAACACAAACACTTGAGAGGAAGCAACCTATTAAGAAGCAAGGGACGCCTAAACTCGTAAAACAAGTACCAAAAGTAAAAAAATAATCGAGAAATTCAGCAGTAATCTAGTCAATAAAAATAGAAACTCTAAATCGCCCTTAACAATCAATAATTCACGTACACTGGCGGAGTTGCTTGGAGACATGGGGCTGCGTCTATTATGCATATATTTCTGTGTAGGTGTGGAATACACCGCCTCACACACACACAGCTGAAAACTGGTCAAGAACGGACGACTAGCAGAGGGAAGAAAATGGGAGGTTTAAAAAAGAAAAAAAGAGGCTAAATTTTGTTAGATATATGTATAAATGCAGTCCGAAATTAGTTAGATAAAATATACTCCATGGGAGTGGAAGACATGGAAAACGGAGGTAGGCAGTCTTAGTTGGGTGGGAGTATGTTGGTTGCAGGTATGGAGAGAGAGAGAGAGAGGAGTAGGGAGTTTGAGTTGCTGGGACCCAAATAACAGACGCGTGGCTTGGAATTCCATGGACGACTGATAACCAGCTATCTCTACCAAATTGTTTTTCATATTTCCTCTTTAGTTTATTCAAAACAAAATTATTTTCCTATAATCTACTTTCTCCCCAAAAACATGCTCCATTCGTCCATAAAAAATAATCCTAAAAATGAACGGCATGAATTTTAATAAAAATAATTATTATATTATGAATAGAGAAAGAATCTCACTTAAAAAATAGTGTTTATAATAATAATAATTAATTGTATTGTGAGTGAAGAATATGGCCCACCAAGTGATAGATAGTTTCCAAAAATGAAAATGGGCTAATTTTTGTGAACACCCCAAAATGACAAAAATAAATTATGTTTTGTGGACGAAGGAAGTCTTGAGATTTGAGTCCATTATAATACGATTTTAATATACTTAATTTGTCATTTTAATATTTTTTATAAAATATTTATTTTTCATTTTTAAATATTACCTTATTGCGAAGGCTTACTTTTATCTTTCTTTTTTTTTTAATTTATTTATAATAAAATCACTGTTGATCCATAGCTCCATTCATAACAAAGTAAAATCTCATTTTCACTCATAACATATTCATTTAATACTTATTAAACTTCGTGCCACTAAAATTAAAATGACACATACTTTTAATTTAAAATAAATTTTAAATTGAATTGATGACATGTAAGTAAATATAATTTAATATCATAATTGATACTCATATGGCCCCAATAAATAGTTCTATAAGGCTGTGTTTACTTTGATGCATAAATTTATCAATGGAAAATGATGGATAACAAAAATTTATGCCTTTAAATGTCTTCTTTCTTTTCCAACATTTGACATAAAAGACAAGTTCACCATTTTTCATTCGTTATTTTCACTTTAAGGATGGTTAATATTATCCTTCCATTTTTGAGTGGATAATATTATTCATCCTTGAAGTGAAAATAAGAAAGAAAAAATGCTTTTGAGTCAAATGTTGGAAAAGAAATGAAGCATTTAAAGCCTTAAAGGCATAAATTTTTGTTATCCATCATTTTCCATAAATAAATTTATCCATCAAAGTAAATGTAGCCTAAGTAGATTAGATGAATTTTAATAAAATTAGCTAATGTGTCTTGAGTGGATAAATAGTCTCACCTAAAGAGTAATATCAATAATGATAATTAATTTTATTTTGAGTGAAGAAAGAGTCCCACCATATTATAAATCAGTTGGTCTTGGGTGCGGGTGGCCGTATGGTATGCGGTCCACCATGCACGCGCTGCTGAAATGAAAATTTTATTGAAAGAAAGAAAAAAATGTAAAGAAACATTGAGAGCACATGCGCAAACAAGGAGAGGGGCCTCAAAAGAAAGCCCAAAAACAGAAAAAACGGGAAAAAAAACACAACCTAAGCAAAGCAGGAACAAAAACACGCAAAGCCAACACAACACTAGGAGGAGCAACCACCCACGTGAGCAAGACTGCACCGGGAAAACCGCAGAGAGAGCAGCCGAACCAGAGCACAACCAGAGCAGCGAAAGGAGAGAAGACCTCCAGAGCAGAGCCGACTTACAGAGCAGAGCCGACTAGTAGAGCAGAGTTTACTTCAGAGCAGGGCCGACTCCAGAGCAGAGCAAACCTCCAGAGCAGAGCTGACCGCCAGAGCAGAGCTGATCTTCAGAGAAGCGCAGAGTTGACCTCCAGAGCAGAGCTGACCTTCAGACCAAGCAGAGCTGACATCCAGAGCCAGAGCTGACTAGCAGATCCAGAGCAGACCCGATCGACTGAGTTAGAGCATCGAGTCCATTAGATCCAGAGCAGACCAACATCAGCTTTGGCAGAACCAAAGCAGACCAGCACCAGCTCTGGCAGAACTAGAGCAGACCCGCACCAGCTCTGGCATATCCATAGCAGACCCGCAACAGCAAAAAACCAGAGCAGAGCAACGACCCGAACCCCAGAACCAGAGCAGTCCAGCATCAGCTCTGGCAGGTCCAGAGCAGACCAGCACCAGCTCTGGCATATCCAGAGTAAACCAGCACCAGGATGGAAGCAATAGAGCCAGAGCCAGAGTGCAAAGGTGCCAGAGCAGACCGCACCAGAGCTGCAGCCCCAGGTAGAGCCAGAGCAGAAAACCATGCACACCAAACCAGCGCCAGAGCAGACGCGCACACATCTGCCAACCAAGAAGCGTAAAAAAGAACAGGCAAAGCAAACAAAAGCGCAAAAGGCACCGAGCAAAAGGAAAAACGGCAAAACAAAAACCCTCCCTCCCAGGGACGCTAGCCAAGGGAAGAGCACCACTCCAGCCCGGTCACGCAAGCCCCAACACATCATCCGGAACAGCGAAGGGACCCAAGAGGCTCAACAACTAAACCATCTCAAACTAGACCCAGACCTTAAGAACCTCTATCCTCAAGGAGTGTGCAGAGCAAGGTAGAGAAGCAACATCAAGAAAAACAACCAATCCGGTCAGACCCGATTCTCCGCTAGCAGTGAGTCCCCTAATGCAATTACTTTCATGAATCTCATTCTTAAATTAAATGATTAGAAACTTCACATTGAAGGCCATCTTCATGGGATGTAGTAATTGGGGTAACAAAAGACTTCCCGCGAGGTTTCCCATGCTCATAATGGTACGACCATCAGAGGAGCAGAGACCAAGAGTTCAGATCAACCAAACCATACAAACCAGAGATATTAAGCCTATTGCAATGAAGACACTCCTGCTAGCATCTACCGGACAAATCACTTCAAGGAAAGCTAATCAAGCCGTTGCCTCCCAAACCTTAGACTCCTTGCACCACCCAAGGAACGCCGGACTAAAGGACCAGGCCAACCACCAGAACCCAATACAAGCCAGAGCCCCTGGGAGCCAACACTAAACCAAAGCACGGTAGAGGCTCGGAAACACGCAAAGAAGGGTCAACCACCCAAAACCAGTGGACTTAGGAAACAACCAAAAACCAAAGGAAACCAAAAAACAAAAACCAAGAAAAGGACAGTAACTTCCCTGGAAAACACAACACTCTTAAAGGACAATACGAACATAAGGCAGGCATCTTCTATCATCGCTAACCAGATGAAGTATATCCGGGATCACAAATGGCCAGAGTCCTTCCTCCACCACCGAAGAGGCCATGAAGTCAGCAACACGATTCCCTTCCCTGTAAATGTGAGTGATAATAATATGAAGCTCAGTAATGGAAGAAAGTACCTTCCGCCAACGACTGAAGAACCTCCAAGGAATCGTGTGGGAACGTGAACAGAAGAGATCGACCATGTAAGTGCAGTCCGTCTCAATCCACACATAGTCCCAACCCTGAACCACAACCTTCTCAAGAGCAATGATGAGGGCAAAAAGCTCCGCTTCAAACGCCCAGCCACGGCCTGTAGAGAAATGGAAGCAACCCAAAACAGACGAGGAATCACAAAAAACCCCTCCAGCATGAATAAGGGGAGAGGAGGCATGAACCGAGCCATCAATATTAATCTTTTGCCACGGTGAGGAGGAGGAAGCCAAAACACATAAATATAAGACGTAGGATGACGAGGTCTACCCGGCACCCCAAGACCATGAAGAATAAGAAGCTCCTCAACAGAATTAGCCATCTCCCCAGACTGATACGAGAGGCTTCCAGGATGAAGGCTTTGACCTGAATAGACAGAGCCACAGCGGAAACCGGAGCCTCATCAAAAATAGCTCTGTTCCTGAGATTCCAGAGACTCCAAATGGCCGACATAACACCAACCCGCCAGAGGTTGTTCACCTGCTTGCTCACCGGCCTTTTCATAGCCCAAATGATGAAGCTCCCAATCTCCTGGATCGACGAACCATCCACCCTGAACCAAGTGAAGAGGGAACCCCAAACCTGTCTAGCAACATCGCACTCCCAAAATAGATGACTGATATCCTCGCTCGCATTCCTGCAAAGAGGACACCAACCCGGACCGATGTACCCAGAGCGACTCATAGAACTGGCCCTAGGGAGCCTGCCCAGCATAACCCGCCAAATCACAATGGGCCGACGCACCGGAATAAACGATGCCCAAATTCACTTGCCCCGGTCCACATCTGGGTAACTAGGACGAACATGATCCATGGCAAGCGCAGATGAGACATCTCCAAAATGAGAATGAGTCCAAGCTCGGCGATCCTCCCCACCACTGATAGGAACAGACACGATGTCAACAACAATGTCCGGAAAAGTCTGCACGAAATCTAGAGTGAAGTGCCAAGTGTCATCAAAATAATAGTCCGAAATAGGCTGCATGAGAAACTGATAATCGACGGCCGGGACCCCTATCCTGTCCACCAGCTGGTAGCCAAGCCAGTTATCCATCCAGAACAAAATAAAAGAGCCAGATCCGATAGAACAATGCGTGTCACTGATCAAAGTGCGAATAGAATCCCTCGAACCCAGCCAAATCGTAGAAGAAAACCAAGGAGAACGAGGCCGCAGACAGGAATCCAAATAACGTTGCCGGGATAGCTGGAAACCCAAGGAATCTGAAGTGATCAACAACCACGCCAACCTAAGCATGAAACTCTGACTGATGTGAGAGAAAGACTTAACGTTTAACCCACCCTGGGCCTTAGGAGCACAAACACTATTCCAAGCCACCGAAGACTGACTTAGATGTGGTGTTGCCCGTCCAAATAAAGGACCGACAAGCACGATCCAGGTCATGAAGCAGCTTAGCCGGCCACTTATAAATTAACATGATATGAACAGCCGCGCTCTGAATGACCGAGGTGACCACACAGATGCATGCCTTGCCACTTAGAAAAATGAGCAATGATGCGATCCCAAATGCAAGCTAGACGAGCAGAAGAGGCACGGCCAGCGAAGATAGGTAGACCTAAATAGACGAAAGGCAGGGAACCAGAGGAGAAGTCCAAATCCCTCTGAAGCCGGTGACGTAACTGAAGAGAGACCCCTTTGCCAAAATAGACGGTGGATTTGGCTTTATTGCAGTATTGACCCGAGACGTTAGCATAAATCTGAAGGATAGACTCAATCATCCTGCAACTACGTCTGTCAGCTTTACAAAATAAAAGAACATCATCGGCATACAGGAGATGGGAAGGGAAAAGCAGCGAACGAGACATCCTCATACGACCAATGAAGCCCTATCCGTAGCATCCAAAAGAAGGCGGCTCAAAACCTCCTCAGCTAAAACAAACAAAATCGGAGATAAAGGATCACCCTGCCTAACCCTACGGGAGCAGCTAAAGAACCCGTGCTGCTCCCCGTTAAAGAGGACAGAGATCCTAGCCGACTGGAAGATGACGCTGATCCACTGACGGAAAAGAAGAGGGAACCCAAAGCTGTCCAAAACTACATCAACAAACTCCCAGCTCAAAGTATCAAAACCCTTCCGGATATCGACCTTGAGGGCCATATTCCTCCGCTGAATCGAATGTTCCATGCAGTTGACACCTTCAGAAGCAAGCAGAATACACTCCTGAATAGAACGTCCCGAAATAAAGCCGAACTGGTTGGCTGAAACAATCTCTGCTGCCACCGCATTCAGTCGAGGGGCCAGAATTTTGGTGATGACTTTGAAGAAGAAATTACCAAGAACAATAGGCCGGTAATCCGAAACAAGAACCGCATCCGCTTTCTTGGGAAGAAGGCAGAGAAGATTGGAGTTGAGCTCGTGAGAAAGATAGCCAAGAGAGAAAAAACGTCTCACCGCGGCAACCATATCCTCCCCCACCACCTCCCAAGAATGATGGAAGAAGGCACCATTAAACCCATCCGGGCTAGGGGCACTATTCCCATCCATAGAAAAGACCACCGAGCGAATATCATCAGCAGAGGGGAGCGTAGTAAGCAAAGCAGACTGAGTCGCATTGACAGAAGAGGAAATGTATCCAGAAACCCAGGATCTGTCCACAACCCCAGAACTCGGCTCAGAAAAAAGATCATCATAGAAATGAACCACATGAGCCGCCATGGTGGCCGGATCATCCGAAATAACGCCATCGATACTAAGCTTCTTTTTATTTTGGTTCGAACGACGCCATTTCACCATAGAATGGAAAAAATTGGTGTTTCTATCACCGTCAGAAAGCCAAGAAACCCGACTTTGCTGCCGCAGATGTTCAGATTTCCGCAAGAGGATCATGCCAATGCAAGCCTGCAAACTAACCTCCTGGTCAAAAAGATCATCTGTGTAGCCCTGCTCATCAATTCCCTCATGAAGGAGACTCAAATCCTGCTGCAGCTCAGCCAGGGCAGTATTATAGTTCCCAAAAGTGTCCCGGTTCTAGGCCTTCAGAGTCGAGCGGAGACGTTTCAACGTTTTCATAACACGAACCTTATGATAAAGACAATCCAACGGCGAAGACCAAGAGGCACGAATCTGATCCAAAAACCACTCATGAGAGCACCACATATTCAGGAACCGAAACCGACGAGCTGCCGGGGTAGAGGCCGTATCCTGGCATCTCAAAAGAATAGGAGAGTGATCGGAACCAGGCCTAGGAAGAACCAACGCAGAAGCAGAATACCAAACATCTGAGAAATCCTGAGAGAAAAGGGCTCTGTCTAGAACAGACTCAATCGGAGAAGGGAACCTCCGCCGATCTGTCCAAGTGAAGAAAGGACCAGAGGAATCAGGCTGAATCAAGTCGTGATCCTCAATGAAAGTACGAAACTCAGAGCAAGGCTTAGAAGCTGGATTCCTACGACCCCGACGTTCATGAGCACCCAAGACAGCATTGAAATCACCAATCATAAGAAAAGGACCCACCATGAAAGGATCCACATCCAGCCAGAGCTGACGTCGCTCAGTGTAATTACAGGAAATATGAGTGAAGGTTAGCGTGCAGACAATCCCCATGATAGAGCATCTAAGGATCACAACCTGAGAAGAAGAGAAAACCACATCCGGAGTCAAAGAGGGATCAGGGAAAACCCAGATATTAGAACGACGTCTGCCATGATCATTCTGATGAACTGGGGAGAGATGCAAAGAACTCCAATAAGTGCTTGGGATACCAGAGAACTGAGATTTAGGCTCGAGAACACCAAGAAAACTCGGTCTATAAGTGTTGCAGTACTGGGAAAGAAGAGGCATATAAGAAGAGATGCCTCTGATATTCCAACACAGCACATTCATCGGGAAACTGGAAGAAGGCCATCCTCCTGAAGAGGATCAACATCAACGTCAGCCTCATCATCTCTCCATCTCTGCGGAGAGACTCTAGCAGCGACTTCTGACATTCGCTATAAGGCTCCAGAAGATGAGGAATCAATGGTGAAATTCTGAATCACTGCGCCAGCCGATTGAGCAGCAGCAACTTTCTCCAAGAAATCTACAGGTTCAGGAGAACAGCCACGCCGAGCTGACATTAAAGGCTTATTCCCCCCTTTCTTTCCAGGGGGATCGATATAAACTCCTCCTGTCAAGGAAGAGCTCCTAAAAGAAACATAGTTATACCTGCCAGAGTCCGTGGCCGACAAAGTCCGCCCACCCCTCCCACGACGACCCTGAGGTAAAGGAGGACGAGCAGCCAAGACCTTCTTCGGGTGAGGAGAAGGCGGGCCCAAGCTTTGCTGAGAGCCGGACGCAAGAGTACCAGTAACCGTTTGCTGCACCAGTTGCAAGGTCTTCTGGGAAGAAGAACCAACCAAAGTGTCCGAGCCAGAGATAGCCACATCCACCAGCGCAGCATCAAGATTCTTGTTCAGGGAACTCACAACAGCTGAAGAGCTTCCAAAGGAACCAAAGTAGAGTCTTTGATGATACTTATATCATTCGGCCCCTTCCCTAACTCCGTCTCCATCCCATCATCAAGAGCCTCGAAGGAGTTGAACGTGGAGATGCCCGATGAAACAGCTATAGGAGTGCGAAGTGTCTCTTCCGAAGGAACCTCCTGAGCCGAGGTAGGATTCTCCGTCGTCCCCGACGAGACAACCGGCAAATTATTCGGTTCAGCTCTGCCATCTAGAGGATCCACAGAACGTGTTCGCCAAATTGTCCGGCTCCTGGCATGTCTGCATCGAAACCTAGTCCTGCGCCGCCTACCACGCCTACCAACATTCTGCTCTGCCAGCTGAGTCGGAGAAGACGACTCTTTATCCATTTCCGAACTGAGTTTCCTGCAAGACTCAGTAGAATGGCCAAGAGAATAGCAAAGACAGCAGAAAGAAGGCAAATCCTCATATTTAAACTCAATTTCAAAAACATCCTCATCGCATTGCACATCAATAAACTCGGGAATCTCAAGAGCTAAATTCATCTCTACAAGCACTCTAGCGAAATAACCAACCGACGCCCTCGCAGACATGCCATCCACAAGTAAAGGGGTGCCAACATGCTTAGCAATACCAACCAAAACTTCTGGATGCCAAAATTCATGAGGTAAATTAAAGATACGAACCCAAACCTGTGCCGTGGAGGACTCCAGCTTATTAGGATTGAAATTCAGAGTCCAGGCTTACAGAAAGAGAATCCCGACACGAAGACGCCAAGCAGTCTTAGCAAAAGCAACAGCAAAGTCCTCTGGAGAGGTGAACTTCAGCGTGAAATAGCCCTTGCCCAGATGGATTACCTTCCAAGCAGACGACGGCTTCCGAATGGCAGAAAGCTCTGAAAAAAGATCCGCGGCAAAACGTGGCCCCTCACCCTTTCTGAGAAACATCCGACCATGAAGAGAATGTTGGAAGGACTTAATCTGCCTTTGTCGGAAAGCAGAAGAAATCGACAAGCATGGGCGGTCCGCCAACATGCCAGGCTTTAGAATCGTAAAATTATGAGCGGGGACATCAGCGGGACGTCCAGAGCCAGCTTTGAAGGAATCAGCAAATGACTTTCCTTTAGGAAGAGGAGCACGGTCATTTCCCATCAATTCCGAAGAGAAAATAGCAGCGATACCGGCAGACGACTGCACTCCCAAGGTGCCAGTTGTAGAACTCGTAGAAATCCCGCCGGGGAAGAAACCAACTTCAGGGAAGCACTGAGTCACAGCCGAGCCTCCAGACCCAGAGCTAAAACAGCTCTGGTCCCTATGCTGAAGATGTTCTGCCGTCAGCACAGAAGAAGAACTGGCCTCCGTGAACCCCTTGCTCTGACGAAGGGGGTCGTTCTGCTTTGGAAGCCTGGTGGGCTCTGCTCTAATGACAGAGCAGGAACGGCTCTGAAGAGTTTGCTCTGGCATCAGAGCTAAAACAGCTCTGGACTCCGTTCCTTCTCTGCTCTGGCTAGAGAGCAAGGGCAGCTCTGGTACCAGAGCAGACGCAGCTCTGAACTCCGCAACGTCACTGCTAAGACCCTTACACTGGGCACTGCATTGACCAGTAAAGACCTGCTCCGGCCGCCAAGCAAAAGTTGACGCCGACGAACCCACCATCAAGGCACTGTCAGAGGTGGCTGGGAGCCTCACAATAATCAGCGGCGTTGAAGAGCCAAATAAGACCGGATCCGAAGTCAAAACCCTATTATTGCAAACCTGAAATCCATGAGAATATGAAGGTTCCACCATTAAAGAGTCCTTGAACGGAAGATCACCGGGGATCGACTCCATAACCGCAGTCGCCGCTGACGGACAGAAACTATCTTGAACAGATCCCACTTTATCCCGATTTGGAGGAAGAGAGGATGGAACCCTAGAACAAACTTGCGCCTCCTCCATCAAAGGCAGCGGAGCCCTACCATTAACAGAAGCCGAAAAAAAACTCCAATCAAACATAACCTCAGCCTGATCGACTGAAGTTCCATGCATCGTAACAACAGGCGAAACTAGCGATGGAACCGTTCCCGTCGATTTCGCAAGGTTCCTAGGGTTTTGGACGAGGGGCTGAGAAACCCTAAGCAGCGCCGCATAAGGAGCCGAGAGCGGGGGAAATTCTGACGGAGAAAGAGAAGACATGAGGCCGACCGGAGAAAACCAAAGCCGGCCAGCCAGACGAGAGCCCGAACGGAGCCGCCTAGGCAGCGGCGGCGGAAGACCTTACCAAAAGCCGAGTAGAGAGCATTTTCCACCGTGAACAGCACGGTTCGTGTATATAGAATATATTTTAGTAAATAAAATTAAAATTGTGGTGTGGTGCAATGGCAATAACAACATCTTATTTTCTTATCTCCAAGGATATTCTTGCTGGGCATTTTTTTCCTCTTTTTCCCCCTTTTTTTGTCCTCTTTGTTTCTGTTTTTTTTTTCTTGATTTTTTACAATTTTTGCTTTTTTCTAAGTTTTTTTTGTCTTTTTTTTTTCTTTTTTTTTTTAACTCTTTCATCTTCTTCTATTTTCTGTTTACTTTTTTTTTCAACACTTTTTTTTAACTTTTTCTCTAGTTTTGTCATCTATTTCTGTTTTTTTTTAATTACCTTTATTCACATCAAAGTATACTTATATTAATATAAGTATTTACCTTCATTCAATACAAAGTATTATATTTTCTAAACCTTAAACCCTGAAAATTAAATTTTAAACCCTAAACACTAAATCTTGAACCCTTATAGGAATATTTACTTTTAATAAACAAAAGATATACATTTGTTCTTATGAATAAAAATAACAATTATCGTGAACAAATGTAAAAATTTAGAAATATTACATTTCATCATATTAATAATTATTTTTCCTTACGACCATGAGTAGACCAAATATACAAAATTACTAGTTCTAACGATTAAAAATAACATTACTTTTAGGATTTTTGCTGGAAAATACTCATATTTTACCAATTTTCTAGTTTATAACATGACCTTAAAATTTGGCCAAAAAATACACTAATTTTAAATTTAATCCCAATTTTAACATATTTTGAATTTGTGAGAAATAAAAATCTACGTGGCATATTAATTTTCATTTTGAATCTATGTTGTGTATTAATTTTTATTTTAAACCATTGTGGCATGACCACAATACACACAACTCACACACACACAAACACAAACACACACCGGACGCACACAACACACACTCACACACACCGCAACCCACCCTCTCTCTCTCGATGCTACTGTCGCTGCCGGAGGCGGCGTCTCCGCCTCCCCCTTCGTTCTCTCTTTCTCTCTCTCTCTCTGCAAATATTGAACAAAATCACCAAAGATTGTAAGGAAATGAAGCAAATTAAATTGGGGGAATTGATTCCAGCATGAAATGGATTGGGAAAATTGCTAATAAATGAAAATCTTCCCTATCCAATTAAAGAAACCCCTCAACGGCGCGATTCCGGCAGAGGTCGGTGTGCTGCAGAGCTTCGAGACCTGGTAACTGGCGAGAGGATGAAGGAGGTTGCTCCCCAGGTCAGGGCACCATCAGAGTTTGTGGGGCGCAGCCCTGGACGTGGCAACGACACCTGACGCGTATGAGACCAGGCGGTGACCGGCGACAGTGCGCGGTCCCTGTCCAGCGGCGATGCGAGGTTCTATGCTTTTGTGCAGGCCAGAACGGCGACGTTCTGGTTGCGCATCATGGTGTCGCCATAGTTCCCCATCATTTTCCAGCGGTTGAATTAGGGCTTTCTGAAGATCTGAATCGGCGATTGCGAGAGACGATGAAAATTGGGACTGAGGGAGGTCCGATCTGGATCTGTGAGAGAGGGAGAGCTGAGAGACGAGAGATGAGGGAGGAGAGAGAGAGAGAGAGAGAGAGAGAGAGAGAAAACAAAGGGAGAGGCGGAGATGCCGCCTCCGGCAATGGCGGCGGCAGGAGCATCGAGAGAGAGGTGTGTGTGTGAGTGGGTGTGTGTATGTTGTGTGCGTCTGGTGTGTGTTTGTGTGTGTGTGTGAGAGTTGTGTGTGTTGTGTCATGCCACATAGATTTAAAATAAAAATTAATATGCCACATATGTTTTTATTTACCACAAATTTAAAGTATGTTAAAATTGAGTTTAAGAGTCATAAAAAAAAACTATTCTTAGTTTTAGCGTAGTTTAAGAGTCGTAAAATCAACTATTCTTAGCGTAGTTTAAGAGTCGTAAAAGTGATAGCTAAAACTTAGTTTTATCCCATCTATCTAATAATATATACCTGCAATAGTAGAAACCGCAAGACGTTAGAGGCACCTCGCCTTTAAAAGGTCGCATGAACTAAACTATATTAGAATGACTAATAGTTCACTAGCATTCTACTCATAGGAGTTGAGCCAAGTGCATATTATTAGGCCAGGTATAACTAAGTTGATCACCCTATATTAGATATGAATTCTTAATAAAATATATTACAACTCCTGTATGGTTATGACAGGAGAGCAGAAACTTCTTTACCTCTAAAGGGTAACGCTTTGGGGGGATGTCTTTTTTAAATTTCGAATTGATGTATTTTCTGGCCAAATTTTAAAGTCATGTTATAAATCAGAAAATTGGCAAACTATGAGTATTTTTTGGCAATAACCCCTTACTTTTATACATATCAATAATTACTTTTTCTTACAATAATAATTATTTGAACAAATAACTAAAAGTATAAATTCTCATGAATAAAAGTAACAATTATCGTCAACAAAATGTAATAATATAGAAACATTACATTTCATTGTAACAATAATTACTTTTTATTACGACAATAATTACTTGACCAAATAGTTAAGAATAAAAGTATTAACGAGTGAAAATAACATTACTTTTCTTCACATCAATAACTAGCTTTACTTAGAAAAATATCTATTTGAGCAACTAACTAAAAGTACAAATTCTCATAAATATTTATTCGATGCAACCTTCAATGCTGCTCCTTTGGAGGCTGAGGGAGCATCCTCATATGAAGTTCCAGCTTTCTTGTTGTCCTTGTTTCATCGGATATCAAATTTGTTGGCTTTAAGGTTTGAGAACAACTGCTCTGTGCTCAGTATGTTGAAATTGGGTTTGGTTTGCTGAGTAATAGCATACATCTGCCAATCTCCAAGAGTTAGACTTTTTATAATCTTCAAGTTGATCTCGCGTTGAGTGTACTTGTCCTTGGAAATGGCTTGTACTTCGTTCAGTATTTGGTTGAATCTGAATTTTATCTCATCAATTGATTCATTTTTCAGCATTAGAAAGTTGTCAAACTTTTGACATGCAATAGACAGCTTGTTTTCTTTAATCTTCTCGGATCCAGCACACATCCTTTCAAGGGTGTTCCACATCTCTGGCGGTTGTGCACTTTATGATTTTCATCACGTGTTTTTCTGGAACGGTACCCGAGATGATGTTCTTCGCGAGGTTGTCCAGTTCGTTTTGTTTTTTTGCTTCAAACGTGTACTCGTGTTTCTCCTTGATCCTCGATTCATAGTAGGGTTCTTTCCCTATTTATGTGGAAGTGCTCGTGATTTTCTCTTTGATGATAATTGGACCGTCTGTAATCACCTCCCACATCCTGCAATGCTGGGCGGTGAGAAAGCTCTTGACTCTAAACTTCCATATCTCGTAGTTGTCTACGGCGAACGCCGTTAGGGATGTAGACCTGCTGAAGTTATTTCCATAATTGCAGAGAAGAGATAATATAACTCACGTAGCACGAAGAGAAGATAGAGTTTTTTGAAATTGATCTAGTTTAGTAGAACCGGGTCAAAGCAGACTATTCTTGGGAACAACCCGCTCTGATACCAATTGTTGGGTCCCGGAGGGTCGCTGAACTGGTGTATGGGGGGAGGGATACACCAGTAGGTTATTTAAAATTCTTTTGCGTAAACTGAAATCAGTATCTTAGTTGATACTGAAGTGTGTAGACAGAAGTGATCAGTGAATAATAAGATCAGTTAAGAGGTAGGTGTAGACTGATACTGATAGTTTTTCAGTATTATAACTTTAGTATGAAGAACGTGTCGACACATTGATAGTTCACGTAGGGTTTCAGTCTTTTTAGTCAATTAATCAAAGAAGTGTTAGAAATCTTACTAACTATCTCAGTTAGACTGATAACACTTGGAGTGGAAACGATTTTTAAGAAATAGCCTTTTGTGAATCACTTTGTCAGTTTTAGGGTTTCTCTTTTCAGCTTATCAGTTTCATTATGAGTATGAGTGTAGACTGATACTGATAGTTTTTTCAGTATTATAACTTTAGTATGAAGAACGTGTCAACACATTGATAGTTCACGTAGGGTTTCAGTCTTTTTAGTCAATTAATCAAAGAAGTGTTAGAAATCTTACTAACTATCCAAAGATTTATCAGTTAGACTGATAACACTTCGAGTGGAAACGATTTTTAAGAAATAGCCTTTTGTGAATCACTTTTTCAGTTTTAGGGTTTCTCTTTTCAGCTTATCAGTTTCATTATGAATATGAGTTTGTGCACAATTAGATAAAGTAAATACTGAAAGAAATAAACAACACAAAGAGTTTTAAGTGGTTTGGAAAACAAGTTCCTACGTCCACGGTCAATTGATCACACTGACAATTACTGGGCTTGTGCTTGTGGGTGCACAGCAAACCTTAGTTCTGAAACACTCGTTTCAGAACCAACACACTTGGTTGGACTTCTCCTTCTTAACTCGCAATTGCTAAGACAACACACGTCTAGCTTGCGGAGGTTAAGAAACTCTGAGTTCAGATGGCTGTCTCGAACTCTCTCGCTCGAACACTCTTTTCTCTCTTTAGTAGAAAAGGGGTTCAAATTTTCAACTATGATTACTGAGAACAGACTTTCAAGTAATCGAGGTCTAGGCTAAGAATGGAAGAATATTTGCCTAAATGCTCTAAGAGAATTTATGTATATCAGAGAGAAGATTGATATTTACAACAATTTGTATTCTCTTATTCGATTCAAATATTTGGCTAAGGAAAGGCTGAGTCTTAATTTTGGCAGAGCTTCAGCGTAAGTCTTTGAATCGGTGAGGAAGAAGGTTGTTCCATGAGCTCTATTTATAGGCGGATTCTGGGGAATAGATCTGTTGGAGGGGATCCTTCAACAATATCTGCCGTTTAGCTAATCATTTCAAATAGTCTTCGTCCTCTATATCTTTTACGCCGTAAGAGTATGGTCTTTCTTACACAAGAGATGATGTTACAGGATAAAGTAACACGGTAATGGAAACTCTGCAGGTTGAAGGACGATTCACCGTATCCTTGCATTAAATGCATTGTCCTTTACATTAAATGCGGCGAGTACTGGAAGTATTCAATTTGTCCTTCGTTAACATTGAGTGTGTTATACATTACTCCAGCTTCAGTCCGTATCTGCACTATCAGTCCGACGTTTTCATTTGAAGCATAACTTTAGTTGTATTGAATGCTTCGACTGATTCAAGTGTACTTAAGTGTTTCCCTAACAATAGTATTTCAGTACAGATACATTCATTAAATTCGTCATTTATTTCAGGTGGACTTCAGTCTTCAGTATGGTGTTCAGATCTTCAGTTCTTCAGTCTTTGCCAACAGTTGAGTTCAAAAGAGTTCTAGTCTAGCAACATAAAATCTAAGGGTTTGGGATCATCAAAACTAGGGATGTCAATGCAGCCCGAAACCGTGGGCCGACCCGAATAACCCGACAAAATTAGAGGGTTAGGGTTGAAAAATCGCAATCCAAAAAAACCTCCAACCCGATTAGCCCCCACCCGACTAACCCGGAACCCGATAGGGCTAACCCGAAAATCCGGTGGGCTGACGGAATTGTGACTGATGCATCCAATTACAACTTCTGTTATGTTTAGATCTATGGTATTTGCTTAAATATATATATGTAGCCTCATTAAAAAAAAGTGAAATTAATTAGTTAGAATATATGTGTGTGTGTGTGTGTGCAATCTCATTAAAAAAAGTGAAATTAATTACGGATTTTTTGTAGAAATTGATTATTAGTATCTCATTAGTTAGAAATTAATTATTAGTATCTCATTCTAAAGTGATACCAATTTTTTTTTCCTGTCAATGAGACGTGCATGGCAAATCCACTAATTATTCAGTAATAATCCAGATTGATTCTAGTGCATTGATACATGTTAAATTTTACTATCTCATTTTAATACTCCCTCCGTCCCACTAAAGTTGGCTACATTTCCATTTTGGGCATCCCACTAAAGTTGGCCACTTTCCTAAAATGGAAATATTTATCACATTCTATCTCCTACTTTATCACATTTTCTCTTCTACTTTATCACTTTATTACCTTCTCTCTCATACTTTATCACATCCTCTCTCCTACTTTATCACTTTATTACCTTCTCTCTCTCACTTTATCACCTTCTATTTCTTACGTTATTACTTTTATATTTGATTAACTACACACTTAAAATACTAATCTACAACTCCTTAATTCCCGTGCCGAAACGAATGTAGCCAACTTTAGTGGGACGGAGGGAGTATAATTTTGTTTATGTAATCTTGAATATCTTATATTTTTGCATTTCATGCTTTGCTATATAATTTATATCTTTAATATCTATGTATATTTTATACATTATACATTACATCATTAGTGGTGAAACGAGAAATAATACGGTAAATAAAAGCAGTAAACGACACCGGATTTACGTGGTTCGGTCGAGAAGACCTACACCCACGGGGGTTTTGGGGGTTTTCCACTATAATTGAGAGAGTATTTTACAGTTTACAAATTGTAGGCTAAGAAAGAATGATTATTCCCTTAATGAGAGCTAAAAGGAGCTATTTATAGGAAAGGGAGAAAGTAAGGGCCTTGGGCCTATTGGGCCCATTAACCCACTAGCCCTAAATAATTAGGCCCCAAGCCCCTATTACATGAGCTTCGCTCTTTAATCGAACCGAGAGTCGTGCTGCACTGCTGTAGTAATTCTCTGTCAAGTCCAACTGAACCAAATATTAATAATAATAATAATAGCATTAATAATAAAGATAAAAGGAAAATACTGTAGCCTTGTTCAGCACAGCGCTGGTACATATTTCAGTCCTCATCAGCTACTCCCCCTAGTCTGGTTGAACCGGGTATTCTTCGTGTTCAGCCAGCGAAATTTTGTTAAAGCTAGCGCTGTGCTGTTTTCTTTAATCCCTGCAAATCATGAAGACATAAGAGTTTTAATACTGTAAGAAAGCAAAGATAAGCATTTTCCCCTTGACTTTGGAATTGTAGTTCCAAGTTAGATTTCCTTCTTGTTTGTTGAATGTTGACAAAGATAAATAATTTCCATTTCTTTGGGCGCATAAGAAGACCAGCGCTGAGAATACCCCATATTGAATACTTTGCACAGATAAGCAATATAAATGCTTTGTGTTGGATGAATCAGAAGACCGTTGCAAGAATACCCGAATAACATAGGAAGACCCATGTCGAAAATGAGAAATATGATACTCTGATCTTGTGAGAAAACCCGTCATAAATATTTGTCGAGTCTGAACAATATACCCTGTTGTTGAGCGCGTAAGAAATCCAGCGCGTGAGAAGACCAATAGATAATACGCGCGTAAGAAAACCAGCGCATGAGAAAAACGATGGATGACAGTAGCACGCCAAAAGGCGGCTTATTTCTCGCTAAGCAGCGATTAGAATAGATCAAAGCAGCCCATAGAGCAGAGGCGCAAAATAGTGTAGCCCGTAGAGTAGAGCAGAGCATCCCGTAGAGTAGAACAGAGCATCCCGTAGAGTAGGGTAGAGCAGCCACAGAGTAGCGAAGAGCATTGGAATCACGGCAGAGAATTGAAATCACAGCAAAGCATTGGAATCACGGCAAAGCATTGGAATCCCGCACTATGGCAGAGCATTGGGATCACGGATGGTGGCAGAGCATTGGGGTCACGGACGGTGGCAGAGCATTGGGGTCACGGACGGTGGCAGAGCGTTGGGGTCACGGACGGTGGCAGAGCATTCCTCTGCTGCTTCCCCCCTTTGTATGCATTCCTTTGCTGCTTCCCTCCTTGCCGGCTGGAACACTCTGCGCGGAGCATGGATGTAGTGACCCGCTCTTTTATATATTTTAAATCCAGTAATGAGTGTGTATTTTTGTTCATCAGTGAATGAAAACGGATATTATTCTGATATGAATTCAGCTTATGATCCTGAATTTATATTGTTAAAGCAGTTAATGATGTTATTTCAGAGTATAACTGACTTAGCAAAGTCACGTTATTTATTTAAGCGAGATGGAATTAGATTTTATTTTTACTCAAGTTATGGATTATTTCCGACTCGTGAATTAATTAAATCTGCGGATTTAATTCATATATTAGAACAACGAACGAATTAAATCTACGGATTTAATTTTGATTCATTATATAACTTATCGATTTTAGCGAGATATCACATGTCGAAATCGAGATTTATGTAAATACAGTATCAAGCAGAATCGAAGCCAGTATTTTATTTCAGTTACGGAATCACCGAGACATAGAAAATACATCATTAATTCTTCTATATTATTTTTTTTCTTTTTCTTTCCATCAATCTTTGACCACTCATTTTTCACCCCAACCATTCACTCTTTCCCTACCATTTTCCCCCATCACTCATCATTTTTCCCACCACTCATCACTCAAGTATGCAGCCAACAATCCTCCTCTATTAACTTCAACTCCAGCCAACAGACTCCCCTTTCACTCACAGCAGCGTCGACTTCCCTGCTGCCATACTTGAACAAGCTTCAGTTCATTTGAGACTTCATTAACAGGAGAGAAAGAGCTGCCCAACTTCCGCCAAATCCTCAAGGTAAGCTTCGGCTTGAACGTTTCCACCTCCTGCCATAACCTCCACCTGCATTTTAAAGCAATAACACCTTCATTGTATTTCAGTTATTCCCCATCTCAATCATCAATACCACAACAGCCAACCAACAAGCTAGATACTCAAGGTATTTATGCGACCTCAGTTATTCAATTCAGTTTGCATTCATACCATCAAACATGATCAGATTCAAATGATAGAAGACCTATATAAGCATAATGGACTTAGCAGCGAAGTTACACTTCATAATGCAGAACACCAGTTACATTTATTTTATGTACGAATTAGTGTGTAGAACTCGAGCAACTCAACATACTAAGCACAACAAGGAAAATCAAGCTTTACAATAGAGTAGATGGGGACTTAGCTTTTAGAAATGAGGGGCGCTGCTCTGCTTAGTCAAGCCGAGAGACGATATCTGGGCAGCGACTCGCGGGAACAGCAACGTCCACGGCGTCGAGCGGTGAAAGGCAGATGACTCCCCACCTCGGCGATGGCGCTCGCCGATTCTGGATTGCAGCAGCGGCGGAGTACCCTTCGCTCGAATCCAGCAGCAGCGTGGCGTGGCTCGAACCGTCGACCCCGGGGAAAACGGTAACGGCGGAACTTTCCCTACTCGCTGGAGAAACGCAACGGCTGCGGCAAGATTGAGAGTGGAATGAGAGGACCAGGGCTCGACCTCTGCCTTGGGTGTGTGTGTGCGTGTTCCCGGAGCTTCCAGAAGGGAGAAGAGGTGAGGAATGGCGCCGGGCTCAGGCTCTACACCGGCGTCGCCGATTTGAGAGAAAGAACGACGACTAGCAGCCGCTGAATTTACAGAGTCCACGGCGAAGGCGCTTCGAGACTTTGCGCACGTACATACAGAGAGAAGGAGAGATCGAATCTCGTCGGATTACAGAAGCAGCGGCGTCGCGGAGGAAGGCGGCGGCCGCTCACCGGTCTTTCAGTTGCAGCGGCGACGGGTTTTCGACGGCAGGGGAAGAGCTAGGGCTCGATTTTGGAAGGGGGTGGAATTTGGGCTCGATTTATGATCTGCGACTGAATTGAGGAGAGAGATGTCAACGCCGGGATTAAACGCGTCAATAGCCGACGCCGGTGGTAGTAGGCGACGGCCGGATGGCCGGAGAAGGAGGAGCCGAGCGATCCTCGGTGGGAGAAGAAGAAGTCGAGCGGGCGGCTCTTTGAGGAATGAAGAGAAGAGACCGAGAGTTTAGAGAGAGAGATTGGGCTGTTTTTTTTGGGCTCCTCTTTTATTCAATTTGGGCCCTATTATTTTTATTGTGTAATTGGGCTCACCCTTTTAATTAAGTTGTTTCAGCCCACTCTCATTATTCTGTTGGGCTTTAATTATTCAGATAATTGGGCTGGCTTATTTATTAATATTGGGCCTCTGATTTTATTTAAATGGCCGATTTTAATTACTGATTGGGCCTCCGATTTTAATTATATGGGCTTTGATTTAATTGTTGTTTTGATTTGTATGGACTTCATTTAATTGAGTTGGACTTTAATTATTTTAATAATTGGGCCATTACATTGGGCCATTTCATTGTGCCGGAGTTTATTTAATTATGTTGGACTCCTTATTTGGGCTTCGTTTCAGTGGGCCGATTTTATTTTAAATTACAGTGGGCTTGAGTTGGGCCGAAAATTTGGGCCTTTATTTTATTTTCTTTGGGCTTCATAATTATTTATTTTTGGGCCTTGTTGTATTTATTATAATTGGACCTAATTCAATTATTTTGCTTGGGCTTTAGTTTAATTCATGGGGCCTAATTTAATTAAATCATTGGGCTTTGTTATTTTATTCCGATTGGGCCTCCTAATTATTTTCTTTAGGCCTTGGTTATTTATTCAACTGGGCCCTAAAATTTTTTTTAATTACTTGAGTCCATGAATTACTCCAATTAAACTTTTCAATTTAATTATTGGAATGCCACGATTTATTTAAATCAAGCCCATATTTGTTTAATTAATTATTAGGCTGCCTTATGTTGAGCCTTTTAATTATTTAATCTTATAACATTACTTGTTCCTATTTATTAAGCCCGATTAATTATGAGGTTATAAAGCGAATAAGTTGAAGTATTATTTATTTTCTATTGACTACGAGGAATGGGGTTTATTTAATTGGCGAGTTAGAACACCCTAAGAGAACGGATTAATTTTTATTAATTATCCGGCTTCATGAAACGAGACTTAGCTTTTGTTTAAATCCGATAGCTTGGATTAACAATAGAAATTCCTTGATTATTATTTCAGAATAATAATTCATGCATATAGATCATGCATAGTTAATTCTGTATTCTCATTATTTGAGGATTTTACTTGAGCAGTATCTTATTTATATTCTCGTAATAAAGGTCAAGCACGAGATTAATAATCAGTCAAGGAACTACTGTACCACAGAAAGTTTATATCAGGTGGGCATTACTTTCATATATATCAAATGAGTTTAAATATTACGTTCAAGCAAGTTATTTCATGACTAAATTAATTGAAGTTATTTCAAATATTGTCTTGCCATAAAATGTTTAAATTTCAGTATGATATCTATCTTATGTGACTTTAATCATGTAATCGAATTCGGGTCTTGAGCAGTTGATAGCTATCCTGCCAGGGCTAGTGTACACCAGTGACCGTGAGTCATCTAGCGGGTTGGCCGGTCAAGTGACCGTGAGAGGTGGCCACCTCTCCGGCACAAAGTTCCAGATATGATAGATTACAAGAGAACTTAGACTGCAGTCGAACTTTAAGAATCACAAATGAATTTAGTAAGCTTGGGCCTTTTAGCGAAAAACTCCCTTGCTGTACTGTTTATTATGGCATGACAATTTACAGTTTTGAAGCATGTATTTTATACTTAGGCATACGTGCCCACTGAGTACTTTTGTACTCAAGCCCTGCATATATTTCTAAATATGCAGGTTGAGCAGCTGCCGATGGTGATGAAGTGACGAGCGGGATTCTTTTGTCTTATTATGTATTAATGAACTCTAGGGTTACATGTCTTCATACATGTAATCAGAATCATATTCCGCTGCGTACTCAGAAGTTTTATGTTTATTTGGCTAAGTCAGAGATATCTGAACTTATTAGTTATTTGAGTCTATACGACTAAACTTCTGTTATATTATAAATATTCCTTTTGTTAATTTATAAAATGTGATTCTTCTTTGTTTAATTATCCCCTTTCTACCCCGCTTCTAATATCCCTCCATTAGTCACGGTTTCCCGGCTTAATTATCCTTAATTAGGACCGGTCGTGACAGAGTGGTATCAGAGCAGTTCATTTGCTCTGAACCCTAGAGTTAATAAATTTTTCTAGTATGATCACTAGTATGAAAGAGTCAGTCGGCAAAAGCTCAGCACTTCATCACATCGCTATGCTCAACAGAAAGGAATGCAACAGAAAGTTTTGAATGTTGAAGTTTATATTTCGCCTTGATGCAAATGTTGATTTTACTGATGCCTTTTATGGAGATGTTACTCAATGAACTTAGATGCGCTAAGGATGCATGATCACTGTTATGAACACAACAATAGAAGGAATTTAGCAAGAACATTTTTGCTTTTCTCTGTAAATTGAGGCGATGAGTAAGTTACAAAGTTAGTGAACCAGACGAGAAATCAACAAACAAAATACAATGGGGAGTAAAGAAAAGTGTCACACACAAGATAGTGACACGGGCATAGATCTTCGTTCGGATTATTCACGCGAGGCGGATACCGAATCAACTATCGCCTTAATCAGAGTATAGTGGGAACACTTTTCATAGTAATAAGAATACCCTACATAGTTTGGAAACTGCAACATAGCGGAGTTATCTCTTTTCAAAAACCTAGTTAGTACTAGTTGCAGCATATTTAAGACTTCACGAATTATATTCGAGTCTAGTGTTAGGCTATTATGATTATAATACTGTGGTTTGAATTTCGAGACCTCAAGTAGAATTATTACCTTACTGTTGTAGATATGTTTGAACCCTACTGTTTTTGCCACCTATTTTGATATTCGTGAGTTTGATTATGCGACCTTCATGTATAGATGGCAAGGATGCGCTTTACCAGACGACGGCCGTTGCGTCGAGATGCTAGTCCGGATGCTATCAGGAACTCATATTTTACTTATCGCCGATGCCACGGTGATGACTTAGGCCAATTCTTGGCCGGCTTCCATCGACACTGGGTCGCTGCAAGAGACCATGGGATATCGGACTATGACGGAATGGAGCGGCTAATGGATTTGCTGCCATCAGAATGGCAGGGATGGGCGAGGATGATTTCCGCTCACTACATCACTCGTTCTGGCAGGTCCTATGACTTGCATTATGACTTCTCTGGATTTACTGCTGAGATCCAGGCACAATTCACTCGTTGGGGAAATGCTCCTCGAGGGCCGTATATACGTCCGAGAGACCTTGCTCGAGTCGGAGTACCTTCGCCCGACGAACTACTGGACCCACTTCCGGAGCCGACTCCACCAGCAGCCCCTATCTTAAGGCAACCCAGGAGGCACGACGCTGAGGCAGGCCCCTCTAGGCCTCAAGCCTACAGAGATTTTCCACCTGGCACGGGTTCAGTGCCATTAGTCTGTGAGCCACCATTGTCATCGAGGCAGTTGAGCAAGGCAGAGATAGCAGCCGCTATGGCCGACGTTGACAGAGTCTTAGCCGATACCATTGATTTCCTCAATAAGGGAAAAGCCCCGGCCATGGACGACCGCCCAACTCTTCGAGTCACCTTGAAGATGATTCGCTCAGCCATCATTGGCCAGGCAGCAGGTGAAGGAGGGGGTGAGTCGCACCCATCTGGCGGAGAAACAGATGAGGATCCAGAGGAAGATCCGGAAGAGGATCCAGAGGAAGATCCGGAAGAGGATCCAGAGGAAGACAGCCATGCCCCGACCCAGGGATCTTGTACCCGATCTTCTTAGACCGGTTTATATATATGTCTAGTATGATGTTATTTAAATATTCCAGAAACATAGATAATTTTAATGTTTTTTTTTGTATGCCATATGCCGGCATAGTCTTTTGACTAGTATTAGTACGGATACGCGAAACCTTGGGGCGTTCTGTGATTGAGTACTTTTTGTAATGGCTTCGCTGGATAGCCAGTTCATCATGTGTGGTACTTACATAGATCTTTGAACCTAGATTTTTATGATGATGTAAAGTCCTCATTGAGGCAATTTTCCCTATGTTATATATGGTGACCTTATTGGTCTTTCGTGGCAAGTCATTCCGCTATGTTTTATTTATATGTTCGCTTAAGTTTTAACAGGAGCAGAACTCGATGAGTTAAAGAGTAACTATAGAAATGAGAGTATGTCCTTATTGCATTTTAATGCGCTGACAACTTATGTTTTGACCTAATAGAATGCCACCAAAACGAGGACGACCAAGAGGAGGGGGCAGGATTCCCCGAAATGAAAGAAGAGACCCAGAAACAGTGCCAGAACCAGAACCCGAAATAGTTCAACCACCTGTTCAGCCAGAACGACGGATTGAAGAATTATTTTTGCGACAGAACCCACCTACTTTCAACGGGACAGGAGACCCGGCAGAAGCTGAAACTTGGGTTCGCGCTATTGAACGCATTTTCAACTTCCTGCGTTGCACCGACCAAGAACGCCTGACTTGTATGTCCTTTCAGTTGACTGGGTCAGCTGATTTCTGGTGGGAAGCAAGGATGAAAACGATGACAGCAGAGCAGTTAGAAAATCTGACCTGGGAACAATTCAAAGCCGGTATATATGACAAGTATATACCCAAGAGCTACCGCAAGAAAAAGGAAGCTGAATTTTACAATCTGAAACAAGGGAAGATGTCGGTAACTCAATACGACAGGATGTTCTGCGATATGTCTAGATATGCACCGGAACAAGTTGACACAGATGAGAAGATGGCTGAAAAGTTTTGTGCCGGTCTGAGGCACGAAATTAGGATGGCTTTGGCAAGCCACGGAGGATTGTCTTACACTGAGTCGCTCAGCCGAGCATTAGACATTGAAGCAGCCATGCCAGGAGAAAGACCTGCAACTGTACCTACGCCAGCACCTTCACATGATCAGAATCATAATCAAAATTTTAGAGGAAAGAGGAGATGGGACAACAGTAACCCGAACCAAGGTGAGAAGAGGCCATGGCAGGGACGGGTTTTCCAGTCACAGGGCTATGGAGGCCAGAGTGCACCGAAACAGATGGGAAATAACCAACAGAGGGCCCCACATTGTCCCAAATGTAACAAAAATCATGTGGGAATCTGTAAGGCCGGCAGTGATAGTTGTTATATCTGTAACCAGAAAGGGCACTATGCAAACCGGTGCCCGAATAAGCAACATGGAACGAGTTCAAGGCCAAACCCACCTATCCAGGCTCCGCATCTTCGAGCAATTCAAGCTTTGCCCCAACCATACCCAAGGCAACAACCACAGTATCAGCAGCCACAGCAGCACCAACAGCTACAGTACCAACCCCAACCTCAACAACCATATCAGCAACAGGCCCGCCAACAACAGCAGCGACAACAGAAACAACATGAAAAACCTCGTCATGCTAGAGCCTATGCTATGAGGCAGAAGCAGCCCGAGAACAACCAGGGAAACCTGGCAGGTATGGGCATGCTACTCAATACTCCTGTTGTACTTCTATTTGATACGGGCGCATCGCATACTTTCATTTCAAGTACATGTGTTGACACATTAAAACTTAAAATGGAAAGAGCTGACCAAGAGTTGAGTATATCATCACCTATAGGAGGGATGACGACAGTAGATCATGTGTGCTTGAACCTAGAACTGAACATAGGGTCACACAAGATTGTAGTGAACAACTCGTATGTTATTCCAATGGGAGATGTGGACATAATCCTAGGAATGGACTGGCTAGCCGAGAACTATGCCACCATCCTTTGTAACGAAAGACGGATATCGTTTCGACCCCCAGG
Organism: Salvia miltiorrhiza; assembly: GCF_028751815.1. Taxonomy (NCBI): domain Eukaryota; kingdom Viridiplantae; phylum Streptophyta; class Magnoliopsida; order Lamiales; family Lamiaceae; genus Salvia; species Salvia miltiorrhiza. The sequence continues at coordinate 27,746,949 of NC_080389.1, read as the reverse complement.
AAGGGAGCCGTCACATTTCCACGGAATTAGTATGGGAAGAAGAAAGATGATCATCTCCGCCCTACAAGCAACGAAAATGATGAAGAAGGGATACCCAGCTTACCTCGTATATTTGCACGGAGAACTGGGTACTGAAAAGAGTATAGAAGATGTAGCAATTGTACGGGACTTTTCAGATGTATTTCCAGAGATTCTGCCAGGGCCACCACCGGACAGACCAATTGAGTTTACCATTGATTTGGAGCCCGGGGCAGCTCCCATTTCGAAGGCACCATACCGGATGGCTCCTAAAGAGTTGGAAGAACTCAAAATACAACTGCAAGAACTTTTGGAACTTGGATTCATTAGGCCAAGTGTATCACCTTGGGGTGCACCTGTACTTTTTGTGAAGAAAAAGGATGGCACATTGAGAATGTGCATAGACTATAGGGAACTGAACAAAGTGACACTGAAGAACAAATATCCTTTACCAAGGATAGATGACCTCTTCGACCAGCTCAAGGGAGCAAGCGTGTTCTCGAAGATTGATTTGCGGTCTGGTTATCACCAGCTGAAGATTCGACCAGAAGACGTACCTAAGACGGCATTTCGAACTAGGTATGGCCACTACGAATTTGTAGTTGTGCCATTCGGGCTAACTAATGCGCCAGCCGTGTTCATGGACCTCATGAATCGAGTGTTCCATCCGTATTTAGACAAATTTGTCTTGGTATTCATAGATGACATCCTGATCTACTCGAAGAACGAGAAAGACCATGAGGAACATCTGAGAATTGTCCTAGAAACGTTGAGGACGGAGCGCCTTTACGCCAAATTCAGCAAGTGCGAGTTTTGGCTCAGCGAAGTCACATTTTTAGGACATATTGTGTCATCAGAAGGGATTAAAGTGGACCCTGAAAAAGTGCAAGCGGTGCGCGAATGGAAATCGCCTACTAACCCTAATGAGATAAGAAGTTTCTTAGGATTGGCAGGTTACTATAGGAGGTTTATGGAAGGATTTTCCAAAATTGCAAGGCCAATGACGCAACTACTCAGGAAGGGAATAAAATTTTCTTGGACAGAGGAGTGCGAGAAGAGCTTCCAAGAACTTAAGGAGAAGTTAACTACGGCACCAGTGTTAGCCGTCCCAACAGCTGATAAGGAATACATGATCTACACAGACGCGTCCAAAAATGGACTTGGTTGCGTGCTGATGCAAGAAGGAAGAGTGATAGCATATGCGTCACGACAGCTTAGGCCACATGAACTGAATTACCCGACTCATGATCTGGAATTAGCTGCAGTGGTGCATGCGCTGAAGATTTGGAGGCACCACCTATATGGAGTTAGGTGTGAAATATTCACAGATCATAAAAGCCTGAAATACTTTTTCGAGCAAAAGGACCTCAACATGAGACAAAGGAGATGGCTCGAACTAGTGAAAGACTATGACTGCGGTATTAACTACCACCCAGGCAAGGCCAACGTAGTGGCTGATGCATTGAGTCGTAAGACCCAATCTAAATTGGGAGCTCTCATCACTCGAGAGACGGTGCTCATAAGGGAATTTAGCAAAATGAGCATAGAAGTGGTTAAACCACCAGGGACGATAGCAAGCGTTGTGGCAACAGTACCTAACTTGAGGAAGATGATCGTAGAAGCACAAAGAAAAGACGGGAAGATGGAAAAACTACGGGAAGCAGTAAGGAAAGGAGGCGTCAAGAATTATCAAGAAGCATCAGATAATGTTATCCTCTTTGAAGGAAGAATATGCATCCCCCACGATGATGAGCTTAAGGATAAAATCATGAGTGAGGCTCACGATACCCCTTATACTGCCCACCCAGGCAGTACTAAGATGTATCAGGACCTAAAGAAACACTTTTGGTGGGAAGGAATGAAGAGAGACATAGCGTCATTTGTGGAGAAATGCCTAGCATGCCAACAGGTGAAGGCCTTACATCAAAGGCCATATGGAAAACTACAACCGTTGGAAATTCCAGAATGGAAGTGGGAGCACATCGCAATGGATTTTGTGACCAGTTTGCCCAAAACAAAGAGAGGAAACACTGCCATTTGGGTAATAGTGGATCGACTCACAAAATGTGCTCATTTTATACCAATACCGATCACACATGGGTCAGACAAGCTAGCTCAGTTGTATGTTCGAGAGATTGTACGCTTACACGGTGTACCAGTGTCGATCACTTCAGACCGAGACTCAAAATTTACTTCTAGATTTTGGATGAGCTTACAGAAGGAGTTAGGCACGAGGTTAAATTTCAGCACCGCCTTCCACCCGCAGACAGATGGGCAGTCTGAAAGGACAATTCAGACCCTCGAAGATATGTTGAGAACAGTGGTGTTAGATAGAGGTGGAAGTTGGGAAGTAGTGCTGCCGTTGATTGAATTTGCCTATAATAACAGTTACCAGGCGACTATCGATATGGCACCATATGAGGCATTGTATGGAAGAAAATGTAGATCACCACTTTATTGGGATGAAGTGGGTGAGAGAAAAGTTTTAGGACCAGACATGGTAAATGAGATGGTTGAGATAGTCCGCCAAATCAGAGGGCGAATAAAGGAGGCGCAAGATAGACAGAAATCTTACGCTGATGCACGCCGAACCGAATTACAGTTTGAATTAGGAGACAAAGTCTTCCTAAAAGTATCTCCTACCAAGGGGATAACTAGGTTTGGTGTCAAGGGAAAACTTAGGCCCCGATTCGTAGGACCTTATGAGATTTTGGAAAGAATAGGTCCAGTAGCCTATAGGTTGGCATTACCGCCAAGTTTTGGAAACGTTCACAATGTTTTCCACGTATCACAACTCAGAAAATACGTTTTCGATCCAAAGCACATAATCCACCAAGAAGAGATGATCCTTTGCCCAGACTTGAGTTATGAAGAGAGACCAGAGGCCATTCTAGATCGAAAAGTACAACAACTCAGGAATAAGGCAATCACATCAGTGAAAGTCTTATGGAGACACCACGGACAAGAGGAAGCCACGTGGGAGCTTGAAGACAAAATGAAGGATAAATACCCCGAACTATTTTAGAAGAAATATGCAAATTTCGGGACGAAATTTTTGTTAAGAGGGGTAGTATGTAGTGACCCGCTCTTTTATATATTTTAAATCCAGTAATGAGTGTGTATTTTTGTTCATCAGTGAATGAAAACGGATATTATTTCTCGCTAAGCAGCGATTAGAATAGATCAAAGCAGCCCATAGAGCAGAGGCGCAAAATAGTGTAGCCCGTAGAGTAGAGCAGAGCATCCCGTAGAGTAGAACAGAGCATCCCGTAGAGTAGGGTAGAGCAGCCACAGAGTAGCGAAGAGCATTGGAATCACGGCAGAGAATTGAAATCACAGCAAAGCATTGGAATCACGGCAAAGCATTGGAATCCCGCACTATGGCAGAGCATTGGGATCACGGATGGTGGCAGAGCATTGGGGTCACGGACGGTGGCAGAGCATTGGGGTCACGGACGGTGGCAGAGCGTTGGGGTCACGGACGGTGGCAGAGCATTCCTCTGCTGCTTCCCCCCTTTGTATGCATTCCTTTGCTGCTTCCCTCCTTGCCGGCTGGAACACTCTGCGCGGAGCATGGATGTAGTGACCCGCTCTTTTATATATTTTAAATCCAGTAATGAGTGTGTATTTTTGTTCATCAGTGAATGAAAACGGATATTATTCTGATATGAATTCAGCTTATGATCCTGAATTTATATTGTTAAAGCAGTTAATGATGTTATTTCAGAGTATAACTGACTTAGCAAAGTCACGTTATTTATTTAAGCGAGATGGAATTAGATTTTATTTTTACTCAAGTTATGGATTATTTCCGACTCGTGAATTAATTAAATCTGCGGATTTAATTCATATATTAGAACAACGAACGAATTAAATCTACGGATTTAATTTTGATTCATTATATAACTTATCGATTTTAGCGAGATATCACATGTCGAAATCGAGATTTATGTAAATACAGTATCAAGCAGAATCGAAGCCAGTATTTTATTTCAGTTACGGAATCACCGAGACATAGAAAATACATCATTAATTCTTCTATATTATTTTTTTTCTTTTTCTTTCCATCAATCTTTGACCACTCATTTTTCACCCCAACCATTCACTCTTTCCCTACCATTTTCCCCCATCACTCATCATTTTTCCCACCACTCATCACTCAAGTATGCAGCCAACAATCCTCCTCTATTAACTTCAACTCCAGCCAACAGACTCCCCTTTCACTCACAGCAGCGTCGACTTCCCTGCTGCCATACTTGAACAAGCTTCAGTTCATTTGAGACTTCATTAACAGGAGAGAAAGAGCTGCCCAACTTCCGCCAAATCCTCAAGGTAAGCTTCGGCTTGAACGTTTCCACCTCCTGCCATAACCTCCACCTGCATTTTAAAGCAATAACACCTTCATTGTATTTCAGTTATTCCCCATCTCAATCATCAATACCACAACAGCCAACCAACAAGCTAGATACTCAAGGTATTTATGCGACCTCAGTTATTCAATTCAGTTTGCATTCATACCATCAAACATGATCAGATTCAAATGATAGAAGACCTATATAAGCATAATGGACTTAGCAGCGAAGTTACACTTCATAATGCAGAACACCAGTTACATTTATTTTATGTACGAATTAGTGTGTAGAACTCGAGCAACTCAACATACTAAGCACAACAAGGAAAATCAAGCTTTACAATAGAGTAGATGGGGACTTAGCTTTTAGAAATGAGGGGCGCTGCTCTGCTTAGTCAAGCCGAGAGACGATATCTGGGCAGCGACTCGCGGGAACAGCAACGTCCACGGCGTCGAGCGGTGAAAGGCAGATGACTCCCCACCTCGGCGATGGCGCTCGCCGATTCTGGATTGCAGCAGCGGCGGAGTACCCTTCGCTCGAATCCAGCAGCAGCGTGGCGTGGCTCGAACCGTCGACCCCGGGGAAAACGGTAACGGCGGAACTTTCCCTACTCGCTGGAGAAACGCAACGGCTGCGGCAAGATTGAGAGTGGAATGAGAGGACCAGGGCTCGACCTCTGCCTTGGGTGTGTGTGTGCGTGTTCCCGGAGCTTCCAGAAGGGAGAAGAGGTGAGGAATGGCGCCGGGCTCAGGCTCTACACCGGCGTCGCCGATTTGAGAGAAAGAACGACGACTAGCAGCCGCTGAATTTACAGAGTCCACGGCGAAGGCGCTTCGAGACTTTGCGCACGTACATACAGAGAGAAGGAGAGATCGAATCTCGTCGGATTACAGAAGCAGCGGCGTCGCGGAGGAAGGCGGCGGCCGCTCACCGGTCTTTCAGTTGCAGCGGCGACGGGTTTTCGACGGCAGGGGAAGAGCTAGGGCTCGATTTTGGAAGGGGGTGGAATTTGGGCTCGATTTATGATCTGCGACTGAATTGAGGAGAGAGATGTCAACGCCGGGATTAAACGCGTCAATAGCCGACGCCGGTGGTAGTAGGCGACGGCCGGATGGCCGGAGAAGGAGGAGCCGAGCGATCCTCGGTGGGAGAAGAAGAAGTCGAGCGGGCGGCTCTTTGAGGAATGAAGAGAAGAGACCGAGAGTTTAGAGAGAGAGATTGGGCTGTTTTTTTTGGGCTCCTCTTTTATTCAATTTGGGCCCTATTATTTTTATTGTGTAATTGGGCTCACCCTTTTAATTAAGTTGTTTCAGCCCACTCTCATTATTCTGTTGGGCTTTAATTATTCAGATAATTGGGCTGGCTTATTTATTAATATTGGGCCTCTGATTTTATTTAAATGGCCGATTTTAATTACTGATTGGGCCTCCGATTTTAATTATATGGGCTTTGATTTAATTGTTGTTTTGATTTGTATGGACTTCATTTAATTGAGTTGGACTTTAATTATTTTAATAATTGGGCCATTACATTGGGCCATTTCATTGTGCCGGAGTTTATTTAATTATGTTGGACTCCTTATTTGGGCTTCGTTTCAGTGGGCCGATTTTATTTTAAATTACAGTGGGCTTGAGTTGGGCCGAAAATTTGGGCCTTTATTTTATTTTCTTTGGGCTTCATAATTATTTATTTTTGGGCCTTGTTGTATTTATTATAATTGGACCTAATTCAATTATTTTGCTTGGGCTTTAGTTTAATTCATGGGGCCTAATTTAATTAAATCATTGGGCTTTGTTATTTTATTCCGATTGGGCCTCCTAATTATTTTCTTTAGGCCTTGGTTATTTATTCAACTGGGCCCTAAAATTTTTTTTAATTACTTGAGTCCATGAATTACTCCAATTAAACTTTTCAATTTAATTATTGGAATGCCACGATTTATTTAAATCAAGCCCATATTTGTTTAATTAATTATTAGGCTGCCTTATGTTGAGCCTTTTAATTATTTAATCTTATAACATTACTTGTTCCTATTTATTAAGCCCGATTAATTATGAGGTTATAAAGCGAATAAGTTGAAGTATTATTTATTTTCTATTGACTACGAGGAATGGGGTTTATTTAATTGGCGAGTTAGAACACCCTAAGAGAACGGATTAATTTTTATTAATTATCCGGCTTCATGAAACGAGACTTAGCTTTTGTTTAAATCCGATAGCTTGGATTAACAATAGAAATTCCTTGATTATTATTTCAGAATAATAATTCATGCATATAGATCATGCATAGTTAATTCTGTATTCTCATTATTTGAGGATTTTACTTGAGCAGTATCTTATTTATATTCTCGTAATAAAGGTCAAGCACGAGATTAATAATCAGTCAAGGAACTACTGTACCACAGAAAGTTTATATCAGGTGGGCATTACTTTCATATATATCAAATGAGTTTAAATATTACGTTCAAGCAAGTTATTTCATGACTAAATTAATTGAAGTTATTTCAAATATTGTCTTGCCATAAAATGTTTAAATTTCAGTATGATATCTATCTTATGTGACTTTAATCATGTAATCGAATTCGGGTCTTGAGCAGTTGATAGCTATCCTGCCAGGGCTAGTGTACACCAGTGACCGTGAGTCATCTAGCGGGTTGGCCGGTCAAGTGACCGTGAGAGGTGGCCACCTCTCCGGCACAAAGTTCCAGATATGATAGATTACAAGAGAACTTAGACTGCAGTCGAACTTTAAGAATCACAAATGAATTTAGTAAGCTTGGGCCTTTTAGCGAAAAACTCCCTTGCTGTACTGTTTATTATGGCATGACAATTTACAGTTTTGAAGCATGTATTTTATACTTAGGCATACGTGCCCACTGAGTACTTTTGTACTCAAGCCCTGCATATATTTCTAAATATGCAGGTTGAGCAGCTGCCGATGGTGATGAAGTGACGAGCGGGATTCTTTTGTCTTATTATGTATTAATGAACTCTAGGGTTACATGTCTTCATACATGTAATCAGAATCATATTCCGCTGCGTACTCAGAAGTTTTATGTTTATTTGGCTAAGTCAGAGATATCTGAACTTATTAGTTATTTGAGTCTATACGACTAAACTTCTGTTATATTATAAATATTCCTTTTGTTAATTTATAAAATGTGATTCTTCTTTGTTTAATTATCCCCTTTCTACCCCGCTTCTAATATCCCTCCATTAGTCACGGTTTCCCGGCTTAATTATCCTTAATTAGGACCGGTCGTGACAATGGAAGACCCGGGGGGTGCAACCAACTTTCGCGGCTTACGATTAAACAATAACCCTCTGCGCGGAGCATGGAAGACCCGGGGGTGCGACCAACTTTCGCGGCTTACGATTGAACAGTAACCCTCTGCGCGGAGCATGGAAGACCCGGGGGGTTCGACCAACTTTCGCGGCTTACGATTGAACAGCAACCCTCTACGCAGAGCATGGAAGACCCGGGGGGTGCGACCAACTTTCGCGGCTTACGATTAAACAATAACCCTCTGCGCGGAGCATGGAAGACCCGGGGGGTGCGACCAACTTTCGCGGCTTACGATTGAACAGTAACCCTCTGCGCGAAGCATGGAAGACCCGCAGGGTGCGACCAACTTTCGCGCCTTACGATTGAACAGTAACCCTCTGCGCGGAGCATGGAAAACCCGGGGGGTGCGACCAACTTTCGCGGCTTACGATTATTGGAACAACTCGCTAAACAACGATTAACACTCCTTTGCTCCCTCCCGAGTGAATGCTGGTTGTGGGTGTACACCCTACTCCCCCCTCTGGTGACATGTGCATGCCTCGCAAAAACATGTCATGTGTGTGTGTTTGGTGCTCATGCTTGTGATGATTGTGTGAGAGTTAGCATAACTACAATTCCCAAGTAACATAATTCAAGTTGCATTTCAAGCCCTAGCACATATGCAGAAGGTATGCAGCTTCGTTTATTAATAATGTCATATTTCAAGTCTAAGCACATATGCAGAAGGTGTGCAGCTTCGTTTATTAATAATGTCATATTTCAAGTCTAAGCACATATGCAGAAGTTGTGCAGCTTCCAAGATGATGTTGTGATTACATAAATCCCATCAAAGATCATATAAATCAGGGTTTTGCCCAAGTAAAGAAGTAGAATATTTCCCAAATTCCTATCATGATTACATGTTCCCATAAAATACCCTATGATCATAATTTTGCCTAGTGATAAAGCATAATACTTCCCCATCATGCTCACATGCTTCCACGAGATAAAGTTCAGCGAAGTACCTGAATTACCTGAATAATAAAATACAAATGATAATTTTATTTTTACGCATTTAACCTGATTAGCCTGGTGGGCTAGCCCGAAACCCGAAAGTTTAGGGTTAGGGTTGAAGATTTACAACCCGAAAAAATCTCTAACCCGATTAGCCCGCACCCGACTAACCTGGAACTCGATAGGGCTAGCCCGAAAACCCGGTGGGCTGGCCCGATTGACATCCCTAATCAAAACTAAGGATATGATATTTCTTTTTATTTTTAACAGCCGCCAAATAATTAATGCTTTTATTGATTTTTAATTTATTTATATGAATTTAAAAAATACTAGTAAATTATATTTGTACAAATTTGTTTTTAGAAAAAAAAAATGTAGAAGTAAAGCTCTTTCTATAGGCTACCAAATAATTACTAATTTTATTGATATTTAATTTATTTATATCAATTTTAAAAATAATAAATTATATTTATAAATAAATAGAATTTTTTTAATGTGGACAAAAAGATTCGAACTCTAATGTATAAAATTTGAAATAAACTTCGTTCCCAAAAAAATGCCACATTATTAATGTTTCTTGACATTTAAGGTATTAAAGAACCTTTCAAAAAAATATGTATATTGTATTAAAGAAAAAAAAATCCCTGTGCAAATAATATTTTTAGATAAAATTAATTCAAATAATTCAAATGCAGGTGAAAAGATTTGATCATATGTTTGTAAAATAGGTACTATAATCATTTAAATTACTAATGCTTCGTTTGATATTTAATTTAATAGGCAAAAGTGCCTCATTCCTTATTCATATTTTGAAAAATGCCCACCCTTATCATGCAAAGCTATCCATGCCCTAAATTACTAAATAACCCTTAAGTGGGTCAACATCAAATGTAATCATTTCGGCAGTCTTACACAATCTTACACATTTTTGAGTTTCAATGCATTTTTTTACAATAATTTGTGACGTTGACCGAAATGATTACATTGAGTGCATGCAATAATTTTTTTTAGACTGTATATATATATAGTGTTCATATCTTTAAATTGTAAATATTATCGACCGGACACTAATTAACACTTAAACAATATATTAAATTAAATTCAGCAAAATAGTAAAAATTAATATAAAGTTACAAATAGATAGAATAAAAACTTTTATGTCGATATAGCATCTGTCCGGCCGGTGAAATGGCCAGAGCAATGTATCCGACCGGGTACATTTCAGGTAAACAATGACCCGGCCGGACACATTTTTCCTTGAAAATTACCGGCCGGATAGATATTATTTAGGCATAAAATATTCTATTTTATTCAATTTCATAAAAAAAAAAGAGTCAAGAAGCTAATAATATATATCCATGCGTATCTATCTTAAATTTTTTATTTTTTTTCCCTTTAATATCTTAATTTCAATACATATATTCTTTGAAATTATTTATATATATATATATATATATATATATATATATATTGTGTTATTCTTGAATGTTGATATATAGTATATAACACTATATATATCGTGTTAATTAATCCATATCTTTAAATTTAAAATATATATATATATATATATATATATATACTCAAAATCCGTCCCAAATAAATGCATGCTTGTTACCCAAAAAAATCATGCATGTTACCAAGTGAATTATGCAAGAACCGATACATAAAGGACAAAAATATCTTTCTAAAAAATTTGATTCTCTTTTGATAGACATAAAGCCGATTGTATTGGCTTCAATCACTTTTTTTTTCGTCCATATATCTTATCTCTATTTAACACTATATTTACCTTCCTTCTTTTTTTTACTCACCAATATATACATATCGGCTTCAATCACTTTTTTTTACTCACCGAGAGAGTTCAAAATTGAAGCACGTCGGACACAAGCTTCTTCATCATCCATGGCATCTTCTTCACAGGTTTTTATTTTTAATTTTCATGAAATTGAATAGAATAGAATAATTTATGCTAAAAAACGATCGGTCCGGCCGGTGAAGTGGCCGGATAAATCGGTCCGGCCGAGTACATTATTTAAATGAAACATACGGCCGGATTGATTTTTCCGGGAACTTCACCGGCCGGACCGATCGTTTTTTAGCATAAAATATTCCATTTTAATTAGTTGTATGTTTATATTAATTATTAGTAATTTACTGAATTTAATTTAATTATATTGTTTAAGTAATAATTATTGAATTATTATTGCGAGTTTTGCTGGGTATTACATTGCATTGTTTATGTGTGCTTTGTGCAATTTAATAAAATAAAGTATTTTATGCCTATAGAGAAACTATCCGGCCGGTACTATGCCCGAAATAATGCGCCCGTCCGGAACAGTTTCAATCTGAAATGTACCCGGCCGGACACATTTTACCGGGCACTTCACCGGCCGGATAGTTGCTCTTTAGGCATAAAATACTTTATTAAATCTATCTGTATGTTTATATTAATTATTACTATTTTACTGAATTTAATTTAATTATAATTGTTTAATTATTAATTATTGAAACTGTTATTGCTTGGTATTAATTAAATTGCAGTTTTTTAATATTTTACTGAATTTAATTAAATTGCTTGGTATTAATTGCAGTTTAATATTTTACTGAATTTAATATTAAATTGCTGAATTTTACTGAATTTTAATATTTTACTGAATTTTACTGAATTTAATCGCAGTTTAATATTTTACTGAATTTAATTGCAGTTTAATATTTTACTGAATTTTACTGAATTTTAATTATTAAATTCAGTAAAATTCAGTAATTAAATTCAGTAAAATTCAGTAAAATATTCCGGTACTATGCCCGAAATAATGCGCCCGTCCGGAACAGTTTCAATCTGAAATGTACCCGGCCGGACACATTTTACCGGGCACTTCACCGGCCGGATAGTTGCTCTTTAGGCATAAAATACTTTATTAAATCTATCTGTATGTTTATATTAATTATTACTATTTTACTGAATTTAATTTAATTATAATTGTTTAATTATTAATTATTGAAACTGTTATTGCTTGGTATTAATTAAATTGCAGTTTTTTAATATTTTACTGAATTTAATTAAATTGCTTGGTATTAATTGCAGTTTAATATTTTACTGAATTTAATATTAAATTGCTGAATTTTACTGAATTTTAATATTTTACTGAATTTTACTGAATTTAATCGCAGTTTAATATTTTACTGAATTTAATTGCAGTTTAATATTTTACTGAATTTTACTGAATTTTAATATTTTACTGAATTTTACTGAATTTAATTACTGAATTTTACTGAATTTAATATTTTACTGAATTTTACTGAATTTAATATTAAATTGCAGTTTAATTAAATTGCTTGGTATTGATTGGTATTAATTAAATTGCAGTTTTTTAATTATGCCTATTTGTATTATTTTTTAATATTTTATTGAATTTAATACGGTTTTCATTTTGTAAATGAATAGGCGAATGTCCCATATCTTCGTCCCGACACTATTGACCAGACGGAGGTTGCTATCAGCACCTACTATAGGGATTCGCTTTTTCCAGAGCTGGTTGAAACTTTAAATGTGGTCGGCGAACAGTGCAATGAAGGGTTATTGGGAAGATTCAGAGCATCATGTTTTGGGCATTTCACTGATTGGAGGCCCGGCCCGAAGAGCAATAGAGCATTACACCAGATAGTATCGAGGCAGATTGTGCCAGAAGCCGATGAGATGTGCTTCTTTCTGTGCAGAGCACGAGTCAGATTTTCCCCTGCGGACTACGCATTAGTGACTGGGCTCAATTTCGGGGGATCGATGTTCGATGCGACATTACAGCACGACTGCAGTCGCGTGGACGCATACCGACGATTCTGCGGTGGGTGAACCATGACCATACATGCGCTCATCAAACGCGTGTGCAATTTGGATCGTCGAGTGGATGATGAGGATGGGAGCCTGTACCTTCGTGCTGTCCTCGTGTGTGTGGCTCACACCCTTGTTCTTGGGTTGGATGCGCGGGTACAGCCGTGGCTTTGGGTGTTGGTGGATGATCTGGCTGTATTTGATAGATTCCCCTGGGGCGCGTATTCATATAAGATATTATGCCATTATACGACAGATGTAGGAACCGGCGAGAACTATCACTTCTACGGTCCTTCATGGGCTTTATATGTCTGGGCATTGGAGCGCGTCCCGGGCTTCGGACACATGGTCGCAGCATCTAGCAGTGATCCGACAGCTCACCCTCGATGTTTGAGATGGAATTTCAGGGGTAAGCCCCGGCTTCACGGTTTGCGAGATTTATTTGAGGGACAGGTAATCAGTTATTTCAGATGAATGTTCTAAGATATTATCTATGTTTGAATCTAGGGTGGTGTCCTGCCCCTGGAGCCTGAGCCACAGGATCTGTCGAGTCACTACTTCATATCAGCGCTGACACCGGGCGAACTCTCGGTGAGCTTCAGGCCCCCCGACAACCCATTAGCTCGGGGTGTCCAATTTCCACAGCACACCGGAGCCCGTGTTGTGGAAGAGCGCGGGGACGAGGAGGATGTACCTAGACAACCTCGTATGACTCGCAGTCACAGTGTTCGGGGCCCTGTGAGGGATGCTCGACCCCACGAGCCGGCTCGTCATTCAGTAGATCCGGAAAAGCGCCCAGCGCCGCATACTTCTTCATCGTCGAGCGGATCTCGGACTGTATCCAGTCCCAGCGAGGGTGAGGTGGACCGTAAGTGGGTGAAGAAGACGATCCGTCAGGAGATTAAGAAGGCCTTCGGCAAATTCCTAGATAAACTGAAGGGCAAGGGCAAAAAGGATAGGTGCAAGAAGAGCAAACATTTCCGAGGGTCTGACTCCCCTGATGATGATGACCAGCGACGGTCCCCTGATGATTACCAGCGACGGTCTCCTCCAAAGCACAGAGCCCCACCCAGTGCTTCAGGGCCCGACGCTTCAGGGCCAAGCGTTTCACGTCCCTGCGACGACGACCCCCGCAATGAGGAACCACGCCATCCAGAGACCCAGCATTATGCTGCACACCCTTCAGATTATGATTCTCGCCCAACAGAGACCCCGGATTACAACGAGCAGTGGCGGGCCATGATCCAGTCTGGTCAGGGCGACTACATACCGACCCAGCAGACTTTTGACTGGTCGACCTATGTCTACCCTCATGGCTCTTCCCCATTCCTGCGACCGCAGTATAGGACAGAGCCCCCGATATACTTTGTTGAGCCGCTCACTTCTGTTGCACCATATGAGTGGGGACAGTCTAGTTCTGCAGTGCAGGCTCAGACGGAGGAGCCTGAGCCACAGGCAGAGCAGCCACAGGCACTGCTGCTGCAGCCCCAAGCAGAGCAGCCACCGGCAGAGCAGCCACCGCGTCGCAGTCAGAGGGTGAGGCGTCCGTCTAACTTTCAGAGATCGCCTTGGGTTAATAGCCGAATGCCACGTCCAGTGACACAACACTGCAGTGACCATTATGAGAAGTGGGTTGCTAGATGTCGAGCGGGTAGGGCTGGTGAGGTGTATGTCAAGGCCAGTGGTGGTGTGCGGGATTACGACGACTTTGCGCGGGTGGAGAATGTCAGCCAGGAATTCACAACTGGGGTAAATAATCTATTGATTTTAACATTGTTAAATTATTTTCTACTAACTTTCTGATTTTAACTTTGTTTCAGGATATTGACTTGTATTTTTTGAGCTTGAGAAATAGACTTAGAGATTCCCTGGATTTACTTGATGACGTAGATATGAATAACACAGTCATAGTAGACACGGATTGGTTTGTAAGTAAATGTTCATTATTTATATGTTTTCATTGGTGCAGATATAAATTATTAATTACTTATTTGATCTGTAGATATACCTCAAGAAAGAGTGGGACGCTCTATTGGTGAAGTGGGCAGGAAGTGAGTTTACTCCAGAGGAGTATCATGTATTGACGCATACAGCAATAGCTGATGGTTGGGAGCCTGAGATAGACTGGATCTGCGCTGTACGTGGAAAAGCACTTCGGGGCCATGAACTTCCTCCTGGTCAAATAGGATGGATGGATGCCACACAGGTAATCAGTTAAACAATTATTTGTCATTAGTCATTTGTGCTTTATCGTTGTTTCTTATCAATTCATTGTGGTTTGTCATAGGTTCTCATGCCAGTCATAATTGGCCACCATTTTATCCTATGTCGGATTCGGTTAGGAGAAGCCGTTTGCGAAGTCTATGACCCAGTATTCCACAATCTTAGTGGTCCTGGTCAAAGGGCTCGATATGGTGAACTACTACCTTTACTGAGATTGTTGCCAGTTGTCCTTCAGTTGTCGAAGTGGCTAGACGACACATCCATTGATTCGACAATGGCAAAGGAGAGGTGGCCAATTATGACGGCGGAGTTTGCTCCAGCGGAGGTTCAGTTTCAGCAGCAAGACGCTGTCAGCTGCGGGCCTTTCATCTGCATGTATGCTGAATGACTGATATCTGGCTCTCCATCCATTGAGTGGGGTAATAGCAACATGAGGGCATATATGAGCAAGATTGCTAGATCTATATTTTCGTTGTGTGAAACTTGGAAGGCCCGATGCAGTAGACTTGGTTTTACATAGTGTTGTATATTGTTACATTCATGTGTGGTTCTATTTGGTTATTCAACGAACTTTATTTCCAGTTAATCATTTCAGCTTATCGAATAATAAGATAATTCAATCAATATCATTAACTGTTACAACACACAAATACAAACCACTACCCCCTGGGCTCAGTCGCCCTGCCAGCGCACGTTCTCTTGCTGTGTCCTTCTTCATGGCAGATGCTGCACTTCTTTGGTTTACGACGCCTGATACTAGAATACTCATCTGCTTGTGTGCTGCTGCCTTCACCACCACCTCGATGTCTACCTTCTTTTGGGCGCCCCGATTGACCTTTTACAATCAGAGGTAATACAACCTGCTCAGCGATGTGGTCGGGAACCAACCACTGGTGTCTCGGCGGGAGATTATTAACTTCGCGAGAGTAAGTATCGATAAGAAATTCATTCGTGTAGTACGAGTCTACATATTCTGCGATCGTATCACCGGCCTCACTATAAAAACAAACAAACTCCGATAGTAATCAATATAACGAACATTAGAACATATTTACATTTCAATGAACCCGCCTTAGAAATAATGCTCGTACCTTATTGCAGCGATTGAATGAGAACAGGGCAGTTGGTCTAGTTGAAATACTCGACATTCGCATTTTTTCTTCTCTAGATCCACCTTAAAGCTTCTGTCAGCAGTTTGCACCTTATACTTCATGCCACTCAACCTTTGTGCAGTGTATCGACGATTTTTTTGGACTTCAATAGCTACCCTTTTACCGGCCTCAGCAGTCAAGCCTTGCTCGATTTGTTGTGCAGCCCTTAGTCACTCGCTGAACCATTTCTCAATAACAATTCCGATTGCCTCTAACAATCTGGAATTAAAAGCTTCAGCAGCATTTGATGTCATAAAACTGTAGCGTCGCACAGGCATAGGACACATCGAATGAGCCCACTTTTCCGGCCCAATCCCCATTAGTTTATCGTACGCGGCTCTCTTCATAACCTTCAGGGCGTTCATAGCCCTAGTGAAGTCGGACTTCTCGTACGCAAATGCAGCTTGTCGATACACCTCGACCACTGCCTTACCGTAATGCTTCAGGTTATTTTGCAAATGGTAGTAGCATAGGCCGTGGGTGGCATTTGGTAACTCATTCCTGATAGCATTGGCAATGGAGATATGTTGATCAGAGACAATCAAAAGTGGATTGGCTTGGCCATAAACACGTCGAATGCGTGACATGAAATAAGTCCACGATTCATCGTTCTCTTTCGGGCCAACACCATACGCGAGTGGGAACAAACTCTCGTTGCCGTCCTTCGTCACTGCAACAAACAAAATACCCCTATTCTTGCCCTTCAAGTGTGTGCCGTCGACGACAATCACTGGCCATAAGCTGAACATGAAAGGGGTAGCCGAAGCTGCAAGAGCAACAAATAAGTGTTTGAATCGGCCATCATCGTCAACTTCCCACTCCACCATCGAACCGAGATTGGATTGTCTCAACATGTATAAGTACTTGGGCAGCATCTCGAAGGACTGATCATGTCGACCATAAACCATCTCAGTCGCTCGATTATGGGCTCGCAATGCAACATCGTACTTGATCTGTACGCCAAACTCATGTCGCAGCTCCAGCTGGATGGCCTTCGGCTTCAAGATCTCGCAATCGTCGTGTATTTTCTGTGCTAAATATGCTGCGACGACTTTTGCGGGGGCCTTTATTCGCGCTACACGCCCTAGCTCACCGTCGCATGAGTGCTCATTGGTGAACTTATACACTCCCCAAATGGCTCCATCTTGTGACGATGCATGGAGCTTGAAGGGGCACGTATTTGAATGCTTGCATTTGAAGTAAATTCGTCTGCTGTCTGATTTGGTGACAGAAAATTCCTTGCCCTGCTTCATGTTCCACAGACCGATTGCAACGATCAGATCATCTTTGCTATTGAAATACATATTCTTTGACAACTCCCGAGGCAGTAGCTGATAATCTTCAATATCCACAAGTGCCGCTGCAGCGTCCAACGGGATAATCGGAACTAACCAATTAGTTAGTTCATCTGCTCCAGGAACCTGTTCGTCATCATCGTCATCGATCTGCAAATTCTGCCAACCTGCATATTCAATCCCCGCCCTTCTCACGTTCTCTGGCTCCGACAAGTCTTCAGAGGCGCTTGTATCAATCTCGGCTTCAGACGATGGAACATAATCTTCATCTACATTACCAGCATTCTCCACAAACTGAGGCTCGTACGTATATTGATCATCAGCTGGACCACAACAACGATCAGTTGTTAGGTGATAGTAATCGTACGGATTTGGCTCATCCCATGAAGGCCAACCCGTTGACTGATCATTACCCCAAGTGACCGACGGTTCAACAATTTCTTGCGCCGGTGAATCTCCGGCTGATAGGTCTAAATAAGCATATCTTTGGATTGCTTCCAATCCGTCCCCACCTTCGAATGTTGCACTGGATTCACCTCCATACCCGGAAGATTGAGGGAGATCGAACGAAGGAACATACACTCCTCCACTATAATCGTCTTCGACAACATAAATCTCAGGAAAATGTGGCTGGGACACCAGCAACTGAAGCAAATCATTGTCATCGGCAAGAAGATTTTTACTGTATACCCTGCCATTTAATCCCTTCGTCAAATAATACAAGCTGTAATTAGTGCTCAATGAATTCTCCAACATCAGGTGATTTATCATGTACACCGTAGTGGCCATTGTGTCTCCGAAAATATGCAAACTCTTAGAAGAGCCGTCGATGTACTCATAACCATTGAAGACACCTCCATAATTAACCAAAAAGTATCTCCCATATTCATTCATCTACAGAAAAAATAATAAATAAATAAATATATGATGTAAAGGGAATAAAATGTAAAAATACAACATATAACATGTTAATACACTCGAAAAGCATCTGTCCGCCCGGGGAAGTTTCCGAGGAAATGTGTCCGGCCGTGTATTACATAATATATAATTACACACGGCCGGACACATTTTCAAGGACACTTGTCTGGGCGGACACATGATTTTCGAGCATATTAACATGAGTTATGTAGCAATATATATGTATAGAACTAAAATGCAACTAATAATTACTAATTAATACTTTAAAACATGATAGAATGTGCTCTAATTCACATGTATTTCCTTCAAACGTAGCTTTAAATCATAGTATGCTATAATATGCTAATAATTCACATAAGCATATAGGATCAAACAAAACATTGAAAATAAACAATAACCAACTTAAATTACATTTCAAACGTAAAATGACATACCTTTAAACGTTCGGATGAGAGAATTCACATATAATAGCTTCAACACTTGGAAAATATTATAATTTCTATTGAGTTTGAGTGTTTTTTCACTTTGAGTGTTCGGATGAGAGAATTTCTATCGGATGAGAGAATTCACTCATATATAAACAAAGATTCCTTCATTTCACGTGAATTTCAATGAAATTAGAGTGTTTGACATGAATACTTTACTGACAAGGCTATTTCACATCATATTTGTCATTTATCATCAATTTTAAGAAAAAAATTATGTCCATTAATTGAAGGCTAATTAATCGATGGAATATAAATACTAAAAATTAACACAATCGATATTAGCACTCAAAACACACAATCGAACCAAAAAAACATTTGTCCGACTGGAACAAATATGTGTCCGGTCGGACACTTGTTTTTTCCGGTCGGACACATTTTTTTTTGTTCCAATGTGTGTTTTGAGTGCTAATATCGATTGTGTTAATTTTTTGTATTTATTTTCCATTGATTAATTAGCCTACGATTTACTTCTAAAACCTTCGATTTTAATTCAAAAATAAATAAATATTATTTTTTGTTTCAGTCTTTCACTTTTTCCAACACTTATTTGACCGATTTCAATCTTTAAATTGATGACATTGATGATTCTTACACCTTTAACAACTTTTGGCAGATATGTGTAAGACTTTGTCAACACTTTTTGTGGAAAACAATGCCCGGCCATCACAATCAAAGGGCATTTTCGGTGGTTCACTTAATTAGGGCATGGATAGCTTTGTATAGTAAGAAAGGGCACTTAAAAAAAAACATAAGAGTTAGGGCAATTTTAATTTCGCCTCCCAAGCAAGATCTTGCTTCAATTCACGTGTAGTACGTGGCTTCTCACCCTTATTCATCATAAAGCGGCCGATCAACGCAAACCTAAACTTATTTGCCTAAAAATTTTGGATATCCTCGGGCACTTTTAGGATGCCTTTCTCGTCAGCACTGAAGGGGCGCAAGGCTTGGAACTTATGTGCCGGGAGGTCCGGTTTTTTGATACGTGTGGGAGCAGTGACATTAGCATACGACGATCCGGCCCTGAATGGAGGTTCATGTCCGGTGCCGGTATCTAGCGGTGCAAGCAGGCCATCCTTAGTAACGACTACTTTAGAATTGTCAGCCATGTTAGGTTTTACGATGGTTACGCGGCTGGGTTCGCGAACCGGGTTATTCATCACGCGGGGGTTGAAGTTGCTGGAGATCGGAGGAAGGTTTAGTCCACTCTGGTCTGTCGACGTCGAGAACGTATAGCCGGAAGACATGGACGGCGGCAGCAGAAGATCAAAACTCAAAACTAGGGCTAGGGTTAGGGTTTGAGCGAGAGAGAGATGTCATGCTTCGCAATCAATTCAGTACTTCTTTCTTTTTTCATGCGTAAAGACAATGTATTATAATAAAGTATTGAAGTCAATATAATAATAAGAAAATGAACTACTTTAATATAAATTATTATTAAACTACGATTATATATAAAAAGTAAAAAAATAAAAAAAACTTAAAACCCTTGAAAGCACAAGAAAGCAGACTAAGGGCCGAGCCACATTGAAACCTTCCTACGGAAAACCCAAAGGGAAAAACCGTAAGAAGAAAAAAGAGTACCCGTCTAGACGACCAAAGAAATAGACAAGAAAGGAAGAGCGGAAGGGAAAGTTTCAGGAACTCCGGCCCAACCATCGTCCCCAAACAAACCCGGCTCAAACCCACATAACCAAAACAAAAACCAAAACAACTCAGTAGGCAAGAGGCCGGTGAGACGCCGTCGCCAAATGCCCAACCCGAAAACCAACAAACAGAAAAGGTAGGCTTACGGCCGGTTATACGCCGTCGCCATAAGAACTCCCGCGAACCCAAAACCAGGCCAAAGGAGAGCCAAAGGAAGTCGGCGCAAACAGACCAAACTCCCCGAAGAGAGAAGAAGCAACAGTTTCGGCCGGTGAGATGCCGTCGCCAGAAACTGACACTCCTTAAACGAACAAACCGAAGGGACAACCCACAATAAGCAGAAAGGGAGGTTACCCGACCACTCGGATGCTTTTAAAACCATGGATAATGTGTCGAAGCAGCGATGGACGGATGAAATGGAGC
Source organism: Salvia miltiorrhiza (assembly GCF_028751815.1). NCBI lineage: Eukaryota > Viridiplantae > Streptophyta > Magnoliopsida > Lamiales > Lamiaceae > Salvia > Salvia miltiorrhiza. The sequence continues at coordinate 27,726,330 of NC_080389.1, read as the reverse complement.
GGGGTCAGACTCCGCCCCCGAATTCAAAATAATCTCCATGAACATTCTCGTTTGGAACGTCCGGGGCCTTACGGACGAATCTAAACGCATGCTGCAGGAGCACTACCGCTCCTTTTCGCCTATTATTATTGGGTTGATTGAACCTAAATCGAAAATGCACAAAGTCCGTCAGAATTTTTGGCGTTCTATTAATATGACTCCTCGTCATCATAATAGCAGACTTCCCAGATGTTCTAACAGCTGGCTCTTAGCTCAACCTTCGGTGGTCACGAATATCATTTTCTCCTCGGATCAAGTGGTGGTTGCCAGTTGCACTTGGGGCTCTCAGGATTTCAATATTGCGATTGTCCATGGCGCCAATAAGGTGCTGCGACGTCAACTTGGATCACAATGAAAATTGGTGGCCTTACGCTTTGGATGAGATTAAAAATGTGGTGTCGCTTGATATGTCAATGCATAGCATCGTTCGTGTTAAACTATGAAGCCAGATGATGCGGCCCGAATAAAGTCATGCTTGTGCCAGAACAGAGCCAAGCTTACCAGAGCTGAAGTTCCAGGGAAACATAGTTGGTCTTCAGAGCAGCACAGTACTGTTTGCCAGAGTAGAGCAGAAGTGATTGCCAGAGCAGAGCAGCGAGAATGCCAGAGCAGAGCTGATGCGAATGCCAAAGCAGAGCACACGGTCCAGAACAGAGCCGAACAGATAGCCAGAGCAGAGCAAATCCATAGCAGAGCTATGTTCCAGAGCTGGCTGAATTCCAGAGCAGATCTAAACGGTCCAGAGCATCGCAGAACTGACAGCCAGAGCAGAGCTAATTTTCAGAGCCAGAGCAGAGCAAAGAGCTATGTGCCAGACCGCTCCTGTGACCTGTCCATCAGGAGCTGCGGCTGGTCGTTGGTAGACATCAACGAACGGAAAATCAACGGCGAAGAGCTAGGGTTAGGGTTCGGTTGAGAGAGGGAGAGAACGTCATGCTTTCTCAACTACTTTAATGTAAATAATGAAGTCGATATAATAATTATACTCAATGAAATAAAGTTTAATTAATTAATTGAAATAAATTAGTGAAGTTGAAAAAAATGAATCATACGATGAGATTTTGTTCGCAATACCAAATAACATATAATTGAAGACAATGTATTATAATAAAGTATTGAAGTCGTAATAATTAAACTCAACGTTCATCAAATTTAATTATATAATTGAAATAAATTAGTGAAGTTGAAAACAAAAATAAAATAAAATGAATCATACGTAGGGATTTTGCTCGGAAAACTATATAACATATACTTGAAGACAATGTATTAAAATAAAGTAAAGTAATTGATATGATAATAACAAAATGAACTATTATAGTTTAAATAATAAAGTCAAAATAAATATATTCAATATCAGATGAGAAACTGATTCTTCAGATGAGAAACTCGTTTAGTCAAATATCAGTATTTGACTCTTCTTGTAATCGCGAACATCAGTCGAGTTCTTCAGTCTTCAGTCTTCAGTCATTCATTCTTCATTCTTCATTCCTCCAGTCTTCAGTCTTTAGAACACTAAACAAATAGAAGGTGAACTCCAACACTTGAGTTCGAAAGGTTCTAGTCTATTACAAAGAAAACTTAAGGATTTTGGTATCATCAAAACTAGGGCTTGGATATTTCATTAAGTTCCCAACAATTAATTTAACTTTATTTCATTGAGTACAATTATTTCGGCTTCGTTACTCACACAATAGTAGTTCATTTTGTTATTATCATATCGATTACAATACTTTATTATAATACATTCAAATAAAGTGTATGTTATATAGTTTTCCGAGCAAAATCTCATCGTATGATTCAATTTATTTAATTTTTTTTTTCAAATTCACTAATTTATTTTAATTAATTAATTCAACTTTATTTCATTGAGTATAATTATTTCAACTTCGTTACTCACACAATAGTAATTCATTTTGTTATTATCATATCGATTACAATAATTTATTATTGTACATTTAGAAAAAGTATATGTTATATAGTTTTCCGAGAAAAATCCTATCGTATTATTCATTGTATTTTAATTTTTTTTTTCAAATTCACAAATTTATTTCAATTAATTAATTCAACTTTATTTCATTGAGTATAATTATTTCGACTTCGTTACTCACACAATAGTAGTTCATTTTGTTATTATCATATCAATTACAACATTTATTATAATACATTCACATAATGTATATGTTATATAGTTTTCCGAGCAAAATCCTATCGATTCATTTTTTTTTTCAAATTCACAAATTTATTTCAACTAATTAATTCAACTTTATTTCATTGAGTATAATTATTTCTTATCATCATATCGATTACAATACTTTATTATAATACATTGTCTTCAAGTATACGTTATATAGTTTCCGAGCAAAATCCCTACGTATGATTGAGTATACTTTATTTTTGTTTTCAACTTCACTAATTTATTTCAATTATATAATTAAACTTGATGAACGTTGAGTTTAATTACTTCGACTTCAAAACTATATTTTAATAATATAGTTTTCCGAGCAAAATTCCATAGTATGATTCATTTTTTAATTTTTTTTTACAACTTCATTAATTTATTTCAATTAATTAATTAAACTTTATTTCATTTAGTATAATTATTTCGACTTCATTATTTACACTATAGTAGTCCATTTTCTTATTATCAAATCAACTTCAATACTATATTAATAATACATTGTCTTCAAGTATATGTTATATAGTTTTCCAAGCGATGTCCCATCGTATTCACAGTTTTTTTTTTTTTTTCAACTTCACTAATTTATCTCTATTATATCATTCAACTTTATTTCATTGAGTAAAATTATTTCGACTTCATTACTCACACTAGTTCAATTTTCTTATTATTATATCACGTTTACTGCTTTATTATAATAAATTTAATTCGAGTATATGTTATTTAATTTTTCGATCGATGTCCCATCGTATGATTCATTTTTTTTTCTAATGATTGAGTAATGCGGTTGCCACTATTGGACAAGGTGGCAAAATATCACTCACATGTTATTAAGGTCTCAGGTTCAAATCCCCCAAGCACCTTTTTTCTTGTATTTCGATTTTTTTTAAATCATCTTCGAAATATATTTTTTTAAATTATTGGAATATATATATGTCACACCCCAATACTTGAAGAAAAAAAAATATAATCGAGGTGTGAATAATTCATAGAAATAAACAAGGAAAAAACCTTGTTAAAAGCCGAAATAGGATAGAAAGTCGGGCTATGCCCCTTTGGATCACAAGTTTTGTTTCATGCTTCTGACAACCGACATTCATTAGCATAAATTTAGTAGTGAAGAGTCTAAGCTCGGTCAGGTATATCATTTGAAATTTAACATGAAGATCTTAAGTTTGGAAAAACAAAAGACTGATATGAGTAATTGCTACAGCGGAAGTCTAACATAGGAATTTATCTCTAGCCTCAGCTCCGTCCCGTCAGCACCGACCAGCCAACCTGAAAACATTTGAAAGTATTTTTGGGCTAAGTACTAATGTACTTAGTGGGCATGCATTTTCTGAAACATCTCATACTTTAATAAAGACAGTTTATCCAATCGTACTTGACATGACTTAGAAAGTTTTAAATTGAAATAACTTCTAAGCATGTTAAAACATTTCTTTCATTTGTGCGCACATGTCACACTCCCTTTCTATTACTCGCTGTGATCCCGGACCTCTAGCCACCGACGGATCCGTTTCTCCCATTTACTTGAACTGAGGGCGTAACCCAGACAAGTTTACTTTTGACCTCGGGACGCTACCCAGGCAGGCCCTTACATTACATGCTTCGGAACACATCCAGCAAGCACCCTTATAACGCCTCTTAGTTAGTGCCCGATGGAGATCAACCCACCGAGTCAACTAACGAGTGTACACAATTCTCAAATAACGTGTTAGGCCATAAGAGAACCTCAATTGATTCGTTGTGGCGAGCCTTAAACAGAGCAGAGTGCACATAAATATTTTATTGGATAAACAGTTTGCATTCCATTAAATAAATATTTTGCATTTCATTGAAACATTTAGAGCTTAATAACTCAATCATACTTTATACATTTGGAAAGTAAGCCCACCTGTATAGGCAAAGCCTGTCGTTTAACCTTATCTCTGAATATGAATAGCAGTGCTAATCCTCCTGACGTTCAAAGCCTACAAGAAATCTATTCTTAATAGGTCTCCTTGAATCTAATCTTAAGTCATGGTGAAGTGCTTAACATTATATGATTCACTTAGTCGGGTTTTTTAAATTTAAAGAATAAATAAATGAAAACATTTCTCTTGAGTTAAGAACACCAACAATATTCTTACTCATCTTTCTTTTGAAATTGGAATTATAAATAAAACCAATTAAAACATGATGCAATGCATGACTCATTTCATATTTAAGCATAAAAAGAAGTGTTTAAAAAATAAAAAACACAAAATTCTAGTTCGTTCTGCTCTGTTACGTTAACCAGCTCTGGTCTCTACCAGCTCTGGCTTCCCAGCTCTGGCATTCAGCTCTGGATTCCAGCTCTGGCATTCAGCCTTTCAGCTCTGGTCATTCAGCTCTGGCATTCAGCTCTGGCATTCCAGCTCTGACATTCAGCTCTGGCATTCAGCTCTGGTGGTCAGCTCTGGTGGTCAGCTCTGATGGTCAGCTCTGGCTTTCGAGCTCTGCTCTGCCATCCAGCTCTGCTCTGCCCTCCAGCTCTGCTCTGTCCTCCAGCTCTGACCTTTCCAGCCCTGGCTTTCCCAGCTCTAAACTCCTGCTACTCTGCTCTGCTCTTCACCCCCAACCTCTGAACATCTCACGATTCTCTCTTTCTCAGCCTAACAGTACAGCTCACGCAGATCTCCTCCTTGGCAACGGCGAAGCGCCGTCACCTCCCTCTGTTTCCGGACTTATCCGCTCACACAGCCAACTCCACAACAAGACTCTACCTTTATCTTATCCTTTAACAGATATGATGCTACAATTCTAAAATTCGTATAAACACACAAATACATGAACATGAATATTTGGGTTTAAAGATCGAAAAGTGAAGTGAAGAAGCAAATGAGTTAAAGGTGAAACCTTGGCTTGAATTGCTGGGTGAATCGTTGGCTGCTGTTCTTGAATTCGTTGGGTATTGTTCTTGAAGTTCTCTTCGGTTGGAAAGAGAGAGAGAAATGCGTGAATGAGAGAGAGAGTGCAGCGGAGGTGTATTTGAAGAGGGGGAATAGTGAGGCGGTGGAGATGGAGAAAAATATCTAGGAATCAAGATGGGTTGGGCTTTGTCAAGATTGGTTTGGGCTCTCATTTATCAACCAAAGGTAAATAAACATAAGGCCCAAAAGAAAAAAAATAAATCTCAACACACATAAATGCTTGAATGTTTAATTAAATAAATATGCAAAGCATATAAATTTAATTACTAAATTTACAAATGCTTTTGTAAATCATTTTTGTTGGAATTAAAATAAATTATTTCTTCTTTTTCCGGCGTGAATCATCTTAATCTAAGTTCAAAAGTATTCTAAACTTAGCTCGAGGAAACGGGGTATTACAATATATATATATATATATATATATATATATATATATATATATATATATATGTGAAAACAAATCTAGGATTATTTTGAGAATCTCTAAATTAGTGAAAATAAATAAAAATAACTATTTTTTGAAAAAAATAAAATAATTATTTTTCTTGTATTTCGATTTTTTTAAATCATCTTCGAAATGTTTTTTTTAAATTATTGAAATATATATATATATATATATATATATATATATATAGAGAGAGAGAGAGAGAGAGAGAGAGAGAATGGATCCGTGGAGAATCAATCTCAGCCTTTGGATTTAGCATATCTAATGGTTTATATTATTTTGTTTTATTTGATTTTTAAATATATGGAAGGCTAACCGTCAATCTAATAAAAAATAAACTGAAACAAATCTCACTATTTTCGGAAACAAACCGATATCCATGGATTTAATATTTTAATTTTTTGTTCTTCCTTTGATGTTGAACGTGTGTACTTATGGCATTGAATTAAATAATTTGTCAAGATTTCAATATTTCATCCACAAATTAAAATGAATACAGGTACGTAGTTCAATAAAAAAATTTCATGAATATAATTGTATCATATATTCTACAGTTATAAGTAGTATATTTTTCAATTTTAATGTTTATGTTTATTTTAATACATGTGCTTATTCATGTTCATTTATATTTTGCAATTATAGTATGAATTATTTTCGATCAATTAAATATCATTCAACATTATTTATAACGAATATCGATGTCATTATTACGAATAGTTATTCAATTGTTTTCGAATATCATTGTATTACATGTTTTACATATTATTGTATAGCAGTATAGTTTTTTCAATTTTTTTTAATATATATTACGTATTCATGTCATTATATTTTTTAAATTTTTGTTAGGTGTACCTTTATTTATTTTTTTGTTTTATTTGTGATATATATTCGGTGTATTATAAATCTTATATTTTCATCAAATAAACATGATGCATCAGTAACTAAAATGAACAGTGTTAAATATATTTAGAATACGTAGGTATATAATATTGAATATTCGTATCAACAGTAAAATAAATTAATCTTCCTAAAAAAAGTAAAATAAATTAATCTATAGGTGCATATACTTCAACGGGAATCTTTGATTTGCAGGAATAAAGTTTGTAATTATGAAAACTCTAATAATCTACAAAATAAGGAATGAATGTGGAGGCGTGAAAATCGGAAGTGCGAGATTCTTCAAGATTTACTCTAATAATAATTAATCACATTTTTTATTGAATATTCGGTTTTAATCCTGTCCGCTTAATTCTCAAGATCTAACGGCAAGTACTAATTCTCTATTCTTTATTATATCCTAATTCTCTATAGATAGCTACCCTATATATATATATATAGGCAAGAGTTCAATTGTGAAGTGCAAATAATTTGAGAAGTGAGAATTAATCATAGCCTTTGAAATATTAAGATCCAACGGTTTCAAGGCATTCAATCCATCTGCCGTTTATATTTAGTTTAAGGGTACTATAGACTTTTGAATATTCACAATACAATTTACGTAGCTAATTTGATGGGATAGAATTTTTGTATTTTTGGAAGTTATGGATTAAGAGTATATCTTTTAACACGTTTCAATAACGTCGCCGCAATAGATTTGTTAACCACACTTTGCTTTCAAGAGATTTCTCAGTATCATGTTAGAATCCAATTGTAATACTGGAGATTCAATGGATAGTCAAGGTATGTTTAGAGAAGATCAACATGATATATAACATTCCTATTTTGTTTGATGTTGTAGTTTAATTTGTTGTGTTGTTGAAGGAACACGGATTTTATCGATCCATCATTTATGTGTTTTTATAGTTGTTTTTTCCATGTCTCAGAATCGTGAATGACAATAATTTTATGTACATTTTTCATTTATCGTTCACAACTTTGTCGAAGTTTTCTCCTATTTTATTGATTTTTTTCGCTTCTGTAATGAACCTTACTCGAAATTTTCAGAATATTCAACGATTACGAATTCTGAACTTCACTTCCCTCCATGCAACGAGTCCATCAAACCACAGGATATTTATCCGGCTCGTTTATGCGTCGACCGACCACTAGGCCGTGAGCCGTCAACACGTAGCCGTTCCTTCATCTTCAGGCTACCACTATCACGAATCGAAAAGCCGAAATACTATCTCCATCTCCCCAACCAACGGCCGCAACATCCTTCGGCAACCAACGTCGTAATCCCAATGTAGCAACCGATCATTTTACGGCCTCTGTTTCTCTCTCTTCCTATTGTAACGGAGAGCCGAGAAACCACCATCGTGTAGTCCATTCTTCCACGCACACAAACGGCTAAGCCGAGAGCCTCCATGGCCGAACACCATCGCGAAACGACGATCGAAAAATCATTCGGCGAGCAATATAACAATCTACAACGAACTTAATGGTGCAGTTTATTGAACGTTGTATCATAAAACAATAATCATAAGGGCTTATTGATTTATATTCGAAATAACTATTTATATTTCAGTCTCGTCGAACCTAGTTCATATTTTGTTGAACTTATCCATTACTGTAATGAACTTTATATTTCAGTCTCGTTGAACCTAGTTCATATTTCAGTCGTGTGTGAATTATATTATAAGGATACAATTGTAAAACTCATATACACGCTAGCCAATTCTTACTATAATTACGGGATATCAAATCTCTCAATCTATGGCAAATTTTCGTGTATATCAATATTATCTTACGGTGTTCTATTTTATTTTTTGTTCTAATAATATTAAATCGACAGTCAGTATTGGTTTTTTATTATTCTGCTGCTTCTTCGTGTAAGTTCATTACAATTTTGAAGATGATCATTAGAATACGTTGTGTGTAAGTTCATTATAATTTTGAAGATGTTCATTAAAATACGTAGTGTAAGTTCATTACAATTTTGAAGATGTTCATTATAATATCGTGTAAGTTTAGTTAGCACTTTACATTCACCTGCAAAATATTAAGTTTTTACGTCACCAATATAAAACTTGGATATTCAAAATAACTATTTATATTCCAGTCTCGTCGAACCTGGTTCATATTTTGTTGAACTTATCCATTACTGTAATGAACTTTAATGGGTTTTTATTCAACTTATTTTATAGTGTAATGACTAATCGAATAGGAGCTTAAGTGGGCTCCCTTCGCCGGCTCATTTATGCTTCGACCGGCGACTAGGCCGTGAGCCGTCAACACGTAGCCGTTCCTTCATCTTCAGGCTACCACTATCATGAATCGAAAAGCCGAAATACTCTATCCATTTCCCCAACCAACGACCGCAACATCCTTCGGCAACCAACATCGTATTCCCGATATAGCAACCAGCCGATTTACTGCCTCTGTTTCTCTCTCTCTCCCTACTATAACATAGAGCCGAGAAACCACTATCGTGTAGTCCATTCTTCCACGCACACAGATGGCTAAGCCGAGAGCCTCCATGGCCGAACACCATCGCGAAACGATGACCGAAAAACCACTCGGCGAGCAACATTTGTCATTTAAGAATTAAATCAAAAAATTGCCTTCTTCTTTAGATTGATCCATGAAGTTTTCCGCCAAATATTGAATTAATTGTCAACAACATATGACGATGAAGCCAAATATCACAGCACCAAAAAAAATCGTAAAATTTGTCATTTAACAATTAAGGCAAAAAATTACCTTCTTCTTCCTTTTGATCCATGGAGTATTTCGATGAACGGAAGTAGAATTCGTTGAAATATCTAATGAGATATTCTTCTACAATTTGTTGCTAAAAAATGAGGAATATGATTATTAGTTAATCTTACCTTAAACGTGATTTGCAAGAGTGACCAATATGTCCTTTCCGAATTTTTAAATAATTTACTGCAATATATATATCAATCAAAAAGCAATACTAATTAATAAAATATGCGGCGTTGGATCAGTTGGAATCAATGAACAAGATTTATTCTTTCTTCTTAATCTAAGGGATTCTTTTTCATTGAATTGGACCATATATATATATATATATATATATATATATATATATATATATAGGGGAGGGCTATAATAAAAACACTGTATAAAATATAAATGATTTTCAGCTCTTAGATCATCAAGATCTACGGTTGATTCGTAACCCTGTTGGAAGAATTCGTGGTCCTGGGTTCGAATCCCAAAGGTAGCAAAAAATTATTTTTCACAATTCGTAACCATGATTGATGAATTCGTAACCCTGTTGGATAAAATTCGTACATTAAAAAACGTTTATATTTATATTTTAAGAAGTGTTTTTACCGTAGCCCTCCCCTATATATATATATATATGAAAACAAATCTAGGATTATTTTGAGAATCTCTAAATTAGTGAAAACAAATAAAAATAACATATTTTTCAAAAAAAAAATATATCGAAAAAAAGTATCTGTGGAAACAAATCTAGCATTATTTTTAGGAGAATGACAATCTCTAAATTAGTGGAATCAAATCTAGGATTATTTTTAGGAGAATGACAATCTCTAAATTAGTGGAATCAAATCTAGGATTATTTTTAGGAGAATGAGAATCTCGAAATTAGTGGAAAACAAATCGAGGATTATTTTTAGAAGAATATCCAAATTAGTGGAAACAAATAAAACTAACATAATTTTTGAAAATAAAATAAAATAATTTTCAAATAAAAAAACTTAATTTTTGAAAACAAGATAATATTATTTTCGAAACAAGAAAAAAATAATATTTGGAAACAAATCTTCAAGAATTTTTACATAAATCCATAAATTAGTGGTAACAAATTAATAATAAAATTTTGGAAACAAATAAATCAAAAAAAAAATTGAAAAAAAATCATATAATTTTAAAACCCAGTTTTTACCTCAGTGTCCAAGACACCGAGTGGCCGAAAATCATTTCCGAAAATGAATATATACTGGTTTTAGTGGACAGTAGGAAACTGAAAATAATTATTTTATATTACTATTATTTTAAATATGGACTATAATGAGTAAAATCGAGGCTACGAATAGAATCACTCAAAAAAAGACGTGCAGAAGCATTAATTGTAGAGACGGAAACTTTTCATATTGGATTGAGTTGAGTACAAAATTTATACTCCCTTTTCCCGCCCAAAACAAAAGGTTTTATCTGTTTAGTTTATGTAAAGGCTACGAACTTTCAACCTTTTCCGGTAATAGATTATAGTATTGCAGTAGAATTTTTCTATATTCTCAACGAGCATCCAAACTGTCGTTTGATATTTTGCTTCTAGTGTTTATTATTTACCATTTGCAGCAATGGACGGCGAAGGACCGGCGATCGGGATCGATTTGGGGACGACGTACTCGTGCGTGGCCATGTGGCAGCGCGGCGGCGTGGAGATCATAGCCAATGATCAGGGCAACCGCACCACGCCCTCTTATGTGGCCTTCACCGCCGCCGAGCGTCTCATTGGAGACGCCGGCAAGAATCAAGTCGCCGACAATCCTATCAACACTGTTTTCGGTGACTTTTCTCTTCTATTTCCATATATTGTTATTATATCTTCAACTTTGGTGTTGTATTAAATTACGTACCAATATTCTTTTTGAATTTGCAATAGAAAGAAAAGGAATGATTTTCCCCCCTCTCTTTCTCGGCTTTCTCAAACGGATTTGCTATTGAGGATCTCAAATCGATTCTAAATGTGTTAGACAGAGCTGAGAAAGTGCTGAATTTTTTTTTTTTATCAAATTTCTGATACTAACTTGACAAGAATGTAAAGAGAATTATTGTCTAGTTCACAGTTCTCCGTTTCAATCTATTCCGAATGCTCCTTTGGTTTAGACTGAAACAAGTGATTTGTTTCCAAAACCATAAAATTACATATAAATATTTTGAATAGGAATTTCATGTTTATTTTGTCTTGATTTTGATATATCTATATGAGGAGTTTCCCCTGCGCTCTACATTGCACAGCAACAATTCCCTAGTTGTCTCTGTCTCTCACACCCATGACTTGGTGTTTACTTAGATGCAAAGAGGCTGATCGGCCGCAAATTCAATGACCCAACTGTTCAGCTTGACGTGAAATTTTGGCCATTCAAGGTCATTCCTGACTCCATCAACAGGCCTATGATGGTAGTAACTTACAAAGGTGAGGAGAAACAGTTTTCAGCTGAGGAGATCTCTTCAATGGTGCTTACCAAAATGAAGGATATCGCCGAGGCATATCTTGGATCAACGGTGAAGAATGCTGTGGTGACAGTGCCTGCTTATTTCAATGACTCTCAGCGTCAGGCAACCAAGGATGCCGGAGCCATTTCCGGTCTTAATGTTATGAGGATCATCAATGAGCCTACTGCTGCAGCCATCACATATGGTCTAGATAAAAAAGGCGGCTCAGGGGAAACGAATGTGCTTATTTTCGACCTTGGTGGTGGCACATTTGATGTTTCTATAGTCACGATTGATGAGGGCATTATCGAGGTGAAGGCTACTGCTGGTGATACTCATCTTGGAGGTGCGGATTTCGACAACCGGATGGTGAATCACTTCGTTCAGATGTTGAAGCGCAAGCGGAAGAATAAGAAGGCTACCGATATTAGTGGGGATCCGAGAGCTATTAGGAGATTGAGGTCTGCCTGTGAAAGGGCCAAGAGGTTCCTTTCGTCATCTTCCGTGGCTAAAATTGAGATTGAATCATTGTACGAGGGGACTGACTTCTATTCGAGTATCACTCGTGCTAAATTTGAGCAACTCAACATGAGTTTATTCAAAAAGTGTATGGAGCTGGTTGAGAAATGCCTGAATGATGCAAAGATGGAGAAGAGCAGGGTGGATGAGGTGGTGATGGTGGGTGGGTCGACTAGAATTCCCAAGGTTGAACAGCTTTTGCAGGAGTTGTTTAATGGGAAAGAGCTTTGCAAGAGCATTAACCCTGATGAAGCTGTGGCTTACGGTGCTGCTGTGCAAGCTGCAATCTTGAGTGGTGAAGGCGATGACAAGGTGTCCAATATGGTTCTTTTGGATGTTACTCCGTTGTCGCTTGGTGTTGGAAGTGGGAAAGATCTTGTTAAAATGTCAGTAATAATTCCGAGGAACACAAGTATCCCAGCAAGGAAAGAGTATCCATATTTGACGCTGAAAGACAATCAAACTTCTATGTCCTTTCCGGTGTAAGAGGGCGAAAGAAGCAGGGCAACAGACAACAATCTGCTAGGAAAATTCGTGCTCGGATGCATTCCCCCGCCCCCCAGAGGTGTTGGTCGAGTGATGGTGTGCATCGACATTGATGCGAATGGTATCATGAGTGTGTCAGCGGAGGAGACGACGACTGGACAAAGGAAGGAGATCACCATCAGCAACGACAGGGGTAGGCTGTCCAAGGAAGAGATAGAGAGGATGGTGCAGGACGCCGAGAAGTACAAGTGGGAGGATGAGGAGTTTACGAAGAAGGTTGCTGCCATGAAAGCTATGGAGGACTATGCCTACAAGATGAGGAACACCATCAAAGATCACGAGAATGCAGCAAAGCTCACAGAAACCGAGAAGAAGAAGGCGATGGATGCTTTCGAGTCTGCTATACAATGGTTGGACTCAAACAACGACCTTGTGGAGGTTGATGATTTCCAAGACAAGAAGAAAGAGCTCGAGAGGATTTTCAACCCGATCATTGCCAAGATGTGTATTAAAGAATGAACACTCGAATATGTAGATTGGCAGGATCATAGGTGTCTTTTGTCTTTTCTTCCTTTTTGAACTTGTAACTAGTACCCAGATTTTCTGGATTTTGTCTTCTTTTCCTTTTTGACTCAATAAGCAATGATAACTGAAAATTGATTGGGGATGATCCACTTCAGGTGCTCTCTTTTAATTCAATCACTGATTTCTTATTACTGTGTCACTCTTTACCAGAACTGCCCCTGAATAGAAACTTGATTTAAAATGCTTCAGCGTGGGGGGCCTATGGCCAGAACCACAAGATCAAATGCAGCCGAATGAAATAACAAGGTGAACTCACTCCACGTCCCATCCTGGACTCAAAGGAAGAGTTTTGATTTAGAGGAGCAAGGTAAGTTACCATAATATGGCTAAGGCCAAAGAAGCTTAGCCATTACTGGCTCGGAGATGGTGGTACCGTGATCCTGGAAAATCAATGACCACCCCTCCCTTTAGTGTGTTACTATAGGCCACTTGTAATTTATTCATTTGGGGCATTTTCCTTGCCACAACCAGAGGCGTAGCCAGGGGGCACTCCCCCAAATTTTGAATATATATATATATATATATATATATATATATAGGGAGAGGTTCAAATAAGAACCATTAAATAAAATTAGAACGGAGAACCATTTTAAGCCATTCGATCATCAAGATCTACGGTGGATGCATCATCTTGGTGGATGAATGCAGATCCTGGGTTCGAATCTTGAAGGGAGCAAAATTTTTATTATTTTCGGATGCATTAAATTGAATAGCGAATGCATTAATTTATATAGCAGATGCATTGATTTTAATGGTTCTTATGTTCTCACGATAAGTGTGGTTCTCATTATAACCACACCCTATATATATATATATATATATATATATATATATATATATATATATAGGGGGCCGCTCCAATGAGACCCCCTAATTTTAGTGAGATCTAGGGCACGATCTGGTGCGTTTATTTTATCAATCCTATGGCTGATATTATATCTGGAGGGTGATTTTTTTTCGCAGGGTTCGAATCCTGGAGGGAGCAGAATATTTTAAATTTTGTTATTCATCAGTATATACTGCATTGTTCATCAGTATATACATCTTGTTCATTAGATATACGTTTTGTTCATTAGTATTACATGTCTTATTCATTGTACTCATGTTACACGAAAAATAGGGAGTCTCACTGGAGCGCGCCCCTATATATATATATATATATATATATATATATAGGATGGAGTTCTATGGAGACCACTTCTTGTATAGAGAATGAAGACCAAATCTTGTGCGTCGATCTTGCTTAATCTAACGGTGATCATTCGTCCATTAATTATTGTAATTTTTCCATATTTATTTATTTCCCTAATTACAACTAATCAAATCTTTTATTTATGCTCAAATCTCTTCCTCACTTATCCGTCCCTCTCTCCAAACTCGCGCTTTCTCTCTCTCTCCCCCACATATTCGTAGAAAATACTAATGAACATACTAATGTTCGTTGATATGTTCGTAGAAAAACAAACGAACATACTAATGTTCACATAGAAAATACTAATGAACGTACTAATATTCGTTGCTATCACTACAAAAAAATAAGGGATAACCGGCGGCGATTACCGCCGGTAAAAAAGGGGCGGCCGCCGGCGATTCCATTACCGGCGGCCCTCTGCCGCCGGTAATAATCTCGTCGGAGATGTGATTGCTGGCGGCGAAGCTCAGCCGCCGGAGATTGGCGGCGGCCCTACCGCCGGTATATTTTCTCGGGAAACTCAGGTGGTTTCCCGAACATTTACCGGCGGTTCTCGCCGCCGCCGATTACCGGCGGCAATGTGCTGTCGGTAATCAGCGGCGGTAGAGATGCCGCCGGTGATCACCACCACCACACCGATGGTCGTCGATGATGGGAGATTACCGGCGGGCCCGTGCCGCCGCTAATTACCGGCGGCAATATGCCGCCGGTAATTAAATAATTATTTTAATTATATAATTATTTAATTTATTTATTTATTTATTTATCTCCACTAATATTTTCGTATTTATACAATATTTCGAACCTTAGGCGAACTTCCCAGTGGGTCACCCATCTTAGTTGTGCTCTAAGTCAAGCACGCTTAACCTTGAAGTTCCTTTTGAATTGTCCCCAATAGAGAACACTCGTATAATTGATATATCTATTACCTATTAAATCATTTAAAGACTATTTCAATATACAATATATATCATATATTCATAACATTTGAATATGAGGAGATAATATCCAAGTAATGTTGTTAATTACGGACCAGTCTCGTGCCGCCCGTATTTTTATGGCAAATAAATATTTTTATTTATTTTTTTTTTATTTTTTTTAATTTTTTTTTATCAATATAGTTTATTAATCATAAGTATTTTAATTTGATAGTTTTAATGTATTTTTGAATTCATTTGCATATATGTCCTTATTTTTATGTCGAAACAATATATCTATTTATTAATCAATATGTTATTAATTTTTTTATCAATCTACGTTATAGAGTATAAGTATTTTCATTTTGTAATTATAATGTATTTTGAATTCATTTGCATACCTTTAATTCACTCACAATAAATAGGACGATTTGAAAACATAAAACAATTAAATTGTTCAACAAAATACAAATGTTAAACAAAGTTCAAGTGTAATTGTGTTTGTTCAGAAACATAACATAAAAAAAAAAAAGTTAAACATGATATAGATACATAGAAGTGATGCTCAAGGTAGCTGATCCGACCGCCTCAGTATCTCCTCGAACTGACTCATCCGCTGCTCAAGGGCCTCACGTGCTGCTCGTTCGGCCTCACGTGCGGCTCGTTCGGCCTTACGTGCTGCTTCTTGGGCCGCCCTATCCTCCTCAGCCCTTTGGAGACGCTCCTCCAGTGTGGAGATCCGAGTCTCATACATCCGCTGAGACATCTGGGAAGAGCCTGTACTGTTAGTAGACCCCCTACTAAACTGGCTCACACCGACACTTCCAGTGCCGTACAATCGTGACCTACCGGGACATACGAGCTCCAAGTAGACCTCATCGAGTCGGTCCTCTCGTCCTGTCTCAGCAGCAACGCGATGAATCTCCGCCTAATTCATACATAACAATACACAATTATTATAAAATAAATACATTTTACTATGTATTACTAATATTTGTTCAAACTTAAACATTTACATCAAGGTTGGCATCCTTTTCTGACACAAAAGTTCCATCTGCGTACATGTGTAGGCGGAGGAAAGTGTTGTAGTTAGATGCAGCTGGGGGGACTTCACCATCCACGAGCTGTTCATGCATTTATATAAGATAAATAAGGTAATATATATATATATATATATATATATTTATTAGATAAATACTTAATATATATATATATATATATATATATATTTATAATATAATATATATAAGGTAATATATATAATATATATATATATAATATTAAGTATTTATTACTTAATATTATATATATATATATTAATATTTATATTTATTAGATAAATACTTAATCAATAATTACTAACCAGACTCTGCTGCAGAATACGACTCGACTGAGACCCTCCAACGTGCCGACTGATCCCTGTACCAACTCCATCGGGCTCAGAGTATCGGTTCTCACGTGCGCGCCTAGAATTAATCTAATTAACAAATTAATTTCAATTAATCATACTTTAAACATCCTTTAAAGTAATTATAGTTTAATCAATTCAAAATTAATCTAATTAGCAAATTAAATCATACTTTAAACATCCTATAAATTAATTAGAGTTAAGTTAATTTTAATCAAACAAATAAATAATAAATAAATAAACAAATAAATAAAAGTCTATTAAAAACGAGAGTGTACCGTGGGAGTCGACGGCGGAACCGTGCGGTGGCAGGAGCGGTGAGGCAGCAGGATTGGCCTGAAAATAGGAGGAGAAAGATGAAGAGAGGGTGAGAGAGAGAGAGAGAGAGAGAGAAGGAAATGAGGGGCTTACCTTGACGGAGGCGATGGCGGCGACGGCGACAGGCGGCAGGCAGCAACAGGGCAGCGGCAGGGCAGGGGGGGCTGGAGATGAGGGGGGGGTGTTCTGGTCTTCTGGAGAGGGTTAGGGCTTGAAGCCCGAATTTGGGCTTAAAAATTAGCGGCAGCCCATTGCCGCCGCTAAAGCCCGACCCGCATTCTCCTTTTACCGGCGGCAATCTTGCCGCCGCTAATCACCGGCGGCAGATGCCGCCGCTATTTGTTAAATATTGAAAAAACAATTAATAGACATTTCCCAGCGGCCTTAATATTTACCGGCGGCGATTTTGCCGCCGGTATGTACGCCATATATTTAAAATTTACGGGTCGGTCGCTCCGTCGTCGGAAAGCCGTCAGTAATCGCCGGCGGCGGAGCTGCCGCCGGTAAATTTCGCCGGTAAATCGACGCTTTTTTGTAGTGTATGTTCGTAGAAAAATGAATGAACATACTAATGTTCGATGATATATGCGTAGAAAAACAAATGAACAGCGATATGTTCGTAGGAAAATAAATGAACATACTAATGTTCAGCTATTACGTTCATTGACGAATTGTATCACATCAGAAAATGAATGGAGTATTTCATAGGATTTCATAAACATACCAAATTAATTTAATATCATGGAGTTTTATGGTCCCCTGATACAGATTCATCCAACGGACATGATGTGGTCTCTATTCTCTATCTAAGTAGGTGGTTGCCATGGAAGCTAACCATATATATATATATATATATAGGGAAGGGCTAAAATAAGAGCATTTCTTAAGGTATAAAATAGGAATCATTTTCAGCCCTTAGATCATCAAGATCTACGATTGATTCGTAATCCTGTTGGATGGATTTGTGGTCCTGAGTTTGAATCCCAAAGGTAGCAAAAATTTATTTTTCACAATTCATACCTTTATACAACAAATTCATACGTATTCTACATAAAATTCATACATTAAAAATTACTCTTATTTCTTATTTTAATATGTGCTCTCACGGTAGCCCACCCCTATATATATATATATATAGGGTGTGGTTCGAGAGAGAACTACATTATTTGTGAGAACATGAGAACCATCAAATCTAATGCATTCACTGTAAAAATTAATGCATTTGCTGTCAAAATAATGCACTAACAAAAAAAAAATTGCTCCTTTCAGGATTTGAACTCAAGATCTGCATTCATCCAACAAGATGATGCATCCACCGTAGATCTTGATGATCGAATGACTGAAAATAGTTTTCCGTTCTTCTTTTATTCGGTGGTTCTTTCTTGAACCTCTCCATATATATATATATATATATATATATATATATATATATATATAATGTTTTTTTTATAGGAAATAGAACATTTTTTTTTTCTAAAAAACATAGAGGTGAATCTTCATATGATTCAATTACACCTATTATTGGAGCAAATGTGAAGTATATGAGTATTTGTCTATGGGTCCTTGTTAACTAGTTGGGCATAACTATCCGAAGACTCAATTCGGCAATTAATTAAGGAGTTTTCAAGATGTGTGGTATCAAAAGTTTGTGTGGTTAGAGTATTATAGTGTAGCAAAAGATGCTTGCTTTTACTTTTTTTTTTTTTTTTTTTTAAATTGTTACAACCAAAGAAAGGAAAAAACTCACTCACACTCTAGCTCCTAGGGTGACTCGAACCCCCGACCTATTGGTTGGAAGGGAAGCGTCTTACCAACAGACTGCGCTTCATCGTCTGCTTGCTTTTACTTTTGATGAATGACAGTTTGATCGTGTACATTGAAAAAAATATTTTTTTCAACAATTGATAACGAGAAGATATTGCAACATTTTCAATCAATGAGTACATGTCGCAATTAGTTGTCATCGCTTTCTCAAACAAAAATAACTAGCTTACCAAGTATTTATTCTTAGGTTATTTGTAATGTATTGAAACTTTTTTAGTTATGTTATTTGTAATGTATTAGAGCTAGGGTTGCCACCGGTTTAGGAACCTGAACCGGCTCGGATGAAATTTAAAGGGCCGGTTTTCGGACCCTGAACCGGCGGTTCCGGGCTGGGCCAGAAACCGGCGGTTTTCGGGCTTTTTCCATTTTTTTATCAATTTTTTTGTATTCTTTTTTATGAAATTAAATGATTTGAGATGAAATTTCAAAATTTTTATTCAACTTAAAATATAAAATATAAACATGTGTTGAAATCGAAAATATAAACATGTAATATTTTTTTATGTCATTTTTAAATTAAATGACTTGTGTTGAAAATTTATATTTTATAAACATGACAATTAATATATTTTTAAAATAATATTTTGTTATGTCATCTTAATTCTTAAGTAATACTTGTGTTCTTTTAATTAATACCATGTCATTTTTTTTTTTAAATTTATAACAAGTTGACAATCAAAATATTTTTTTTGATTAAATGACTTGTGTTGAAAATTGAAATACAATAAAAGAAAAATAATTCTAACACATTGACAATCAAAATAATGCATAAAAATTGATATCTTTATTGAATTTATTCTATGTACAAAAAAAATATTACAAGGATACAAATTA
This sequence comes from Salvia miltiorrhiza, assembly GCF_028751815.1. Classification (NCBI taxonomy): domain Eukaryota; kingdom Viridiplantae; phylum Streptophyta; class Magnoliopsida; order Lamiales; family Lamiaceae; genus Salvia; species Salvia miltiorrhiza. The sequence continues at coordinate 27,706,537 of NC_080389.1, read as the reverse complement.
CAATCTTGAAAATTGAATAAGTAAACTAACTAACACTAACTAAATAACTAATTTATTACAATAAATTACGAAAGAGAGTTGTCTAAAGGGGGGGGGGGATAACAATTAAGGGCTTGAGCTCAATTTTAATATAAATATTAAAATTGAGTGGCCTACGTATCTTCATTGAATAATGAAGAATCAAAGCTCACGTAGTTCTCTTACCTTAGCTTACCTAATCGTAGTCCTCCTCGGCCTCAGATCGTTCGGACTCGGTGAATTCATCGTTTGGGTTCTCGTCGGCTTGATCCCATTGGTTCTCTTGAGCTCGCAACTCGGCTTTGGACCAATCATCAAGCAACATGGTGGCCTCCATGTTTCGAGGAGCCATGTTGCTTCTTCTTTCGTCCAAGACAAGCCCACCAACGCTAAATGCTTGCTCGACGGAGACCGTGGAGGCCAGGACCGCGAATAACTCCTTGGCCATAGTGGCGAGTATGGGATATTCCCTCTCGTGCGTGGACCACCATCTCAAGACGTCCAATTGTTGACCACCTACATTTTTGAAAGCAAATGTACTAGACAAATATATATCTAACTCGTTAGTAGTAGCTCCTTTGTGTATGCATAAATGAATAAGCGGCTTGAGCCCATTCGTTTTTATCAAAACTACTATCTAAAGTGGAGGAGCCATATTGAGCATGTGAACTACTAGTACCACTTGAAGAGTATGCGGGGTTTGCAAGCATGTATTTTTGTTCATAGTCATTAAACAAAGTTCTAAGTGTGTTATCTATTCTAAGTTTAATATCATCTAATGTGGGAAGGTACCATTCTAGCACTTCATTATTTTATAATGTAAAGCAAGAAAAATAAAGTAAATCAATTAATTAAGCAAGAGAATAGCTAAAGAATTATAGAGCAACAGCAAATTAACAAGAGCAATAGCACATAAAGAATGGAGGAGAATTAGGAGTTGAAGAGAAGAGAGTGTAGAATTGTTAATACAATGGGGTGAGTTTGAAGGTGGAAGAAGAGGGGTATTTATAGATAAAATTGGGTGGGGGAAAATGTGAATTAGATAAAATTGTGCGGGGAAAAAGTAGAATTATAATTTTAAAAATTTGAAAAAAAAAATTGAAATTTGAACTAAAATGGCCGGTCAAGGCCTAGCCCCTAGCTGTGACAACCCGCTCTTTTTTTTGGTATTTAATCCCAGTATTGCGTGTTTAGTTGTCTATCTGCCAGTAATTGAAGCACTTTATGTTCTCAGCTATGTTTCTGAATTACGTATCTTGGTGACAGAGTCACTACGCTAGCAGTATGCTTTATTTACCTTCGCGTGTTTAAGACCGCGATGAGAATCTTTGAGTTGTTGAATAATCATTATTCCGAGTTATAACCAACTTAGCTAAGTTGTGTTATTTATCAAGATGGAGTTTATTTCGCATGGTTGCTCAAGTCGTGAATTAATTCCGACTTTAGGGATAATTAAATCTACGGATTTAATTTAAGTATTAGAATAACGAACGAATTAAATCTACGGATTTAATTTAGCATTATCGTTTTAGCAAACACGGAACTAGTATTTCTTTTACAAAGAAGCCAACACTGAGAGGTTTTATTCTAGATCTCTTGTTTAGATCACATCACCTCCACACCTCTCTACCTCTCTACGTCGGCTACACCTAGGACTAGAAGGAAAGAAGAATAAGGAAGTGAGCAAGGAGTGCTACGAAAGCAACCCCTTCTCTATGGCCACGGCAGCGGCAGCCCTTGCCATTGGCCGAGCAGCCGAAGGGCCGCACTCCACGCCAGAGCAGCAGCAGCCCCATTGGCTGGGCAGCCGAAGGGACTCCCACGCCTCACCTGCTGCACACTCCACCTCCACGCCTGCCGAGCTCAGCACGGCAGCAGCAGCAGCAGCCCCTCCATTGGCCGAGCAGCCCAAAGGTCTCCCCTATCCCACGCTAGACAGAGCTACAGCCAAGCCCTCCCCCTTAGGCACTCAAGTGCATCGACCGAGCTCCTATATAAACTCCCCTTCAACCCCTTTGTGCCACCCCTTTCTCTCTTTCGGCACTCTGAAAATCCAGCAGCAACAACATTAGCTCCGTCTCTTTCGACGCCTTGCACGGAGAGGAGTAGACTGAGATCCTTGCTACCTACGTCCAAGGTAAGACTCGGCTTCGATTTTCCTCCCCTCGCCATGATTCATTCCATCTGTTTCCAGCCTAAGAATAACAGCCTTTCATTTCAGTTTGCACCTTGACGATCGAAAAAGCGAGAAACCATCGTTCTTGTCCGACCAAAGCACGCGACAGCAAGGTAACTCTCGACCTCTGTTGCTACTCCTTTCAGCATGAATCACACCCTCGCAGAAAGCATGTTTTAGGCTCTAGATACGAACGAACACGAAAAGCATGTTAAGCCATTTTCTGTAGAACCTACGACGTGAAACCTTGATGAATGACGAGAACCTTAGCTTTGAACGTAGATGGACTTGAATAAGCACATCATGCTCACATAGGCATAGATTTAGGTCTGTGTACGAGTGAGAATCGAGGCAAGAAAGAACGAAGAACTCTGGTTTTGGAAACTGGAAATCCTCATCGTTCTGCCCAGAAAGGCCAGGGCAGAGCTGGAAATTTCAGAGCAGAGCTGGAATGGCTAGAGCAGAGCTGGAAATTCCAGAGCAGAGCTGGAATTGCCAGGGCAGAGCTGGAAATTCCAGAGCAGAGCTGGAATTGCCAGGGCAGAACTAGGAAATACCAGAGCAGACTAAAAATACCAGAGCAGAACTGAAAAATGCCAGAGCAGAGCTGGAAGTTCCAGAGCAGGGCTAAATCGCCAGAGCTGACTTTCGGAGGCCAGAGCTGACTTCCAGGGCTAAATCGCCAGAGCTGACTTCCCAGGGCTAAGCTCGCCAGAGCTGACCTAAAAGCCAGAGCTGACTTTCCAGAACAGAGAACGATGAGACAGAGCAGAACGTGAGATAGAGAGAGAAAGAACTTAGGGTGTTTGAGTTTCATTTCTTTTCCCTTTACTCACGAAGGGAGTTTATTATTAAATTAGCAATTTAGAACACCCTAAAGAGAGCAAATCAATATAGTAATTACCAGATCTCACGAGACAAAACCTAGTAATTACCAGAGCAGAGCTGGAATTGCCAGGGCAGAGCTGGAAATTCCAGAGCAGAGCTGGAATTGCCAGGGCAGAACTAGGAAATACCAGAGCAGACTAAAAATACCAGAGCAGAACTGAAAAATGCCAGAGCAGAGCTGGAAGTTCCAGAGCAGGGCTAAATCGCCAGAGCTGACTTTCGGAGGCCAGAGCTGACTTCCAGGGCTAAATCGCCAGAGCTGACTTCCCAGGGCTAAGCTCGCCAGAGCTGACCTAAAAGCCAGAGCTGACTTTCCAGAACAGAGAACGATGAGACAGAGCAGAACGTGAGATAGAGAGAGAAAGAACTTAGGGTGTTTGAGTTTCATTTCTTTTCCCTTTACTCACGAAGGGAGTTTATTATTAAATTAGCAATTTAGAACACCCTAAAGAGAGCAAATCAATATAGTAATTACCAGATCTCACGAGACAAAACCTAGTTGGTTAATTGCTTTAATAACAAGGACTGGAGATAAAATTTCCCTTAGTGTTATCTCAGTCTAATAAAAAGAATATGAGCCATGCATAATTGCATTACGCATCCTCATTTATGTTAGATTTTCCACGGCTAAGACTCTGCGTTATTCCTTTCAAATCAAAGTTGAAGCAAGAGTTTAAGGCTTAGTCGTGAGTCACCACTACCAGGTGAGGCTTTCTTACGTATAAACTAAAACCATATCTTAGAATTGTTAAGACTTTATGCTTATGAGTTTTTAAATGATTGTCAACGCCTAAATGCTTTATGTTTTGTTATTAATTGCCTATCTGATGTTAATCGAATTCGGGTCCTGAGCAGTTGATAGCTATCCTGCCAGGGCTAGTGTACACCCTTGTGATCGTGAGTCATCTAGCGGGTTGGCCGATCATAGTGTCCGTAGAGGGAGGCCTACCTCTCGGCACGAGTTACTGATATGGTGATTAATGATGTTAAAATGCCTGCGCGGGATATTTATGAAAGAAATGGTATTTTTGTAGTAAATACGAGTCTTTAAAGGAAAACCCTCGTATCTTACTACCGATGAAAGGCTTGACAATAAAATTTTATGCATGTATGTATTTTTCGGCAAGTGTCCACTAAGTACTCCCATACTTAGCCCTGCATGTATTTCTAAATGTGCAGGTTGAGCTGTGATCGGGGATGTGGTGTGCGAGCGGAGCTTTTGTCAATCTAGGCCGAGAGTTTCAGAGCAGGGTATATGTCTTCATACATATACTCGAGTTGTTGTTTTTCCGCTGCGAACACTGATTTTGCTAAGTTATCATGTCATTTATCAAACAATATGTACTATTCAACAATGTTTTCAAACTCTTCAAGTACCCTCTTGGATAATTATGTACGGCCCCCTTCCGGCCCTTGATTAATCTAGTCATTCCGTTTGTTTCCTTTACATATAGTCGAGTCATCAAGAAGCTTAATACGCCCCCTGTGGCCCTCGTAAATGTTTAGTTATTTCCATTGTTCCCCTTATCCAAGGTCGAGTCTTCAAGAAGCCAAGCATGCCCCGTTTCTAATCCCGCTCCTAAATTCCCTCCCCTTGTCGCGGGTTCCCCGAGTTCGCTATCCTTAGCGAGTGCGGCCGTGACACTAGCTGTGCCTGCCGCCTGCGCCCCCTGACCACCAGCTGTCCTCGGCTCCCGCGCCGGGCTCGGCGGTTCAAGGTTAAGAATCCTTTGAACCGTAACCAGCCCAGATGAACTGGCGGTTCGGCCCTGAACCGGCCAGGTGGTCAACGGTCCGGGCCGGAACCGTTGACCATCGGGCCGGTTCAGGGCCAAACTGCCGGTTCCGGTTGGTCCTTTGTCACAGCCCACTATCCCAATGACGGGTTAACCGGGGTTATGACTTGGGGTGCACAATGAGAAATAGAATTTAAAGGGGGTTTGTTAAGTAACCAACATTAACAACCACAAACTAGTGATATATATATATACATATAACCGCTTGGGTAGTTTACAAACGAGCCTGCCATAACGACTAGACCTCAAATGAAAGTTAAACAAGCTGAAGTAGTAATAAGTTCAAGTAGAAACGATAAATAAGTCAGAGTGTTTGCAGCGGAAAAACGTGTGAGTTATGCATATGGAGATGCATACTCAAGATTTCATTACATGGCCATCAAAAGGAAATCCGCTCAACACCGACACTACTAAAAAAAACGCTCATACGTAACGGTAAATTTCCGTTATGTATGTACCAAAACTACCGTTGTATATAGTGGTGTTATGTATGAGGGCGCTCATACATAACGGTAATATACCGTTACATATACTATGAATACATAACGATTTATCGGATATCCATAACACACGCAAAACCGTTGTGTATAATACTCATACATAACGCTTTTTTATCGTTATGAAATTTATTTTTCCGTTATAAAATATATTTCGTAGAAATTGTATTAGTATTATATACAACGCTTTTTTGTACTTCACATAACGGTTATTTCCGTTATCTTTGGTATCAATTGTAACAGTGTTTTACCGTTATGAATTTATATTATTCGTTGTGTAATTAGATTATAGATAACAATGTTTATACATATTAGAAACGGCAATGAGAACCGTTATGTATTCTCAGTAATAAAATTAACCATATTTTCATGGTTTTTTTTATTTTTTTTGCCTGTTTTTAGTAATTTCCTAATTATAATTCATACAAATATACAATATTCTAAAATAACTTAAACTTCCATACATTGTAGCTTTAAAGTACCTAAAGTAGTCATGTAATTTACATCCAAACAATATTAACAAAAAAATGGTGTTCAACACTTGCTTCACCAAATTCTTACATTTTTTCCAAATTCAAAAGACATACAAAACACCAACCAAAATGCCACATCTAGCTTCCTATCTTCCTGCTGACTGTTATTGCCACCTGACCATGAAACAAAATCAGTAAAACATAATACTATATGCCATGTAAAGAAACTAAAAATGATGCTAAATGAAGATTAACTTCACAAATGTTTGAATCTAAACTTAATCTCAAAAGCCCAGTTTCAGTAATTTGTTACTTAAGTTATATATGTGAATTTTAAAGCCTGATCATAATTCACAAGTATAAGAGGATGATATAAAAGGATTAATATGACACAAGTATATCACCAACACTTAGGGATGATATAAGAGGATTAATAGCCAGTTCATAATTTACATGTAAAAAATCCAATATCCAAATTGCAATTAATATAAGATCACGTAGGTCTTAGCATTCATAACTCCAATCTCTCAACATCCCAGCCAAACCAAAGAACACAGTATCCGTACACCAAAACACAATGATCCTTTCACCATATCACAACTAAGAATAGAAAGTGTTCATCATCACAAGACACTCATCGTCAAAATAGCCCGCACAAACATAAACCGTGAGCACAATGCAACAGACGAATGCACCATGATCAAGCATCACAAATAATTCACTCACAAAACAGATCATTCTAAACCAGCACCACCCTTGAATCCCAAATTCTCAACCAAATAATCAATCAACAGGAATTCACATCGTACCTGCCCCGTTGCAGCATTCGGATTAAACCCCAAATCGAGCAACGTAGGAATCTCCCCAGGCTCCACATCTCCTCTCTTAGGCAGCCTTCACCTTCCCAAGAACAAAAACAAGGGCATTAGAAAGATTAATCCAGTTAGTATAAAAATGAATAAGAGATCATACAAATGAAGTAGAGACATAAAATCAATGTAGAAAATTATGAAAAACGAAAAGAAAAATTGAAACAAGAAGCAACAGCGGTAACTATGTTTCCACTCGTAGTTCTAGCTAGCAGCTCCTTAAAAAATGTAATCGCTTAAAAGAACCACATACATTTGATAATAGATAAGCATAAGAAAGGTCATTCTTGCACCTAAAAAAACCTCTTCTAAAGCCCAAACCAGCTAATAGATAAGCAAAAACTGAAGCACTATCGACAAAACCTCCCAAAACTACATTTGCAATAATCAAATTAGCAAAGAGAGAGAGAGAACCTGCAATTTCATCCAATCAAAGAGAGAGACAAATTAGAGAAAACGGCGCAACAATAACTTTTTCCAGATTTATTAGCAACAAAAGTTTTCATGCATTAATGGTATTAACTACAAAAAGGCAGTGGCGACCTCTATAGATAGTCAACTAGTTTATCTAATAAGAATTACCATAGATGACCAATCAACTAAAATTCTTTAAGAAAAGGCCAACATAACTATTTCCCCAGTTCCATAGCCCACAAGATGTTGATTATGTTTTCCTACATTATCTATCATCTTATTCACATGACGTGGCACAAACTGGAACCCTGCATAACATTATCATTTAAGTGGTAAACTCCAAGAATCTAAGCATTACATTATTCACATTCTCTATTAATTAGCCAGACAGATAGATGCAAAAGACATAGCACCACAACAAACAAGATACAAAATTTGGGTGAATGTACCAGAAAAATAACTTAGGCAAAAGCAAGCACAGCTACGAAATGGCCGTTTCAATTTTACAAAAAGCCCTATATCCCACCATAATCAATCGACTTAAAAAATTAAGATGCATAAACCTAATTTGTCGAGACATACCGGGAACATGTCGAGCTAAGTCAGTAAGAGCAGAGGAATCAATATCATTTGCTTTGAATTTGAGAGGAATGTTGTCGGGAAGAACAATAAGGTCGAGCTTTTTAGATGACGACATATGTAAATCGAGAGGTCGAGCAATATTTACCAGAGAGAATTGGAGAAATCCGACACTAATTTGTCTCTGGCTGGGCGAGGCCAGCTCACGGTGGCCGTCTGGACTCTGGGTGAGGCAGGGGCGAGCCTAAACCTCTTTGCTCATTTCTCACCCTCGAATCGACAACGTTCGACATTCGGTCGATTCCTGAAATAGGGGAATAGTTAGGGAAGAATTAGAACAAGGATTTAACATAGAATAAGTAAAGAAAAAGAACAAAATAGAAGAAGAAAATGGGGCAGCAATAGCCGAGAACCACCACGGCGGAGGTGCAACTGGCAGTGACGACCGCTGGTGCTGCTCGAGCAGCGGCGGTTCGCGGCAGATGTCGCGGTGAGCCCTAGCGGCGCGTCGTCCGATACTTGCTTCGCGAGGTACAGCGGATACCATTCCTTGGTCCAGTCGTATGTCACCGATGATTCCTTGTGCTCCGCAGCTTATCTTCCCGAATCACGCTCTCATCGCCCGCCGCAGCCGAGATTTCCTCGGCGACTGCCGAACTGCCGCGAGCTTTCGACAGGAGCAGCGATGAGGATACCATAGCAAGGATACGCAGCGGCGATTCGCGGCGGCGCCGCGAACGAAAGCAGGGGGTGGAGGGAGATCGGGGAGGAAACATAGATGGCAAGGGGAAAGAGAACGAGTAAGAGAGAAGGAATACCTGAAACGGTGAGAGCAGAGGGCGTGAGGAACGGTCGAGCAGCGGCAGCGGCGGCGGCGGCGGCGAGATTCACCGGAGGAAGAGAAATTCAAAGTGAAACTTGAAACCCTAGATTTCTGATTTTGAAATTGAGGGAGGTATTTAGTTTATTTAAATATTAGAATTAATGACATAAACAAATAAAAATAAAATTAATAAATAAATAATACTTATATATAGCGATTTTCTTAACGCTAAAATAATCGTTATAAAGCAGATGCTCATACATAACGTATAACTTAACGGTTTAATAATACCGTTATTTATATCACTAATAGATAACGCAAATATGTAACGCTTAATTTGATATTGTTACAAATACATTTGGATAACACTACATACATAACAAAATTTTGTAAAACCGTTATATATCACTAAAAGTGCGCTCATACATAACGGTTTTTGACCAAAACCGTTATGTATGAACCGTTATCCCTATTTTGATTTTTAGTAGTGCGATCCATTCCATCGCCCGCTCAACCTGCACATTTAGAAATACATGCAGGGCTGAGTATAAAAATACTCAGTGGCATAAGCCGAAAATACAACATACATACATATATAAATTGAACTACCAACAATAACACACATGGGTTTTCTTGAATGGCCTGCGCTTACTAAAACATTTCTTTCATTTTCATAAAGTCGATCGGCCGATCATTTTCCTTCATATGATCCATATCTGTTCTTTTCTGTCACGCGCCGGGAAGGAGGCCTCCTTACCACGGACGCCAAGACCGGTCGCAAGCGACTCGCGGTCTCCATGAGTGTACACGTTAACCCTAGCTAGCGACCTTTGTCTAGCATAGGATCCCAATTGGATTTCCTTTAAAGTTGGCGAACCAACACAGATAGGATACATATAAAAATATAAACATTTTTGGCAGTCAATCATTCCATAAACATTTCATTTTCGTAAACATTTTCATTTTCATAATGGCATTGAACATATAAGCATTTCATAAAAGCTGAATAACGGTTAAAACTTGTCATGCACATATATTCGTATATGAGGCCTACGTCACGCAGGGGATCTCTATATATGTATAGTAAAAGTAATGCCCATCTCAAACGTTCTTAAGCTAGCGTGGAGTCGCTTCTTCTTCGGCTTCACTTCCTGTCGCCCGGACCTTTATTGATGAAGAGTCGGTAAGTTCGCGAAGAAAATTGTCACAAGACAAAGTCTAATTCTACGTTTCTAGGGTATATTTTAGTGTTTTAGGGTTCTAGCATCCATAATTCGTTCCATTAAAGACAGTAAAAAACCATCATACCTCGTCTAATCTCATTCAAACACATAAGGCACATAAGAATCACAATCAAACATCATCAAAACATGCTCTGTTTTTACACTGACTCAACTTCAAAATTTAATCTGTTATGACTCCGATATCTCCTAGACTTGAGACTCATACCAAAAGAAAGATCTTCGAGTCTAGTTTCATATATATAAAAAAAAAGTAGAGTCGAAACTCCAAGTGGTTTGAGAGATATGACGTTTTTACCACGATCTACCAGGGTACTCAAGACTCATGTAGGGACTTGCTATAAAATTTTCAAAGCTATTAGACATCGACAAACCGTCGATCACAGTAGGTCAGTAAGCCTACGAAATTTCTCCAATTTGTACTTAAAACTCATATATCTCAAAAACATCTCTAACTTGAGTATAACATCATAACTCTCAACAACAAACTCATACCAAAACTCATTTCATCACTTCTAATCATCAATCTAAACCATCACTTAACATCATAGCATGCTCAAGAACTCATATAACCACTCAATCTTCACTTTCTTCATGAACTTCAACTTTCCAACATCACACAACCTAACACCTTAATATGCCATATCTCAAAATCAATTCATGCTTTTCATTCAAAGACAAATAATTAGCATCTTAATAGCATGCATATACTCTCCACTTAAAGTTAGAGGATGATAAAATTTTAGAAGACTTCCAACCCTAGTAATTTTCGAAATTTACCAGCTTGAATTAGGATTTGTTTTCATGCTTATGCATGCTTATACAACTTAATTATGAGTAGATTCATGTGTTTAGAGGCTTACTCTTATGATTTGTGTAGAGATAAGTATAACTCCACCTTCTTGATTCCTAGCTCGAACCTTCAACCCAGCCTTTGTTCTATGGATCTAAAAGTGTTTTCAGTTTGATTTAATCGGTGGTTATGGCATACAAGTTGCTTGTGAAGCTTTTTACTATCTCATCAATGGTATTGGGTGAAGACAGTCGAGAGAGAAGAGAGAGAAGAAAGAAGAAAGAGAGAAGAAAGGGACGTCTGTTATGAGGCACGAAAGAGAAAGGTGTTGTTTTATTTAACCACATTTACTTAGCCATCAAGTATTGGATAAATAACACATGCTTGATTATCCACTTGCATAAAATATCTTATCCGTTAACTATGTTTATCCACTTGCTTTGACTCCTCTCTCTCTAACGTCAGTTCCGCACCAGAGCAGAGGAATCAAAAACTCGCCAGAGCAGAGGAATCAAAACTCCGCCAGAGGAATCGCACTCCGCCAGAGGAATCGCACTCCGCCAGAGGAATCGTACTCCGCCAGAGGAATCGCACTCCGCTAGAGGAATCGCACTCCGCTTGAGGAATCGCACTCCGCCAGAGGAATCGCTCTCCGCCAGAGGAATCGCTCAACCCACTAATTAAACTTTATGCACTATAATTATAAAAATATTTTAAATCTCAAACGGATTCAAATATTAATAAGAACTAAGCACATCAAAACACATGTATAACGATTAAAATACATCAGATAAATCAAACCTGTTTTATTATTAATGGATGCCGAACCCTACTTATTAATAATTAAGCCTTTAATCAGTGATTAAAAGCCGGGATATGACATACTATCCCCCTTAAAGAAATTTCGTCCCGAAATTTGTACCTCAGGGAATAATTCTGGGTACTTCTCCTTCATGCTAGACTCGAGTTCCCATGTCGCCTCTTCTTGATCATGGTGCTTCCAAAGGACTTTTACTAAGGGTATCGACTTATTCCTTAGTACCTGAACTTTCTGATCTAGAATAGATTCGGGTCTCTCTTCATAGCTCATATCTGGGCTAAGGATAACGTCGTTCCTTTGGATCACGTGGTTTGGATCATAAACATATTTCCTCAAATGCGACACATGAAACACATTATGCACATTGCCAAGGCTTGGCGGCAATGCCAGCCTGTAAGCTACCGGGCCCACCTTTCCTAGGATCTCATAGGGTCCTATAAAACGGGGTCTAAGCTTACCCTTTACGCCAAATCTTGTAATCCCTTTAGAGGGAGAAACCTTCAAAAAGACTTTATCCCCACACTCAAACTGCAAGTCGGTTCGACGTTTGTCGGCATAAGATTTTTATCTATCCTGGTCCTCTTTAATACGTTGTCGAATCTGACGGACGATTTCGATCATCTCGCCTACTGTATCTGGCCCCAACATTCTTCTCTCGCCCACTTCATCCCAGTAAAGTGGCGATCTACATTTCTTCCCGTATAACGCCTCATAAGGTGCAATGGCGATAGTTGCTTGATAGCTGTTGTTGTAAGCAAATTCAATTAGTGGCAGCACACGCTCCCAATCTTCTCCTCTGTCTAGTACGACAGTCCTTAACATATCTTCTAGCGTTTGAATTGTCCTTTAGGACTGACCGTCGGTCTGCGGGTGGAAAGCTGTGCTGAAATTCAACCTTGTCCCCAATTCCTTTTGCAAGCTTATCCAGAATCTGGAGGTAAACTTAGAGTCTCTGTCGGACGTGATTGTCTTCGGCACCCCATGTAAACGCACGATCTCTTTGATATAGAGTTGGGCTAACTTATCTGATCCATACGTGATAGGGATAGGCAGAAAGTGTGCACTCTTCGTGAGTCTGTCAATAATGACCCATATCGCCGTGTTACCCCGTCTTATTTTTGGCAATCCTGTAACAAAGTCCATTGCAATATCGTCCCACTTCCATTCTGGAATCTCCAAAGGTTGTAGCTCACCGTAAGGTCGTTGGTGTAAAGCCTTTACTTGTTGGCAGATTAGGCACTTTTCGACGAATAAAGCCACGTCTCGTTTCATTCCTTTCCACCAGAAATTCTCTTTTAGATCTTGATACATCTTAGTGCTTCCTGGGTGGGCAACATAAGGAGTGTCATGGGCTTCGCTCATGATCTTGTTCTTGAGTTCTTCATCATGAGGGATGCATATTCTCTTCTCAAAGAAAATAGCATTATCGGCTTCTTCGTGATAGTTCTTGAGATTTCCTTCTCTTATCTTCACTCGTAAATTCTCCAACTTTTCATCTTTCCTCTGAGCTTCTACCACCATTTTCCTCAAATTCAGTATAATCGCGACCACCCCCGCTATTGTAGCAGGTGGTTTTATCACCTCTAATCTTATCCTATCAAAATCTCGTATGAGCTCTTCTTCCTTTGTAAGGATGTATCCCAGTTTCGATGGGACCTTGCGGCTCAACGCGTCGGCTACTACATTTGCCTTCCCTGGGTGATAATTTATACCACAATCATAATCTTTCACTAATTCGAGCCACCTTCGCTGTCTCATGTTGAGATCCTTCTGCTCGAAAAAATATTTTAGACTTTTGTGATCGGTGTAGATCTCACACCTGACACCATATAGTGAAGGAATATTAAACTGAATTAACGTTCCGCTTTGCCCGATGATCGTTTCTTGGATTATTATTAATTTATCATACAACGATTAATCCTAACATGCTCCTATGAATTTAACAGCTGCACGTTGGAGTTCAGAAATACCTGAAGAATTCAGAAGAATTCGCAGATTTGCATCTGAACAGACCAGTCAGCTTCAAGCCTTCGTTTGAAGCCTCAAACGTCCTCAAATAATCGTATTTCGCCCAGAAATACGACTTCTTCGTCTTGGAGAGAGCTTTCCGTGGCCGCCTGATTCATCTGAATCTGAGTTCTGTGGAGAAAGTTATGGCCGTTTTACGGAGACTGCCAGAACTTGGTTTCCTGCGAAAATCTGACTCCAGCTCTGATCTTCTCGACTGTATCCCGCTCAGCTTTCACCGTTGGATGGACAACGATCTATGAAAGTCCCAAGAGAGAAATAAGTCCCACACGTTTTTCTTCCCTGCGCCCCACAGCTCTCAAAACCCTAATATTTTATCAGTGTGTTTTCCTGAGAGCTGACAGCTGTATTTAAATAAAATTAAATACGTGTGGGCACAGAATTAGTGTAGGAGGCGTCTTTCTCTCCTTCTAGGGCTAGGAGACATTGGGCCAGTCCAGGGACCAGATACAAGGAATAAAGATGGGCCTCAAATAAATTAATTTATCTATGGTCAGCCCAGACCATAATTAATTTATAAATATCAGTTCATTCCACTAGAGAACCGATACTGACTTACCCCTTTATTACCGGTGATGAGTCGGGGGCTTGTATTTAGACTTATTAAATCTCCGTATTTAAAATATCCGACATCCATTAATTAATTAGAGCTCTGACAGCTTAAATTAATTAATCTCTTAATAATTCCTTAAGCAGTACCACTCAAACTTTATTATTACGCCTGAACTTAATCAACCTGCAGGGTTTAGCGTAATAAACCTTATTGAGCTCCTTAAGGGGATGTCATTATCCTATACCGGATACGGGTACTAATACAGATAATCAAATATCATATATTAACCGTTATCACCCAAGATACAGAGTACTCGAGTTAGCATTTAACTCTCGCCCATAGTAAGTCAAAGTGATATACGAATTAACATATATATCTGAATACTTATTAGTATTAAGATTTATGAGTCACCGAGATCTTGATTCTTCACTTAAGTCAGATAGAAGAATACATCTCAACTGTTGGTCCTATCAATACGTAATGACGTACCAGTATAGACAAGTAGCCAAGACAAACTACTTCCATCTATACTGCAGCCTAAACCAATAACTTGTCCTAGAGTTATTTCGGCTGTGATCATATTATATCTCTTAAGGTTATTCCAATTATATGGTCTTCTGTGATCTACAACACACCATATAATCTACTTATATAGAGATAAAGAACATACATATGCAATCATGAACACAATCAGATAGGAGATTAGATAGTGAACTTAGGAAACATTGTATACAAGCATAAAACGCTCTTGCTTTCAGTATACAAATCCAACAATCTCCCACTTATACTAAAGCAAACTTTTAGTATACAATGCGTCTATTTACCAATCACCTAACACTTCTCCCACTTATACTTAAAGTTTCCTAAGTGGGTAGCATCAATCTGGCATCAATCGCATTCCCATCTTTCAATGACCATTTGCGATAAGCCTTTTGTGAAAGATCAGTAGGTTTCTCCAATATGTGAGAATTTATTCTTTGAGCACAAAAACCTCGATTTACGAATAATCGTATAACTTGGTACTTACTCTCCATGTGTTTAACCCCTTGTGGTTCTTGGATTCCTTAGAGTTCGCAACTGCACTTGAGGTATCACGAAGGTGATGCTCCCACGCAAACTAGGAATTACCCTTAGATCCTGGAGGTAGTGGTCAAACCAAAAGGTTTTACCTCCCAAGAAAAAACACATAGCTCGAGGTAATTATTCTTTGTTCCGGTCAGCCTGGAAATCCGAAACCGTATAATCCAAAAAGGGAACTAAACTGTCTAACTGGTAAACTATCCTTATTCTCTAGTCATGGACTTGAGAATATAATTTACCACAGTTCAGTGTCTTAACTAGGACTATACTGATATCTTACAACCATGCTAATTGCATAGCAAATATAAGATCTCGTACATAGTAATCCATACATGAAGCTATCTACTGCGGAAACGTAGAATACTGTCTTCATTTCCTCAACCTCAACAGGCATCTTAAGACATAGTCTTTAGATAAAGGAACGCCATATCTAAAAAGTAGCAATCCTTTCTTGGCGGTATTCATACTACAACGAGCATTCTCAGTATCAATGTAAGACACTCGAGATAAGCCCAACATCCTTTTCTAGTGATCCCTTATTACTTTGATCACAAAGATGTATACTGTACCTCCTTAGTCTTTCATATGAGACTGTTCGGATAACCATTACTTTATGTCTTAACAATAGCTCCATATTGTCGCCAATTAGGAGGATATTGTTTACATAAAATGCAAGATTAACCACATCACCGATGACACGAGAGCGATTGACACGAGATGTTTCTCTCCCTCCCTCACGTAACCTCGATGGTTTAAGTGAGCTGCTATGGGTAAAATGATCCGAATGTTCTGAGCATGGCACTGGCGAAAATATCATCATAACCTATACCTTCACACTGGGCATAACCTTTCGCCACCAGTCTAGCTTTAAAAGCTACGACCTTGCTCATTCGGACTTATCATTCTCTTGTATACTCACTTGCAACCTATGGCTTTACGGCATTCTGGTAGCAAGATTTTCTTAGTATACAACCATATTCTTAATGGATTGCTCCATTGAGGCGTGCCAGAAATCTACATTCTCGTCTTCCACTAATTCCAAGTAGATATCTGGGTCGATTCTCTTATATTCACTACCAGGGACTGAATCCAAAGATTCTCCCAAGAACATAAATCGATCGGGTTGTCCCACAACCCTCCCACTACAATGGATCTGTGGTGGCACATGTGTGTCAACAGTGCGTGCAGTGTCTTGTGGTACAAAACTCTTGCACACTTGGCTTGGGTGATGGAATCGCCTGTCTAATGTCTTCAATTTCTTGAAGTACACTATCTGACTTGGATTAGTGATTACTCTCATAGTCCACTTCTAAGAATCGTGTGTCATTGCTAATAACCACCTTCTGATTCTTTAGGACTAATTGCAAAGATACATAACTCATCATTGAACATATATTTTTTTTAAGAGTGACCTAACTCTTTCTTTTGTTCGATGATGTAAATGCAATATAAAGGTATTTTGTAGACAAGTTATAGTATGAAGAGAGATGTTCAAAAAATACCAGAATAGACAACTTTGTCATTTCTTATGATAGAAACACCACTATCAAAAATGACATAAGATCCATCTATTCAAAATTTTGGAACATGATAAGGAACTCTCAAAAACTAAACTATGTCTTTAGAACTTAAAGACAAGGCTTCAATTGCAACAACTGCGACTCTAGTCACGTTGCCTATGAAGACAATCATCTCATCACTTCTCAGCTTCCTTGTCAGCTTAAAAGGCCATGCAAGGTGTAACAATCATTATCAGTTTCTCTCGTTATCCACTACTCACAACTGAGTAGAAAATGAGCTGATATGTCTCAGTTACTATAGCAAGTGAAGTACCTTAACCCTTTGCCTTGAGTATTGAAAAGTAATCTCCAATACTCAATCTTATCACACCACTACTCCCACTATTTCCCTTGTCTTTCTTGCCCCTTAGACCCTTCTTCTTCCCGTCATTCGACGAAGAAGATGGCTCTCCTTTGGCAATAACAAGTGCTTGCACATCTCTTTCCCACAACTTCCTTAGCCGTAACTAGAGCATTCAACAACTCAAAAAGAGCATTATCTTTCTTGCTCATAACAGCATTGAGGCGGAAGTTCTTAATTAAAAGACTTGGGAAGAGAGTTCAGGATAATATCGACTTTTACCTCACCGTCGATACTCCCACTGAGCAAGTCAAGTCCGTCAAAAAAATGCATGACATGCTCGTGCACTGAGCTGTGCTCACTCATAAAAATAACAAGATTACTCTCATCAAATTTAAATGAGCAGCTCAGTTCGACTCTCCGAACACTTTCTTGAGATTCAGCATGATGCTAATAGCATCGTCCATGCCCTGATGTTGGAGCTACAAGGTTTGTGACATTATACTCATAATATAGCATATAGCCACATTATTCGCCTTATGTCACCTTTTATGTAATTCATTTTTCTCATCAGTTGACCCATTATTCGGACCAATAGAACGTGGAGTACACTACTACAAAAGTTTACATACATAACAGTACATAGATAACGGTTTTTTTCAAAAACCGTTATGTATGAGCGCACTTTTAGAATAGATAACGGTTTTTCGAAAATCCGTTATCTATGTACTGTTGTCTAAATGCATAGATAACGGTTTGAACAAATGCGTTATGTTTTTGCGTTATCTATTAGTTGCATAGATAACGGTATTACAAAACCGTTACGACACCGTTATCTATGACCATCTTTTATAACAGTTATTTATAACGCTAAAGAACCGTTATGTATAAGTGTCATTTACAACGGTTTTTGAACCGTTATGTATGAGCGTTTCTAAAAACTGTTATGTATGCTTTTTTTTTAATTTTTTTAAAAATAATATTATATTACATTATATTAAATTATATTAAAAAATAACAAATAATTTGTTTATCCTAAAATCTGAATTTATTTCTAGATATAGACTTTGAAAAATAAAAAAATCATAACATTTTTTTATTTTATTATCACTTATATAAAATCTAAATTAAAAATCTAAATGCCAAAAATTGAATATTAAAAATAAAAATAAAATAAAAAAAAGAATAGAATTTGCCTTCCTTATTTCACCTAAAATTTTCGCGCTAACACCTCCAAATCTCCAATCCCGCGCTGAATCCAAAATCAACAAGGAAGAAGGAAATAGATTCGCCTCTGCTCGCCGTTTATCTGCCTGTTGCGCCGCCACCCCTGCAGCCCTGCTCACCGAGGCGCCGCCACCCCTGCAGCCCTTCTCACCTAGGTCACCGCCCTTTTACGTCAGCAAAAGGAGGACGGCCGTTCGCCCTTCCTCTGCCAATCGCCTAGGGCTTTATCTGCCGCCCTCTCGCCCTTTCGCCTCCACCTGTCGCTAGCGAGTGTACCTCCTCCGGTTGCCGAAGTCCTGCTCCGCCGCTTTGCTATCCACACCGAAATTCCTCAACGTGTAAGTATGAACATGAACCCAAGGCTTTGGTTTGTGGTTGCTAAAATCATTAATTTGGTTTTTTTACTGAGGCATAATTTTGAAGAATTTGATGTTCGCCAATCCAATCTGACACCTAAAATGTGATTCAGTATTTATTATTAAGATGTGAATATAATTCATTCGGCCCCTTAGCAAAATGCCTTCAGATTTTCAGATTTACTTTAGGCTTTAGATTGTTTGTTTAGGCGATTTTTCCAGTAAAGTTTATGTTAATTTTGTTTGGTTTAGGAAATTTCTGGAGCTTAAGTGCCCTAATCTTCACATTTGCCTTATCGCAGCAAGGAGCCCTCCCCATCTCTTCCTATTGTGTCTTCTGCATCTGTTGTTTCTCTCTCTAATTTGACTTCCTCTCTTCTGTTTTTGCCCTTTTTATTGACAGATTTTGGTTAACAAACAATGTTTCGAACGGTGTTTGTTAACTATTAACTATTAATTGATAGAATCAAATAGAACTGATAAGAATAAAGTGATTGAACTTTTTTTCTTTCTCCCTCATGTTCGTGCTGTGTTATCTACCAATTTAAGCAAGGTATTACTTTGCATGCTTGTTCAGTAGATTCTTAGAGATTGGAGCAGTGGTCTATCTTTTGCTGTTGAAAAGCAAGAAACTACCTTTACGATTGGTTTGATGGGTTAGTTAGTTGTAATTCTAGCTCCACATAATCTTTTAAACACAGTATTTCGATAAGGCTGTAACTGGAAGCCAACTGTAAGATGAGTACTTCGTAAGCATATCCTAAATCCGTTTTGAATGTACTTGAGTTCTACTTTTAGCTGTTGAAGAACATTACAAAAGGAGATAATTATGTAAATTGAACATTTCTATTTTCCAAGTTCCCTAACATGCATAAATTTAATATTCATTTCATTATTTTTTTTTTCTCTGTTTAACACCATGTGATTTTGCTTTCTTACATTCCAATAGCAGCCATCTTAGGCGCATAAAAGCAAAATCACATGATGTCAAATCTATTTTCTGTAACAAGGGATGCCATTTTTGTGGAGTCTGGAGACATCAGTAACTGTGGTTCTGACTTCTGAGATCATGTTAAATCTATTTTCCTTATCCACGATTTTACTCAATGTTCATTGTTTTTAGGAAATCCAAGACATAGCTGAACTCATGCACTGATTTGAAGAGTGCAGAGCCATCACCTTTGACTGATAATTGTAGCCATCTTGTTTGGGTTTAGAAATAAAAGAGGGGAGGGGCATCTCTCTATTTAGTGGTTCTATATGCCCTTAAAAAGTGACATGAGAGTGCTATTTCTTAAACTATACACTGTAGCAGCAGGGACGCTCTGACTTTTTTAGTGAAGTATGTAACGGGAATGGCTGGTTTTAGTATGGGGTCTCTTTAGGGGGGAAATGTTCCCTGAGAAAAGGCTACCAAAAGAATGATGAGCTTAAGGAACAAACAATGTCACTTGTATTGGTGCTTAGGTTTTATTTATTTTGTCTTTGTGTAAGAGACTTATATTTAGATGATTAGATGCAGCTACTTTTTCAGTTTCCATGGATCTGACATGATTGTCGATGTAAATCAGACTTTTACATGTCACCGGGATTTAAAGTTTTTTACTTCTCTTATGCTTAGTCAGGAGTAGGCGAGTAGCAAAAGAATGACGAGCTTAAGGAACAAACAATGTCACTTATATTGTCTTTGTGTAAGAGACTTAAATTTAGATGATTAGATGCTGTCACTTTTTCAGTTTCCATGGATCTGACATGATTGTAGATGTAAATCAGACTTTTACATGTCACCGGGATTTAAAGTTTTTTTAGCTCTCTTATGCTTGGTTGGGAATAAATACAATTATGGTTTGTTTCACCTTTGGGGGTTATAAAATTTGGGGTTTAGATTAGTTGTATGGTGCTAAGTATATTAAAACGTTCATTTGTTTTAATTAAAAGATCAGATATGATATTCTGATCCTTTTTGCCCACTGCTAAATTATGCCTTTATTCTGTATTGACTATTGGCATGCATGTGTAGCCATGTATACTACATGAGTGGTGATGCATGGAAGGAAGGAGGTATTGATGCTACAGGTCAGCACCAGCTCATTTATTTGTTGCCGAATTTTGACTTTCTTCCGCTTCTGGCTCTGGGTCTAGGTTTATCTTTGTCTGATACTGATGTTTACCTGCATTAGTGAAACTCCTATGCAAAGAACTTCTCTAAAGCACATAGCTTCAGAGTCCAGTAATACGGCCATGTTTTTTGCATTCGTCAACTAATCATTTTTTAAATTGCATAACCAGTAATTCGATATGCGTGATTATTTGTTATGAGAAGCTCATCAATTTTAAAGTACGGACTACAGTAGCTGTTTTCTTTTAATCCTTTTTAAATTTGTAAGATAATTTCTCTGTTTAACCTAATCTTATTCAAATGGATAAAAGTTCCATCTTTTTGTTGATGATTTTTGTTCATGTCCTTGGGGTTCACAATTGCAGGTGCTCTGATGGTGATAACTCTGAAAATTATATCATGTGTCATAAACTATAATGATGGAATTCTCAAAGAGGATGATCTACGTGAAGCACAAAAGAAAAATTGGTTGCTGAAGATGCCATCATTACTGGAGTACTTTGGGTTCTGTCTATGTTGTGGAAGTCACTTTGCCGGTCCTGTTTATGAAATGAAAGACTATATTGAATGGACAGAGAGGAAAGGGGTATTGTATTTCTATTAGTATGTCAATTTTCTGTCTGTCTTGTGCAATATACAAACTTATATTAATTAAGTTCCAATATCAACTTTGATAGATCTGGCAACCTTCGGCCAAGGGACAGTCCCCCTCTCCTTATTGGGCAACTCTCAGGGCTCTTCTGCAATCTGCTATCTGCATGGGCTTGTATCTGTATCTTGTACCACATTTCCCACTTTCTCGATTCACAGAACCAGTGTACCAAGAATATGGGTTCTTCAAGAAGTTGAGTTACCAGTACATGTCAGGTTTCACTGCTCGTTGGAAGTATTATTTTATTTGGTCAATTTCAGAAGCTTCTACTATTATTTCCGGCCTGGGATTCAGTGGCTGGACAGATTCAAATCCACCCAAGCCAAAATGGGACCGTGCAATAAATGTCGATATATTAGGTCTCGAGTTGGCTAAGAGTGCAGTGCAGATACCAGTATACCACTTGTGTGGAATATTCAAGTCAGCACCTGGCTTAGGCACTGTAAGTTCAATTTCATTCAAAAACTGCACACCTGCTGGTTGAAAGAACCAACTACTTTCATAAACCTGTTGATGAAAATCAGGTGCATTTTTATATAACCTGACAGCTATAGGATCCTGATGTATATGAAGTACTAATTTAGATTTATATGACCAAACTGGATATTATGATATTTTATTTATTTTTTACCAGGGCATTTTATTGTTATTTGAAGGCCAACCTTTTCCTTTGGTAACTGATTTGAGAATCTGTTCTGTAGATAAGCTGGCATTATAAACAGACTTGGGGATTAAAGACAATATTAGGCTAATGAAAGAAGTAGTTAATTTATTTTTAAGTCGGAAAATATATACAGTACTATGTTACGAATAGAATAGCTTTTTTATGTACTGTCTCTGCCAATCTTCATTGGTTTGGTGAAGATAATTGTTTTTATTTCATAACTTGGGCTCCAAAATTGTAATTAAAGTACTTTGGTAAAAAGATTTTACATAAAATCTGATCAAGATATTGGGTGGATATTTAATTCAATCTAATTTCATATGCTCCTAGAGAATTAAATTAAACATGTATGAGATATGCAACTTAAACCTTGTAATTTGTCAATGTTTTGGTTGTTTAACAAGTAATTGATAGAAAACTGTAAAGCACTTTGCAGGATTGTGGTTTTAGAGGTGTGTAATGATTCACTAAATATGTTGCCCATGCAATTGGGATATGGCTGTCTTATAGCTAGCTATGCATTATCTTATAGAGTGATAAGTTTATCATTTACATTTATGTTGTTTTAGGTTTGAAAGTACACGGTGATAGAGAGATTGACAAAGAGATAAGCTTCAAGGTGAGTTTTATATCCTCTTGCTTTTAGTTTTATACCATGGCTCAACTGGCAGCCATGGTTATGTAAATGCCCTATATAGATTTTAGAAGGAATCTAGGTGCTCTTAGTTTTGCACCATGGCTCAACTGGCAGCCATGGTTATGCATGAATATCATAGATAAGCATGTATCTAGGTAGTCGATATGGAGAGTAGGTTGGGGAATGGCTCGTTCCATTCCATTTGTTGCTGTGGTGATGGCTTGGAGCCGATTATATGTGCTATGTGTGTTTGTACTGTGTGTTTTGATGCTTACACTTTAGTTTAGTTTGAACATTTATCATGAACATGCTATAGATTGTAAAATATGGTGTTGTGGGCTAGCAGATATAAGGAGAAAAATAGCAAAATATATACTTTGAAACGAGAGAGGAAACACATAGATTGTGATTATTAACAGAACCAAATCAAATCTTAGTACTTAATAGTATCTCTCAACTACCAGTTTTGTACTGCACAGCAAATATCTGTGCAATATTTATCACTGGACTAATTACACTTCCATCACAAATCTGAGTCACAATACTAGAAAGTTAGCAACAGTAACTTTCCCGTTGATAGGAGTATTATTTTTCTGTTAAGACTTAAAATCATATTAGCATTAGATACCAATTAAATCACTTGACTGATGGCCAATTAAATCCGAAACAGATTCTAGATATGATTGCCTTTGCTTGCCAAATTCAATCAATTAATTTAACATAAGTGACATATCAACAATTTTTCTTTTTCAGAAAACAACTTCTTACGTGGTACAAATAAGAAAATGAGCAGTAATTAAATTGCCTCACTTCTCATTGTAATTACTATGATCCCCATCATCCAAACAATTAATTCTATTTTTGCTATTGCCAAGTTCCCTAGCTAATATGTGAACTGTAAACTGCCACTTATTGGCTGAAAATCATGCATATCAAGGGGTAAACTGCCACTTATTGACTGCTCTTTTTCGGATTCTTGAATCTTGATAGGGTCCTATCCAGCCTGATGCATCTCAATGTGGATTTTATGTCATGAAGTTCATGAAAGAGATCATAACACGCTATGAACTTAATGCCTACACGTCTCTATCATCGATGGTAACTATATATATTATACTCTTCATCATTTAACTTTCTAATAGAACTTTTGTAATTATTCGTAAAATATATTTATGTACGTATTTCTTTTTACAGTTTAAGAATGTTAAGACATACACCGAAGCTGAAATCGATGATATTCGTGAGGAATGGGCAACTTTTGTGATAAAGCATGTGTTTGCTTGAACTTTAGGTATGATAGCGATATGTTAATGTAAATTTTCTTAGGTGCAAGCTATGGATAATTGAAAGCTGTTGCATTTACATTCATGAAATCCTTTAACTTAATGTTTTATTTGCATAAAAATTTCACATTTTGACTGCATGAAGTTGGTATTATGCAGGAATGGAGCAGATGATAGGAAAGATAGAAGTTCCCGGGAACTACAATCCTTATTTACAACAAGAAGACTACAACATGGATGGATAACCGTATAGATCTCTTGACTTGTGGTATATGTGCTTTATGAACTGAAAATATTAGTTTCTTCTACTCGAACTCGGAGAATGCTGACCTTGTCGTCTTGAACTGCATTTTGTCTGGCCTCGTTGCTTTAAATTACTCATGTATTGGACTGCATTTTGCCCTGTAGATTAACAGATCTTACTTTTGAATCTTTGATGATTGTTTTTGCAACTTCTGAATGTTAATATTATGTTCTCAATGTTATTTTATTATTTGAATTTTTTTCTTTTGAGTTTTAGATATAAATAAAAGGCAAAATTGAGAATATATAAAAAATATGCAGAAAACTGTCATCTATTACATGCAAAACTGTTATCTATAATAAAATAGACAACAAAAATTAAAGGTCATACATAACGGTTAGTAACCGTTATGTAAGATAACAATAACGAAAATAATCCGTTATGTATGTGGAGACAAACCGTTATGAATGAAAGTCATAGATAACGGATGTAAGTGTTATGTATCACAAGGATAACGAACAAGAAACATTATGTAAATTGCAATAAAACGTTATGTATAACAATTAAAATGCAAAATGATAACGGTTTTCCATGTCTTTCATAACGGTAAAAAACGTTATGTATGCAAGTCATAGATAACGGATGTAAGTGTTATCTATCACAATATAAAACCGTTATCTATATCTTACAAAGATAACGGTTTAAACCGTTATAAAAAGTATAAAAAACTGTTAATTATGTTATGAGAAAAAAGAAATATTATATAATACATAACGGATTAATTCTAATACATAACAGTCGAAAACCGTTATCTTTTTATTACAAAGATAACGGTTTAAACCGTTATAAAAAGTATAAAAACTGTTAACTATAATATGAAAAAATATATATTATGGAATAGATAACGGATAAATTATAATACATAACAGTCGAAAACCGTTATGTATAATCAATATAGATAACGGTTTTATAACCGTTATGTATGTGTGGTTGTACTGTTATCTATTCCCTTCATAGATAACGGTATTATAACCGTTATGTATGTGTGGTTGTACTGTTATCTTTTCCCTTCATAGATAACGGTTTTTAAACCGTTGTGTATGACACCTATAATAGATAACACCACTATACACAACGCTTTTTTTGCTCATAGATAACGGATAAAATCCGTTATCTATAAGCGTTTTTCTAGTAGTGGTAGTAAGCAACACAAAAATTGTGTTAGTTTGTGATAAAGATAAAAAATCCAAAACTGCGTTTCCATTTTATATATGTGGACCGGTTAAAAGACTTTGTGCAAGAATAAAGAAACAGGAGACATAGACATATCTGAAAGTAAACAAAATTAAACATGTAAGAACATGAACGCATATAGTTCGTAACAATAATATTGTAACCTTTTGATAAAACAATATTAGTGAAACCTCCAACGGCTCAAAGAATTCCATATGTAAGCCACGTGGGGTGGACAGTTACACACGAACTCCTCAACCAGACTATTTACCTAGTCATTTAATTTCTATCCATGTCAACTTAACCTTTTGACAAAAGAAATTAATAGTTGGCACCTTGACTAGACCATATCATCATCAAGAAGGGACTCCGTGGGGGAGTTGTACATTGTACTTGATATGATATCTAAGCAATAACCACATTTTAACCTTGAAAATTAAATTCTCGAAATTAACATACTCACGCGGACCATGTCGCTTTCAATTTAATTTTCTTGGTTATCTTATTTAATACCATTCTCCAAAGTACTTATGAAAATTACACAAGTAAGCCACGTGGGGTGGACCGTTACTGCATAACTCCCACTACTTTAATGGTTTAAATATTTTTTATAGAAACCTCTTCTGACAAACTTATGAGAAACAGATATGAAGTAAGCCACGTGGGGTGGACCGTTACTCATATTGCTAAACACTTTGTCTAGAGACCGCATGTGGAGGTCTACATAATTTTAAGAATAAAACTAACTAGAAATAACCACAATTTAACTTTGAAATTAAATTCTCGAATTTTGACATACTCACTCGGACCATGCCGCATTCAATTTAATTTCTTAGTTATCTTATTTAAATCCATCATCTAAAGTACTCGTGAAAAATTATACGAGTAAGCCACGTGGGGTGGACCGTTACTGCATAACTCCCACTACTTTAATGGATTTAAATATTTTTATAGAAACCTCATCTGACAAACTTATGAAAGAACAAACATGAAGTAAGCCACGTGGGGTGGACCGTTACTCATATTGCTAATCACTTTGTCTAGAGACCGCTTGTGGAAATCTAAATAATTTTAATCATCCATAAAATTATTAAGCTTAGTCTTTTTTCTTTCAAAAGGTTTGATCATGCTCAACACATAATCCTAAACATGCTCATCTAGAACGCAACATGTAACACATGCTCGCAGAATTCTAAAACATGCTTAAGAAAACGATAAACCTAGCATGCTTGTCTAAGCGCAGTTAATAAACACATATTAACAAGCAAAGACAAAACAACATGCTAAGAGCATAAAGGATTAACACCACGACATGCAAAGAACAGAATAAAAACGATAAAGTTCTTCGTGACCCATTCGTGGAAACCCAACATCTATTCTATTACAAAATAAAATAGAAAAAACAGGCCCAAAACTAAAAACAGCCCGAAAACTTCAAGCCCGTCGTTGGAATTAGGGTTTGGGCCCCCTAGGGTTTGAGACGCAGCTAGGGTTTGGAAACCCTAGCCGCCACCACCTCCTTCGTCCAGCCGCCTCTCCACCGCGCAGCAGCCGCCCGGCGCAGCTGCAGCGCCCCGGCGCACAAGGCAGCCCTGCGCTGGCAGCAGCCTCCTCGGCGTGCAGCGGCGGCAGTCGGCAGCACTTGGCCCCTCCACCGCACGAACGCAGCAGCAGCCGCAGCGGGCTCCAGCGTGGACTGGACAGCAGCAGCGGCAGCGGCAGTGCGTCGCCTGCCGGGCACGCCGCGCGCACAGCGCGCAGGCACTGCCCGAGGCGCGCGCTGCCCCCATCGCTCGCCTCCTCCTCGCCCTGACCTGCGCCCCCAGCAGCAGACTCCGGCCCCTCGGCGCACAAGCAGCAGCTCGGCAGCAGCGGCCGTGCGACGCCGTCCGGGCACGCAGCGCACGAAGCGCACACGCGCTGCCCTAGGCGCGCACCGCCCCCGCTCGCCCCAGCCCAGCCTCGCCTCGCCTCGCCTCGGCCTCGCCCAACTGATCCGCACGAGCAGCAGCAGCAAGGGCGCACGGCGCTGGCCCAGGCGCGCGACGCACAGCGCGCAAGCGATCGTGCGCGCGCGGCCCTCGGCGCCGGCGACCTTGCTCGCTCCGTGCCCTTCGTGCCTCCGTTACTCCAAACACCGTTCCTCGTTGTTGATTCGTCGTCATCCTCGTTTCGTTCCTCGGTTTTACAGATTTACAACGGAAAAACAAATACAATTGAAATCCTAATCTAACCACGGATTTTCTCGTGGTGAAAAACGATTACAACGTCAAACGACGTATCCCACGAATCAACAGACCACGAAGAACAACAGCAGTAAAAACAAACGCACATTATTAATCGTACATAAATTAATAATAGAGCCAAGAAAATAATCCTGGGCTCTGATACCAATTGAAGGAATATTAAACTGAATTAACGTTCCGCTTTGCCCGATGATCGTTTCTTGGATTATTATTAATTTATCATACAACGATTAATCCTAACATGCTCCTATGAATTTAACAGCTGCACGTTGGAGTTCAGAAATACCTGAAGAATTCAGAAGAATTCGCAGATTTGCATCTGAACAGACCAGTCAGCTTCAAGCCTTCGTTTGAAGCCTCAAACGTCCTCAAATCGTATTTCGCCCAGAAATACGACTTCTTCGTCTTGGAGAGAGCTTTCCGTGGCCGCCTGATTCATCTGAATCTGAGTTCTGTGGAGAAAGTTATGGCCGTTTTACGGAGACTGCCAGAACTTGGTTTCCTGCGAAAATCTGACTCCAGCTCTGATCTTCTCGACTGTATCCCGCTCAGCTTTCACCGTTGGATGGACAACGATCTATGAAAGTCCCAAGAGAGAAATAAGTCCCACACGTTTTTCTTCCCTGCGCCCCACAGCTCTCAAAACCCTAATATTTTATCAGTGTGTTTTCCTGAGAGCTGACAGCTGTATTTAAATAAAATTAAATACGTGTGGGCACAGAATTAGTGTAGGAGGCGTCTTTCTCTCCTTCTAGGGCTAGGAGACATTGGGCCAGTCCAGGGACCAGATACAAGGAATAAAGATGGGCCTCAAATAAATTAATTTATCTATGGTCAGCCCAGACCATAATTAATTTATAAATATCAGTTCATTCCACTAGAGAACCGATACTGACTTACCCCTTTATTGCCGGTGATGAGTCGGGGGCTTGTATTTAGACTTATTAAATCTCCGTATTTAAAATATCCGACATCCATTAATTAATTAGAGCTCTGACAGCTTAAATTAATTAATCTCTTAATAATTCCTTAAGCAGTACCACTCAAACTTTATTATTACGCCTGAACTTAATCAACCTGCAGGGTTTAGCGTAATAAACCTTATTGAGCTCCTTAAGGGGATGTCATTATCCTATACCGGATACGGGTACTAATACAGATAATCAAATATCATATATTAACCGTTATCACCCAAGATACAGAGTACTCGAGTTAGCATTTAACTCTCGCCCATAGTAAGTCAAAGTGATATACGAATTAACATATATATCTGAATACTTATTAGTATTAAGATTTATGAGTCACCGAGATCTTGATTCTTCACTTAAGTCAGATAGAAGAATACATCTCAACTGTTGGTCCTATCAATACGTAATGACGTACCAGTATAGACAAGTAGCCAAGACAAACTACTTCCATCTATACTGCAGCCTAAACCAATAACTTGTCCTAGAGTTATTTCGGCTGTGATCATATTATATCTCTTAAGGTTATTCCAATTATATGGTCTTCTGTGATCTACAACACACCATATAATCTACTTATATAGAGATAAAGAACATACATATGCAATCATGAACACAATCAGATAGGAGATTAGATAGTGAACTTAGGAAACATTGTATACAAGCATAAAACGCTCTTGCTTTCAGTATACAAATCCAACATATAGATGATGTCTCCAGATTTTTAGTGCGTGCACTACCGCCGCTAGCTCCAGATCATGGGTCAGATAATTCAATTCGTGTGGCCTAAGTTGCCGCGATGCATATGCAATCACTTTGCCTTCCTGCATCAAAACGCATCCTAATCCATTCTTTGATGCATCCGTGTAGACCACATACTCCTTGTCTGGTTCCGGAATTGTTAGCATTGGCGCCGTAGTTAGCTTCTCTTTGAGCAGTTGAAAACTCTCTTCGCACTCGTTAGTCCAATTGTACTTAATTCCTTTCCTGAGCAACTGCGTCATCGGCCTTGCTATCTTGGAAAATCCCTCAATGAATCTTCGATAATAGCCAGCCAATCCCAAGAAACTTCTGATCTCGTTTGGGGTAGTTGGCGACCTCCACCCTTGTACTGCTTCCACTTTGGCGGGGTCCACCTTGATACCTTCTGAAGACACAATGTGTCCCAGAAATGTAACTTCTTTGAGCCAAAACTCACATTTGCTGAATTTGGCATAAAGGCATTCATCCCTTAGCGTTTGCAACGCAGTTCTCAGATGTTCCCTGTGTTCTTCTTCATTCTTGGAGTAGATGAGAATATCATCAATAAACACCAAGACGAACTTATCCAAATAAGGATGAAATACTCTGTTCATGAGGTCCATGAATACAGCTGGCGCGTTTGTTAGTCCAAATGGCACAACTGCGAACTCGTAGTGACCATATCTTGTTCGGAAAGCCGTTTTGGGTATATCTTCATGTCTAACCTTTAACTGATGATACCCAGACTTCAAATCGATTTTGGAGAAAACACTCGCGCCCTTGAGTTGGTCGAATAAATCATCGATTCTGGGTAATGGATACTTGTTCTTAAGCGTTAGCTTGTTCAGCTCTCGATAGTCGATGCACAACCTCAAGGTGCCATCTTTCTTCTTGACAAACAGCACCGGCGCTCCCCATGGGGACACACTAGGCCTGATGAAGCCTAGGTCCAGCAACTCTTGTAATTGGATCTTCAACTCCTCCAATTCCTTCGGAGCCATTCTGTACGGTGCTTTTGATACTGGCGCCGCTCCTGGCTCTAGTTCGATGGTGAATTCTACTTGTCTGTCAGGTGGTAATCCTGGCAAATTTTCTGGGAAAACATCTTGAAAATCCCGCACGATCTCTACATCTTCCATTGTCTTTTCGGTCTCAACTCCCCCGTTCAGGTATACGAGGAAGGCTTGGCAATCTTTCTTGTTCATCATCTTTCTTGCCTGTAAAGCTGAAATAATCGGCACTCTGTTCCTCTTGCATATTCTGTGGAAACTTAAAGCGTCCCTTCCTGGAAAGTTGAAAGCGATTCTCCGTTCTTGACACAATATCGTGGCATAGTTCTCCGCTAGCCAGTCCATCCCCAGGATTATATCAACGTCCTCCATTGATATGACGTGCAAGTTATTCGCTATAACCTTAAACAATCCTATGGTTAGCTCTAGGTTCGAGCAAGCATGTGTTATTACTGCCATCCCTCCTATTGGTGAAGAAATTCTCAAGTCCTGATTAGTCTTTTCAGGTTGGAGCTTTAAAGTTTTTACGCATGCACTTGCAATAAAAGAATGCGAGGCACCCGTGTCGAACAGAAGTATAACAGGTGTGTCGAGTAATGTGCCCATACCTGCCAAATTCCCTTGGTTGTTTTCTTGCTTATTCTTGTGCAGGGCATAGGCTCTTGCCTGTGAAATTTGCGGTGGACGTGCCACAGGTCGATGCTGTTGTTGTGGTGGTGGATAGAGTAGCTGTTGACCTTGAATAGCCCTGAGTGGTTGTACTTGGCCTGGCTGATTCGGCCCTCTCATTCCTCTCTGTGGTTTTTCTTGGCAGTCTCTGGCAAAATGGCCCTTCTGGCCACACTTAAAGCAGGTATTGCTACCAGCCAAGCATATGCCGTGATGTGACTTGGAGCATTTGGGACACAAATGTGCCCTAAGCTGGCCCTGATTGTTTCCAGCTGATCCTGGATTGACTGGTCGTCCTTGCCACTGCCCTTGTGGCATCATATTTCCTTGCCATGGCCTCTTGTTATCTTGGTTGTTGTAGTAACCCCTATTATTGTTGTTGTTGCCTTCCCATTTTCTCTTCCCACGATCGTTGTTTCCCGGAGCTTGAGTCTGGGTTGGGCGGTCTTCAGGCATAGCTGCCTCAACATCCAGAGCTCTGCTAAGTGCCTCAGAGTGGGTGAGATTACCATGACTAGCAAGTGCCATCTTGATCTCGTGCCTAAGGCCTGAACGAAACTTCTCGGCCATCTTTTCATCAGTGTCGATCATATGAGGGGCATAGCGAGACATGTCGCAGAATGCGCGATCGTATTCTGTCACGGACATCTTGTTTTACTTTAGATTGAAAAACTCTATCTCCTTCTTCTTTCTGTAGCTCTTGGGGATGTATTTATCGTAAATCTCCATCTTGAAGTCTTCCCAAGTCAGGTTTTCCAGTTGTTCGGGGGTCATTGCCCTATTCTTGGTTTCCCACCAAAAATCTGCTGACCCAGTGAGTTGGAATGCAACACAAGAGAGTCTCTCTTGATCAGTGCAGTGAAGAAAGTCGAAAATCCTTTCCATCGCCCTAATCCTGATTTCGGCATCAGTCGGGTTGCCGGTCCCATTGAATGTTGGCGGGCTCTGTTTAAGAAAAAGTTTTTCAACCCTTCGTGGGGGTTCATTTCCTGCACCCATGTTGTTTCTTGGGGCTCTTCTGGGAGGCATTATGTGCTTCAAAGACCAAGACGATCATCAATAATTTCTGATGCGTAGTACAGCGGTAACGATAATAATCTATAAGGGTCATACTATCATACTAATCAATTGCAAAGTTATAGTTTGGGTGATATACTAGGTCAGTATACTAATACTTCTTAGTTTTATCCATCAAGGAAACATACTATAACAACTCAAAAGTTGAAAGGCTCAAAATCATTACATCAACAAGCAAGGTGTTGTAGAAACTGTTGAAACACATGGGTTTTCAACCCAAAAGACGTCTACTGAGATTTGGATCATGTGGACTAGCCAGGTCCAACATCATCACCTCCCAGTCACACGGGAAACATCGTCCCGAACTTAGAAAGCCGTGGACAACTATTCATAATAAAACTCAAGTTCGTACTGGCAAACCAAAAGCTTAACTTAAAGTTCTATGTCCTATTGAACCCAAACCCTCACGTATAACATACACACAAATATATACATATACAAGCAAAATATACTATTCTTAAAATCTATCGTGTAGTAAAAGTCGATTTGATGTTCCGTCGCGTGTAAACATTCGAACGTAGAGACTATGCTCAAACCCTTGATGCAGCGTTTGCCTTGAATTCGTCTTGTATCATCATTCCGTGCTTTTTCTTCAACGCGTACATGTCTTTTCATTCCTCTTTCATTCTTCTAAATCATTACTTTAAGAATCTAGATTGTAGAGATATCCTACTAATCTAGTAGTCTATGTTCTTTTAGAATAGTGATCATGCCACTTATAGCAATCTATGTTTTCTGGGAAAGCATGTGTCAATTCTCTATCATTCTTCATATCATAACATCATATCTGCAATGATATGCCATGAAAGGCAAAACATTCAACATTTCATCACAGCATGCTCTTTACATAAACATATTCATAAAACATCTTAGAACAATAACATCTTTAAAACATTGAACTACAGTTACCTTCTTTCCTTGATTGAGCACGATGCAATGGAGTGTTGAGCGATGTCGTATGAACCCACATATGTCTAGTGAAATAACTAGACTCGACTCTTTAGAATAAGGTTTCTAGGGCCAGAGCAAACGAACTGCTCTGATACCATTATGTCACAGCCCACTATCCCAATGACTTGGGGTGCACAATGAGAAATAGAATTTAAAGGGGGTTGTTAAGTAACCAACATTAACAACCACAAACTAGTGATATATATATATATATACATATAACCGCTTGGGTAGTTTACAAACGAGCCTGCCATAACGACTGGACCTCAAATGAAAGTTAAACAAGCTGAAGTAGTAATAAGTTCAAGTAGAAACGATAAATAAGTCAGAGTGTTTGCAGCGGAAAAACGTGTGAGTTATGCATATGGAGATGCATACTCAAGGTTTCATTACATGGCCATCAAAAGGAAATCCGCTCAACACCGATCCATTCCATCGCCCGCTCAACCTGCACATTTAGAAATACATGCAGGGCTGAGTATAAAAATACTCAGTGGCATAAGCCGAAAATACAACATACATACATATATAAATTGAACTGCCAACAGTAACACACAGGGGTTTTCTTGAATGGCCTGCGCTTACTAAAACATTTCTTTCATTTTCATAAAGTCGATCGGCCGATCATTTTCCTTCATATGATCCATATCTGTTCTTTTCTATCACGCGCCGGGAAGGAGGCCTCCTTACCACGGATGCCAAGACCGGTCGCAAGCGACTCGCGGTCTCCATGAGTGTACACGTTAACCCTAGCTAGCGACCTTTGTCTAGCATATGATCCCAATTGGATTTCCTTTAAAGTTGGCGAACCAACACAGATAGGATACATATAAAAATATAAACATTTTTGGCAGTCAATCATTCCATAAACATTTCATTTTCGTAAACATTTTCATTTTCATAATGGCATTGAACATATAAGCATTTCATAAAAGCTGAATAACGGTTAAAACTTGTCATGCACATATATTCGTATATGAGGCCTACGTCACGCAGGGGATCTCTATATACGTATAGTAAAAGTAATGCCCACCTCAAATGTTCTTAAGCTAGCGTGGAGTCGCTTCTTCTTCGGCTTCACTTCCTGTCGCCCGGACCTTTATTGATGAAGAGTCGGTAAGTTCGCGAAGAAAATTGTCACAAGACAAAGTCTAATTCTACGTTTCTAGGGTATATTTTAGTGTTTTAGGGTTCTAGCATCCATAATTCGTTCCATTAAAGACAGTAAAAAACCATCATACCTCGTCTAATCTCATTCAAACACATAAGGCACATAAGAATCACAATCAAACATCATCAAAACATGCTCTGTTTTTACACTGACTCAACTTCAAAATTTAATCTGTTATGACTCCGATATCTCCTAGACTTGAGACTCATACCAAAAGAAATATCTTCGAGTCTAGTTTCATATATAAAAAAAAAAAAGTAGAGTCGAAACTCCAAGTGGTTTGAGAGATATGACGTTTTTACCACGATCTACCATGTTCGGCAGTTTTGAGCAATCGAAAACTTGGATTTTTAAAAACTAGTAAACGTTGTCAGACTGGGCTCAACTTTGGTGGATATCTAGCTAACACAATAAAGTTAATACTATAAAAGTTTGGAAAGCTAGATCACACAGGAAGCTACTGAAATGAATGACTCTTTCCCCTGTTCTCTGAAATTCTCGGTAGTAATGTGCAGTTTAGGTCTTGCATTTTAAAGAAATATCAAACGAAGTTGGAATGGCTTGAAATTTTACCAGGGTACTCAAGACTCATGTAGGGACTTGCTATAAAATTTTCAAAGCTATTAGACATCGAAAAACCGTCGATCACAGTAGGTCAGTAAGCCTACGAAATTTCTCCAATTTGTACTTAAAACTCATATATCTCAAAAACATCTCTAACTTGAGTATAACATCATAACTCTCAACAACAAACTCATACCAAAACTCATTTCATCACTTCTAATCATCAATCTAAACCATCACTTAACATCATAGCATGCTCAAGAACTCATATAACCACTCAATCTTCACTTTCTTCATGAACTTCAACTTTCCAACATCACACAACCTAACACCTTAATATTCCATATCTCAAAATCAATTCGTGCTTTTCATTCAAAGACAAATAATTAGCATCTTAATAGCATGCATATACTCTCCACTTAAAGTTAGAGGATGATAAAATTTTAGAAGACTTCCAACCCTAGTAATTTTCGAAATTTACCAGCTTGAATTAGGAGTTGTTTTCATGCTTATGCATGCTTATACAGCTTAATTATGAGTAGATTCATGTGTTTAGAGGCTTACTCTTATGATTTGTGTAGAGAAAAGTATAACTCCACCTTCTTGATTCCTAGCTCGAACCTTCAACTCAGCTTTTGTTCTATGGATCTAAAAGTGTTTTCAGTTTGATTTAATCGGTGGTTATGGCATACAAGTTGCTTGTGAAGCTTTTTACTATCTCATCAATGGTATTGGGTGAAGACAGTCGAGAGAGAAGAGAGAGAAGAAAGAAGAAAGAGAGAAGAAAGGGACGTCTGTTATGAGGGACGAAAGAGAAAGGTGTTGTTTTATTTAACCCCATTTACTTAGCCATCAAGTATTGGATAAATAACACATGCTTGATTATCCACTTGCATAAAATATCTTATCCGTTAACTATGTTTATCCACTTGCTTTGACTCCTCTCTCTCTAACGTCAGTTCCGCACCAGAGCAGAGGAATCAAAAACTCGCCAGAGCAGAGGAATCAAAACTCCGCCAGAGGAATCGCACTCCGCCAGAGGAATCGCACTCCGCCAGAGGAATCGTACTCCGCCAGAGGAATCGCACTCCGCTAGAGGAATCGCACTCCGCTTGAGGAATCGCACTCCGCCAGAGGAATCGCTCTCCGCCAGAGGAATCGCTCAACCCACTAATTAAACTTTATGCACTATAATTATAAAAATATTTTAAATCTCAAACGGATTCAAATATTAATAAGAACTAAGCACATCAAAACACATGTATAACGATTAAAATACATCAGATAAATCAAACCTGTTTTATTATTAATGGATGCCGAACCCTACTTATTAATAATTAAGCCTTTAATCAGTGATTAAAAGCCGGGATATGACATACTATCCCCCTTAAAGAAATTTCGTCCCGAAATTTGTACCTCAGGGAATAATTCTGGGTACTTCTCCTTCATGCTAGACTCGAGTTCCCATGTCGCCTCTTCTTGATCATGGTGCTTCCAAAGGACTTTTACTAAGGGTATCGACTTATTCCTTAGTACCTGAACTTTCTGATCTAGAATAGATTCGGGTCTCTCTTCATAGCTCATATCTGGGCTAAGGATAACGTCGTTCCTTTGGATCACGTGGTTTGGATCATAAACATATTTCCTCAAATGCGACACATGAAACACATTATGCACATTGCCAAGGCTTGGCGGCAACGCCAGCCTGTAAGCTACCGGGCCCACCCTTCCTAGGATCTCATAGGGTCCTATAAAACGGGGTCTAAGCTTACCCTTTACGCCAAATCTTGTAATCCCTTTAGAGGGAGAAACCTTCAAAAAGACTTTATCCCCACACTCAAACTGCAAGTCGGTTCGACGTTTGTCGGCATAAGATTTTTATCTATCCTGGTCCTCTTTAATACGTTGTCGAATCTGACGGACGATTTCGATCATCTCGCCTACTGTATCTGGCCCCAACATTCTTCTCTCGCCCACTTCATCCCAGTAAAGTGGCGATCTACATTTCTTCCCGTATAACGCCTCATAAGGTGCAATGGCGATAGTTGCTTGATAGCTGTTGTTGTAAGCAAATTCAATTAGTGGCAGCACACGCTCCCAATCTTCTCCTCTGTCTAGTACGACAGTCCTTAACATATCTTTTAGCGTTTGAATTGTCCTTTAGGACTGACCGTCGGTCTGTGGGTGGAAAGCTGTGCTGAAATTCAACCTTGTCCCCAATTCCTTTTGCAAGCTTATCCAGAATCTGGAGGTAAACTTAGAGTCTCTGTCGGACGTGATTGTCTTCGGCACCCCATGTAAACGCACGATCTCTTTGATATAGAGTTGGGCTAACTTATCTGATCCATACGTGATAGGGATAGGCAGAAAGTGTGCACTCTTCGTGAGTCTGTCAATAATGACCCATATCGCCGTGTTACCCCGTCTTATTTTTGGCAATCCTGTAACAAAGTCCATTGCAATATCGTCCCACTTCCATTCTGGAATCTCCAAAGGTTGTAGCTCACCGTAAGGTCGTTGGTGTAAAGCCTTTACTTGTTGGCAGATTAGGCACTTTTCGACGAATAAAGCCACGTCTCGTTTCATTCCTTTCCACCAGAAATTCTCTTTTAGATCTTGATACATCTTAGTGCTTCCTGGGTGGGCAACATAAGGAGTGTCATGGGCTTCGCTCATGATCTTGTTCTTGAGTTCTTCATCATGAGGGATGCATATTCTCTTCTCAAAGAAAATAGCATTATCGGCTTCTTCGTGATAGTTCTTGAGATTTCCTTCTCTTATCTTCACTCGTAAATTCTCCAACTTTTCATCTTTCCTCTGAGCTTCTACCACCATTTTCCTCAAATTCAGTATAATCGCGACCACCCCCGCTATTGTAGCAGGTGGTTTTATCACCTCTAATCTTATCCTATCAAAATCTCGTATGAGCTCTTCTTCCTGACACCTGACACCATATAGATGATGTCTCCAGATTTTTAGTGCGTGCACTACCGCCGCTAGCTCCAGATCATGGGTCGGATAATTCAATTCGTGTGGCCTAAGTTGCCGCGATGCATACGCAATCACTTTGCCTTCCTGCATCAAAACGCATCCTAATCCATTCTTTGATGCATCCGTGTAGACCACATACTCCTTGTCTGGTTCCGGAATTGTTAGCACTAGCGCCGTAGTTAGCTTCTCTTTGAGCAGTTGAAAACTCTCTTCGCACTCGTTAGTCCAATTGTACTTAATTCCTTTCCTGAGCAACTGCGTCATCGACCTTGCTATCTTGGAAAATCCCTCAATGAATCTTCGATAATAGCCAGCCAATCCCAAGAAACTTTTGATCTCGTTTGGGGTAGTTGGCGACCTCCACCCTTGTACTGCTTCCACTTTGGCGGGGTCCACCTTGATACCTTCTGAAGACACAATGTGTCCCAGAAATGTAACTTCTTTGAGCCAAAACTCACATTTGCTGAATTTGGCATAAAGGCATTCATCCCTTAGCGTTTGCAACGCAGTTCTCAGATGTTCCCTGTGTTCTTCTTCATTCTTGGAGTAGATGAGAATATCATCAATAAACACCAAGACGAACTTATCCAAATAAGGATGAAATACTCTGTTCATGAGGTCCATGAATACAGCTGGCGCGTTTGTTAGTCCGAACGGCACAACTGCGAACTCGTAGTGACCATATCTTGTTCGGAAAGCCGTTTTGGGTATATCTTCATGTCTAACCTTTAACTGATGATACCCAGACTTCAAATCGATTTTGGAAAAAACACTCGCGCCCTTGAGTTGGTCGAATAAATCATCGATTCTGGGTAATGGATACTTGTTCTTAAGCGTTAGCTTGTTCAGCTCTCGATAGTCGATGCACAACCTCAAGGTGCCATCTTTCTTCTTGACAAACAGCACCGGCGCTCCCCATGGGGACACACTAGGCCTGATGAAGCCTAGGTCCAGCAACTCTTGTAATTGGATCTTCAACTCCTCCAATTCTTTCGGAGCCATTCTGTACGGTGCTTTTGATACTGGCGCCGCTCCTGGCTCTAGTTCGATGGTGAATTCTACTTGTCTGTCAGGTGGTAATCCTGGCAAATTTTCTGGGAAAACATCTTGAAAATCCCGCACGATCTCTACATCTTCCATTGTCTTTTCGGTCTCAACTCCCCCGTTCAGGTATACGAGGAAGGCTTGGCAATCTTTCTTGTTCATCATCTTTCTTGCCTATAAAGCTGAAATAATCGGCACTCTGTTCCTCTTGCATATTCCGTGGAAACTTAAAGCATCCCTTCCTGGAAAGTTGAAAGCGATTCTCCGTTCTTGACACAATATCGTGGCATAGTTCTCCGCTAGCCAGTCCATCCCCAGGATTATATCAACGTCCTCCATTGATATGACGTGCAAGTTATTCGCTATAACCTTAAACAATCCTATGGTTAGCTCTAGGTTCGAGCAAGCATGTGTTATTACTGCCATCCCTTCTATTGGTGAAGAAATTCTCAAGTCCTGATTAGTCTTTTCAGGTTGGAGCTTTAAAGTTTTTACGCATGCACTTGCAATAAAAGAATGCGAGGCACCCGTGTCGAACAGAAGTATAACAGGTGTGTCGAGTAATGTGCCCATACCTGCCAAATTCCCTTGGTTGTTTTCTTGCTTATTCTTGTGCAGGGCATAGGCTCTTGCCTGTGAAATTTGCGGTGGACGTGCCACAGGTCGATGCTGTTGTTGTGGTGGTGGATAGAGTAGTTGTTGACCTTGAATAGCCCTGAGTGGTTGTACTTGGCCTGGCTGATTCGGCCCTCTCATTCCTCCCTGTGGTTTTTCTTGGCAGTCTCTAGCAAAATGGCCCTTCTGGCCACACTTAAAGCAGGTATTGCTACCAGCCAAGCATATGCCGTGATGTGACTTGGAGCATTTGGGACACAAATGTGCCCTGAGCTGGCCCTGATTGTTTCCATGCAGCTGATCCTGGATTGACTGGTCGTCCTTGCCACTGCCCTTGTGGCATCATATTTCCTTGCCATGGCCTCTTGTTATCTTGGTTGTTGTAGTAACCCCTATTATTGTTGTTGTTGCCTTCCCATTTTCTCTTCCCACGATCGTTGTTTCCCGGAGCTTGAGTCTGGGTTGGGCGGTCTTCAGGCATAGCTGCCTCAACATCCAGAGCTCTGCTAAGTGCCTCAGAGTGGGTGAGATTACCATGACTAGCAAGTGCCATCTTGATCTCGTGCCTAAGGCCTGAACGAAACTTCTCGGCCATCTTTTCATCAGTGTCGATCATATGAGGGGCATAGCGAGACATGTCGCCGAATTCGCGATCGTATTCTGTAATACCCCGAACCTTTTTAATTTATTTATAATTTAATTACAATATATTAGAGATGTTTATGCGTAAATTAATTATTTTATGACTTCATTAAAACTAACGGATTTGATTTTTAAATGTTTTACAGGTTGTCCGACTTAGAGCAAGGATCCGCCCTAGCAAAATTAAAATTTACTTATAAATAAATCTTAAAGAATAAGATTAATAAAATAAAATACAAGAAAACTCTAGAATATGTTAGATATTAATATGTAAATTGTTTATAGTAAAAGTATAAATAAATGGAATATTCTAGAATTGATTTAATAATTAATATCTAAGATTTTTTCTTAAACAATAATAAATAATTTAAATATCTAGATTATTTTAATTGTAATAGATGCATATAAATACAAAAGGGAATTAAACATTCTTACTAAAAAAGAAAAAGATTGCAGAAACTATCTCTCTCTTCTCTCGCTCGCTCACCTCCATCTTCTCTGCGTTCACCACTTTTCTTTCATCCCTCTCTTCGTCTTCAAATCCCAACAGCATACTAAGGTAATTTCTCCTAATTCTTGTTTCTGCGATTTTGCTTGTTGAATTTGAAAGGGTTTTGCACTTCTCTTCCATTCTTGTTCTTCTTAATCGATGGCTAAAGGTCTTGAGTAGATATTGGTGGGATGGAGTCTGTTGTGTGAGTGAGGAGGAGGGATTACCGGAACAGTAGTTCCGGCGGCGTGGTGGCTGCCGGCATGACTTTTGCTGTGTTTTTATTTCCCCTGTTTTTGACAGCAGCAGGGTCGTATCTTGCGATCCATTTTTCATCTGTTTTCTGTCATCAAACCCCATCAATATAGGTACCATTGGAAAGCTATCGTCGTTGGCTTTCCAACGGTACCTTCGGATCGTCAATCCGACACCGGACGAGGGAGTTATGAGCCAATCAAGTCAGGGTGTCGGGTCTGTGCGCGAAGGTTTCCGCGCGAGTTTGAGTCGACCTTCCGGCGTCAAATCGATGCCGTGAGGGAGAATAAGTTTAGGGGTTTTGTAGCTCATGTCGTAGACGTTCTAATCATAGGTTTTCTTCTTGAAATCTAAGGTCGAATTGGCCGGAATAGACGTCGAGATGTAGCTCCATATGTGTCGAATATGAGTTTTAATATGTTATGCTTATTTTAATTTTTATTTGGGAATTTGAATTAGATTTTTGATGATTGTTTCACCTTGAACACATAAATAGATAATCAAGACATTTGCTTTTAATATTATTAGCCAAGAATTGAAATAAATTATAAGGATTATGGTGATCTAAACTTAGTATATTATATAATTAAATGATATGATTATAATGAAGTTAGACTAGTATAATTTATACTAGTAATCGAAACTATGAATTTATAATTTGTAGATTCATAAAATGTTCAAATATGGTCTTCGGCTTCAAGTGTATTGTAGAATTATCAAGAATATATTCAAGAGATTAAAAATATTGTTTAAAGAAATGAGAGCTTATTCAAGAATAAGTGCTTGTAATGAAACTAAGTTTAAAGTGTTTCAAGTGCTAGGAGCGGCGCATCCAAGGCTCGAGGAGGACAACCGAAGCAAGCTTGAAGAGGTTTGAATTCAATTACTTAAGGTGGGGTTTACTTTTATCTGTAAGCGTAGTTGTTACATGGTTATAATCATTGTTGTGTTGTGCGTCATTCATATGAACTAATGGGACCCACAAGGGGTCGGATCCACAAGGGATCAAAGAGCTGAACGGCCCACAAGGGGTCAGGTCCACAAGGGACCGCGACTAGTCTCACAAGATGTCAGCTAAGTGAAAAATATAAGAGTTCAACATGTTATGATTCATTACACAATTGGTTATAACTGCTTGCAGTGTTTACCCCACTGAGTGTGCTTGCACACTCATACCCTATTATTTATGATTCTTTTCAGGTTAAGGAGTTGACGGCAAGAAGGCAGACATGGAGCTCCACATTCTCCCGTTCTATTATATGATGAAGTATTATATGTTGTTGTTTTTGGTAAATATATCTTGCTACTAACCAACTTAGCCTCTTCCAATTTTGGTGGGTCGAGACTTTATATATATTGGTTTATGATCATGCATTTTGATGACGGCTGTGACCGAATATATATATATATTTTGTTTACCGTATGTGTAGTTACGAGCTGTGCCTCGAACACGTTAATTATACTTTTAAACTTGATGGTTTTGTATGTACTCCATCTTTTTATATATATAAATATGATGCTTAGATAAAGTTATTATTGAATGTCGTTTATATAACTTACAGCTTCCGTTGCCTTTGAAAT
Organism: Salvia miltiorrhiza; assembly: GCF_028751815.1. Taxonomy (NCBI): domain Eukaryota; kingdom Viridiplantae; phylum Streptophyta; class Magnoliopsida; order Lamiales; family Lamiaceae; genus Salvia; species Salvia miltiorrhiza. The sequence continues at coordinate 27,664,202 of NC_080389.1, read as the reverse complement.
ATATATATATATATATATATATATATATATATATATATAGTGTTTTGGCAGAATTATTATTGTAGTTTTACAGCTTCCGTTACATATTTTTTTATTGGAAAAGAGAAATAAAATTTTGATAATTTTTCTATTACACATATAGTATATTTTAATAACTCATTGGTTAAGTATTATTACTTTTAATAGTAATATTTATTAGATTACTATATAATCAAAAAAAGGAAATATTTTCTATTTTTCTTTATAGCCTATACTTAAATTAATATTAGAGAAATGAAATAAATGAATATTTTTGGTAGCATCTCCTATTCGCAAGGGATGTGGGCGTTACATTGTGGTATCAGAGCAGGTCTACGTTCCTGTAGACTTGCATCTGAAATATAATTATTAGTAATATATGAGTTGTTGTGACATGCTTCGAATCGGGAGAGAATGTGGTTCGTGGCTGCTGCTCTATGCCGACTCCAAGGTAATATGTATTTATTAAATAATTTTATTTTGCTTAAAATTATGGTATGAGTTTGAAATGATCGTGTCGAAAAAAAAAAAGTTTGAAAGCTTGATCGTATCAATTTGAATAATGTGAAAGAATATGTGTGTCCACAAGGGACAAAGAATGATTTTAATGTTTAGTTGATACGATTACTGGCTATGTTTTGAATTTTCCGACACATCAATGATAAAGTTTGATAGAATAAGTTTTTAAATAAAGAAATAGAAGTTTCCTCAATGATCTTGATTGATTTATATTACATAGATTTATGCTCTAATAGAATTAGTCCTCGAAATATAACCGTTAGGACATTGACTTTAGGTTCTTAACATCTTGATTTAGTTAAAGGATAATGCCCCCGCGACGCGCTCCGGAAGATGAGCAGCGAGCCCCACCTGTGAATAACAATGGGGTTGATTTTGCTCAATTTCTACTAGCTCTCCAAGGCTTTATGCAACAACAACAAGATGGTGGCATGAATGCTGGACAACCTCGAGTAAGGAATTTTGAAATTATTGAACAGTTTCGAAGGATGGGTCCACCAAGATTTAAGGGAACCGAATGGCCTGAAGACACGGAAGAATGGATTCGTGAGCTCGAACGAATATTTGAGCTTATGGGCTGTAGTGAAGAGCAAAAAGTCTCGTGTGCGATCTATCAATTGGCCGAAGAAGCAAGCCACTGGTGGGAATCTCATGCTCGAACGTTGACACTTGAACAACGCCAAGCTTTGGTTTGGAAGGACTTCAAGGAGTTGATAATGGATCGCTATTTTCCTCAATCCTACATAACACAAAAGGAGACCGAGTTCCTCAATCTTAAGCAAGGAAATATGACGCTAGTCGACTATGAGAGAAAATTCAACAAATTGTCTCGATATGCACCATACCTAGTCGACACGGATGTGAAGAAAGCGCGTCGGTTCGAGCAAGGCTTACGACCTGAAATTTGTGGAATAATATCCGCCTTGAGATTGCCAACTTATAGAGAAGTTATCGACCGAGCTCAAGCAGTCTCCAATGGCTTGCAACTAGAGATCAAAGATCAACAACACCGTGACTCATTCGGAAAGAGAAAATGGGAAGATTTTGGAAAAGGGAAAAATGCTCCAACAAACAAGAAATGGCAACCAACACGTGGTTCTTCAACAGGATCTGCATCATCCAAGTCAAGCAATGAGAAGTCTCAATGCCCAAAGTGTAATAAATTCCACTTAGGCGAGTGTTGGCGAGGGAAGAACGTCTGCTACTCCTGCGGCGATCCAGGACACATGTCATATAACTGTCCAAAGAACAAGAAGGAGACACAAAAGAATATTCAAGAGCCTATGAAGAAAGTGAAGCCCCGAGTCTTTGCCATGACTGAAGGAGACCCCGATCCCGAGGACGGTGCAGACACTATGTCAGGTATACTTCAAGTCTCAAATATTCCTGCTTTGGTGCTATTTGATTCGGGAGCTACCCATTCCTTCATATCTACGAAATTTTGTTCGAAGATTAGTATAGTTCCCTACGATAATTGCGACGCTCTAGAGGTTAGCATTCCTTCAGGAAAAATTATTAGGAGCGATAAGATAACGAAGGGTATAAAGATAGACATAAACGGGAAAGAGCTTGAAGCCGATCTTCACGTCCTAGAAATGCGTGATTTCGATATAATCTTAGGCATGGATTGGATGGGCAAGAATAATGCAACAATTAGATGTCGTGAGCGAGAGGTGGAGATTCAACGCCCTGGAGAACCGAAGCTCATCTTTTATGGTGCTCGAACAAAAGCTCATCCAAAGATTATAACCGCGATGAAGGCAATCAAGATGCTAAGAAAGAGAGATTGCCAAGGGTACCTAGTTAGTATGACCACAACACTACTCAACGAAAGTAAGGTTTCTGAAGTGCCTATAGTAAGAGAGTATCCCGACGTATTTCCAAATGAGTTACCAGGGATTCCTCCAGACCGACAAATCGAGTTCACCATCGATTTAGTACCAGGAGCAACTCCAATCTCGAAGGCACCCTATAGGATGGCACCTAAAGAATTACAAGAACTTAAAGTTCAGCTACAAGAGTTGCTTGACAAGGAATTCATTCGACCGAGTGTATCTCCTTGGGGTGCTCCAGTATTATTCGTGAAGAAGAAGGACGGGACTTTAAGAATGTGCGTGGATTATCGTGAATTGAATAGGCTAACGATCAAGAATAAATATCCGTTGCCCCGAATCGAAGATTTATTCGACCAATTGAAAGGAGCGGGTGTGTTCTCGAAGATCGACTTGAGATCGGGATATCACCAACTCAAAATCAAAGAGAGCGACAATTCCAAGACCGTGTTTAGGACGAGATACGGCCACTTTGAGTTTACAGTCGTGCCTTTCGGACTCTCCAATGCACCTGGCGTCTTCATGGATTTAATGAACCGCGTCTTCCATTCCTACCTTGATCAATTTGTGATCGTTTTTATTGACGACATCCTTGTATACTCGAGAGACAAGGAGCAACACGCGGAGCATCTGAAGATCGTCTTGGAGACTTTGAGAAAAGAAAAGTTGTATGCGAAATTTCAAAAATGTGAATTCTGGTTGGAACGAGTAGCTTTTCTCGGACACGTGATTACACCGAAAGGGATAGAAGTAGATCCGTCCAAAGTTGAAGCAGTAAGTAATTGGAAAACGCCAACCAACGTGAAAGAGATCAGGAGCTTCCTTGGAATGGCTGGGTACTATCGGCGATTCATAGAGGGATTTTCGAGAATTGCCGGTCCGTTAACAAAGCTAACGCGTAAGAATGAAAAGTTCCAATGGAGTGACCAATGCGAGAAGAGTTTCCAAGAGCTTAAACAACGCCTAATATCAGCCCCAGTTTTGACGGTACCCGATGGTGCTGAAGGCTTTGTTATCTATACGGATGCTTCAAAGCAAGGGCTCGGATGTGTATTGATGCAACATGGTAAGGTCGTGGCATACGCATCAAGGCAGTTGAAGCCTCACGAAGAGAAGTACCCGACTCACGACCTCGAGCTCACAGCAGTTGTGCACGCATTGAAAATATGGCGTCATTATCTCTATGGCAGCAAGTGCGAAATTTACACTGACCACAAGAGCCTCAAATATTTCTTCACTCAAAAGGAGTTAAACCTCCGCCAAAGAAGGTGGTTAGAGTTAGTTAAAGATTACGACTGCACAATCCACTATCACCCTGGAAAGGCGAACGTGGTTGCTGATGCGTTAAGTCGAAAAAGTTATCTTGCCACATTACCTACTAGCGAGAAGAAGCTTATTAGAGAATTCGAGATGCTTAATTTGGAAGTGGTGCAACCGCCGAACACCACATCAGGAGTTATAGCTGCACTTGTCGTCCGTCCAATGCTAAGAGATCGAATTCGAGAGGCGCAAAAAGATGATCAATTTTTGTGCAAAATAAAGACGAGAGCACTCGAAGGTACCATCCAAGGATTCGCAGTCACAGAGGACGGAACACTCGTTTACGAAGAAAGATTGTGCGTGCCAAATAATGAAGAGCTCAGACGGGAGATACTTGAGGAAGCACACAATACTCCATACTCCGTGCATCCAGGTGGAACCAAGATGTACAAGGATTTGAAAACGATCTTTTGGTGGCGAAACATGAAGAGATCCATTGGGAGCTTTGTAGAAAAATGTATCACTTGCCAACAAGTAAAAGCTGAACACCAACGCCCCTCTGGATTACTAAACCCGCTCGAGATTCCCGAGTGGAAATGGGAGAAAATTGCTATGGACTTTGTGGTTGGATTACCTCGCACAGTGAAAGGCCATCATGCAATTTGGGTTATTATTGATACGTTGACGAAATCAGCCCACTTTCTTCCTGTAAAGATGACCTATAGCATGGATCAATTGGCGCAACTCTACATTGATGAGATAGTAAGGCTACATGGAGTACCAGTGTCAATAGTGTCAGATCGAGATACAAGATTCACTTCTAAGTTTTGGAGGAGCCTTCAATCAGCCTTAGGCACCAAGTTAAATTTCAGCACGGCCTATCATCCTCAGTCGGACGGACAATTGGAACGAACTATCCAAATCTTAGAAGATATGCTTCGTGCTTGTGCGCTTGACTTGGGAGGAAGTTGGGAGAAACACTTACCATTGGTCGAGTTCGCGTACAATAATAGCCACCAAGCTACAATTGGGATGCCGCCATTTGAAGCTCTTTATGGAAGAAGATGTCAATCACCGATTCACTGGGATGAAGTCGGAGAAAGACGAATTTTGGGACCCGAGATCATTGAAAGAACAGTTGGAGTAATTGCAAAAATTAGAGAAAGAATCAAGATAGCCCAAGATCGTCAAAAGTCTTACGCCGATGCAAAACGAAAAGACGTGCATTTCGAGGTTGGAGACAAAGTATTCTTGAAGATAGCACCGATGAAAGGAGTCATTAGATTCGGCAAAAAGGGAAAGTTACAACCTCGATACGTAGGACCATTTGAAATACTTGAAAAGATAGGGGGCGTAGCTTATCGCTTAGCTTTACCCCCAGACCTAGCAGGCGTACATAACGTATTCCACGTGTCGATGCTTAGGAAATACGTTTCTGACCCAAGCCACATCATTTCTCGTGGGAGTCTCCAAATTTCTCCTGACTTAACCTATGAAGAAACGCCTGTTGCCATCTTAGATCGAAAGGTTCATACCTTAAGAAATAGATTAGTACCATTAGTAAAAGTCCAATGGAGTAGGCACGGACCTGAAGAAGCAACGTGGGAGAAAGAAGACGACATTTTAGCGCGATATCCTCACATTAAAGACTTGCAAGGTTAATTTCGAGGACGAAATTATTTTTAAGGGTGGTAGGGTGTAATACCCCGAACCTTTTTAATTTATTTATAATTTAATTACAATATATTAGAGATGTTTATGCGTAAATTAATTATTTTATGACTTCATTAAAACTAACGGATTTGATTTTTAAATGTTTTACAGGTTGTCCGACTTAGAGCAAGGATCCGCCCTAGCAAAATTAAAATTTACTTATAAATAAATCTTAAAGAATAAGATTAATAAAATAAAATACAAGAAAACTCTAGAATATGTTAGATATTAATATGTAAATTGTTTATAGTAAAAGTATAAATAAATGGAATATTCTAGAATTGATTTAATAATTAATATCTAAGATTTTTTCTTAAACAATAATAAATAATTTAAATATCTAGATTATTTTAATTGTAATAGATGCATATAAATACAAAAGGGAATTAAACATTCTTACTAAAAAAGAAAAAGATTGCAGAAACTATCTCTCTCTTCTCTCGCTCGCTCACCTCCATCTTCTCTGCGTTCACCACTTTTCTTTCATCCCTCTCTTCGTCTTCAAATCCCAACAGCATACTAAGGTAATTTCTCCTAATTCTTGTTTCTGCGATTTTGCTTGTTGAATTTGAAAGGGTTTTGCACTTCTCTTCCATTCTTGTTCTTCTTAATCGATGGCTAAAGGTCTTGAGTAGATATTGGTGGGATGGAGTCTGTTGTGTGAGTGAGGAGGAGGGATTACCGGAACAGTAGTTCCGGCGGCGTGGTGGCTGCCGGCATGACTTTTGCTGTGTTTTTATTTCCCCTGTTTTTGACAGCAGCAGGGTCGTATCTTGCGATCCATTTTTCATCTGTTTTCTGTCATCAAACCCCATCAATATAGGTACCATTGGAAAGCTATCGTCGTTGGCTTTCCAACGGCACCTTCGGATCGTCAATCCGACACCGGACGAGGGAGTTATGAGCCAATCAAGTCAGGGTGTCGGGTCTGTGCGCGAAGGTTTCCGCGCGAGTTTGAGTCGACCTTCCGGCGTCAAATCGATGCCGTGAGGGAGAATAAGTTTAGGGGTTTTGTAGCTCATGTCGTAGACGTTCTAATCATAGGTTTTCTTCTTGAAATCTAAGGTCGAATTGGCCGGAATAGACGTCGAGATGTAGCTCCATATGTGTCGAATATGAGTTTTAATATGTTATGCTTATTTTAATTTTTATTTGGGAATTTGAATTAGATTTTTGATGATTGTTTCACCTTGAACACATAAATAGATAATCAAGACATTTGCTTTTAATATTATTAGCCAAGAATTGAAATAAATTATAAGGATTATGGTGATCTAAACTTAGTATATTATATAATTAAATGATATGATTATAATGAAGTTAGACTAGTATAATTTATACTAGTAATCGAAACTATGAATTTATAATTTGTAGATTCATAAAATGTTCAAATATGGTCTTCGGCTTCAAGTGTATTGTAGAATTATCAAGAATATATTCAAGAGATTAAAAATATTGTTTAAAGAAATGAGAGCTTATTCAAGAATAAGTGCTTGTAATGAAACTAAGTTTAAAGTGTTTCAAGTGCTAGGAGCGGCGCATCCAAGGCTCGAGGAGGACAACCGAAGCAAGCTTGAAGAGGTTTGAATTCAATTACTTAAGGTGGGGTTTACTTTTATCTGTAAGCGTAGTTGTTACATGGTTATAATCATTGTTGTGTTGTGCGTCATTCATATGAACTAATGGGACCCACAAGGGGTCGGATCCACAAGGGATCAAAGAGCTGAACGGCCCACAAGGGGTCAGGTCCACAAGGGACCGAGACTAGTCTCACAAGATGTCAGCTAAGTGAAAAATATAAGAGTTCAACATGTTATGATTCATTACACAATTGGTTATAACTGCTTGCAGTGTTTACCCCACTGAGTGTGCTTGCACACTCATACCCTATTATTTATGATTCTTTTCAGGTTAAGGAGTTGACGGCAAGAAGGCAGACATGGAGCTCCACATTCTCCCGTTCTATTATATGATGAAGTATTATATGTTGTTGTTTTTGGTAAATATATCTTGCTACTAACCAACTTAGCCTCTTCCAATTTTGGTGGGTCGAGACTTTATATATATATTGGTTTATGATCATGCATTTTGATGACGGCTGTGACCGAATATATATATATATTTTGTTTACCGTATGTGTAGTTACGAGCTGTGCCTCGAACACGTTAATTATACTTTTAAACTTGATGGTTTTGTATGTACTCCATCTTTTTATATATATAAATATGATGCTTAGATAAAGTTATTATTGAATGTCGTTTATATAACTTACAGCTTCCGTTGCCTTTGAAATATATATATATATATATATATATATATATATATATATATATATAGTGTTTTGGCAGAATTATTATTGTAGTTTTACAGCTTCCGTTACATATTTTTTTATTGGAAAAGAGAAATAAAATTTTGATAATTTTTCTATTACACATATAGTATATTTTAATAACTCATTGGTTAAGTATTATTACTTTTAATAGTAATATTTATTAGATTACTATATAATCAAAAAAAGGAAATATTTTCTATTTTTCTTTATAGCCTATACTTAAATTAATATTAGAGAAATGAAATAAATGAATATTTTTGGTAGCATCTCCTATTCGCAAGGGATGGGGGCGTTACATATTCCGTCACGGACATCTTGTTTTGCTTTAGATTGAAAAACTCTATCTCCTTCTTCTTTTTGTAGCTCTTGGGGATGTATTTATCGTAAATCTCCATCTTGAAGTCTTCCCAAGTCAGGTTTTCCAGTTGTTCGGGGGTCATTGCCCTCTTCATGGTTTCCCACCAAAAATCTGCCGACCCAGTGAGTTGGAATGCAACACAAGAGAGTCTCTCTTGATCAGTGCAGTGAAGAAAGTCGAAAATCCTTTCCATCGCCCTAATCCAGATTTCGGCATCAGTCGGGTTGCCGGTCCCATTGAATGTTGGCGGGCTCTGTTTAAGAAAAAGTTCTTCAACCCTTCGTGGGGGTTCATTTCCTGCCCCCATGTTGTTTCTTGGGACTCTTCTGGGAGGCATTATGTGCTTCAAAGACCAAGACGATCATCAATAATTTCTGATGCGTAGTACAACGGTAACGATAATAATCTATAAGGGTCATACTATCATACTAATCAATTGCAAAGTTATAGTTTGGGTGATATACTAGGTCAGTATACTAATACTTCTTAGTTTTATCCATCAAGGAAACATACTATAACAACTCAAAAGTTGAAAGGCTCAAAATCATTACATCAACAAGCAAGGTGTTGTAGAAACTGTTGAAACACATGGGTTTTCAACCCAAAAGACGTCTACTGAGATTTGGATCATGTAGACTAGCCAGGTCCAACATCATCACCTCCCAGTCACACGGGAAACATCGTCCCGAACTTAGAAAGCCGTGGACAACTATTCATAATAAAACTCAAGTTCGTACTGGCAAACCAAAAGCTTAACTTAAAGTTCTATGTCCTATTGAACCCAAACCCTCACGTATAACATACACACAAATATATACATATACAAGCAAAATATACTATTCTTAAAATCTATCGTGTAGTAAAAGTCGATTTGATGTTCCGTCGCGTGTAAACATTCGAACGTAGAGACTATGCTCAAACCCTTGATACAGCGTTTGCCTTGAATTTGTCTTGTATCATCATTCCGTGCTTTTCCTTCAACGCGTACATGTCTTTTCATTCCTCTTTTATTCTTCTAAATCATTACTTTAAGAATCTAGATTGTAGAGATATCCTACTAATCTAGTAGTCTATGTTCTTTTAGAATAGTGATCATGCCACTTATAGCAATCTATGTTTACTGGGAAAGCATGTGTCAATTCTCTATCATTCTTCATATCATAACATCATATCTGCAATGATATGCCATGAAAGGCAAAACATTCAACATTTCATCACAGCATGCTCTTTACATAAACATATTCATAAAACATCTTAGAACAATAACATCTTTAAAACATTGAACTACAGTTACCTTCTTTCCTTGATTGAGCACGATGCAATGAAGTGTTGAGCGATGTCGTATGAACCCACATATGTCTAGTGAAATAACTAGACTCGACTCTTTAGAATAAGGTTTCTAGGGCCAGAGCAAACGAACTGCTCTGATACCATTATGTCACAGCCCAGTATCCCAATGACGGGTTAACCGGGGTTATGACTTGGGGTGCACAATGAGAAATAGAATTTAAAGGGGGTTTGTTAAGTAACCAACATTAACAACCACAAACTAGTGATATATATATATATACATATAACCGCTTGGGTAGTTTACAAACGAGCCTGCCATAACGACTAGACCTCAAATGAAAGTTAAACAAGCTGAAGTAGTAATAAGTTCAAGTAGAAACGATAAATAAGTCAGAGTGTTTGCAGCGAAAAAACGTGTGAGTTATGCATATGGAGATGCATACTCAAGGTTTCATTACATGGCCATCAAAAGGAAATCCGCTCAACACCGATCCATTCCATCACCCGCTCAACCTGCACATTTAGAAATACTTGCAGGGCTGAGTATAAAAATACTCAGTGGCATAAGCCGAAAATACAACATACATACATATATAAATTGAACTGCCAACAGTAACACACAGGGGTTTTCTTAAATGGCATGCGCTTACTAAAACATTTCTTTCATTTTCATAAAGTCGATCAGCCGATCATTTTCCTTCATATGATCCATATCTGTTCTTTTCTGTCACGCGCCGGGAAGGATGCCTCCTTACCACGGACGCCAAGACCGGTCGCAAGCGACTCGCGGTCTCCATGAGTGTACACGTTAACCCTAGCTAGCGACCTTTGTCTAGCATAGGATCCCAATTGGATTTCCTTTAAAGTTGGCGAACCAACACAGATAAGATACATATAAAAATATAAACATTTTTGGCAGTCAATCATTCCATAAACATTTCATTTTCGTAAACATTTTCATTTTCATAATGGCATTGAACATATAAGCATTTCATAAAAGCTGAATAACGGTTAAAACTTGTCATGCACATATATTCGTATATGAGGCCTACGTCACGCAGGGGATCTCTATATACGTATAGTAAAAGTAATGCCCACCTCAAACGTTCTTAAGCTAGCGTGGAGTCGCTTCTTCTTCGGCTTCACTTCCTGTCGCCCGGACCTTTATTGATGAAGAGTCGGCAAGTTCGCGAAGAAAATTGTCACAAGACAAAGTCTAATTCTACGTGTCTAGGGTATATTTTAGTGTTTTAGGGTTCTAGCATCCATAATTCGTTCCATTAAAGACAGTAAAAAACCATCATACCTCGTCTAATCTCATTCAAACACATAAGGCACATAAGAATCACAATCAAACATCATCAAAACATGCTCTGTTTTTACACTGACTCAACTTCAAAATTTAATCTGTTCTGACTCCGATATCTCCTAGACTTGAGACTCATACCAAAAGAAAGATCTTCGAGTCTAGTTTCATATATATAAAAAAAGTAGAGTCGAAACTCCAAGTGGTTTGACAGATATGACGTTTTTACCACGATCTACCATGTTCGGCAGTTTTGAGCAATCAAAAACTTGGATTTTTGAAAAATAGTAACCGTTGTCAGACTGGGCTCAACTTTTGTGGATATCTAGCTAACACAATAAGGTTAATACCATAAAAGTTTGAAAAGCAAGATCACACATGTAGTTTGGAAATGCTCAGTCTGGATGAACAGTATAAAAAGTTTAGATTTTGCATTTTAAAGAAATATCAAACGAAGTTGGAATGGCTTGAAATTTTACCAGGGTACTCAAGACTCATTTAGGGACTTGCTATAAAAGTTTTAAAGCTATTAGACATCGACAAACCGTCGATCACAGTAGGTCAGTAAGCCTACGAAATTTCTCCAATTTGTACTTAAAACTCATATATCTCAAAAACATCTCTAACTTGAGTATAACATCATAACTCTCAACAACAAACTCATACCAAAACTCATTTCATCACTTCTAATCATCAATCTAAACCATCACTTAACATCATAGCATGCTCAAGAACTCATATAACCACTCAATCTTCACTTTCTTCATGAACTTCAACTTTCCAACATCACACAACCTAACACCTTAATATTCCATATCTCAAAATCAATTCATGCTTTTCATTCAAAGAAAAATAATTAGCATCGTAATAGCATGCATATACTCTCCACTTAAAGTTAGAGGATGATAAAATTTTAGAAGACTTCCAACCCTAGTAATTTTCGAAATTTACCAGCTTGAATTAGGAGTTGTTTTCATGCTTATGCATGCTTATACAGCTTAATTATGAGTAGATTCATGTGTTTAGAGGCTTACTCTTATGATTTGTGTAGAGAAAAGTATAACTCCACCTTCTTGATTCCTAGCTCGAACCTTCAACCCAGCTTTTGTTCTATGGATCTAAAAGTGTTTTCAGTTTGATTTAATCGGTGGTTATGGCATACAAGTTGCTTGTGAAGCTTTTTACTATCTCATCAATGGTATTGGGTGAAGACAGTCGAGAGAGAAGAGAGAGAAGAAAGAAGAAAGAGAGAAGAAAGGGACGTCTGTTATGAGGGATGAAAGAGAAAGGTGTTGTTTTATTTAACCCCATTTACTTAGCCATCAAGTATTGGATAAATAACATATGCTTAATTATCCACTTGCATAAAATATCTTATCCGTTAACTATGTTTATCCACTTGCTTTGACTCCTCTCTCTCTAACGTCAATTCAAGAGCAGAGGAATCAAAAACTCGCCAGAGCAGAGGAATCGCACTCCGCCAGAGGAATCGCTCAACCCACTAATTAAACTTTATGCACTATAATTATAAAAATATTTTAAATCTCAAACGGATTCAAATATTAATAAGAACTAAGCACATCAAAACACATGTATAACGATTAAAATACATCAGATAAATCAAACCAGTTTTATTATTAATGGATGCCGAACCCTACTTATTAATAATTAAGCCTTTAATCAGTGATTAAAAGCCGGGATATGACACCCTTGGCATCCCTAATTAGAGCATCCACAATGGAGAGCCAAGGTGGGCTCTTAAATGGTTAAATGTGGTCCCTACCATTCGAGAGCCCACTCTCCATAATGGAAGAGCTCACCCCTTGACTCTTTAATTTTATATTTTTATTTTCTATTTAATTTTATTGTTGTTTTTAATTAAAATTAACATTAAATTTAACAACTTAAAATTCATTAAATTAAAAATCAAACATCACATTAAATAAAAAAATGAAGAATATAAAAATATTACATTAATTTCGATAAAATTAAATCTACAAACTATGACTCGACGGGACCAAAGCGTGCCCAAATATGCTCGACTAAATCATCGCGGAGGTGAGCGTGCATTTGATTGTCCTTCATGTTTGCGCTTCAAGCCATAAAGGTGGCGAATGCCGGTGGTGCTTCAGAATTGATCTGTGTTTGAGGAACACTACTTGATCCCTCACTGACGTCGTCATCCCAAGTTGCCACAAACTCTTCTTCATCCTCAATTATCATGTTGTGCAATATGATGCACGTAAAAATAATACTGCTCATATACTCCTGCTTCCATAAACGAGACGAGCCTCTAATAATACCCCAACGAGCTTGAAGAACGCCAAAAGCTCATTCCACATCATTCCTTGCAGCTTCTTGCATCAGTTTGAACCTTCGCTTCTTCTCGTCGCTCAAAAATTGAAAGCTTTTGACGAATACCGGCCAGTCCGGATAGATGCTATCAGTTAAGTAGTAGCCTCTAGTGTGGTGAGAATTGTTGGTGACGAAGTGCACTGCTGCTTCATTGCCCGATAGGACGTCATTGAATAACGTGGGCAAGTTGAGAACGTTGATGTCGTTGTTTGAGCCGGCGACTCCGAAGAAGGCGTGTCATATCCATAGATCTTGTGAAGCAACAACCTCTAATATAATAGTGGGCTCGTCGTGATCACCTCGAGTGTATGTGCCATGCCAAGCCACTGGACAGTTCTTCCAAGCCCAGTGCATGCAGTCTAGGCTCCCCAACATTTTCGAGAACCCATGTTTGTCCCCGTGCATTGCAGTGAGTCGTTGAATGTCAGCAATGGTTGGCCTCCTCAAATGTACGCTGTTAAAAACACGAACAACGGCTTTACAAAATTTCTTCAAGAACGCCAACGTCGTCGTTTCTCCTATACGGAGATATTCGTCACAACAATCAGCAGCAGTACTGGTGGATGTCGTATTCCACCAAATAATTCCTGCAGAATTATCAAAAACTAATTAGTATAATGATAAGCAGGGTCGATCCCACAGAGAGCAGGTAAAATCATTCAATTCCCTAAAACCTATATTTTCGGTGATGCCACCACGCCTTAATTTTGAGAAAATATTAATTAAACTAATAAAACAAAATTAATCAAATAAAAGACTCTAGAAAAATATCAATAGAAAGGTAATTCGACTCAAATAAATCCACACTAATTCAAAGCTCTGATCATCGACGCAAAGATTAATTAATCCCTATCAACCAACCAGTTATAGGATACTGTGAAATGCAACGAACGTACCTCAATCCCTACTTGTTGTATCGATAAACAGCTGGAGACGCCAGACCTGCTTATTTTCCTTATTAAAATATAACCTAGCTGGAGACGCCAGACCTAAATTTAATATTCTAATAGCATTAAGAAGAAGGAACCCAGTTTAGACCAATTATCCTAGATACGCTAGTAATAATTAATCCACCAATTTATTCCTACTACGAACACGGTAGTTTTATCACTAATCAGCCTATTCCAACAATTACGGATTGAAGGTGCTAACTGACTGTGATCCAATTTAATCTAAGTTGATCAGGCTTAAAATAAATCAGAATTATCTTTAAACCCTAGGAATAAATCGAAATCAATAGAAACCAATTTTAAAACTAATTAGGTCTCACAGATTAATAATTCAGTGCTTCATTATTCTCGCCGAATTAAGAAAATTAGCTACTCATGCTAATAAAATAAAACACAATAAAATCAAATAAGAAAAACATAATAATAAATCTAAAGAATCGAATAAAGAAAGTATTACCAGAAATATTCATCCAAAATTCAAAACATAAGAACAAATCTAAACTACGAAAATAAAATAAAACCAAAAATCAAATCTCCACTCAGCCGCCAAGATCTCGTGCTTCTCGCCCAAGCTCTGATCTGCCAAAGTGAAGTCAGCCGCCACTTTTAATTCTCCCAAGCTAAAGAATAAAAACAATTAAAACCTAACTAACTAAGCAATAAATCGTAAAGTACTAAATTGAAAGGAATTAAAAAGTGTGTAAACCAAAGTCAACTCCTAATTGCTAAATGGCGGCTATTCTCTATAAAACAAAGATGACAACCTAATTAAAATACTCACTATGCGGCTATCAGTAAAAACCTAGTTCAATGGGAATTAGAATCCCTTGAGTAGCCGACTCTCTCTAACAATATGGGCTTCGGCCCCTTTAATAAAATACAACCCAAAATAATTAAAATATGAGTTTTGGATATAATTAAATCTAGACTAATTAATCCAAGCCCAATTTCTAATTTTCTCCAAAAATCATCAACCTCTTCAACAATTTCTTGACTTTCAATATTTCTTCTATCTTCAAGCTTTCTTCTTCATCCACGCAATCCCTACGCCAAAAGTGCAAATAACGGGTAATATCCGAGCAAAACCAACGGCAAAACGACACGAAAATAGATAACTAAATCACACATATCAAGTACCGTACGCTAGTTACCGAATCGCTGCTGTGCACTTCTGGATCGGTGAGAAGCCAAAGCGGCCACAAGCATCTGGATGTTGTTGGAAGTAAGGATCAACTTTTAGCACATTCACAATGCGTAGAAATAACGCCCGACTCATGCGAAAACGACGTCGAAATAATTGTGGCCCATAAACTGCATCGGGAGCAAAATAATCCTGATGCAGGCGTTCGCCACCACCTTCACGATCACGGAGAATAACTTTACGCTTCTTCTTCGGTAGAGAAGGAGGATCAAATCGATAAGAACTTGCCACTTGCATGAAATTCACAGCAAGACTCATAAAAAACATTTCAGGATTTTGCATAGGATCGGGAGAGGAGGAAGTTGTGGGTTTGGAACTTCTTCTTCAGATGAAGAATGGTTTGAAGAATTGTTGGATGATGATATTTTTCTTTTGAAAGATGAATGGAAGTGAATGGGAGACATGAATGGAGAAGTGAATGGATGATATATATAGAGAGGAAAATTGAAATAATTAAAAAAAAAATTGCAAAACATGTTGGATTTGTATACTGAAAGCAAGAACTTTTTATGCTTGTATACATTGATTCCTGTGTTCACTACTTTATCTCCTATCTGATTGTGTTCATGATTGCATATGTATGTTCTTTATCTCTATATAAGTAGATTATATGGTGAGTTGTAGATCACAGAAGACCGTATAATTGGAATAACCTTAAGAGATATAATATAATCACAGCCGAAATAACTCTAGGACAAGTTATTGGTTTAGGCTGCGGTATAGATGGAAGTAGTTTGTCTTTACTACTTATTTATACTGATACGTCATAACGTATTGATAGGACCACAGTGAGATGTATTCTTCTATCTGACTTAAGTGAAGAATCAAGATCTCGGTAACTTATATGATCTTAATACTAATAAGATTTCAGATATATATGTTGATTCGTTTATCACTTTGATTTACTATGAGTGAGAGTTATATAGTAACTTGAGTACTCTGTATCTTGGGTGATAGCAGTTAATATATGATATTTGATTATCTGTATTAGTACTCGTATCCGATAGAGGATAATGACATCCCCTTAAGGAGCTTAATAATGTTTATTGCGTTAAACCCTGCAGGTTGATTAAGTTTAGGCGCAATAATAAGTTTTGAGTGGTACTGCTTAAGGATTACAAGAGATTAATTAATTAAGGCTGTCAGAGCTCTAATTAATTAATGGATGTCGGATATTTTAAATACGGGGATTTAATAAGTCTAAATACAAGCCCCGATTCAAATGCCGACAATAAAGGGGTAAGTCAATATTGGTTCTCTAGTGGAATGAACTGATATTTATAAATTAATTATGGTCTGGGCTGACCATAGATAAATTAATTTATTTGAGGCCCATCTTTATTCCTTGTATCTAGTCCCTGGATTGGCCCAATGTCTCCTAGCCCAAGTAGGGCTAGAAATCGCCCCTGCACCAAAACCGGTGCCCCCTCCTTTCTTCTGTATTATAAAATACAGCTGTCAGCTCTCAGGAAATACACACTGATAATTATTAGGGTTTTTGAGAGCTAAGGAGGCGTAGGAAACGTGTAGGGTGATTTCTAGCTTAGGACTTTCATAGCTCGTTGTCCATCCAACGGTGAAAGCTAAGCGGGATACAGTCGAGAAGATCAGAACTGGAGTCTTTCGACACGATCATCAACGACCTCTGCATCCGCTTCACAAGTAAGTAATTCCTAACACCTATGTGCAGCTGTTAAATTCATAGGAGCATGTTTAAGATTAATCGTTGTATGATGAATTAATAATAACCAAGAAACGATCATCGGGCAAAGCGGAACGTTAATTCAATTTAATATTACTTCAATTGGTATCAGAGCCCAGGATTAATTTCTTGGCTCTATTATCAATTTATGTACGATTAATAATACGCGTTGTTTTTACTGCTGTTGTTCTTCGTGGTCTGTTGATTCGTGGAATATGTCGTTTGACGTTGTAATCGTTTTTCACCACGAGAAAAATCTGTGGTTAGATTAGGTTTTTCAAATTGTATTTGTTTTTCCTTTGTAATCTGTAAAATTGAGGAACGGGACAAGAACGACGACGAATCAACGACGGATGAACGGTGTAAGGAGGAGACGTGCGGGGCGCCGTGCGGCCGGGCTGTCGGCGCCGAGGGCAGCGCGCGCACGAGCACTTGCGCACCGTGTGCTGCGCGCGCCTGGTCAGGCGTTGTGCACGTCGTGTACGCTGGAGGCTGGGGCTGGGCGAGCAAGGAATGAAGCAGCCGGCAGGGGCGGTGCGCGCCCGGGGCCGCGCCTGCGCGCTCTACGCGCTGCGCGCCCGGTGGGCGACGCGCTGCTGCTGCTGTTGCCTCCTGCTGGAGCTGCTGTCGCTGCTGTCGCCGTGCGCTGGAGCTGCTGGAGGTGCCGCCGCTGCTGCTGGAGGCGCCGAGGGCTGCTGCTGCTGTTGCTGGAGGAGCCGTGCGCTGCCGACTGCCGCTGTTGCACGCCGAGGAGGCTGCTGCCAGCGCCGGGCTGCCTTGTGCGCCGGGGCGCTGCGGCGGCACCGGGCGGCTGCTGCGCGGTGGAGGGGCGGCGGCAGCTAGGGCTGCGTGTCTCAAACCCTAGGGGGCCCAAACCCTAATTCCAACGACGGGCCTAAAGTGTTCGGGCCATGTTTTAGTTTTTAGGTTTTCTTTTTCTTTTTATTTTATTTTTTTTAAATAGAATAGATGTTGGGGTTCCACGAATGGGTCACGAAGAATTTTAATTCTTTATTTCTGTTCTTTGCATGTCGTGGTGTTAATCCCTTATGCTCTTTACCTGCTTTTGTTCATCTCTGCTTGTTAATATGCTTTATTAACTGCGCTTAGACAAGCATGATAGTAGGTTTATCATTTTCTTAAGCATGTTTTAGAATTCTGCGAGCATGTTTTACATGTTGCATTCTAGTAAAGCATGATTAGGATTATGTGCTTGAGCATGAACAAACCTTTTGAATTAAAAAGACTAAACAGTTTTTAATAATTTTAAGCAATTAAAATTATTTCTAGACCTCCACATGCAGTCTCTAGACAAAGTGATTAGCAATGTGAGTAAACGTCCACACCACGTGGCTTACTTCATATTTGTTTCTCATAAGTTTGTCAGAAGAGGTTTCTATAAAAAATATTTAAACCATTAAAGTAGTGGGAGTTATGCAGTAAACGTCCACACCACGTGGCTTACTTGTGTAATTTTCACAAGTACTTTGGAGAATGGAATTAAATAAGATAACCAAGAAAATTAAATTGAAAGCGGCATGGTCCGAGTAAGTATGTCAATTTCGAGAATATAATTTTCAAGGTTAAAATGTGGTCATTGTTTAGATATCATATCAAGTACAATGTACAACTCTCAAATGAGTCCCTTCTTGATGATGATATGGTCTAGTTAAGGTGCCAACTATTAATTTCCTTTGTCAAAAGGTTAAGTTGACATGGAAATTAAATGACTAGGTGAATAGTCTGGTTGAGGAGTTCGTGTGTAAACGTCCACACCACGTGGCTTGCACATAGGATTCTTTGAGCGGTTGGAGGTTTCATTAATATTGTTTTATCAAAAGGTTACAATATTATTGTTATGAATTATGTACTTCATGTTCTTACATGTTTAAATTGTTTACTTTCAGATATGTATATGTCTCCAATCATCTCTATTCTTGCAAACCATCCTCTCACCGGTCCTAACTATATCGAATGGAAACGCCACATAATGTATATTCTTGACGCTGATGAGCACAGTTTTGTGCTTACCACTCCACGTCCTGCGCCCTTAACTGATGAGTCGACTGATGCGGAACGTGAGGCGCATAGGAGGTGGCACAAGTCGAATAATATGGCCAAGTGCTATATTATGATGACTATGTCGCAAACTTTGCAACTCCAGCATCAGTTCATGGATGACGCGGCTGGCATCATGTTAAATCTCTCTGAGGTTTATGGGGAGTCCGAAAGATCTGCCCGCTTTAACATAATGAGAGAAATCTTAGCATGTAAGATGAGCGATGGCAGTTCTGTGCACGATCATGTCATGCATATGATAAATTTATTTGACAGGCTTGATCTGCTAGGAGGGGGTATCGAAGGCGAAGCCAAAGTCGATATCATCCTCAACACTCTCCCCAAATCCTATGAGAACTTCCGTCTCAATGTCGTTATGAGCAAGGCCAACTATACTCTTAATGAGTTGTTGAATGCTCTAGTTACGGCGGAGGGAGTCATGGGCACGCGGAAAGAGAAAGAGGTTCTTGTCGCTGCCAAGGGATCTGGTTCTTCGTCGAAAGGCGGGAAAAAGAAGTGAAAAGGTCCAAAGGGCAAGAATGACAAAGAAGCTAGTGGGAGTGGCAAAGCCAAAGTGGACGGCCCTACCGGCGGCGTGAAGAAGCCGACGGCGAAGGGAAAGTGCTTCAAGTGCGGCAAGACTGGGCATTGGAAGAAAGATTGTCCGGTGCTCAAGGCAAAGGGACAAGGTACGTCACAAGTTTTAGTAACTGAGACATGTTTAGCTTCGTTTTCTACTCATTCATGGGTAGTGGATACGGGGGCAACTGATCATGTTTGTTATACCTTGCAGGGCTTCAAGCCGACAAGGCAACTGGAAAGTGATGAGATCACCATCTCCATGGGCAATGCGTCGAAGGTCGCAGCTGTTGCTATTGGAGATTTATCTTTATGTTTTGGTGATGACATTTTAGTTTTGAAAGATATTTTATATGTGCCGGAGTTTCGGCGGAACATAATTTCTATTTCAAAATTGTTTTTGTATGGATATTCTGTTACTTTTGATAGAGGTGTCTCTATCATGAAAAATAACATGACTATTTGTTCTGGAATTTTGAATAACTCTCTTTATACTATTACATGTCCAATTAAGAATTTTGTCCATGTTGCATCTACATCACAAATCTGTCCTAATCCGAATAAGAGGAAATATTATTCTCATGAACAATATACGCATGCGTGGCACCTAAGGTTAGGCCACATCAATCTAAATAGGATCCAAAGGCTCGTTACAAATGGAATCTTGAAAGACTTTCAAGCTGTTCCATTTAGAACCTGCGAATCCTGTATAGAAGGAAAGATGACGGCAAGGCCTTTTAAGGCCAAGGGGAATAGGGCCTCGCATGTGTTAGAATTGATTCACTCTGACTTGTGTGGACCGATGTCCACAAATGCTCGTGGAGGGTATGAGTATTTCGTCACTTTCATTGACGATTACTCAAGATATGGGTACATTTACCTACTTCAACGCAAGTCTGAATGCTTTGAAAAATTTAAAGAATTCAAGGCGGAAGTGGAGAAGAGAAAGGGTAAATCTATCAAGTCATTGCGGTCTGATCGCGGTGGTGAATACCTTGGGAACGAGTTTAAGCAATACTTGTCAGATTTTAGGATTACATCCCAATTGACTGCATCGGGTACTCCCCAACAAAATAGTGTAGCAGAGAGAAGAAACAGAACTCTTTTGGAAATGGTACGATCAATGATGAGTTATGCATCATTGTCTATTTCGTTTTGGGGATATGCCTTGGAAACAGCGATTTATTTGCTAAATCGGGTATCGTCCAAATCGGTTCCTAAAACTCCTATCGAGTTATGGTCAGGGCGTCAGCCCAGCTTAAACCATATAAAGGTATAGGGTTGTCCTGCATACATGCTAGACAAGGAAGCGAAGAAATTGGAGCCTAGATGCGAGTTAATGCTGTTTATAGGATACCCTAAGGAAACGAAAGGTGGTTATTTTTATAATCCTAAGGATCAGAAAGTGGTTGTTAGAACCAACGCACGATTCTTGGAACAGGATTATATAAATGAACACAAGTCAAAGTCCGAGATTGTCCTTCAAGAAATCGAAGGCAATGGACAGGCGATTCCATCACCCCAGCCAAATGTGCAAGTGAATGCACCGCAGGATACTGCACAAACCATTGTCACAGCTGTACCACCACCGCTTCGTCGTAGTGGGAGTAGTTCAACCCGATCGATTTATGTTCTTGGGAGAGTCTTCGGATCTTCTTCCTGTTGATGAACAAAAGGATATCGACCCTAATAACTTTAGACAAGCGATGAAAGATACAGATGCAGATTCTTGGTACGACGTCATGGTTTCTGAAATAGAATCCATGACTGCTATGGAAGTATACGAGAAAACTGAACTACCCGATGGCTTCGAAGCTATAGGTAGTAGGTGGGTATACAAGAGAAAGCGAGATTCAGATGGCGAAGTCGCAGCTTTTAAAACTAGACTGGTGGCGAAAGGATATACCCAGGAACAGGGTATAGATTATGATGAAACCTTTTCGCCGGTTGCCATGCTTAAATCTATCTGAATACTCCTTGCCATAGCAGCCCACATGGACCTTGAGGTTTGGCAAATGGATGTCAAAACCGCTTTTCTAAACGGTTTCCTTGAAGAAGAAAGGGACATCTATATGCAGCAACCCGAAGGATTTGTGAAAAAGGGCGAAGAGCATCTTGTATGGAAGTTGAAGAAGTCCATTTATGGACTTAAGCAAGCTTCGAGGTCATGGAACAAGCGTTTTGACGAGGTCATTAAATCCTATGGATTTACTCGTTGTGAAAACAAAAGTTGCGTGTACCGTTTAGATGCCAATGGCGACGTGGTTTTCCTTGCACTTTATGTAGATGATATCCTCCTCATTGGCAACAATGTTGAGCTATTATCGGACATAAAGAAGTGGTTATCCGAACAGTTTCAAATGAATGACTTAGGAGATGCAGCGTACATCCTGGGGATCAAGGTTGTTCGTGATCGCCAGAAAAGGATGTTGAGCTTATCTCAAGCGTCCTACATTGATACTGTGATTGCTCGTTTTAGCATGCAAACTGCCAAGAAAGGCTTGCTACCTTTCAGACATGGCATTCCTCTGTCTAAGGACATGTGCCCTAAGACGCCCAGTGAGGTTGAGGAAATGAGGAAGGTACCTTATGCTTCCGCCGTAGGTAGCCTCATGTATGCAATGCTTTGCACGAGACCTGATATTTTCTATGTCATTGGCATGGTTGCAAGATATTAGTCGAACCCTGCACCAGGACACTGGACTGCGGTAAAGCATATTCTCAAGTACCTGAAGAGGACTCGAGATTATAGGCTAGTTTACCAATCAAACAGTCTATATCCTTTGGGTTACACCGATTCGGATTTCCAGGCTGACCGGGATGAGAAGAGATCTACCTCTGGCTATGTGTTTACCTTGGGAGGTGGAGCCGTATCATCGCGGAGTGCAAAGCAAAAATGTATTGCAGACTCCACAATGGAAGCTGAATATGTAGCTGCTTCTGAAGCTGCTAAGGAGGCTGTATGGTTCCGGAACTACCTCTTGGATCTAGGAGTGGTCCCTAATTTACCTAAGAGTATTCTAAGGAACCCAGGAGCCACAAGGCGACCAAACACATAGAGAGAAAGTACCACATCATACGAGAAATCGTAAGCAGAGGAGATGTGCTAGTTGAGAAGATTGATACATTGGAGAACTTAGCTGACCCTTTCACGAAGAGCTTGCCGCAAAAGGCCTACGAGAAGCATGCTCGAGGGATGGGATTGCGGTTGATGCCACCCACTTAGAGAAAAACTTTCAGTATAAGTGGGAGAAGAAGTGAAGTGTTTGTTGTAATAGCTAGTATTTAGACACATTGTATACTAAAAGTTTTGCTTTAGTATAAGTGGGAGATTGTTGGATTTGTATACTGAAAGCAAGAACTTTTTATGCTTGTATACATTGATTCTTGTGTTCACTATTTTATCTCCTATCTGATTGTGTTCATGATTGCATATGTATGTTCTTTATCTCTATATAAGTAGATTATATGGTGTATTGTAGATCACAGAAGACCGTATAATTGGAATAACCTTAAGAGATATAATATAATCACAGCCGAAATAACTCTAGGACAAGTTATTGGTTTAGGCTGCGGTATAGATGGAAGTAGTTTGTCTTGACTACTTATCTATACTGATACGTCATAACGTATTGATAGGACCACAGTGAGATGTATTCTTCTATCTGACTTAAGTGAAGAATCAATATCTCGGTAACTTATATGATCTTAATACTAATAAGATTTCAGATATATATGTTGATTCGTTTATCACTTTGATTTACTATGAGTGAGAGTTATATAGTAACTTGAGTACTCTGTATCTTGGGTGATAGCAGTTAATATATGATATTTGATTATCTGTATTAGTACTCGTATCCGATAGAGGATAATGACATCCCCTTAAGGAGCTCAATAATGTTTATTGCGTTAAACCATGCAGGTTGATTAAGTTCAGGCGCAATAATAAGTTTTGAGTGGTACTACTTAAGGATTACAAGAGATTAATTAATTAAGGCTGTCAGAGCTCTAATTAATTAATGGATGTCGGATATTTTAAATACGAGGATTTAATAAGTCTAAATACAAGCCCCGACTCAAATGCCGACAATAAAGGGATAAGTCAATATTGGTTCTCTAGTGGAATGAACTGATATTTATAAATTAATTATGGTCTGGGCTGAACATAGATAAATTAATTTATTTGAGGCCCATCTTTATTCCTTGTATCTAGTCCCTGGACTGGCCCAATGTCTCCTAGCCCAAGTAGGGCTAGAAATCGCCCCTGCACCAAAACTGGCGCCCCCCTCCTTTCTTTTGTATTATAAAATACAGCTGTCAGCTCTCAAGAAATACACACTGATAATTATTAGGGTTTTTGAGAGCTAAGGAGGCGCAGGAAACGTGTAGGGTGATTTCTAGCTTGGGACTTTCATAGCTCGTTGTCCATCCAACGGTGAAAGCTGAGCGGGATACAGTCGAGAAGATCAGAACTGGAGTCTTTCGACACGATCATCAACGACCTCTGCATCCGCTTCACAAGTAAGTAATTCCTAACACCTATGTGCAGCTGTTAAATTCATAGGAGCATGTTTAAGATTAATCGTTGTATGATGAATTAATAATAACCAAGAAACGATCATCGGGCAAAGCGGAACGTTAATTCAATTTAATATTCCTTCAAAACAACCGTTGAGAAAGGTTGTCTCCCCTCCAACGGTCACATTCCAACGTTCTTGTTTTGCCAATTTTTTTTTAATTAGTAGAAAAAAAATCTAATTGGGCGCGTGCATAACCACGTGGAGCTTTGAGCCCAGAGCGCGGAGGGGGGCGAGCTCGTGCTCCCTCAGTGCGGCAATGGGGGGACTCAAAAAATGGGGGCTCGAGCCCAGCAACAAACCCCCCATTGCTGATGCTCTTAGAACCATATTATCTATGAAAATGTCATTATTATTACCACTAGCGTCTAACCCGTCGATATTCGACGGAAATTATTTTATGTCATCATTTATAATTATTTTATGTTATTTTTATTATTATAGCATATGAAATAGTTTATATATAAATTATTTCTTTAATTAATTTGATATGATCAAATTAAATTAGTAATACAATATTTGAAATAATATTAATCTTAATCACTTTCGCCAATTAAATGTAGGTTGTGATAATAGAAATATATTTTTATATAAATATTCATTTGATGAAGTTTATAAAAAATTGATGTGGAATTGAATATTTTAGAAGAAAAAAATATGTAAATTTGAAGTATGATATGATGTACGATTGATGTGTTGCATCTGCTATTAATCGTATATCGATAATATTTACTCTCTTCGTCCCTCAAACATTTACCTTTTTTTTCTTTCTATTTTGGTTCATCCCCAAAATATCTTCCTAACCTATTTTTGGAAACAATTTCACTAATTATTATTGTTGGGAACTTAATGAAATATCCTAATCCTAGTTTTGATGATACCAAAATCAATAGGTTTCACTTGTAATAGACTAGAACTGTTCGAACTCAAGTGTTAGAGTTCTTTTTCTAGTTTAGTTGTTGTTCTGAAGACTGAAGGCTGAAGAACGAATGACTGAAAACTGAAGACCGAAGACACCGACTGATGTAATGATTAAGGCAAAGTCAAATATTGATATTTGACTTATCAGTCAAAGGATCAGTTTCGACTGATTACTTAATGCGCGCCACGTGGATTCAGCGGACTGATACTAAAGTCAAGTATCAGTTAAACATTCTTCCTCGGACTGAATCTCCTATGTTCAAAGGAAGCCACACACTCCAGAAATACAACCGCATTAAATGCAGAGATCTCAGGATCGTCCTTTCTCTACAGAGGTCATTCCTTTTTGGTGATTACCTTTTCAGAGATGTCACATCTCCTGCTCTTCAAAGTAGCCGTTCTCACCAAACAAGGAACCTCGAAGATTGAAGCCTCAGCCAAGTTCAAATTACTCTCTAACAGAAGAAATCTTGAAGAGCATCTCCGCCAAGGGATCTATTCAAGACGTCTCCTATGAATAGCGCTCGAGGATCACTTCAATCTTCACTGATTCAACGACATAAGCTGAAACGCTGCCAAAATCATTACTCAGCTCAGAGCCGAACCTTTCCAAAGTTTGAATCGAAGAAGAGAATCCCAAAGCCAAAAATCAGTCACTGCTGATTACATATATTCTCTTAGTCCTTAGGCAAACCTTGTTTATCCAAAGTCTAGGTTAAACTAACTGCAAAGAACCTGTTCTTTGTAGTTTAGTTGGCAAGTTTTCAAACCTCTCTTCAACCTACCGAATTGAGTGTTTGTGTTGAAACGAAATTCAGAAAGGTGTTCTGTCTCCGTGAGGTCCTAGTACCCAGTGTGTCTTATGAGTGAGAAATCCAACAAGGTGTGTTGGTACTGAAGATTGGATCTTCAGTTGTTTCGGTTGTGTGCACACGCAAGCACACGTTCAGGTTTGTTGTGCATCCGTAAGCATGAGCATCGGTTTGCAGTGCACCCTTAAGCACTTGCCCAATGAAGTTGTTGGTCTGATCAACCGACCGTGGATGTAGGAAGTGTTTTCCGAATCGTAGGAAGTGTTTTTCGAACCACGTAAAAATCTCTGTGTTATTTACAGTTTGCAGTACTTACTTTCTTACTTGTGTTCTTCCCTTCTTAAACTGAAAACTGATTAATAGCAAAGAGAAACCTAAAGACTGACAATGTGCTTAACTCACAGGCTATTACGAAATAAAAGTTTTCCGCTGCATGTGTTATCAGTCTAACTGATCTATCTTCTGATAGTTAGTAAGATTCATAAAATCTATGTTTATCAAACTCGACTGAAGCCTTACGTGTATCAGTTAAGGTCTTTGACTTAACTGATAACTCCTTACTGAAGAGTATTCAGTATCAGTCGTCAACCCTGTTTTGGTCAAAACTCTTTTCTGTAAAATAGGTTGTGTGAGTTTGTGTTTGAAGTTTCGTTTTGATTCTTGTAAAGCAAAAATAGCATATAGGTGTATCCCCCCCATACACCTATTCGAGACCCTCCGGACCTAACATTTTCAAACCTCTTTTCAACAAACCGAATTGAGAGTTTGTGTCGAAAAGGAGTTCAGACCAGTGTTCTGTATCCGTGAGATCTTAGTGCCCAGTGTGCGCTAGGAGTGAGAAATCCAACCCAGTGTGTTGGTGCTGAAGATAGGCTCTTCAGTTGTCTCGGTTTGTTGTGCACCCGCAAGCACACGTTCAGGTTTGCTGTGCACCCGTAAGCATATGCCCAGTGAAGTTGTTGGTCTGATCAACCGACCATGGATGTAGGTTGTGTGAGTTTGTGTTTGAAGTTTCGTTTTGATTCTTGTGAAGCAAAAATAGCCTATAGGTGTATCCCCCCCATACACCTATTCGAGACCCTCCGGACCTAACATTTTCAAACCTCTTTTCAACGAACCGAATTGAGAGTTTGTGTCGAAAAGGAGTTCAGACCAGTGTTCTGTATCCGTGAGATCTTAGTGCCCAGTGTGCGCTAGGAGTGAGAAATCCAACCCAATGTGTTGGTACTGAAGATAGGCTCTTCAGTTGTCTCAGTTTGTTGTGCACACGCAAGCACACGTTCAGGTTTGCTGTGCACCCGTAAGCACATGCCCAGTGAAGTTGTTGGTCTGATCAACCGACCGTGGATGTAGGAAGTATTTTTCGAACCGTGTAAAAATCTCTGTGTTATTTACAGCTTTCAGTATTTACCTTCTTACTTGTGCTTTTGCTTTCCTAAACTGAAAACTGATTAATTGCAAATAGAAACTTAACTGCTGACAACGTGATTATAATCACAGGCTATTTCGAAACAAAAGTTTTCCGCTGCATGTGTTATTAGTCTAACTGATCTATCTTCTGATAGTCAGTAAGATTCATAACATCTCTCTGTTTATCAAACTCGACTGAAGCCTTACGTGTATCAATAAAAGTCTTTGACTTAACTGATAGCTCTTTACTGAAGAGTGTTCAGTATCAGTCGTCAACCTTGTTTTGACAAAACTCTTTTTAGTAAAAAGGTTGAGTCTGTTTGTATTTAAAGTTTCATTTTGAAAAATAGCTTATAGGTGTATTCCCCCCCCATACATCTATTCGAGACCCTCCGGACCTAACAATTATTCTTACAATTTCACTTTTGTGGGACTCGTTCTCCACTTTCACTAACTATCACTCTTACAATTTCACTTTTTGTGGGACTCATTCTCCACTTATCAAATACATAACTAACTTTTATTAAAACCTATGTCATCCTCTCTTAGGAAGATGTTTGGGGGACGGAGGGAGTATTGAGTTTGTTCAAATTCTTTAAATTTGACGGATAAGAAATAATTTAATTAAACATATGTCATCTGAGTATCATCTCATATGGATCTAATAAGACCAGATAATCATATGAAGCTCTAAAGACCGCATATGACATTCGAACGTCAAAATTTTGAAAATCATATTCTTTGGAGTTTGAAATACCACATCTGAATTTTGAGCATCATCTTGTATGGAGCTTGAAGATTATAACTTGCTTGTGAATATCATTTTGTCTAGAGTTTGTGAAACTATAACTAAGTTATGAGAATAATCTCGTTTGGAGCTTGACATGCCATCTCTGACTTTTGAGCACTCTCTCGTGTGGAACTTGAAAAATCACAACTTAGTTTTGAGCATCATCTTGTCTGAAACTTAAAATGCCATAACTAAGTTTTGAGCATTATCTTGTCTGAAGTTTGAAAGACCATAATTGACTTGTGAGCATCATCTCGTCTAGAGTTTGAAAGATCATAATTGAGTCTTGGTAATCTAACCTCTTACTTATAAGCATCATCTCTAAAACTTGAAAGACGAAAAATTGAGTTACGAGCATCATCTCGTCTCAAACTTTATACAACATCGTCAAATTTGAAATCATATTCAATCATATATATATAGTTAATTATTTAAGTGAATACATCTATATATAAACGTATTATATATACATATTAATTTGTGAGTATGATGTGATAAACTTAAAATAATATTATATAATAAAATAAAATACAAATATAATGTTTTTTTTAGATATGGAAATTGATTAAAAAATTATAAAAGAAATAAGAATAAATGAAAATTGAGGAAAATTAAAATAGAGTGATTATACGGCACCACGTAGGATATGATTTATTTTTCTATTATATATATATATATATATATATATATATATATATAGATTGGGCATAGGCATGTATTTTATTTATTTATAACATTTAGTTGAAGAATATATTTTCTAAAAAAATGAATTGACATTTGAATTGACTGCTTTTTGTGGATTAATTTATTGGTAATAATCTCAATTAAGTGGGTACAAGGATTCCTATTCTGGATGCCATCATTTTATTAAGTTAAATTTTTTGGGTGAAAAAGGGATGGATTGTGAGGCATGATGAGTTCTTGTTAGTCATTGAGTTTATATATATAAGAAAAGTTGGTATGAGGTTAAGAGGGATTTCAGGCGTTTGAAAACAGACGAATGGACCCTCGAAGTGCTAATGTGTTTTAATTTGATTGGAAAAATAGAAGGCCGTGAGTTATATAATGGTTTCGATAATCAAATTGATATGTAGGATTTATAATTAAATGAATATGTTGGACTTTATCTAATAGTTTTATATGATTATTTAATAATATAGAATTTATCTATAAATGTATATGATTATTTCATAGTTTTTAAATGTAGAAATTGATTAGAAATGTATAAATAAATAAGAATGAATGAGAATTGAAGAAAATTACAATGGAGTGATTATACGATGCCACGTACTAATGTAGTTATATAATGGTTCGATAATCAAATGGATATGTTGGATTTATCTAATAGTTTTATACGATTATTTAATAGTACAGACTTCATCTAATAGTTTTATACGATTATTTAATAGTATAGAATTTATCTATAAATTTATATGATTATTTAATAATTTTTAAATGTAAAAATTGATTAGAAATGTATAAATAATAAATAAGAATGAATGAGAATTGAGAAAAATTAGAATGTGGTGATTATACGATGCCACGTTGGATAGGATTTATTTTGCTATAATGTAAAAAATTTGATTAGAAATGTATAAATAAATAAGAATGAATGAGAATTGAGAAAAATTAGAATTGAGTGATTATAAGATGCCACATAGGATAAGATATATTTGCTATAATATATAGATTATATTTGTATTTAGTAAAAAAAATGTTTAAAATGTATTGAATGTCCCAAAAAAAATTTCGGGGGCAGAACCCCATAGATAGCTTCACATTATGTCAGAATAAGTATATTCATGAGCTCTTAAACAAGACACAGATGCTCGAGTGTAATCTCTGTTATACTCCTATGACACCTGCTTCCAAACTCTCTAAAGCTGCTGGAATTTCTTTTTCTAATGCTACTTTATACAGAAGTACTGTGGGAGTTTTGCAGTACTTAACACTAACTCGACTAGACATAGCTTATTCAGTGAATAAGCTAAGTCAATTCTTGTCAGCTCCTACTGACTTACATTGGAGTGTCTGCAAACGACTGCTCCGGTATTTGAAAGGCACAACTACAACTTCATTTTCATCCTGCATCTTCATCTCAGTTGGTAGGTTACTCTGATGTTGACTGGGCTAGCTGTGTTGATGATCGACGGTCTACTGGGGGCCATTGCATTTTTATGGGCTCTAATTTTCTTATTTGGACAGCTAAAAAGTAAGATGTAGTCTCTCGGAGTAGTACTGAGTCTGAGTACAGAAGGTTAGCCACAACCACTACTGATATTATTTGGGTGCAGGTTTTGTGTTCTGAACTTGGTCTTCAACTTTCTGGTTATCCAAATTAAGCTATGGTGTGACAACATTAATGCTATTGCTCTTGCGAGCAACCATGTGCTCTATGCTCGCACAAAACATATTGAAGTAGATGCCCACTATGTTCGTGAAAAGATTCAAGATGGCACCATTGAAGTTGGTCACGTGCCGTCTTCGGATCAGATAACAGGCATCTTTACTAAGCGATTATCTGATCAGATTCTGTATGCCAAGAGATCGTCTCAATTTTTGTTCATCAGAATCTGGCTGAGCTTGTGGGGAATATATTGGAGTGTAATCCACGTCAGCTTAATTAGCTAGAGTTACCCAAGCTGTTACAAAAGTAGTTAAGAAGTTAGTTTCATAACTACCTCACTCTTGTATCTATTCGTGTACCTATAGGTTAGCACATCAGTATATATTCGCTGTATCTTCTTCATGTAATTCAATTTTTCAGTTCGTGAAATGAAATCAGAAATCTTCTCTCAATTCTCTAGTTTAGTTTCTATCAACACATCAGTACTAATTTATAGATATATTATAATTATATTAAGCAAGTTACTTCCTCCATTCTCATAAAATGTATCCAATTTGTCATTTTCCTTCGTCCTCATAAAATACATCCAATCTATTTTTTGTAAGGTTTCCACTCACAAGTGGGACCATTACTCCACTTACAACACATTCAACTACTTTTCTAAAACTCGTGCTATTTACAAATGACTACTTTTTATAAGGACGTATGGAGTATTTTATTTGGAGGCTATAAGGGTAGTATGGTATATTTACTACTAGAGATGGCCACGGTCCGGTTTCCCGTTCAAACCAAACTGGAACCGTCGGTTCCACGGTTCTGAAAAAGGGAATCGGAACCGAACCGAATTACAACCTTCACGGTTTCGGTTCTGAATCGTGAACCGGCGGTACGAACTGTGAAAACCATCTGTTTTTTTTATGTATTTAAATGAAATATGCTTTAATTAAATGAAATATGCTTTAATAAAATAAAAGACACAACAAAATATAAATTGCATAATTACTTTATTTCAATATTGAACTTATAATTCAAAGTTGCACCTTACAACTTTTATAAATACAATTTACAAATTACAACTTTTGGATGCTAAAATAAAATTACATATCTTAATTTAAAAATTGTAATTTGGGG
This sequence comes from Salvia miltiorrhiza, assembly GCF_028751815.1. Lineage (NCBI taxonomy): Eukaryota > Viridiplantae > Streptophyta > Magnoliopsida > Lamiales > Lamiaceae > Salvia > Salvia miltiorrhiza. The sequence continues at coordinate 27,632,741 of NC_080389.1, read as the reverse complement.
AAAAAAAGAAATAAAGGAAATATGACGTGAGCTTAATTATAATATTTAAGTTATAATTAAGTTGCCTACGTATCCTGAATGAATCAAAGTCCACGTAGTTCTCTTACCTTCGTCTTACCTTTGGTGACACCGCATAATCATGAAGTCTTCTACATGTCGAAGTCGAAGTCGTCGTCGAAGTCTTCGCCTTCGGTGCATTGAGATGACTCGCTCGCATCGCTGGTGTCGCCTTCGGTCGTGGATATGGGGTACTCTACGAACAAATCATCCCATTTGTTTTCTTGCTCTCTTGCTTCGGCTAATGTATGATCTTTGAGAAATAGTTGGGCTTCAAGATTATGCGGTGCCATTTGAGATCTTCGTTCATCAAGCATGTATCCCGTTTCGTTAAAAGCTTGCTCGACCGCTACAGTTGATTCCGAGACAGAAAAGATCTCTTTCGCCATGATTGCAAGGATAGGGTATTGGCCTTGCTTAATTGACCACCAATTCAACACGTCCACGTCATTTGGCCCTGCATTAAGCAATTCCCCTACCTTTGGCTCTCTAAGGAATTCTTCTAATTCGGAAAATTGTGTTTGACTACTACTATGATCTTTGTTGGTGAAAAAGAGTACTAGTGTCAAATCCATAAGAGGAAGACCCAGTACTCCTAACAGTTTGTTTTCGAGAAATATTTGCACTATATTTTGAAGTAAAATCTTGAAAAAATATTTGTAAATCACAATAAAGACTACTTTTGACATTCATAAAGTTTGGCATATCCAAAGCTTCATCAGTAACGCCTTCGCTATATTTTATATCTCGAAAAAATTGATAATAAATTTCTAAAAGGTTGTATTCGAATAACAACCCGGCCCACGTAAACGACGAGGGGCGTGGGGTTTATTATCAATGGTAGCTTCGTAGTCAACGGGTGCTTTGCCCTTGCCACCACGACCAGTGCCGGAACCGAAGGAAGCCATTTTGTAGTGTGGATGAAAAATGAAAAAAAGGAAGAAGAGTAGTAGAAAGAATGCAGAGAGTAATAAAGAGAGAGTATAGGGAATGCTAATAGAAAGAGGGTAATAGAGAGAGAGAGAACTTTAATATAGATAAATGCAGAAAAAAAAAAAGTAATATAGAGAGAGCTTTAGTAGAGAGAATTGCAGAGAAAGAGAGATGATAGTTGGTGTGAGGAAAATGAAGGGAATTAAGGGTGTATTATATGAAGGATTTGAGGTGAATTTTGGGGGAGTTTGGGATTTGAATTTGAAATTCAAATTTGACAGTCGTTTCCCATCATTTTGCAGCAAAAGAAGGCTGCCAACCATAAAAGAAGGATGCCCCAAAGCCTGCAACATGCCAGGCTCGAAAAATGAGGCGGTTCGGCAGGACAGTTTTGCACGGTTCGCGGTTCTGATCCGATTTCGATGCGGTTCCCGGTTCCACGGTTTCGATTCCAGTTTGGAACCGGGAACCGGCGGTTCGCAAAATCAGAACCGTAACCAAATCGCCTAGAGACGGTTTCGGTTTCGGTTCCAAAATCGTTCGATTCTGTTCACGGTTCCGAGTTTTTTTGCCATCTCTATTTACTACTATAGTGAGAGATTTGGGGCTATCTTTCAAATCTATTTATCTATTTATTATATGAAAACACAGTTTGTGGCAAAGTTGTAATTAAAGAATCAATCAAATGGTATTTATAAAACTCAACAAATCACATATCCCATATATTTTCTCTCTCATCTCTCCTTTATTTCTCTCCTTTATTTCATCATACGCATTCTTCAATTTTCTATTCTCTCTCTCTTTCTCTCATATTCTCTTTTTCAAATTTTGATGATTTTTTTAAAAAATCAAATTTTATTTATAAAAAATATTCTATATATATCTTAAATTAAAGATGAATGCAAGATCTTTGATTTGGTATCAAATAATTATTCAACTCTTTTATTAGCATTCTAATAAATTCTAATAATATAATTTATTTTCCTACTTATCAATTGAAGCTTTTCTAATAAGATGACATAGGTAATGAGCTAACTTAGAAAAAATTAATTTTATGCATGATTAGCTTATGTTTTAAAACTATACATTGTGATGTGAAAACTCTTTTTTTATTGTTTCTTCGTTTCTTTTAATTTGAATGATGTGTTTATTCTATAATTTTAAGGAAGAAAATAAAGTTTTCCATCAAATAGATGGAAAATTAAAAATAATACTTTTCAAAATTATAAAATAAAATTAAGGATTTTTACTGAGTAATTGATATAGATTATTTTATTTTTTAAGAAAAAATAATTTATATTTACTTATATTCTAACTATATTTAATATTTATTTTTTATTTATTTGATACATCATTTAATTTATTTATTTTTGATAAATTAATATGATTAAATAAAGAAATTTAAAGACAGCGCCACAAGGGCTCGAACCCAAGTCCTTCGGTTCTAGATATTAACCCGTAATGGCTTAACTAATAAGCACGCTATATTGTTTAATTTTGATGTACCGTGCACGCGGTGAAAGTGATAAGAGAAACCAGAATTTATTTGTTTTTTGAACCCATAAGTTGTTGATTGTTAAGACTTAGAAGTACTCATTGCTGTATTCCCTCCAATTCCAATGGACACTCTTCAGGCCACCTACAGAGAGGATGACGACGACGCCACCAACGCCTCCCCTTCGCCACCCACACCCACTGCCACCCTCGACGCTGGAGCCGCCGCAACCGCTGCCGAGTTGCCTGAAAACGGAATCAAGGACGAGCCAGACGTCGCCATCTCCGAAGACGTTTCGTCCGAAGAGGCCTCCGTGTACGGAACGCCGCAAGCCCTAGACGCTGACCAGCACGATTCGCATAATTCCCCAAATCGCCCCCCCGAATTGGAGCTCGAAGGCGACGAAGATGCCGAATTGGATGAGGAAGATGACGAGCCCTCTCCCAAAAAGCAGAAGCAGCTATCCGACTTGCCGAAACCCGCTGCCGCCGCTCTTGAAATCACGGAAACACCCTCGCCGGCAGCCACGCCGGCACAGGACGGGAAACCCCTCGCCCTCGCTGCCAAATCGGGCAAGAAATCGAAGAAGAAGAACAAGGACGTGTGGACCACCACCTCCAGGAAGGGGAAGAAGAAGACCAAGCAAGCCTCCAACAACAATCACAACTCCAAGAATCCCATGAATGGGGACGCCTTGGCTGAGGATAGAGTGTTCATATCCCCGATCCCTAGATTTCCTGACAAAAGTGACGATTTCCCGGAGCTGGAGATCTGCCTCTCGAAGGTTTACAAGGCTGAGAAGGTTGAGCTGAGTGAGGATAGAATGAGTGCGAGTAGCACAAAAGGGTACAGGATGGTAAGGGCAACGAGGGGGGTGACCGAAGGCGCGTGGTATTTTGAGATTAGAATAGTGCATTTGGGAGAGACGGGGCACACGAGGTTGGGCTGGTCGACCGAGAAGGGGGACCTGCAGGCTCCGGTAGGATACGATGCCAACAGCTTTGGTTATAGAGATATTGATGGCAGTAAGGTTCACAAGGCTTTGAGAGACAAGTACGCCAATGAAGGTTATAATGAAGGTGATGTTATAGGTTTCTACATCAATTTGCCAGATGGAGGCTTGTATGCGCCTAACCCTCCGCGCTTGGTTTGGCACAAGGGGCAGCGCTATATTTGTGCTCCTAATGTGAAGGAGGATTCTCTAAAAGTTGTGCCTGGTATGGTTTCAACTTGCACAAGTAGTATTGCCTTTTCATATTCTTTTTTCTCGACAATGATTGTGGACGTGAGTTGTTTTTTTGCCATTTTACTTAAATGTGTATAAAACTGATTTAGCTTTCTGCCTGGTGTGCTGATACTGGCTTGTACTTCAATGTGCTTTTGCGCTTGGATTGGTAATACTTAGAGCTTTAGCTAATGGGATGGTGAAATTGATTGTTTATTCAATGATACATTCAGCTCTTCAATTCAGTTTATATATGGGTTTAATAGGATTTGGTTATGGAGATTTTTATGTGTCGAATTTGTTGGCTTAAAGTCTTGATTGTAGCCAAAGTAGGACTAGGAAACTGAGGAAGGATTAGAGGTCCCTATCATCCACATCACTCTAGATATAAAGGAGCTCCCCATATGGGGTATAAAATATATAATAATGGTGATAGTACTGTGATATCAACTTCTTGCTGCATTGTTCTTGGTAAATTTCATGGGGATATGTATCTTAAGATAGCGATTTGGAAATTTAGTTATTGTGTTTGATGCCTTGTGCTTCAAATGTAAACAATAATGTAGTCGTGGATTAGAATTTGTGTTGCATTTTGTTTGCAATTATTCTGGTATTCATGTAAAAGTTGCGTTTATCATTTAGAGAAGCTTATCTCTTACATATATGCAGGGAGTGAGATATCGTATTTCAAAAACGGTATATGTCAAGGGGTTGCTTTTGCGAATCTCTACGGTGGTCGCTACTATCCTGCTGCTTCCATGTACACCCTCCCTAACCAACCACCTTGTGCTGTTAAGTTCAATTTCGGTCCTGACTTTGAAAGATTTCCTGAAGACTTTGGTGAACGTCCTCATCCGAGACCTATGATTGAAGTTCCATATCAAAGCTTTGATGACAGAGTTGAGAATGGTGTGTCCAATGAGAAAATTAGTGGATAAAAATTGGTTCCATATTTGTCAACTGATCTAGCAATGATGCTATTTTGATTTGGATTTTGTTGTATTTCCGTATTTCTATTGTCGACTCAACTAACACATTAATCTGTTTTCCTTTCACCAATTTTTTCATAATTCAAAGCTTCCTCTCCTTCTGATCCCTTTTGTGTCCTTGAATTATCTTTATCTGCACGAAAGTGGCATGATATATTTTATTTTTCTTAACATCTGATCCTTTGAGAATATCTGCAATACAGCTTTGATTTTTTACTTTGCTAGGTAGTTGCAAAATTGAAGCTGTTTTTGCTCTGAAATTATATGATTACATGCCCTAGATCTAATTATCTCATCTTAGAATGAGTGAAGGAAGTTGTGAAAATTGTTTACAATACTTTGTTAGTTCTTGGGGCCAGATGGATAGGGAAGGAATAAAGCTTGAAAAATAAGAACCAGGGAGATGATATTTTTTGTATCTCAATCTTTCTCCCTCACACTTCAGTTTGTCTCTCTTATTCTGTTAAGAGGAAAGGAGGGTTGGGGATGCTTGGTGAACTCTACATAATAAAAACTTTCTTTGTGATTACAGGTAGTCCATGGAATATTACTCGAATGTCCCCTATGTTCAAAGTGATAAAAGAAGAAAATAGTAATATTGCGAAAGCTGCTGAAATGGCCGGTTAATCATGCACTCAGGTTGGTTGTGTTTCATTTATGAAACTACTTGGTCATATATTATACTTTATTTTGCCATAATCTTTACATAGATTCCCAATGGATTGAGGCTTACTGTGTCTTTGTCTAACTGCATGAACAACACTCTTGCGAAACCAAATTGTAGAGTCCAAGCCTGTTTGTAGATATACATATATAGCTTCTAGGGTCTTGTATGTCCTGCATTCTTGGAGCACTGATGTGTTGATGGGTTGTGGTATTCCCTGATCAGCCTATGTGAATCATGTTGCAAACTTAGTTAAGGGTGGTGATTTTCACTTTGATTGAAAAGGGTGAAAAACATATATCTTCACCCTTTTGCCACTCTTTGCACATGTCTGGTAGGGTGGATAATTTTTTCCAGGTAGGTTGGAAAAAAATTCGGAAAACTCTTTTTCCCTCCATTTCACTTCATTCCATGATAGTATTATCATGGGGTGTTGATGTGATAATACTTTTCAATGTTTATAAACTTCTTTTCCACCCTCAAGAATATGAGATGAAAAAAGATGATCACTAAATGTGATAAAAAAATTTCCATCTTTTTGTGGCCCTCATTTTCTTATGATAAGCTTGCAACCAAAGGGAATGCATCCTAACAAAACATTTCGTCAATCTAATTTGAGCATCTTTTTCCTCATTTATATTATGTTTCTTTCAAGATGAGATCTTTTGGCCGTATCCTTTTTCATGCTCTATAAGGATAATATTATTAATGGTCGAGTTAACTGAAGTTTGGGTAAAAACTGGTTCGGTTTGCTTAAATATATTATTCGTTCTGGATTTTCTTAATACCATGATGCAGTTTGAAATATAAAATCTTAGGGCTATGAAAACAAATGTATGTGGCCGAATCATTTAATGATTGACTATCTCACCAGCTGAGGTTATAGGCTGCTTACATGAATCATACATATATTAAATGCAGCTTACTGTGAGAAACTCAATAATAATAATTATATTCTTTAGAAGGTAGATTGGTACGATGGAATGTGATACGAATGAATGGTTATTCCTATGTGTACCCATTCTTATTATTGGTATGTCTTTCCATTAGGAATCACTGCTCCTAATGAATCCCCACTCCTATTGAGGTGGGAATGACGTTTCATCCCCAACCCATGACTTTACTCCCCAATGAGCTAAAACAACTAATTATGACATTGTAACATACAATTATGTTCATAGTATTATCTTTTATATTAAGAAAAATATTTTAGAAAATAATTTTAATATTTTATTATTATTAAAATTGGTAGTTAATTTCGGAAAACAAATGTTGAAATTAATATTTTCAGTTTTGTTGAAGAAAAAATGGTAAAATTACATGCCTATCAACAAAATAAAAAATAGCTATCTATTTGAATATATTCAAATTACAAATATTATTTTTTTATCAGTTAAGAAAAATAAGCATTGAGTTATGTAAAAGTTTAAATATTTTTAAATTAATTTATTATTAAAAAAATAAAATTCATATCAACGTTCAAAGTACAATAAGAAAAGCTACAATTCACTAAAACAAAACTAGAAAATTTTCAAATTTTTGCTTATTTAATTTTTCTTCCTAAAAAGTTTGATATTTATTTTGATATCATTGTAAATTAATTTCAATGTGTGAGAAGTCATGTTTAGTTAATCTAATTTTATATTACTTCAATGAATTTATATATGCTATTTAGGTTCATATTTATATTATTTTAGGGAATTTATAAGATTATATAAGTGTAGTTTAGACATGTAAGGGTAATTTTATTCTAGTAATTATACTATTATTCACTACACTTAATTTAAATATAATGTAGTTTGATCATAAAAAAAATTATTCAATTTATAAATACTATTCAATACTATTGAGTTACCCTTTATATTATAAATTGAATACGATTGTTGATAAGGTTTGAGTATTGTACATTTCAATTTTGTGCTCAAGCTCATTTACAAACTAAAAGGCGTCCTTTAGTCCACGTTGGTGTCCACATCATCTTTTCTATCCACATTTTTTACTTAAGGTTTGTTTACTTTGATGGAAAAAGTGAGAATACATATATTTTCACGGTAAGGTGGATATTTTCTCGGGCAGCATCTTTTCACTCATTTTCTCTCCAGTGTTGGATTATACTCCCTCCGTCCATGAAAGAACTTCCTAGGAGGGAGTGACACGGGTTTTACGAAAAAATATTGTTGAGTGTATTGAGAGTGGATAAAAGGTAGTTGAGTGTATTGGGAGTGGTGAAAAGGTGTTATAATTAATATTGAGAGCTGTGAAAAGAGAAAAGTAAGAGCATTATAAGTGGTGGGGTATAGTTCAAAAATAGGTAGGAAGTTCTTTTGTAGACGTGCAAAAAAGGAAAGATAGGAAGTTCTTTCGTGGACGGAGGGAGTATTATTTTTGGATAGTGGTGTGAAAATATTTTTCAACATTTTATCCACCCATTTAATATTTTATCCACCCATTTCCAACAAAGTAAACAAGTGTAAGATAAATGTAGTATATGATACGTTTTTTTCATCAACATATGATAAAAAAGAAGGAAAATGTAATATTTTATTATTTTTTCTTATCTATCATTTGCCAATGAAAATTTTACAATCAAAGTAAATACATCCTTAGTAGAAACTAGGCAGTTACACATCTCACACATCTCATTTTTTGTATGAAGTTCGAGATAGTTAGAATGAGCACATTTATGGTGGCTAGATCTCTATGATTTTTTGAGATTATGCCTATCTGCAGGTTATTTGCTCCCATATTAGTAATGAGTCTATTTGCTTATCTCTCTGACAGTCTGACACGAAGAGTTAACTAAGGGTGCATTTATTTTGGTTGTAAAATTTTTATTAGAGAATGATGGAAAATAAAAGATGAGAAAATATTATATTTTTCTCTCTCTCTCTCTCTTTTTTTTATCATATGTTACTACTCAAAGATAATATAATATTCAACATTGGAGATAAAATGAGATAAAAGGAGCTACCTGAGAAAATATTTTACCCGGAGAAAATTTTCTATCATAGTAAACATGCGAAAATAGTGAAAATATATATTTTCTCTCTTTTTCCATCAAAGTAAACAGACCCAAAATAGTTATCTTCATCAGGTTTCAGAAACTCCATTTTATCTTTAGATAGATTAGTTATTATTTTTGCATATTAACTTCTTTGAATGTGCTAAAAGCACGAAGCAGTTCAATAAACTTTGCTCTAAAGATATAATTTAACTAGCTTTACCAAAGATATAATATCATGTACTGTATATAATTATTCTGGCAAAAGAAAAAGGAAAGAAAGATACTATACAATAGTCAATAGTAAACTGTAAAGTGTAAATTAGCACAGCTTTAGTTAGTGCTTTGTAGCAGTAGCTGTTATGCATCTCAGATGTTTCATTTAATCCTTATTCTGGTTTTTATTTTTCATTTTACCTCATAATCTACATGATAACTTGTCAATTTATATTACTCAATTTGAATTTTTTTTATTATGATTTTCTTTTCTCAGTTTAGCTTAAAGGTAAAGTCTTACTCTATTTTGACAAGTACATTGATACTCAAAACCTGTACAATTTAGTTCCGGCTATTCCATTCATTCCATTTGATGGAAAAGGGTGGAAAACATATATTTTTACTCTTTTTCCTCTCTTTTCACTTCACATGATCTATAGGTTGGATAATTTTTTTCGGGTAGGATGGAATTTTTTTACCCGCAGCCTCTTTTCCCTCATTTTCATTCTAATTCATGATAATGTTATCATAAAGTATTAATGTGATAATATTTTTCAACTAAAAGGTGGATAATTTTTTTTCCACCCTAGAGAGAACATGGGATAAAAATGGTGGTGACCACTAAAATGTGATGAAAAAATTTGATCTTTCTTATCTCTAATTTTCTTATGATAAATTTGCAATTAAGAGTGTTTTCATTGATTGTAAGTTTATAATGAGAAAAGAAGGGAAAAGAAAAGGTGATTTTTTTTACCATATTCTAGTGGCCCCCACTCTTTTTATATCATGTTCTCTTTGGTGGAAAATATAGTATGAAAATATTATAAAGAGAGAGAAAAGATAGAGAGAGAGACAGAGAGAAAGAAGAGAGAGAAGAAGAAATATAGAAATATGTGTTAAATTAAATTTTGAGGGTAAAATTGAAAGATCATAAAGATATACTCCCTCCATCTCATGAAAACATGAATATTTTGCCGTCTTGGGGCATCTCACAAAAATATGAATATTTTTATTTTTGTATACTACCCCACTAGGGGTGAGCATTCGGATTTCGGATCGGATTTTTGCCTGATCCGATCCGATCCGAAAATCCGAAATTTACCTAAAATTCAATCCGATCCGAACCGTATTATCCGAAAATCCGAAAAATTTCGGATAAAATCCGATCCGGACCGAAAAATCCGAAATGTGAAAAAAAATTCGAAATGTCAAAAAAAAATCCGAAAACCGAAAAAATTCGAAATAGATGTCAACCTAACACATTAGATAATTACAATCAAATTAAGGTCATAATTAATAAGCCATTAATTATAATCAACCAAAATGGAAGTATAGGGTTAGAATTTAGAAATATTTAACTATTTAAAAACTAATAATTATATATATTTATTTATAATATTATAATATTAATTATATTATAAATATAATTCGGATTTCGGATTTTTTTTTCGGATTTTTAAGGTGTCAATCCGATCTGATCCGAAAATCCAAAATTTGCTTAAAATTCAATCCGATCCGATCCGAAAATCCAAAAAATTCGAACCAAATTTTTAATTTCGATTTGGTTCGGATCGGATATTCGGATTTCGGATATTTTGCTCACCCCTATACCCCACCACAATCTTTACTTTTTATCTCTACTTTTCATAAAATGAGACTCATTTTTCACTCACAATTCACTTTTATCTAACATTTCTTAAAATCTGTGTCATTTGCAAATGTTCATGTTGTTATGAGATAGAGGGAGTACAATATAGGAAAATATCATCACACATAACTTGTGATAATATTTACCATGAATTAGAGTGAATGTGGGAAAAGAGGCTGGTTGGAAAAAGTTTCCCTTCTGCCTAAGAAAATTTTTCCAACAAAGAGAACGTGTGAAAATAGTGAATAAAGAGGAAAAATATATGTATTCCACCATTTTCCATCAAAGAGAACACATCATTACAACTTAAAATATGTGGGGGCATATTTTTCTGAAACTTGAGGAACAGGATTTGATTAGAAGAGTCGGCAAATTCCTATAATCTACTTTTCATTTTATGGTAACATTGCATATTATTGGCATATTAGCACAGTGAATATAGATTAGTAACACAGATTAAGAGGTCAGTTTTGAAAATTTAGCTGTTCGATTAAGACAAATATTGAAGATGAAGATGTGATGATGAGTCAATGCTGATAGTGTGCATGTGCTGATGAGTCTCTTGTTACTTGTTTGCAGCTCAGTTGCTTCGATTTGAAGTGGTTCAAACAATGTTGTAACCTGTGTTTGCTGTAGGAAAGGTATCCATCATTGAACTACGCACATACATATAGGTGTGTGTATATATATGTACATAAATTGAGGGGACACAGCCAACACTCATGCATGTGCCATATTATTCAAAATTAGCTCTTTTTGTTATTTTTCTCCGACTTCTCAGCTCCTAGATAACGTGGATTAATCATGCGTGGAATAATGTGAAACTTAGAAACTAAATTGAAAGGCATTTGATTGGTAGGAAAGTATGTTATTGGGAAGGTTATATTTTAAGAAAATGATTCCAAAGAAAATTAATCTCAATAGAGTCCTTATCTTATGTTTGGAAATATCGAAAAGAAAAGAAAAAAAAGCTTTTGAATTTTGAATTTGTATTGGTTAGTTAAATGCAAATCAATAGATATAATAATGAAATTATAATTAACATGCATATATAATGTCCATAATCACTTTTCTAGTAACAATAAAGTATAGTATCGAGGTGCATACCATATGGCTCATAATTTTCTTTTTTTTTTTAAATTGTTATACCCAAATAAAAGAAAGAAACATTCACACTTTAGCCTTATAGGTGACTCGAATCTCGACCTATTAATTGGAAAAGAGTGGAGAAATATATTGGAAACTCGGTATACCGTCCTTATTTTATTGAAAAGTATAAAAAAAACACAAATTCTCATGTCAAATCGTATGTATAAGTGAGGTAGGTCGAATCGAGGCTGGTGAGCGGGTCTGGCCTCGGGTTTGGACGCGGATCGCGGCTTTGGATCGGATAATTCATAGTAAGTATTGTTGTGATGAAAAGTAATAATCGATATGAAGAAAAGTAGTGTTTTTAAAATATTACCTTTCTTTATATCATTAATTACTTTTTGTACAATAATAATTATTTGACCAAAACAAGTACATCGTCGTTGCGTCCTCCGCTGCTATGCCAATCAGGTCTGGTTGAAAAATATGAATTATTCGAAATGATTATTATTGTGATGAAAATTAATAATCTACATGAAGAAAAGTAATATTTTTGAAACATTTCATTTCTTTATATCAATAATTACTTTTTTCTTATAACAATAATTACTTTTATGGCTCGCCTATAAAAGCAACTCACGACCCATTCCAACCCGATCCGATCTGTCTTTTCAATACACGGTCTCACAGGATACCAACTCATCAAAAAATGTCGAACTTAAGGTATATCATAATTTTTTATTAAGATTTTTAGTAAAGTAAATGTATGGGGTTTTAGATATTGAGGTATACCGGTATATACATATCTCGTGGTATATACTAAAAATTCAAAAAATACCACAACAAAAGTGTTGTGCCCAAAAATATCGCCCCTGACGAAAAGCTAAAAGAACACGGGAATAATGCGAAAATATAGAGAACTTCGTATTGAATATTGCTTAAAGCTCGTAAGCTATGATGCACGGATTCTTCAAAAAATAGCACAGTGCAGTGCAGTATCGGATACGCGCAGGGTGCGGGTGCGATTCGCGTGGGATTCGCACGGGATTCGCCAGGTGGCAAATCCCCTAAAAAAAAAAGGGATTCGCGAATCTGGTTCGCGCACCCACATAAAGGGTGCGTTTAGGGTGCGTTTTGGGCTATTTTGCAATTTTTTCAATTATTTTTGGATTTTTTTGCAATTTTTTCAATTATTTTTTGGGCTTTTTTGTAATTTTTGATTTATATTTACATGCAATTTGAAACTTTTACATGCAATTTATTAAAATTTTTACTTTACTTATATTTGCAATGCGATTTTTTTTCATTATTTTTGGGCTCTTTTGCAATTTTTGAAGAACTTCATTATTGAAACTTTTGCTTTAATTTATATTTGCAATGCAATATTTAATTTGTGAATGTTCTTTTCTTTTTTCAATTTGATTGGTCACATATAATAAAATATATATAAATATAACAGACGTATCATTCACGAATCGTACCCTATAATTTTTGAAAATCCGTATCCCCGCATCTGAATCGTATCGCTCCCGCACCCGCCCCCTCGCACCTGTGCAACATAGCTCGTAAGTAATCGGATGATTGTGAATGATGATCTTACAATGGGGTTTTACATGTATTTATAGGCTAAAGTACTAAGAATTCTAGTAGAAAAATGACTTCTTTTGAATTTATAATTGGACTCTAGTTCTTCATGTTTATCTCTTTCTTTGCCTCAATCTTGTTCTGGTTTGAGTATATGGGACTCTTTTGGATAAGGTCAATCCCGAAGAATCCGGGTTGTAGTCCTGCAAGCAACGTGGTTATCGGGGAATTCAATTAGATTTGCTTTAATCTTCCGATCTTCAAGGGATGCATATTTTTATCATCATCAACTTCTCCCCCTAGTCTGGTCAAAACACGACAACTCTGGTGTTTTGGCTAGACTAAATAACTTCAAGTGGCAGGGCCAAATTCGTCAAACACTGTTGTCGTTGTCTTTTTTCGTGCCTAAATCTTCTTAGAAAATAAGACGACTATCTCTGAAGTGTAATTTTGAACTTACAGGGCTGATTTCTTATGAACAGCTTCAAATTTTGTCTGAAATAATATACAAGGTCACAACCCTATTCTTCAAAACAGTCTTCCTTAGTATGGTCAAACCACGTTCTCCACTTCGCACGTATCGCGCCACATTTATGCGTGTATATATTGTTCGCCTTTCTTATGTGCTTTTAATTTCGTACTTGCCCATATCTTAGTCGCGATCGCTGCTATCTGGGCTGTTGGTTTTGTCGCGGCATTCCTTTAATTACTTTTTACTCTCATTTTGAATTCTTACTTTTACCTTCATCGTCTTTGCTGCTGCCTTACTGCAATTTCACCTTCTTCGGTTGCTTGTTTTCTAGTCCGTTTCTCTATTTCTCCGACTTTCCTTTCGTTGACAGGTACCCGTTTCACTTTCTCCTCCTGATTTTCTATTTGGTAGTGTTAGCATGACCCCCAAAGAACCCGACTATAAGATGGATTGTAGGGATCTTCCTCCTTCGACTGTGCATGAGAAAGACTTGGACGATTTTAAGAAAATCCTTCATTTTCTCCTCCACAAGTTTGTTCTGCATACACAATCTCATACTTTCCAGAAACCGGATGATGAGGACCTTTCTCCTAGTGTGGTTTCTCTTTGGGAGGTTCAGATCAAAGCGGGGTTGCGCCTGCCTCCCCCCAAATTTTTAATTGATGTTTTTAATTATTTCGGCATTCCCTTCTTCCTAGATATTGTATAAATATCTACTATCCGTCGAGCCCTCGCTTTTCATATAGTTCTCAATTTCTTTGGTGTGGCAGACATCGCTCGTGTTTTCTACGAGACCCAAATCTTGAAGAAAACCAACATTTTTTACAACTTTTCATCTCTTCCTAGATGTTGTATAAATTTCCTTCTGATAAAGTATTTTATCAACACCTAATCTAGATTACGAATTTTACCTAGTGTTTGAACGTGAGAAAGAGTTGAATTGCTTGAGAACAAAAGGAAATCTGCTGTAGTATTAAGAGAGAGTGTGTGTTTACAAGATACAGGTGCATGGGTATTTATAGAATACATGCTAGGGGTAAAAAAGTAATTTTGGCCTAAAGGACATGCTCCCCGCGTGGTCAAGGGTATAGTGGTAATATCGCTTATAATCGGGCGATTCCTCTGTAAACGGGCAATTCCTCTGCTCTGTTGCTTCCCGGGTAAAGCGGTCATTCTTATCATTGACTATCTTATATGGTAGAGCATTCCTCTGAGTTCCAGGATTCATCTGACTGTGTTCGTTCCTCTGGCTAAGCTCATTCCTCTGACTAAGTCCATTCATCTGACTGAATCCATTCCTCTGGCTGAGTCCATTCATCTGATCTTCCGTCTTCAGTTTCGGCGTATACCTCGCGGCCTTCCTTCCTCAGTCCCATCCGCAAACTTACCTAGGTAAATCGCATATCCCCTTACCCTGGTACTTGTCATTCGGCGTAGATTAGTTATATTAAATCTGTTGGTGCTCTGATTGAGCCTGTAAACCCTAGATTTTACTATCCATGGCTTCCTCCTCCGTCGCCCAACCCGTTTTTTCCCCTTCTCCCTCTCCTTCTCCTCCGGCTTCTCCACCTTCTTCTCCCATTTCCAGAACCCCCAAGACATCCCAACTTCTTCCGCTCCTTCGAACCCCCAAGACCCCTCGGCCTCTCCCGAATCTCTTCCTTCCACTCCTAAAATGCCGAAACCCGTTCCCGATTCCAGGCTGGATGTCGCGGATATGAATTCTCCCGGCCTAAGGTTTGAACCCCAGTCCAAATCCTTAGAACCACTCCGTAGGATGCCAATGAACACCGCGACCATATGGCGGGCCCAGATTGATGCTGGGCTGAGACTTCCTCCTTCTCCACTCTTAGTGGAGGTTTGTAACTATTTTCAAATTCTCTTCTACCAAATAACTCCCTCCGTCATTCGGCGGTTATTTTGTTTTCACATTCTTTGTAGGGCTCATGGTGTCCAAGACACCAAAAAACTGTTACTCCAGACCCACTCCTTGAGATTGCAGGGCGGCCCCCTGTACAGCTTCGCCGCCCGCAAAACCTATCCCACCAGTTTCCTCAACTCCCTCAATTCCTATGACAAGGGCTTCCTGCCCTTTTATTGCTTCGTGGTGACCTCCACTGGCACTTGGCGCCAATACGGTGCCCAAGAGCTAAAGTGGCATGAGCTCCACACTAAGCACAAGTGTAATGCCCCGACTTTTTATTAAGGATTATAGACTTTTAATTACTGATTTAAGGATTGATTATGGTAATTAGGGTTCAGCATCCATTAATAAAATACGAACTTATATGAATTTGATGATTTATATTTGTGATAATTTATTTTTATTTTCAATAGATAATGCACTCAAAATATCTTTTATCGATTGTTTACTTGAGCACATGAGTTATTTAATTTATGTTAGAGGCAAGTCCAAATGGATTTTATGCTTCAATGAGAATTAAGCTTATATGTCTTAATGTGTTTATATGAGATTGAGTTTATATGATTAGTATGTTAATCTTTAGATATTTTATTTAAACCTTAGATATTTTGCTAATTGAGATTAAAGGAATACATGGTTACAATTCATCCACCTATCTCATTCCTCTATAAAACTTCCCCAACACTTCACATTTTTCTTCACTCTCCTTCACACTCAATTCCTGCAGCAAGTTCACACAGCAACTACACCACCAGACCAAGGTTTTCTTCTTAAACTGAGCTAGTGTATTTTGAGCTCTCTACTTCATTCAACTGTTGCAGAGAACCACCAACACATACGAATTTCTCATATTCCATTTTATGTGCATATGTAGCCTGTTTATAAACGGAATTTACACATACAAATGAAGGGTTGAAATTACAGGAATGAATGTTTAAGTGCAGTATGCTCGATTGAAGAACATTTACAGTATTTGAAAATGAATTCAGTAAAAAGCCTATTTCTATGTGTTTGACTGAAATCTGGGGTGAGCCCTGTTTTGTGTGAGATCCGAGGGAGACGGCAGCCGCGGTGGCTGCCGATGGTCGACGAAAGGTGTTGGAGCCGTGGTTCCGTTCTGCCAAAGGGAAAAAGAAGAGAGAGAGAGGGATTTCAGATTTTTAATTTAGAAAGGGAAGGATATTGAAAATAAGAAAAGAGGAAGGAAAGTTAGGGTTTTTACCTGGGCTATCTCAGGCGACGGCGGCTCCTCTACGGCTCCTGGCCGTGAGTCCACCGGCGAAGGAAAGACGGCGGCGACGGCACAGCAGGGGCTGTTTTCGTGCGTCCTGTTTCCAGAGAAGGAAACTGAAACGGGAGAGAGAGAAATAGAGGGAAGGGAGAACAGGGGGCGGCCGTGGCGTTGAACGGAGCCGGCCGTTCCGCCGTGGAGGTGAGGCGGAGGAGGTGATAGCGGCGGCGTGGTTGCGCTTGCTGTGTCTTGTTTCCGGCAATCTAGAGGGAGAGAGAGATAGAGGCGAGAGGGTGAGAGAGGACGAGAGTTCAGGGGAGGAGAGAGAGGCAGCAGCCGCGCCGCTCGCCGGCGGCGGCGGTGGCAGCCGCGTTGAACGGCAGGCGGACAGAGGGAGTCCGAAAGAGAGAGATGAGAGGGTGAGTGTTGGCTGAATGTGTGTGTTTGAGTGTGTTTAGTGTGTGTTTTATTTAGGTTTAGAATTAAAAGTGGGCTTTGGGCTTTTATTTAAATTGTTGGGCTTCCTTTTAATTTATTTGACTGATGGGTCTTTCCTTGTTAATCGGGCTCCTTTTAATTTAAAATGTTTGGGCCTTGATTAAAGAAAATATAATGGACCTAATTTATCTAATTAATTTGGGCTTGTATTTATTTAAATCATTTGAGCTCTTATTTATTTAATTTAAATTGAGCTTGATTAATTTAATTACATATGAACCTTTAAATTAATTATTTAAATGGAGTTCATTTATTTTAAGTATTTTTATAAGTGGATTTTTAAAATAAAATATTTTGAGTTAGACTCTAAATTAATGAATTCTTTTCAAAGGCTTACTATATGGATTATTTGAAAAGGATTAAATTGTTTTATGTATGAGAAAGCATGATCTATGATTGTATAATTTGTCTATGTGATATTATATGATTCATTATTAAATGACGGAATGTCTGACTTGATGGCGTGAGTAGAACGAGTTATGATTTATGTGCATGATGATGTTCGAATAAATAGTTTCGAACCTAAATGTTAGTTATGTGATAAATGTTTTGAGTTTAAGGTTTTGAACGAGACAAGATTAATATGGATGCTAGAACCCTAAAATCATTAAAGGAGATAGTTTAGTTTAGAGACCTATCTTCCTTTCTTTCACGACTTCTTCTCGAACTTATCGATTCTTTGTCAATAAAGGTCTAGACGGGAAGTGATAGCTAAAGAGGGAAGTAACTCTACGCCCGTTGTGGGAACGAATAAGGTGGGCTTTCTTAAAACACGTATATAGAGATCCCCTGCATACAGGCCTCTTATACGAAATGAAATGAATGACATGATATGACTGTATTATTTCAAATGGTGAATGGTTCTTATAAAATGAAATGTTTATGGAAATGATTAAATGATGAATGGTTCTTATGAAAGGAAATGAAATGTTTATGAATGATTGTCTGCCAAAAATGTTTATGTTTTATGTATGTATCCTATCTGTGTTGGTTCGCCAACTATAAAGGAAATCGAATTCGGACCCTACGCTAGACGAAGGTTTGCTAGTAAGGGTTAACGTGTACACTCATGGAGACTGTGTGTCGCTTGCGACCGGTCTTGGCGTCCGTGGAAGGAGGCCTCCTTCCCGGCGTGTAAAAGGAACAAATATGGATCATATAGACCGAAAATGGGATGGCCATCCAACTTTATGAAATGAAAGAAAATGTTTAGTAAGCACGGGTCCTTCAAGTAAAACCCTGTGTGTTACTGTTGGCAGTACAATAAATGATATAAATGTTATGTTTCCGGCATATGTTCACTGAGTATTTTTACTCAGCCCTGCATGTTATTTTCCCTAATGTGCAGGTTGAGCGGGTGATGGAATGGAGTGGAGTTGAGCGGATGTACCTTTTGACATAGAACAGTAATGTAACCTTGAGTATACATCTTCATATGTATAACTCACACGTATTTCCGCTGCAAGATACTATGATTATGCTAATGTTTTATTTCAAGTATGATACTCTTCTGTTGGGTAATCCACTTTGACGGGCCTTCCCGAACGAACGTCTTGTATTTGCCCAAGTGATCAGTTATGATCCTAGTGTTATATAATAAATGTCTCTTTTCGTAAAATGTTTGATTGTTAAGTAAATGCCCCTTTCTTTCCCCGCTTCTTAATCCCCTTCCCGGGTCATAACCCCGGTTAAGCCATCCTTAGGGATTGCGGGCTGTGACAACAAGCCTCCTTCCCAGGGAACCCCCAGTGACTTTGATCTGGGGGTAATAGCTTTCCTCAATTCCCTTAATAACCACCAGAGCCCGAACCACCAGCCCTCTAACTGTCTGGGCTAAACATGGTCAAGACCTCCATGGACTTGCCCTTGCCTGGAGGGAAGCGTTGAGTAGGGGTGGTCGCCCCAGCAACATCAGACACCGTCCGGGAGGTGTCCATCCCAGAGCCAGCAGGCTGCTCTGGCGTATTTGTCCTGGAGCTGGTGTCTCCAGAGCCCTGCCCTCCTGCACCAAATGGGCGATCGACTAAAAGGGTGGCTCGGTGATGAGGAGTAAGGATCTCATCAGCCATCCTACTCCAGAAATACCGGGCCAGCACAGAAATTAGGAGATGAGAATCAACAGCGCCGATTTAGGCCCTAAACATACTTGGTTCAAAGAGCATAGATGCGTCACACAATTGTCAAAGTCAGCGGCGCAGACTAAAGTCTGCGCAGACTAGAAGAGACGGCTTAACCTCAAGATAACACCTGGAGAGGACTCAAAGAAAGAAACATCTTCAGTGAGAGCTGCGTGGATAAGACCAGAAGACAACACATACGAAGGGATCAATTACGCCCTATATAAAGGGCGGCGTAGACGAAGGTCCGTCCCGTTTAAGACGGCGCCGACGCAAGGCTGCCCCGTTTCAGGCGGCGCAGACAAAAGTTCGTCCCGATTAAGTCGACACAGATGAAGGCTCGCCCCGATAAAGTCGGCGCAGACGAATAATGG
Organism: Salvia miltiorrhiza; assembly: GCF_028751815.1. NCBI lineage: Eukaryota > Viridiplantae > Streptophyta > Magnoliopsida > Lamiales > Lamiaceae > Salvia > Salvia miltiorrhiza. The sequence continues at coordinate 27,613,224 of NC_080389.1, read as the reverse complement.
AAGCAACCAGCGTCGAAGCTTGGGAAGACCACATGTTCAGCATAAAGCTGCGAAGTAGTTAGGAAAGTTTGTTAGTAGATAAAGAATCATTCACGAACACCGCATGTGGAGCACGTGAATGACCTGTAAAGTCTTTTTTACCCTTTGCCCTAATGTAACTCTATAAATACTCCTTGTAACCCATTATAATACACGCGAAAAATACTTTAAGGAATTCATCTGCAAGCTTAAAGCAAGTTTTTCTCTCATATCGCCACACCGGTTAATCCGATCTCCTTTTCCGATTTATTTAGATCTAGGCTTGAATGTTGAGCTTCACCAACTGGCGCCGTCTGTGGGAAAATCTGGGCTAAGGTGTGAGTTTTGGGAGTGTGTCGAGGCGTTCTTATGCATGCTTTGATTGAATCTGGTTGTTTAAGCGTGAATCTAAAGGGGAATGGGGTTCTAGTTGCCAGATCTGCACTTGTGTTCATATTTAACCATATCTGAATATTGTGTGTAAGAAGGGGACAGAATAATTACGTGGTTTGTGCATAAATGTTTAGTGTGTTTCATCTCGCGTTTCTAATCGATGAAATGTATGGCTGATCGTTCGTGCTTACGATCTATTCAGTTTTTGGGATCTAGATGGCCTCTGCCACCTTGCATGAACAAAGGAGAAATAACAGGGGAATGAAAAGTTTCGAAATATTTTTGGGAATTGTGCCATTTTCTGAGTTCTTAAAATTTTATGTTTATACCGTTCATTAATTTTGCCTATTTGATTCTAACGAATGTCCGTCGCGAGCTGGTCGAGGTAACTCTCTTTACTTGCGCTTGATATTTTGTTGTCGTTTTTGGCTAACCTTTGTGTTTTACCGGGAGTATGTTCTACCGGAATTTTTTATTATGGGAATATCTTTTATTTAAACATGAGCGACGGGGACTTCGCCTACCTTTTCTGGGTTTATTTCCCAGAAAAGGGGGATATTCACGAACTTCAAAGAGGATTTCTATAAATTTCTTTCTATCTATGGATTTCCGTACATTTGATCGAGAATCGTTCTATGGGCCGGAGTTCGTGGGTTTTTCTAGGGTTTATCTCTATTATTGGAGCGCTTATGGGCCCGTTTATTATGGAAAGGGAACTACACGCAAAAATAAGCGATACTAGCGCAGCTCGTCTGCGCCAATACATTTTCGATCTTAACTCATTATTTTTCATTTTATCGCTACACAGAGAACAGGTACTTCGCAATGGCAACTCACGAGCACCGCAAGGATCTAAACAAGGATTTCGAAGCTGCTGTGGGGAACACAGGCACCAAACCAACTGATGACACATCGACTAAGGGAATTGATTTGACTGGACTCACTCCACCAGGTTTCACTACGATCAACAACACGATCCCAGGCTCTGTGCAGTCTAATATGGGAACAGTCATGCCCGCTACTGCCACCATTGCTCCGGCATCGCCAATGTCCCTGTCCCTATCACTGAACAAATGCTAGCCATGCTCAACTATGCAACTATGCGCTCCTTAATGGGCATTACTCAACCCGTCACCACACCAGAGAGAATTCTTGCTACTCAAAAGCAGTAACTACGCCTGCGCAGGCTGGGGAAGGAGGGGCAGCGATGGTCGCGCAGACAGGGGTGAACAGGGAAGAAGATGGGGGACGAAATAAGCGAAAGTTCATTACGAATAGTGTTCAGATTGAGGATGTAACTGATTCAACTAGCGGGACTACTCCGCAGCGCAGTTTGGGAATGCACAAACACAACGACAAACTTAAGGAGAAAGTATCTTTCCTTCGAGGCCAGTTGAAGAGTTTGGAGACAGAACTCAAAGAGCATGATCGTAATACGGAGGTGAATAAATCCCCTGACCAATATGAGCCGAGGTTTGAAGAGCCCCGAAGGGAGCTTCCCAAAAGAAGTCGGCGCAGACCGATTGAGACCACACTTACAAGAGATAGGGAAGGACGCAATTCCGACACTTCCATAGTGACGTCGGTCAGCAAGAGTCCATTTTCAGAAGAAATACTGCTGGAGCCTCTACCGGCAAATTATCGTCCTATCTCACTGGACTATGACGGTACCACCGACCCGGAGGTGCATATAGCTCGCTTCGAGGGTTTAGCCGCGCTGCATCAGTATGGGGAGGGAATCAAATGCAGGATCTTCGCCACAACTCTGTCAGGAATGGCTCAGCGGTGGTTTCACAACCTGAGAAGCAACTCTATACAATCCTATGGTGATCTTCACCTCATGTTCATGAGACAATTCGCTAGTGCAAAGAGGGTAGGGCGAACGCAGGAACCGCTTCGTGAATACGTGGCCAGGTTCAATACAATCGCGCTGGATATACCAGAGGCAGAATCTCAAATTAAGTGGTACGACTTCGCTAGAGGGTTAAAGCAAGGTCCGCTCTTCGAGGCACTTCAGATCAAACCGCCTACCAGTTTCGAGGACATCATGACAATAATAGCGGGGTATCTTCAGTTGGAAGATGCGAAAATGGCAAGAAAAGCAGAAGCCGACAAACTCAAGCCTAAAAAACAAGACAGCGCAGACACTGGAGAAAAATACATCACGAGGAACCCATACCGAGGATTACCTCCAAGAATTCCAACAATGGCCGTCGAGACCGAAGCCGTTCTGTTAATTGCGGCGCAGGCAGAGAGAAGAGAGGAACGCGGTGGTTATCGAGACGATCTGCAAAATCAGACCCAATGGAATCGCCACATAGACAAGATTTTCCACCAAATTAAAGGAGAGAATTATTTCAGAGCCCCAAAAGATTATCAACCAGGAGCACCAACGCCAGGCAGGAATAATCTATTGTGCGAGTATCACAACCGTTATGGTCATCTCGCCCGCGAATGCGGACACTTGAAGCATCAATTGGAAATCTTAGTAACGAAAGGGTTCCTGGACCAGTATATAGAAAGGCCCCGCGGCACATACAGAGAGCGCCGCTATGATGAACAAAGACGAGACAGAGAAAACGAACGGCGCAGACACGACGACTTCCACCGTGGTCACGATGACAGGGATAGGATGGACAGACACGAAGAGAGAAGGGAAAGAAGAGACCACAGACGAGACAGTCAGGATAGACATAACCCCGCAAACCATGCTCAGTACGATAGAGAAGTGCACATGATCACAGGGGAGAACAATACACCAACATCTAACAGGGCCAAAAAGTAAATTGCTCGCACAGTTAGATCCGGATACTACGACCAATCTGTCATGACAGTCAGCACTGCGAACGATGAACCGATAATATCTTTTGGTCCAAAAGATGCTAGGCCCCTGTTTTATCCTCATGACGACGCCTTGGTGTTTTCCGCGAATGTGGCTAACGTGCTGGTGCACCGCATCTTTGTTGATTCAGGCAGCGCTGTCAACATTCTATACCTGGAATGTTGGCAGGCGATGGGTTTGGAGGCTAAGTTAGAGCCCGCTGTGGCTCCTCTTTACGGTTTTTCAGGGGAATCAATCCTACCGGTGGGAACAATCGAATTGCCAATGACGATAGGGCAAGCAGGGGGAAAAAGACTCGAATGGTCAAATTCCTGGTCATCAATGCACCAAAGCCTTCTTACAACATGATCTTTGGGAGACCAGCGTTGAATTCTTTCAAAGCAGTAATTTCTACTCTTTACCTGAAGATGAAGTTTTCCCTTGAAAGGTGGGAAAATTGGAGAGGTTTGGGGAGACCAAGCCGTGTCGAAAAAATGTCACGTGCAAGTGCTAACTCAATACTCGGGATAAAAAAGGGAAAGGTCAGTACACCAAGCAGAGATAAACAAGAAGGGGAAAATCGGAACAGTGACGGCTTCAGAGCCCGAGCGTAAAGAAATCGCAGAACTACAGGGGGGAATGATAAGATTCCCCTTGTCACCACCAGTGATACGTGCATGGTTATCAAACTTTTCACGGATAAGGAGGGATTTACTACCAAAATCGGAGCACATATGGAACCAGAGTTGCAAAGAAGGGTAATCGCTTGTCTGCGCAGAAACGCTGACGTATTCGCATTTAGCACGGCAGATTTAAAGGGGATTGACAGAGAGCTAGCTGAACATCGATTGAATGTAGACCCCACAATTAAGCCAGTGAAACAAAAGACGAGGCACTTCGGCGCTGAGAAAGACGCCGCTATTCGGGAACAAGTACAAGCTTTGTTAGAGGCTGGGCATATTGTGGAAGTTCAATATCCGGAATGGGTGTCCAACGCTGTTATGGTAGAAAAGAAGGCCAATACCTGGAGGATGTGCGTGGACTATTGAGATCTCAATGCGGCTTGTCCGAAAGATTGTTACCCACTGCCACAAATCGATCAACTAGTGGACGCTACATCAGGATGCGAACTTTTGTCAATGATGGATGCTTACCAAGGGTACCATCAGGTTAAGATGCACAGGAACGATGTTATCAAAACAGCATTCACAGTCTGTGCAGGGATCTTCGCTTATCTGAGCATGCCATTTGGACTAAAAAATGCGGGAGCAACGTATCAAAGAATGATGGACAAAATTTTCAAGGATCAGTTAAAGGAGAACGTGTCGGTCTACGTAGACGACATGCTAGTGCACAGTGCCGAAGCGCGTACACATGCGGATGATTTGGAGGAAATCTTCTCGGTAGTGCGAAGACACAAGCTCATGCTTAACCCGGCCAAGTGCACTTTTGGGGTCCAATCGGGAAAATTTTTGGGATACAAAGTTACACCTGAGGGGATAGAGGTAAACACAGACAAGGTTCGGGCTATGATTGACATGACAGCACCGCGAAACGTCAAAGAGATACAAACACTGAACGGAAGGATAACTGCGTCAAGATCGGTGGAGAGAAGTTTGCCTTTCTTCAAAATCCTAAGGAAAGGAAGCCGGTTCGAATGGAACAGTGAATGCCAACAGGCTTTTGAGGACCTCAAGAACTATCTTAAGGAGCTACCCATCTTAACCAAGCCAGTGCCAAGGGAACCGTTATATCTATACACTTCAGTGGGAGTAGAATCGCTAAGTACTGTGCTAGTCCGAGAGGAAGGGGGTATTCAGAAACCAATTTACTTTGTGAGCAAAATCATTCAGGGAGCCGAGATTAGATACACTGCAGCAGAAAAAACAGCCTACGCTATCATGATTACGGCAAGAAAATTGCGTCCTTATTTCTTATCACACAAGGTTATCGTCAGAACGGCGCTACCTTTTCAGCAAATTTTGGGGAGACCAGACCTTGCAGGACGAATGGTAAAGTGGGCCATTGAATTGGGAGAATATGATGTGATGTTTAAACCTCGCACAACCATCAAAGCGCAAGCCTTGGCCGACTTCATCCAAGAAACCATAAGGTGGCCATTGCGAGGACCATGGACGGCGCAGCCCGTACTTTTCCTTATGTTGTGAGATAGTGTCTTAGCACTATTGAGAGTACTGAGATGACGAGATGCGAGACTATTTTTTTTTATGACCAGATAAGACAATTTGTCTTTTAAATAGTGATACGAGTGAATAAACCGATGATGGAGTTAGAGTGATGAGATTCGAGAAATGAGCTGAGATAGAGATGTTGATTGAATTGAGTTAAGATTTTATTTTATTTCCGACTACCGGGAATAGAATTATCGGATACCGAGTTATCAGAGATTGACTGGCCTATTAAGAAATAGGAATAATGAGTTTGACATAGAGTCGAGGAAGAAAGAGTGAGAACCTTGATGAAAAGAGTCGGTCAGAGAGACGTCTAGTTTGTTTGTGTTTGCTGACTGCTTTGATTGATGTTATGTGAATTTACGTGACTGATTGATTATGTGATTTCTGTTACGTGTGTCATTATGACCAAGTTATTATGATTTTTATTTGAGACTTTAGCATTTGGAATTTTGATTAAGTTTCCAAAGCAAGTGTGGTTTAATTTTTATCGAGAAATCGAATGATGCCGGTTTATGAAAATTTTTCCAAGCATAATATTTTTTAAATTATTTTTCCTACGAAGAGGAATATTATAATTGAGTGAGTGCACTAATAATAGTGCTATAATTATTATTTTGGTCACATGAATAATTATATTATGGTACCTTATTAATGAGTGACATTTCCATAGTTATTGTGATTTTATTTAATCACCCTTCTCACACTTTATTTTAATTTCTCTACCATATGTTATATGCCTCAAATTACTAAGTGTAGAGATTGAGAGAGTAGAGATTGAGAGTGTATTATTGAGAGAGTAGAGATTGAGAGTGTAGAGATTAGAGTGAGAGAGAGATTAGAGTGAGAGAGATCATGCTTTAATTGCCAAATATTCCCTAAGATCTCAAATCTCTTTAAAGATACACAAGATCAAATTAAATCTTGTAAAGCCAATTCTCTCTCCCTCACTTGAAATTTTCGACCAACTCACCTCTCTCCCTCACTCACAATTTTCGCCCAACACACACACTCATCTCCTTCATCTCTCATTTCCACCATTTTCCTCCATTGATGAAAACCTTCGAAGCTTCCAAAAAAATTACCAAACACCTCAAACCACTCTAAAATATTCCATAAACACATTCTAGCCACTTATAATCAAGAGAATCCTTGAAGAAGAACTCCAAAGTTAGAGTGAGAAAGTGTGAACTTTGGTAAGAATTTGGGTAAGTGACCATGTTTTTCCATGAATCTTGCTTGAAGGATGTTGTTTGTGTGTATTCTTGAAAGATTGAAGCAAGAAAATCACCCCCTCCCTATTTCCTTAATTTTCGAAAAAAGTGGGTCGTCACCCCTTCAAAAATTTTCCCTTTTCTTTTCTTGATTTGGGGTGAAAAATGCGATTTACATGATGTGTGTTGATGATTGATGTATGTTGTGAAGTATGTGCCTTGAGATGTGAAAGTTCGATGGAGTTTAGTTTACCCAAAATTGGGAACTTTTGAGTTGATGATTAAAATTATGAATTGATGATGAAGATGAGTCTATGAGATGTATATGATGATGATTGATGGAGTAAATTGAGTATATGATGTCAATTGATGATTTTGATATGAGTTAGTTTAATAAAATTAGGGATATGTGTATTCATGCTCTAATTTGTAAATTGATGGTTTATATGTGAGATAAATTGGTTAAGATTGATAGATCTATGAATGGATTAAAGATTCATAGGTGTTTATAAAATTTCAAAGAGTTAGTGTAGTAAAAATTAGGACTTTTTGGTCTATGTGTTATTTAAGTGTTTTTGCTTAAGATATATGTTTTTAAGCATGATAGTAGTGTCTTTGTACATTTGATTAAGTCTATTGTAGGCTAAATAAAATTTTGGCTTAGTTTAGTTTGTATGAGTTTTGAGTTCTTGTATGATGTGAGTTTGATGCTTGATAAAATGAGATCAAATTGCTCTATGATCATTATGTGAACTTTATCCATGTTTTGTTGAGAGTTTTATGTTGATACATGGATTTTCATTAAAATATAGTTTACATGATAAAAAGAGAATGAATATGTGAATAATGAGTTATATGATGTAAAAGATCATATTTGAGTATTTGAGTAATTTTCGAGCATGAAATTGAAAAGAGAATTTGTTTGATGCGTTCGTTGAAGTGTTTTCTATGAGATTTGAGTTGATGATGAAAGAAAAGAGTCGAGATTGAGTATTATGAGTATTTTGTTGTATTTGAATGTTTTTAAGTGCTATAAGTGCTTAAAATGAGCTTTGATGAGTTTGCTTTGTATGAAATGTTGAGTTGAGCATGTTTTCTTGTGTGTATGTTTCGGAGTCGTTTTTCACGACGCACTGACCTACTGTTTTCGAGGGGTTTTTGATACCCAAACACCATGAAAATTTTATGGTAATTAGATTTGAGAGTCTTGAGCATACCGGTAAAATTGCAAGTCATTTGGACTTCGTTTGCTATTTTTATAAAATGTAAAACTAAAACTGCTACGTTCTGCCGAATTGTTCGGTGAGTAGCCAATAGAGTCATCGTTTCCAGTAGCTTTCCTTAGCATTATGGAACCCAAATTTTTATGGTTGAGACCTGAGTGTCTTAGCTAAGTACCCACCAAATTTCAGACCTTTTTGACAACGTTTACTATTTTTCAAAAATCAAACTTTTCGGTTGCTAAAAACTGCCGAATATGGTAGACTGTAGTAAAACAGTCATATCTCCTAAAATAATTGGAGTTTTTTATCCTACTTTTTTTTAAATGAAACTAGACTCAAAGAGGTTTCTTTTGGTATAAGTTACGACCCCAGGAAAGTTCTGTACAGAGTCTGGTGAGGTTTTAAAGTTGAGTCAGTGCAGAGTGAAGTTTATTTTTGACTTGTCTATGTGTGTTTTTCATATGCTTAAGTGTTTATACTTGTTTAAGTGCTTGATTGCTATGAGTTTGAGCCGAGTCGAGAGTTAAGTCGAAAATAGGACGTGTGAATCCTTAGAAGCCGAGTATACCTAGGGATTGAGTTTTAATGGGTAAACAGACGTTGAGTGAGAAGTTATAATTAAGATGAGTTTGGATTTAGAAATTGAGTTCTGACTAAGGTTTGTTTTATCACATGAACCTTCGATGACGATGACGATGTGATGATGACATATGAAGGCCCGAGCGAGACGAAGAAGTAAGTTGCCTGATTTCTTTCCAGGATTAGCGAAGGACTTCAGGTGGGCAATATTTTGAGTATAAATATATTATCCGAACTTTCTAAATGATTTGATGATATTATGAGTTGATTAAATGTTTTGAGATAAATAATGTTTGAGAACTGTTTGACTTGCCGATTTTTTTTGTTGATAATGACTTGTGTGTTACCCCCTACTGAGACGAATTCGGTCCTGTCACAAGCAGGATTTTGTGCACAGAGGTGACTGTGAGCCGTCTTCGGGTCGGCCGGTCACGGTACTTGAGAGGGAGGCCTACTTCTCAGTACCTTTGATAATAACGAGTTGTAGATGTGGTGCATACATGTTGAGATCTTTGACTGCAGTCATTTCTTTATGATATCATGATTATGAAAACTGCATGCACAGATTCATTTACGCTAACTTTATTTCTGTGTATTGCTGAGATATGGCAAGTTTCAAACCTATAGCTCTAAGAGCACCTTTCTTGTTTTTCGGCGTTTGCCCACTGAGTATTATGTACTCACGCCCTGCATGTATTTCTAAATGTGCAGGCTAAGCGAGGAGTGAGATTGGTCTGGTGCTGGTGGGGGAACGTTTCAATCGTTTTGATCATATTTAATATTGCCTTTATGTTAAATAGAGTTTGATGTTTGAGATACTTAGTTTTCTTTTGAAACCAAGCAATACACTCACGGTTATGTGTCTTCATACATATAATCGGTTCGCCTTTTGCTGCGATACTCTGCATATTATTCTTCCTTATGAAAAATGAGCTATACCCATTTTGTTTTTGATCGTGAAATTCCTGATAATTAAAAAGTTATAACGACGTTGACGATTTTACCCTTGGGTTCATTTATGATGATTTTCCTTAGCATGCTTTGATGCGAGCTTCCGCTTGATGTTCGACCTATTCTTCTTATCTTTTATTCTTTTAAAAATAGTCGTATCGATACTCGTACCCCGCTATTACTAGCGTCGGGTTTTCGGGCTGCGACATCGATGGCTCCGTCACCAAGGAGGGGTGTGGAGTCGGAATATACATCGAATCACCGGAAGATGGAACTTACCAGTTTGCGATCAAATTCGAGGACAAATTGTCAAATAATGAGACAGAGTATGAGGCAGTGATAAGGGCCGCCCACATCCTGAAGGAGCTCAGAGCAGACACAGCCATCATCAAAACCGATTCTCAACTAGTAGCCCAGCAATTGAGGGGTGAATGCGAAGTCCGCGATGATAGGATGAGAGCCTATTATGATCAGTTGCAGCAGATTAAGAAAAAATTTGAAGAATTGGAAATAGTACAAGTTCCCTAAGAGGAAAACCGAAAAGCTGATCTTTTAGCGAGGATGGCCAGCGCCGTCGAGCAATCATGGAACGATGAAATTACACTCCTGTTCGAGCCAAAGAAGGGTTCAGAGGTCCAAGTCTGCGCGGTCGAAGTCGGAAATGATTGGAGAGCTCCAATTATTCATTTTTTACGAACAGGGGAAAGAATGGATGGAGACACCGCAAAGTATGCTAAATATGAGAATTTCTGTCTGATCAGTGACCAACTTTACAAAAGATCTTTCACACAGCCGTTCCTTAAATGTTTGTCACCAGAGGAGGCATAGTTTGCTTTAAAAGAGATTCATCAGGGCTGCTGCGGGAACCACGCGGGATACAAGGACCTGACCAGGAAAATCATCAGAGCGGGGTTCTATTGGCCCGGCATCGATAAAGACACTAAAGCCTATGTAAAGAAATGTGGATCTTGCCAAAGACACGCGCCAAGAATTAACACCCCAGGAGAGAAAATGGGGATAATGTACTCGGCACATCCTTTCGACAAATGGGGAATTGATATTGTAGGCAAGCTGCCGACAGCGCCCGGCGGAAAGTGCTTCTTGATAGTGGTGGTGGACTATTTCTCGAAATGGGTAGAGGCAGAGGCCGTAACAAGGGTTGATGAGGCCACCATCGAAAAATTCATCTGGAAGAACATTTATTGCAGGTACGGGGTGCCTAGAGTTTTAATATCAGACAACGGAGCCCAATTCACTAGCCAAAAAATCGAGGATTTCTGTTCAAGAATGGACATCAACCAAAGATTTGTCTCAGTGGCTCATCCACAAGCCAATGGTCAAGTAGAGCTGGCTAATCGCACTATCTGCGAGGGCATCAAGAAAAGATTGGAAAGGAGCAGAGGACGGTGGGCAGAAGAGTTGGATACGATTTTGTGGGCATTGCGCACCAGCCCAAAAACAGCTACAGGTGAAGCCCCGTTCACCTTGGTTTATGGTTCAAACGCGGTCATACCTGCAGAAGTAAGGTTAGAGTCACATCGAATTTGTACATATGATCCAGCGCAGAATGCAGAACTGCGCAGACTCGAACTGGACCTGATAGACTTAAACAGAGAAGAGGCCCAAATCAAAGCAGCTAAGTATAAGAGTATTGTCAAAGCAGGGTACGACAGGAAAGTCAAGCAGCGCCGACTCCAGAAAGGGGACCTAGTACTGAAGCGCGCAGATGCTCTAAAAGCCATCGGGAAATTTGAAGCTACTTGGGAAGGACCTTATATTATCACTGAAGTCTTAGGAGGCGGAGCCTATCACTTGTCTGAACAAGCACTACTAGAAAATCAGCAAATCATGACACTTGAAAACGCCACCAAAAATCTGTTATTGCTACACTTTAGTTATAATGGCACCTAGCACAGGTGTCATATTAGAAAATGTAATAATAGGTTACATGTAAGGATAGAACCTCTATTACTTCACTTAAAAGTGTCATGAAAAGTCACGTGTAATGTCACTAGAAAGTGTCCTAAATATTTATAATTACGTTTTAATGTCTTTAATTTATATTTTCCTCCAACAAATTTTGTAAATTAGATTTTCATCCTTCAAATATTTATAATTAATGTTTTCTTCCTTTAAATATATGTAATTACATTTTCACTTCCAATGTGCTACACATTAAGTTTATTATTACTATAGTTTTCAATACAATTTTTTTAAAATATATTAAGATAAAGGCACGGAATTAATATTAAACTATCAACAATCATCCAAACAATGTAAATACAGAAATATGAAATTCCCAAAAAATAGTGGCTACACACATTAGGCATCCTTGCAACATTTACACCAACTACTCAAAATTTGAAGCAGCAAAGCAATTGAACAATGAAGGTACAATACAAAATTTAAGAATGACAATAGTGCTATTGCTAACAAAAAATTACAGATAGACCGAAACATTAGCAAATATGGATTGTTTGTTTTGGCAGTCGGAGAGCATTTGCACCATTTAAGCGCGTCACAAAAAATAAGGAGTTTCCTCATTGTCTTGTTGCATGTCCTCTCCAGTTTCAAGGTCAACCGCACACTTTGATGCTAGAAAACAAGAAAACAAGAAAACAAGTGATCCATCAAACAGTTTTAGTTTTAAGGTCAACCACACACACTTCTGTTGTCATTCAAAGTTATCCATCAAGAAAATAAGTTAATGGTCGTTCAGACACTTCAACAAATAGCTGGAGTTTATCACTATAGATTAATATAAAGCTACAAGCAGGCCTTGCCATCTCATGATTTAAAATAAGGACGAAGTTATTTGAATGTTATTACTTCAATGAAATAGTGCATATCATTATATTATTATCTATATTGCAAAATATCACCTAAAAATCTTACCTTCTTCATTTACTATAGTAACTGGGACGGAGGCGCCGATAAATGACTGAAAAGAAAAATATTTGAAACTTGAAACACATTACCTCACCTTGCATTGTCCAAGTCTTTCGTTCCAAGTTCGTTCTTCCTAGCCTGTCCTTTCAATCCATTTCGCACCAAATATACACGAGTATGTAGTTCAAATTTCTTGAAAGACCTGTGTTTACCAACAACAAAATGATGGATTCCACAAATAAAAAGTTGTGAGCAAAAAACTAAACTTATTTCTGCAATCATTTTGCTTCAAGGACACTCAGAAGAACTCCTGTAGAAACAAAGTGGCTTAGCAAAGAGGAGTGTTTCAACTTGTGACAGAATTAATGACCCGAATAATTAAAACCACATTACTAGAGCAGTTTGTGGATTGCTACTCACAGTATCCAGGGGCAAAGCATGATACCAGCTGCAACACCCGCAATCAATATCTCAGAATTCGTGGTTTCCTCATTTCCGAATAATTTTAGAAGCTGCTTCCTATGTGTATCATAAGCACAAAAATTAATTGCCTTGAAAGGTGCAGTACGCAGTATGTTAAACAAATTCCCTTCTAAAAGCCTGTCAAGCCTTGTGTTGCTATTCTTTTGATGAGCATGTACAAGTCCCACTTCTCGCCATAAACTATATACTCCAACTTCAGCCTCTCGAGTGGAGCAAGGCAAGTTCTGTTTGAACAATATTTCATTAGCACAATGCTGCTCTAGCAATACAAATATAAATTGTCGGTTTGGCATCCCAAATCTTCTTCTCAATGTTAAATTAGACACAATTTGTTTCTAGCAGAACAATACATTTTGTAGCATTAGCATAATAAATTTGCACTTCCAACTCATATAATGGAATAGAATTCAAGAGCTAAAGGAAAAACTTTGAGCAAAGGGTTAAAAAATAAAATAAAAAAATCATAATCTAGATAGAACCCTTTGATCATACTGATGACTGACCTTCTAAATCCTCATTGTGTATAGTGATATCTTCTGGAAGTCTCCTTAGTATAATTATTAACAGCTCAGCCTGACAACATAGATTTGGATATTAGTCAAATAAGAATCTAGCTCATGTTCAGAAATTGATGCCGCAAATACTGAGTATGTAGTCATGATAACACTATAGGCACTACTACATTCTATATACACGGGAGCAGTCTCTACTACACTCTATATGTATAGGAGTCTTTGTACTTGTATAATATCTTTTCTCTAGTGTCTTTGATTCATTCACTTTTACATAGCTCATTACAAATCATACAAACTAAGCACTTTTATTTTTGGGAATAACTAAGTAAGAAACAAAGAATAAGTTTTGTTCATAAAAAAGAAAACTAAGTTCAAAGAGATCAGAGATCCAGAAAAATAATGAGCTAAAGAACACTAGCCCTGACCCCTAACCATATCACACAAAGATATCCTTGAAGTTTCTAATTTCTATGTTTTGAAACCCACCATCCAAACATAAATTTTACCTATTCCGTATTGCTGCTATACCCTAATCACAATTCTCCAATCCTACTCTAGCCACACATTTCATCCCCACAAAACTGTGATTAGGTAAAACAATTAAACAAAGCATGAGCAGAATGTGGAACAAATCCAAGTGTATATGTGTCAAAAATAACCCAAGCTCTACAGGTAAGAACCATATACATATCAATAGTAAGAACGACAATAATCCTTCATTTTTGAAGGAAATTTTATAGTAGATCTATCTCTAAGGAATCAAACATGAAAAATAAACAAAAGGCGGAGAAAGAAATAAAAATGAGACGAAAGAGAAATAGAAATAAACCATTCAAAGCAAAAATCGACACCGAAAAATTGTGGCTTCTCATCTGCGGCAGCGCGAAATTGCGGTGGAGAAAGAAATAAAAATGAGGCGAAAGATAAATAGATATAAACCATTCTAAGCAAGAATCGGCAGCGAAAAAATGTGGTTTCTCATCCGCGGCAGCGCGAAATCGAAGATGAAAGCTTTCTCGTTGTGGATTTGGGGATTTAGCCTAGGGTTTTTCTGGGCATGGGAAAAGAAAGAACTTAGAGGCAGTTGGAGCAATGTAATATTTCGTTATTTTCTTTTTCCATTTTCCATTTTCCATTTTCCAATATGAACCAAAGGAATATGATAGACTACATTCTAATTCTAATAAAACTCGTCTAAGAAAAAAACAATCTAATAAAACTATAAGACACTTGATAAAAGTGTCAGTAAATGCATCTCATTGTGACATTTATTTTAAAATGTAGTATTAATGTTTGATATAAATGTAGTCAAAGATTAGTGTATTGATTGACTATCTAAAATGACAATTTTTATAAAGTGTAATGAATTAAATGTAGTAATAGGTCATTTTACTAGTAGTGAAGAGGGGATATCTCTCACAAGGCCGTGGAATATCAACCATCTCAAGAAATTCTATGTGTGAACCTCAAATATGTTCTGTCGTTATGTAGACCAGATACTCTTTTTCCCCACAAGGGTTTTAATGAAGTCTGGGGCCATGGTCATCATCAATAAAGATCTATTGTTTTAGGGAAAATTCGCCTCTTGTATTTTCTTCAGCATGATTTTCAACACAGGTCATAGAGACGGCGCAGACGAGGGCATTAATTGCACAATTCAAGGCATAAATTGCACGACGAGGGCATTAATTGCACAATTCAAGGCATTAATTGCACGACGAGGGCATTAATTGCACAATTCAAGGCATAAATTGCACGATGAGGGCATTAATTGCACAATTCAAGGTATAAATTGCACGACGAGGGCATTAATTGCACAATTCAAGGCATAAATTGCACGACGAGGGCATTAACTGCACAATTCAAGGCATAAATTGCACGAGGAGGACATTAACTGCACAATTCAAGGCATAAATTGCACGACGAGGGCATTAATTGCACAATTCAAGGCATAAATTGCACGACGAGGGCATTAATTGCACAATTCAAGGCATAAATTGCACGACGATGGCACTAATTGCACAACTCAAGGTATAAATTGCATGACGGGGGCATTAATTGCAAAATTCAAGGCATTAATTGCACAACGAAGGCATCAACTGCAAAATTCAAGGCATAAATTGCACGACGAGGACATCGAAATCCAAGGCATTAATTGCACGATGAATGCATCAAGGGAAAAATCAAAGGTATCAATTGCGAACTCTAGGGCGCTGATTAGAGGCGTGAATCGCACAAATTAAACGTGAATAGTGTGACAAAGGCATAAATTGCGAGAATAGGGAACCACGGCGATTCAAATATCTGGGCTGCGGAGACAATAACTTTGTGTTTGCGCAGATTGGCACAACACACCAACCATCCAGTTGAAGCCCCGTTATCTGAATAGGGAACATAAATACACACCAATACATGAAGCATTAATAAAAAAATCAACCACATCCTTACCAAGTTTAATCTCAGCCCGTTTGACTACGACAACAATGGGAAAAATGCGAAATAATGACCTACATTTGCGAATAGACAGTGGGGAGATAATAAACGGCATACAAGACAAGAAAAGGCGAAAGATATCGTGAAGAAATGAGATAAGAAAGATCCATCTGGATAGGGATTATAAACAGGCCAGGCCAATCTGTTGTTACAAAAATTCAAAGCATCCAAGATAAATGTTCAAAGTTTTACAAACTAAACAAGGAAACACATGAAAATCTAAGGGTTGCGGGTTGGAGCAGGGGGATCTTCCATTTGAATAGACTCATCTGCGCTGCTGCTGCCACCACCACCGGAGGGTTCACGCTGCGCAGACTCATGGGCCGGAGATGTCGGCGCCGCTACAACTACGGGAGCTGGTTCGTAGAACACCCCGCCACCCGGGAAGTTACCCCGGACTGATCGAATACGAGAGCGGATGGCGTCGAGGTAAGGTGTCCTCACGAAGGGCTCTGTAGGCAAGGGGTCAGCACTGCATCCGGTCACAAATAGGAGAACTGCCTTGTCTAGAACCGGGAACCACCATTCCAGAGTTGGCGGTGGGTCAGCATTGATACCCAGAATTCCCCCAAGACCACCTGAGTCGATGGCATTCAGCACGGCCTCATTCTCGCACAAAGCCCGTTGTTCAGGAGAGGTTTGTATCAAGTTGAGGGTGACCTGGGTTGACTCCCTAACGAGCCACTGCAGTGCCGGAGCCGCAGCATTCAGCAACTCGGGGGTACGGAGGAATTCGTTAATAGTCTCCATCATCATGATGCGCAGAAATGCGTGACCCTCCGAGGAAAGAAAGTAGCGCAGCCGATATTGCTCAGTTCCATGCCGAAAGGCTTGATTCTCCTTGGTTGTGATCTCCTTCTCAACGGCAGACAACTTCTGCGAGCAATCCTGATTAATTGCCGCGAGCTCTTTCCCTTTCTCCCGGTTTACACGCGCCAGCTTCGTGTCAACGGATAATCTCTCAGCTCTTAACCTCTCGTTCTCTTCTCGCAGACGGCGAGATTCTTCTTCGGCATGAGTACACCTAGCCAGCGCCGCCAAGAACTCTTTATCTTTAGCCTGAACCTCGCCCTCCGCGCGGAGAAGGCTCCGAGAATAGGCCAGACACTCAACCCTGGCCTGCACAGAAAATGTAGAGGAGAAATTAAAGAGACACCCGCTAAATACAACATAAATAGAGTAGATAATAACATCTTACTGCTTCAATCATCAACACAAGGTTGTCAGCCATCTGCTGGCGTCCCAAGGATTCCTGGGCCTGGAGGTCAGAGGGAGCAATCTGGGCTATCATTTGAGACCGACACTCTTCGCCGGTCAGATCTGCAAGGGCACGAGGGGCAATGCCCACCCCAGAGGTCGTCCCACCGTCGAGAGGACGGGGAGGAGAAGCAAACATCTGGGCAGAAGAGTCGGCATCCTCCGAGATCAGTTGCATGGTTTCTGGTTGCGCCACCGGCGTCGCTGCCTTCTTCTTCTTCTTTTGTTGGGGTTGCTTCTTAGTCGGAGCACCCTTTCATTTTCTCTGAATCAGGGGACTACTCTCTTCTGTATCTTCATCGCCCGGTTTCTCATCGCGAAGCTGAAAAGGACTGAGCTGGGGCCGACGAGAGGCTGAAGACCTCGCCACAATGGCCTGAGCGGCGCTGCTAACGGTCTGTGCAGCTGGGGCCGATGGGTTAGCTCCTGTCTGAGCAAAGTTAAAGCTGGCGATGACACCATGTGACGGTGTTTTCCACGAATCCATACCTAACACAGATTAACCAACATGAAAAACACATCAGAAACATATTTCAAGAAATAATACGAGCATCAACAAGATAAAAGGAACAGATAAGGATGCAGAACATAACAAATACTAATATTAAACACCAACAACACATTCAATACACGCGGGGGACAAGGGATAGCGGGAGAATAATCCTGCGCTGGCCAGGACAGAAGGCCTAGTCACTAGTTCCTTCACCCTCAAAATATTAGCATTGCGGGCCGCAGCTAATTGTTTCAGAAGGCTGTCTTCAATATCAGTGACACATTCGGAGCTGGAAGGGGAAAGATGTTTGGTACGATGCCATTGAACTTGGGCATCAGCACCGATAATATTTGGCCAAGAGCCATGACGGGTTTGGACAAAGAAATATTTGTCGTGAAAATTTTTATCTAAGGAAGTCAATTTATTCATGAAGGCCATATGGCCCCCGGAGTTGGAAGTGAAATTATAGTGGGACCCGGTCCGTTTCAAGACATGGGTCTTATGAAATAGGGCGGCGTTGTAAGGGTAATTGTTAGCGGCGCAGACTATGTGCAACAAATGGGCTCGACGAATAGAGGAGGGCGAAAGTTGGAAAAAAGGAATTCCATACCGATTACATACATCAATCAAGAAATGGGAGGGAGGGATTCGCAATCCTGCATCGAGTTGATGCAACCAGACCGGAATGATGTTAGGATTAATGCCCCGACGAGTATCAGGCATATCGGAGTTAGGATCAGCCGAATTTTGGATTCGGACTTTAAAGTCCGGATCGGCGATGTCGATACGAAGAACATCCCTCATCGCCTTTATAGACCGGACATGTAGAGTAGATTGGGGAAGTTCGGACTCCGCGGCAGTCATGAATGACACAGAATTTTGAAGGAGGAGGTAGTACGAAGCGGGAAAGGGGGATGACGAAAAGATTGCTGGGAAAAAGAGTAAAGTATGATAAATCAGAGGGAGGAGATAATGGGTACCTGGTCAGACCTAGCGACGGGGAGAGCGAGGAGAGGAAGGGGAGCGATCGGCAGAGAAGAAAAAGAAACTGGAGCAGGGATAAAACGCAGAGGAATGTGAGGAAAAAATAAGAAGAAAGAAAGAAGAAGATGACAAATATTTATAGAGGAAGGGAATTTAAAAGGACGAGAGAGGGGGAAATCATTAGGGCTAATACGTGTGCAGAAAAGGAAGGGTCCAGATTACATCGCAAAATGGCGGTTGGGAACGGAGGGCTCAGATTGAACCAGGGGCTGCGAAAAGGCACGTACGGCGAATAGTGAACGTGTCAGTCATTAAATGAGGAGACGTCATAGAAAGAGAAAACCCTGCGCTGATGGGAAAGCGTCAAAAGTTTAGTGCAGCTACGAAAATTCAAAACTTTCTTTTCGTAGACTAGGGGGGAGTAGCTGATGAGGAGTAAGGATCTCATCAGCCATCCTACTCCAGAAATACCGGGCCAGCACAGAAATTAGGAGATGAGAATCAACAGCGCCGATTTAGGCCCTAAACATACTTGGTTCAAAGAGCATAGATACGTCACACAATTGTCAAATCAAGTCAGCGGCGCAGACTAAAGTCTGCGCAGACTAGAAGAGACGGCTTAACCTCAAGATAACACCTGGAGAGGACTCAAAGAAAGAAACATCTTCAGTGAGAGTTGCGTGGATAAGACCAGAAGGCAACGCATACGAAGGGATCAATTACGCCCTATATAAAGGGCGGCGCAGACGAAGGTCCGTCCCGTTTAAGACGGCGCCGACGCAGGGCTGCCCCATTTCAGGCGGCGCAGACAAAAGTTCGTCCCGATTAAGTCGACACAGATGAAGGCTCGCCCCGATAAAGTCGGCGCAGAATGGAAGCAACCAGCGTCGAAGCTTGGGAAGACCACATGTTCAGCATAAAGCTGCGAAGTAGTTAGGAAAGTTTGTTAGTAGATAGAGAATCATTCACGAACACCGCATGTGGAGCACGTGAATGACCTGTAAAGTCTTTTTTACCCTTTGCCCTAATGTAACTCTATAAATACTCCTTGTAACCCATTATAATACACGCGAAAAATACTTTAAGGAATTCATCTGCAAGTTTTTCTCTCATATCGCCACACAGGTTAATTCGATCTCCTTTTCCGATTTATTTAGATCTAGGCTTGAATGTTGAGCTTCACCACTCGGCACTTCTGTCTCCACGACATGCCTGCAAACAAACAATGTTGTATTATTAGAATCAGAGTAAGAACAATTCATGCATTTACTAACACGTTATATTACCTATAGTTGTGGGTGAATACAGGGGGAACAGGTCATTGGCTGCTAGAGCCGAGTTGCTGTCTGTGAGCTGTTTACAGGGAAATGGCTCCTCGTTATTAAGGGAATTGAGGAAAGCTATTACCCCCAGATCAAAGTCACTGGGGGTTCCCTGGGAGGGAGGCTTGTGCTTAGCGCGGAGCTCATGCCACTTTAGCTCTTGGGCACCATATTGGCGCTAAGTGCCAGTGGAGGTCACCACGAAGCAATAAAAGGGCAGGAAGCCCTTGTCATAGGAATTGAGGGAGTTGAGGAAAGTGGTGGGATAGGTTCAGAGGCTTCTACTTCAAAGCCTGTCTCGTCCATGAAGGGACGAGACTTTGTTAGAAAGTTGCTGACCCAGATCCATCCTAAGGATCGGGAGGCAACTGTGAAAATGATGAGACCGAAGTTGGCCAGCAGCATCGGCCAGTTGTGGATTCAGGTACCCTGCATTTGTTTTTGCCTTGTTAGTATTTGGTATTTACCTTTTTATTGCTCTACTCTGACATTTTCCCTCTGATTCCCTGCAGTTGGAATCCCAGATTGGTGAGGCCATCCAGTGCATCGATGATTACGGTGCACTAGAAAAAGACTTGAAAAATGAGAAGGAGGCTGAGGCTAGTGTGATCAGGAGGTCACGGTCCTGGTGGAACGCTTCATCCAGGCAGAAACGGATTCGGCCGCGTTGCGGGCCCAGATTGAGCAGCTGGAGGTGGAGAAGGCCTCCCTGGCCTCGGAGCTAGAGAGGTCCAAGAAGGAGGGGTACGAGAATCTAGTGCGGTTCTGGGCCCGATATTAGATGGAGTACAGGGAGTCTAAGCGCCACTGGAAAATAGCCTGCGAGGGTGCCCTGAACCGGGGTTACGCGCTGGGTGTCTGGGACCAGCGGATGGAGTTCTTCGTCTCTCCTCGGGGCCAGCAGTTCATGGACATAATGCTGGAGGATACTCTGGCGGCATTGCAGAGGACCCCCGACTACCTGGAGGGGTTCTCACAGCTCTTCGCCCACGTTATCAAAGAGACCGCGCTGAAGACGGCGGAGATGCTGGGAGTGTCAAAAGAGCAAGCCGCTGCCCCGGACTTGGAGGCCTTGATGGACAACATCAAGGACGAGGACCTCAACAGGCTGCTGAGTATACCCGCCAATTCCCCGGAGAAGCCTGTGTGGTGGTATCCGGTTCTGGAGAAAGCCCTCCCCCAATTCGCCTTTGGGGTTTGCTCTGATCCGGTGCCGACTACTCCCAAGTACCAGCCCGCTTTCTGCAATTCTCTGACAAAGTTCGTGGGCCAACTAAGGGTCCAGGCTGGTACTAGCTCCCGCGGATTTGAGCAATTTAGAATGGAGCCCCCTCTGCCCTCCACCTTCGACGCTTCTACCTCTACCTCTGAGGTCGTGGACCAGCTTCTGGCTTTGTATCGTAATGAAAATGAATATACCAGGGAAGCCCTGAAGCTGCTGGACATGGAGCAAAGACTGCGGGAAGTGGATGATTCTGATACGCTGGAAGTGCTCGAAGAAAGGGGCCCCTCTGCCGAGGCCTCTGTCGTTGCCCCCGAAGCTGCTGATCCCGATTCCACTACCGCTGCTTCTCCCTCTTGATTGATGTTGCTATCCTCTCCCTTTTTTGCTAAAACCTGTAAATTTTAACTTGTAAATACTCTGCTCCGTCTGGATGATACTTTTTATTTTATTTTGCTGTAGTGTACAGCTTTATCCCGTTCGAACTGTTGATGAACTTCCCTTGTAATTTCCTTCTCCCTTTGAAATGATATAAGTTCATTTTCTGGTCTGGCTCTGCATTAGTTTTTCTTTCGTATTGTTTTGTTGCTGTTGTCCTGTTTTTGAATTGGTGTAAACTATATTCTGGCACTCCGGGATGTAACTGCTATTTCTTTTGCAAAAAGTTGGGTTTCGAATTTTTGTTGAAGTGTTCGCGATTCCTCTGGTTAGCTTTCCTCTGAATGCGTTATTGAAATTGTTGTGATTTCTCTGTTCAGTTTCTACTTGCTTGCGTTGTTGGAGTACGAGTGATTTCTCCGATCTCCATGGCTCTGATTCCTTTTAGCGTGCCCTGCTTTGACTTCTTCTTCCGTTGCTCTGACTCTTTCTCATATATATTTCTCTGACTCCTCCCTCCTGGGAATTCTCTTACGCTTCCCTCCTTAGCATTTCTCTGACGCTTCCCTCGTACTGGCTGGAATACTCTGCGTGGAGCATAGCTGGTCATAGGGACCCAGCTAACTTTCGCAGCTTACGATTAAATAGTAACCCTCTGCGCGGAGCATGGATGATCCGGGGGATGCATCCAACTCTCGCGGCTTACGATTAAACAGTAACCCTCTGCGCGGAGCATGGATGATCCGGGGGATGCATCCAACTTTCGCGGCTTACGATTAAACAGTAACCCTCTGCTCTTCCCTTTTCGTGGATGTTTTATCTTCCCCGTGACTTGCTAAGCAGCAATTTGGATTGAAATTATGAATTATGGGTATATACCCTACTCCCCCCTCTGGTGACATGTGCAATGCTCTGCATGAACATGTTTAAGTAAAGTATGCAACGTAAAATGAAATAAGTAAAGTAAATGAGTCAACACCATGAAATTCCCTAAAATCACGCATCCAATTTTATTGATAACAGGCCCCGAACCTCGTTAAAACCCCTGTGGGGAAAAAGTGTATTTGGTCTACAACTTGATAGTTCGTGAAACAAAATTACACATAGAATTTCTTCAGGGTATTGATATTCCATGGTTTTGGGAGAGCTCTGCCGTCCGGATCCGACAATGTGTATGCTCCGCCACCCAAAACCTCTGTGACGATGAAAGGGCCCTCCCAATTGGGTTCGAACTTTCCCACTGGCTTTAAAGCGTCAGCCCTCTTGAGAACTAGGTCGCCCTTGGATAGCTTTCGTGCTCTGATCCTCTTGTCATATTCGGCCTTGATGATGCTCTTATATTTCGCTGCTCTGACCTAGGCTTCATCCCTCTGCACTTCCACTAGGTCTAGCTCTGCTCTGCGGAGTTCTGAATTTTGCTCTGTATTGTATGTTGTTATTCGGTACGACTCCAGTCTGGCCTCTGCTGGTATCACTGCGTTGGATCCATACACCAGAGTGAATGGTGCTTCTCCGGTTGCTGTCTTTGGGCTGGTGCGATAGGCCTAGAGTACGGTGTCTAGCTTCTCGACCCATTTCCCTCTACTCTGATTCAGCCGCTTTTTGATTCCTTCGCAAATTGTTCTATTTGCCAACTCCACCTGCCCATTTGCTTGCGGATGTGCCACAGAAACGAAGCGTTGCGCTATATCCATGCGATCACAGAAGTCGGCGATCTTTTGCCATGTGAATTGGGTTCCATTGTCTGATACGATGATTCTAGGGACTCCATATCAGCAACATATGTTTCGCCAGATGAACCGCTCTACCGTGCCTTCGTCAATCTTTGACACAGCTTCGGCTTCTACCCATTTGGAGAAGTAATCCACCGCCACGATGAGAAAACATTTGCCCCCTGGTGTCGTAGGCAATTTCCCAATGATATCTATGCCCCATTTGTCAAATGGGCCAGCAGCGTACATTACTCCCATAGTCTCCCCTGGAACGTTGATCTTTCCGGCATGCCTCTGACAAGCCTCACATTTGCGGACGAATTCTCTGGCATCTTTAGTGATGGTTGGCCAATAGAACCCTGCCCGGATGGTTTTTCGTATAAGATGCCTAAATCCTGTATGTCCGCCATAGCAACCTGCATGAATCTCTGTCAGAGCAAAGTTAGCCTCCTCAGGAGATAAACATTTCAATAAGGGGTGGGTGAAGGAACGCTTGTAGAGTTGATCGTTGATCAAGCAATAATTCTCATATCGAGCCCTCTAATTGGATTCTTTGCTTAATCGTTCCCATGTTCTGAGAAAATGTATAATTGGGGCCCGCCAATCATCACGGATTTCCACCGCAAAAACCTGGGAAGTTCTCATTTCTCTGGTATCGCAGAGCAGCGTAATCTCATCACTCCACGTCTGTTCCACTGCACTGGCAACCCGTGCCAACAAGTCCGCCTTGGTGTTCTCCTCTCGGGAAATTTGTTCTATTCTGAATTCCATGAATTTTTTCTTCATTTCGATGACTTTGTTATGATATGCCCGCATCCGCTCTTCTTTAACATGATATCCTCCCGAAAATTGCTGAGCCACCAATTGTGAGTCAGTTCTGATGATGATACATTCAGCCCGCAGCTCTGACAAAATGTGCGCTGCTCTGACCACAGCCTCGTATTCTGCTTCATTGTTGGACATTCTACAAGTAAACTTAATGGCGAATTGATACACCTCTGAACTCGGGGAAACGACATACACCCCGATCCCGCATCCCTCTTTTGTAACGGATCCGTCCACGAAGGCTATCCAAAATTCTTGCACAGGACGACGAGTAGTTTCTTGGATAAAATCTGCAAGGACTTGGGCCTTGATGGCTATCCTCGGCTCATAATCCACATCATATTCCCCTAACTCCATAGCCCATTTCACCATGCGTCCGGAGAGATTTGGTCTCCCAAGCACCTGTTTGAACGGTAACGAGGTTCGAACCACCACACGATGGGATAAGAAGTAAGGTCTTAACCTCCGAGCTGTGACCATAACTGCCAGAACAGCCCTTTCAATCTCTGAGTAATTTAACTCGGGCCCTTGAATCACCCGGCTGACGAAGTAAATCGGCTTTTGATGATTGCCTTCTTCTCTGATAAGGATAGAGCTGATTGATTTCTCTCCCATTGCTATGTATAAGTACAACACTTCCCTGGGAATGGGTTTGGTTAGAGTCGGGAGCTTCGCTAGGTACGCTTTGAGATCGTCAAAAGTTGTTCGGCATTCCGCATCCCATTGAAATTTGGTCCCCTTCCTTAAGATCTTGAAAAATGGCAAGCTCCGCTCTGCCGACCGTGAAATGAACCTGCTCAGAGCAGTGATACGCCCGTTCAGAGTCTGTACCTCTTTGATTCCTCTGGGAGGTGTCATATCCATGATGGCCTTCACTTTGTCAGAGTTAACCTCGATCCCCGCAGGGGAGACCTTGTACCCCAAAAATTTCCCTGTAGTGACCTCGAAGGTGCATTTCGCTGGATTGAGCATGAGCCTATTTTCTTGGATGACTGTGAAAATTTCCTCTAGATCAGAGACGTGATCCTCCGCTCTGACACTTCGCACAAGCATGTCATCCACGTACACTGATATATTCTTCGAGAGTTGTTCCTTAAATATTTTTTCCATCATTCTTTGGTACGTAGCTCCTGTATTTTTTAGGCCGAAAGGCATGCTTTTCCACCCAAATACCCCACAGCAGACAGCAAAAGCCATTTTGGCAATATCGTCCTTGTGCATTTTGACCTGGTGATATCCCTGATAAGCGTTCATCATAGATAGCAACGCACAGCCCGAAGTAGAGTCCACAAGTTGATCAATCCTTGGCAGAGGATAATAATCCTTAGGGCAAGCGGCATTCAAATCCCAGTAATCCACACACATGCGCCAAGTGTTTGTCTTCTTAGCCACCATCACGGCGTTTGAGATCCATTCCGGGTATTGTATTTCTTCAATGTAACCAGCATCCAGTAATCCCTGGATATGTTCTCTGATTGCAGCACCTTTCTCGGCCCCAAAGTGTCTCGTTCTTTGTTTTACCGGTTTTACATTGGGATTTACATTGAGGCGATGTTCCGCCAACCCCCTGTCAATGCCCTTTAGGTCGGCTGTGCTGAAAGCGAACACATTCGCATTCCTCTGAAGGCAGTCGATCAGTCCTGCTTTGATTTGTTCATTCATAGATGACCCGATCTTCGTCTGAAAACCCTCATTTCCCGGGAATAGCTCGATCATGTTACACACGTCGTTAGTCGTTATCAAGGCAGATTTCTCTGAACCTTCCCAAGTATTTGACAACTCTGTCAATTCCCGTCGTTCCTCTGCCAGAGCAGCGATATCACCCGTCTTCCCTTTTTTCCTGGTATCCGATCCCTCTGTTACCCTTTCTCTTTTCTGGCCTGAGGAGTGTGTGAGCATTCGCACATGGCATTCCTTTGATATTTTCTGATCACCCCACTCCTCCCCCACTCTTCCTCCTCCGATGGGGAATTTCATTTTCAGGTGGAACATTGAAATGACTGCTCTGAATGCCATCAGAGCAGGGCGCCCAAATATCACATTATAAGACGGTTTGGGCATATCTACCACCAGGAATCGTATCATCCTGGTTTTGCAAGCATCCGCCCTGCCGAGGGTAACTGGTAACTCCACGAACCCTAGCGGCATGACGATTTCTCCCCTAAATCCGAACAGAGGGGCATTCGTGGGCTCGATATTAGCTTCAATCCCCATATTCTGTAGACATTCCAGGTATAGAATATTCACCGCACTCCCTAAATCCACAAAAACGCGATGTACAATGCAAGTTGCTATATCTGCCGTGAAAACTAATGCGTCATCGTGGGGGTACATGAGCGTTCGCAGGTCCTCTGACCCGAAAGTAATGACCGGCTCCTCCGCTGCACCTGTGATCTCCATTACTTGTTTGGGATAATACCCTGACCTTTCTGCCCGTACGACTTGTTTCTTGGCCCGATTGAAAGTTGGTATCCCATTCTCGTCGAAAATCATGTGCACTTTCCTTCTGGGCGGGTGGAGAGGTATCCGACCCTGCACGGCCCCTCTATGCTGATCGCGGTTTTCCTCCGGACGTCGATCCCGGTCATTCCCTTGATCTTGTCTTTGGTCGTTTCCCTGGGGCTGCTTACCCTGACCCTCATTCCCTCTGGCGATAAACTGGTCCAAGTTGCCCTGGCGCACTAAGAACTCTAGTTGATGCTTGAGGTGTCCACAGTATCTAGTGTAATGCCCATAGGCGTTGTGGTATTCACATAACTTGTTGTTGGGCCCCTGCTGTGGCTGCCCGTCCCTATAAGTGCCCGGTGCCCGAAAAAACGGCTGGTTCTTAATCAGATGGAAGATTTCTTCTTGTGGTTTATTCAGGGGAGTGTATTCAGTGAAGCGATTGACTTCGTTCACGGTGCGCTGCTGGCGGGGTGGTACCTCTGTCTGAGGAGGAAGTACCCTAGGGGGCAATCCTCTGAAGGGTACCTGCTCTTGATTATTGGCGTTCTGCTCTGGTGCAGCCTCGGCCCTCCTGGCCCTATGTTTGTCATTTTCAGCCTTTCGTGCCATTCGGGCGTCCTCCAATTGCAAGCACCTCGGTAACGTAGTCATGATGTCGTCAAAATCCCTGGCCGGTCTGATCTGTAATTCGTCGAAGAAGAGTCCGGGCTTCAATCCTCGAACGTACGCGCAGTTTTTGATTTGTGACTGCGCCTCTGGCACCTCCAGAGCAGCGAGATTGAACCGGGCAGTATATTCACGCAGTATTTCGTTTTGATCCTGTTTTATATCCATCAAGGAGATGGCTGATTTTCCCACCCTCCGCGAGCTCGCAAACTGTCTGACAAAGTGTGTCTGAAGGTCCTCAAAATAGTAAATAGAGTTCGGGGGAAATATTCCGAACCAAAGCTGGGCTGGTCCAGACAGAGTGGTGGAAAATATACGGCACTTGATGCCCTCTGAGTACATGTGTAGCGTGACCAACCCTTCAAACCGGTTGAGTTGTACCTCAGGATCAGTAGTACCATCATAATCAAGCGAGATAGGTCTGTAGTTCCTTGGCAGAACATCCGCCAAGATATCCGCAGAGAACGGGCTCCGACTGTTAGTGGTCTTGGCTTTTGACATCTTGGCACGCTTTTCATCCCGGTATCTCCCATGTTCCCTTTTGTCTCTCGGCGAATCATAGGCATGGTGGCGTTTGTGGCTTTTGTGTTCATGCTTGCCAGAGGTATACTCTTGCTCCGGTTCCTCTGACCGTTCAGTTCGACGAGACTTCTCTAATCGATACGATTTCTCTACTCTGCGGGATCTCTCTGACCTTTGCGATTTTTCAGCCCTCTGAGATTACTCCCTCAGAGTATCCTCCATATCTCTGAGTTGATTTTTTAGTTGTGACACCTGGTTTTTCAGTCTTGCAGTTTCTCTTGGTTTTTCTCCTTTAAAAATAGGGGTAGCGGAATGGCTATCAGACTCACCCACTCTTTCCCTTCGAACGATGATGCGCAGTACTGTGCGGCTCCCTTCCGGTTTCTTCTCCGGTTCCCTGTCAGCGAGGAACTTCTGTGTTTCCTTGGGCAGTGCGGGCTGTTTGGCAGTAAATGGTTCGTTCACCTCCAGAGCAGTGTGAGGTGGGAGCCCAGTGCCCTGTTGGTCAGGCCTTCCCGTCAGAGGGGCGGTAGCGGGGACAGTTGGTGCAAACGGGCCACCCATTGCCTGACGCACAGCAGTGTAGTTCAGCAGAGCCATCAGTTGCTCCGCCAGAGTGAAGCTTAGCGGCCCACCACCAGACGTGGGGGTTAGGCCTTGTAATTCAGACCCAGCAGTAACCAGAGCAGACCTTTGGAGAGTGATATTCTGTCCTAACAGTGGGGTAGTGGAGATGTTGGGGAAGCCTAGCGGTGTGGAGAAGACAGCGCTGACCGGCAGACTGCTCAGCAGAGACATGGGCATTTCAGTGAGGGCAGCAGAGTTGAGCCCAGTGCTGTCGAAGTCCTTCTCAAGAGTGCGGCGAACATCAACAGAGTCCATGGTACCTACACGTAAAAAATGTGAGAAAAGTCCCAATAATAGACAGATCGAACCACCTTTTATCAGGGGAAGCCTTGATTTAAGAAATCCCAAATATTGGCGCGAAGGCCATTATGAATTTTCACGTGCTGGTCTAGAGACCACTATGAATTCCCGACCCCAATACATCTATACACCAGGAAATAAACCCAGGGCATAGATCCAGACACAGAAGGCGAATAACATAGATTTTCCCTTAGATTCAAGTTCGAACTCAACGGAAGAGACGGATCACTCGAGGAATTACCCAGAAAATCTAAAAACAATTGTAAACAAAGCAACAACCAAGAGATCGTTAGCAAAACACATTAGATACGGCAAACAACAGAGATCATATGAGAAAACATGATAGTCGCACACAATTATCATGACAGCATGGAAAATAAACACAGATCAACACCCAATTCTCGATCTCACCCACTTTCCAAACATCCACATGCGAGAAAACGATAAAACCCATGGATTTGGAAGTTTTCAAGCGGATCAGAACGGAAAAAGTGGATCTACTGCTCCTAATCCACCTAGGTACTCAGATCATCGGACGAATTGGGGCTTGCGCACACAAATCCGCGCGCAATTGCAGATCTGCATGCGCAAGCTGGACTCACGCCTTAAACTCATAGCTTTCCCACAGACGGCGCCAGTTGATAAAGTATTTTATCAACACCTAATCTAGATTACGAATTTTACCTAGTGTTTGAACGTGAGAAAGAGTTTAATTGCTTGAGAACAAAAGGAAATCTGTTGTAGTATTAAGAGAGAGCATGTGTTTATAAGATACAGGTGCATGGGTATTTATAGAATACATGCTAGGGGTAAAAAAGTAATTTCGGCCTAAAGGACATGCTCCCCACGTGGTCAATGGTATAGTGGTAATATCGCCTATAATCGAGCGATTCCTCTGTAAACGGGCAATTCCTCTGCTCTGTTGCTTCCCAGGTAAAGCGGTCATTCTTATCATTGACTATCTTATATGGTAGAGCATTTCTCTGAGTTTCAGGATTCCTCTGACTGTGCTCGTTCCTCTGGCTAAGTTCATTCCTCTGACTGAGTCCATTCCTCTGACTGAGTTCATTCCCCTGACTGAATCCATTCCTCTGGCTGAGTCCATTCCTCTGATGTAGATAGTTCCTCTGATCCGAATGATTCCTCTATTCGAGTTGATTCCTCTACTCTGCATATATTACTCCTCATCACCTTCGATGTTTCAATACTTACGAAAGGGATTTCAAGTCCCAATACTTCTTTGTTGAGATCCACGCTAGTGACTTGGGTCGTGCCTTTGGTTTAAGGTCTACCCAATGTCACTTGGTAAAACACTGTCACCCTACTGCTGGTACTGAGCCTCCTCTTCACGACCGAACTGTATTCCACCAAATAAATATCCCTGAGCTATCTCAAACTTTTAATTTAAAGAAAATTACGCACGACACCTCTACTTTGGCCTCTTCGGGACTGTTGGATCGTTATCCAAGACATTTGATTGATAAATCTTTAGTATTGCTTTTGATTTTAGTTCTGTAGGGTTGACATTCTGATTTTGCTAGTTTCTCTTCGCAGATATGAGGTGGCAGCAAAGGGCTAGGTTGAGGCGCTTGCAGGAGGGCCAACATGTCGAAGGGGTTGTGGAGACTGCTTCGGAGTCCACGCAGTCGATTTCTACTCCGTCTTCGGCTGGCGGAGCTGCACAGCCATCTCCAGTACATGATTCTCCTATACAGGCCTCTCCAATCTCTGTTGTTCCCTTACTTTCTCCTCCTCAAAGCAGCAGGATGGCCACTCGCCAGTCTTTAGGTGGTGTCAGGACTGCTCCTTTGTTCGAATCATTGACTCCTAAAGGAGGCAATTCTTTCCAACTCAACGACGAATTGGAGGAGCATGAGGTTATGGAAATTAAGCCTCTTGTTTCCAAAAGGAAATCTATTGAAGATTCGAGCACCTCTGCTCCTCAGAAGGTCAAAATAGTATCATCTCTGGGGCTCCTCTCTAACTGTTGGGACATCGTCAGCGTTTGTGAAAGGCGTTGTTGGGACGTCTGGCCTGGTACTGAACCTATCTGGGCCGACCTTTACCATTTGTTCATGAGCTGAGGCCACGAGGCTGATATGGCGGAGATGCAGGGCGAGGACACGAACAAGCTCTGTGTAGACACCGCTCGTCTTTGTGCATTGGTGAGTTCCTAAGATTTCTTAATTCCTGCCAGTTTTGCAATTTATGTTCAGTTAGTCTCAACTCTTGTTTTCTATGCCGTTACCTTTTAGGCGGAGGTCCGGGTTTGAGAATTGATGGCTCGAACTCAAGAGCTCGAGCAAGTGAAGGCTTCTCTTGTTGAGGCCAAGACAGCCCCGCAGGCTCAGGATAAGGAACTTGTCAAAGCCATTGAGAGGCTCAGTGACCTTGAGATGGAGGTGGAGACTCGGGAAGCCAGGGTTTCAAATCTGAACATTCGGGTGGCCTCCTATCAGTTAGATATCCAAAGGCTCAGGGCTGATAAAGAAGAGAGCCTGTCCAAAGTTCAGGTTGAGCACACCCTAGCAGTTGCGGAACCTTGTGGAGAAGTGCAAGGAGTTTGTGGTCCACAAACAAAGGCGGGCTTACGTTTCAGGGGTGAGGGATCAAAGGCGATAGGTGTTTTTGTCCCCACAGGGCCAACACTTCTTGGATACCCTAGTGCACGACACTCTGGCTGCTTATCACCGGACTCCGTAGTTTCATGAGGATTTTGATCGCAGAGTGGTCTTCTTGGTGAAAGAGACAAGCCGGAAGGCTCTAGATATGGTGGGGGTGACCTCCGAGCAGCGTGCGACCTTGAATGTAGATGAGTTGATAGACACGTGATTGGGTGTATTTATACGCATTTATTTGGGGGATTTTTCTATGTTTTCTGTGTTTAATTTGTATTAAATATCATCTTTAGGATATGATTATGATCTTATATGTATTTTGATGGTATTTGATAGGTTTTGGAGAAAAATATTTGATTTTGAGAAGAATTTTGAAGCTTGAGGCTGTGGAGAATAGAACCTGAATTGCTGTTTGAATTGCAACTATTGAAGACAAAATTTGTCGAGAAGAGGGGATGAATTGCAACTGTTTGAATTGCAACTATTGAGGCTGTGGGCCTGTGCGCCACTTTAATTTGACTAGATTAGTTTTATTGTTAGCTAGGGCCTTATTCACACCACTTTAATTTGACTAGAATTAGGTTTAGATTTTTTTTTTTAACTTATATATATATATTAGTATTAGTTGGAACATCAACAAGTCAGATATCATAATTCACATCACAATTCAGACGCCAACTTTGGAGAGCAGCGACTGGATGCAACTTTCAGCAATTAATCAAGTTTTTCGTTTCTTCATCCCTTGCAATTTATTTATTTATTTCTTGTGTTATTTAATTATTATGTTTTCTAGCTAAATTCGTTTATTCCGGCAACGATTAAGAAAGCACTAGCACGATTATTCTGTGAGATCTAATTGTTCTTATACTTTATTTTATGCTTGCATCTGCGATTCTCCATGTTTAATGATATTAATTGTTTTAATCCATTAGATAGTCGCAAATATTTATTGGGTTAGAATTAATTATATAGCCAATTGAACCGGCCATCCGTAATTGTGGTTTATGTTTGATTAGTGGTAAATTGACACATCAGGGTCAAGGGAAAAGCAGTCTTAATTCAATAATCCTGCGTCAGAGTTTATTGGTTTTGAATCGGGTTTCTCTAGATATTAATGCTATCGGCTCATTAAACCTATAGAGCGTCTCTTACAGTTGTCAGTCG
Organism: Salvia miltiorrhiza; assembly: GCF_028751815.1. Classification (NCBI taxonomy): domain Eukaryota; kingdom Viridiplantae; phylum Streptophyta; class Magnoliopsida; order Lamiales; family Lamiaceae; genus Salvia; species Salvia miltiorrhiza. The sequence continues at coordinate 27,580,915 of NC_080389.1, read as the reverse complement.
ATTAGGGTAGTAATTAGTGAAGCGTCTTCCTGGTTACCGAATAATTAAGGAGAAATAAGATCACATCAGAAGCGTCTTCGGTGGTTATAACTGGTTTGTTTGCATAATTTAAAGTTATTTTTGCATCCATGATCGGAATAATTGAGCTAGGGTGGACTTAATTGATTGCTGGAATTCTTTTATTAATTGTTGGAATTTTTATTCATCTTTTGGTTAATTGGAAAAATTGGTTTATTCGGATTTTATTTATTTAATTTTAAGTTTAGTAATTTCCATATTTTCTTCTCAAAATTTCGTGGTTACTTTGCAGACTTTAATTGGAGAAATTCTCGCCAGTCCCTTGGGAGACGATTTTGCTTACTGCTGTCTGCGCAATGTGGGCATACCGGCTGACTGCCGGATATTTTTGGTGTAAAATGACGCATCAACACGTTTAGGGGTGTCTAAACGGGACAGGTCGGGTACCCTACCCGATTTTGCCGGTACTCGACCCCGCCGCACCCCTACGGCATTGTCGGGTACCCTAATACCCGACACGAGTATTAGGGTACCCGTATATCCGCAAGTTAACCAATTTTTTGATACCTGCAACGTTGTTCTTCTTCTTTTTTTGGTCAATGAAACTTCTTTGTCAGAACGACTGAAACTTATACATGAGCTCGCTGTTCTGCATTCTACATAAATCTATTATGCTTAATATATAATAACAAGATTAAGAAAAATGAATATATATGGCTGAGATTGCTTCTCTATTCTTTGAAAACATTTAATCAGACTATCAGAGCCCGCCCCATCATCTCCATGATGTTGGAAAAATCCTAAAGGCTTGTATTCTATATATCTAACTCCATTTACACCCTCCACTAATAAATAGAACCAACTTATATAATTAAATACATACTCTTTGCTTGTCAGCTCAATACATAAATTACTCTCTATATTATCTTCTTTCATTAATAAGATAAATAAAAAGAATGAGGTCAATTTGTTCAGACTTAGGGCACGCTGCATTTTTGTCTATTTTTCTTCAATTTAAGATATTTAGAAATCAGATTCAGAATTAAGATTTAAGACATTATTAAATTATATAAAATAATAAAAATATATGTTAATTAATTTTGATACGGGTTTTCGGGTATACCCAATACTCGACTGGTATACTCGATACCCATAAATCTCTTTTGGCCAATACCCGATCTCGACCCGCATCCCGTCTAAGACGGGTATCGGGTACCCGAAACCCGCACGGGTATCAGGTTCGGGTTCGGGTTCGGTATACCCGATACCCGCTACCTGTTTAGACACCCCTAGACATGTTGAGCTCTTCAAGGTTGTACAAGGCTCTCGGGACCGACACCTCCTGCGAAGGACTCAGAAGAGTGTGTCACGACCGAACCTAATTAAGGATAATTAAGCCGGGGAAATCGTGACTGCGTGAGGGAGATTAGAAGCGGGGATAGAAAGGGGGTAAATAAATAAGGAAGGATCGTATTAAATCATTGTTAACAAAAGGAATTAATATAACAGAGGTTTCGTCATATTGACTCGAATAAACTAGTATGTTCAGATAACTCCGACATAGCCAAAATAACATAAGACTTCTGAGTACGCAGCGGAATAAGGGTTCTGATTACATGTATGAAGACATGTATCCCCAGAGTTCGTTAATACATAAGAATAAGACAAAAGGGTTCCGCTCGTCATTTCATCACCACCACCAGCTTCTCAACCTGCACATTTAGAAATATATGCAGGGCTGAGTACAAAAGCACTCAGTGGGCACGTATGCCTAAGTATAAAAATACATGCTAAATAAAACTGTGAATTGTCATGCTATCATAAACAGTACAACAAGGGAATTTTCGTTAAAGGAGCCCAAGCCTACTGAAATCATTTATGATTCTTAAAGTCCGACTAATCAGTCTAAATTCTCTTGTAATCTATCATATCTGAAGCTGTGTGCCAGAGAGGTGGCCACCTCTCACGGACACTTGACCGGCCAACCCGCTCGATGACTCACGGTCACTGGTGTATACTAGCCCCGACAGGATTGCTATCAACTGCTCAGGATCCGAATTCGATTACATAATTGCATATAGATATCATACTAAAACTGAAACATTTATGGCAAGACAATAGTTGAAATAACTTTCAGTTCAAAGATTTTGTAATGAAATAACTTGTTCAAATGAAACATTTAAATCATTATATATATATATATATATATATATATATATATATATATATATAAACCCACCTGATATGAATTTTCTGTGGCACAATAGCTTCTCGACTGATTATTAATCTCGACCTTGACCTTTATTGCAAGAATATACATAAGATACTCGTTCGAAGAAAATCCTCAGAATGAGAATGCGTAATTAACTATGCATGAACTAATATTTTGAGCGGTATCCAGGGAATTTCTACTATTAGTCCGTCCACATTAGGGTGCTCTAATCTGCCCAAATAAATAAATTGCACTCTTGTTGTTGATTAAACGGAGCTGACTCGGCTTGATCGATATGTAACCCCATAAGAATAATGGCTTAACATAGTACATAATTACTATTGTAAGTTTAAAATTAATAGGCTCAAACATATAGTAGCCGATTAATTAAATAAACAAGGTGGTTTTAATGGAATAAATAATGGCAGCCCACAATAGTTATTTGGGCTTGAAGGAAATAATAATAAAAGTTCAATAATTAGGAGGCTCAACAAAGCAGCCTGATAATTAATCAAGAATGGCTCGAATTAAAGTACCGCAGTTGTCTTAAATAAAAGGGATAATTGCGTGAAAATACACAAACTTTGCCAAAAATCCATATTTGACGCGAAGTTAGCATTTTACATTTTAATACACCAACTTTCGTTGTTGTCCAAATTTGACACGACTTAATTCTTAAAAATTCAAAAAACAACTCATTTTTGTAAATAATTATACAAAGACCCACTTATGTTATTATTTGGGACATTTAAACCAAAATAAGATATTTCCTTATGATGTTTTCTTTTAATTTTTGATCCGCGCCTAAAATGGTTTAAAAGAAAACAACATAAGGAAATATCTTGTTTTGGTTTAAATGTCCCAAATTATAACATAAGTGGGTCTTTGTATAATTATTTACAAAAAATGGTTGTTTTTTGAATTTTTAAGAATTAAGTCGTGTCAAATTTGGACAACAACGAAAGTTGGTGTATTAAAATGTAAAATCCTAACTTCGCGTCAAATATGGATTTTTGGCAAAATTTGTGTATTTAGGTGCAATTTTCTCTAAATAAAATAATGAAGAAGTCCAAGTAATATTATAATTGGTTGTGGGCTGGAAAGAATAAATCTTAGCCCAATAGTCAAATAAATCGGTCCAAATGAAGAAATAAACAGGCCCAACGAAATATAATTGGGATTAGACTAAATGTCCATCACAATTTATATATCAGCCCACATCTTGAAATAATTAAGGCCCGATAGAACTAATAGAAATGGCCCAATTACAATTAAAATGGGGAAGCCCAAATCTTGAAGTCAAACCCGGTCCTCTCTCTCTCTCCCTCAATCGATACTTCTCTATCTCTCTCTCTCTCACAGAGAATCGCTCGGCCACTTCCCAAAATCGATCGGCGCCTCCTTCTCCGGTCGTTCAACTGCCGATGCGTCTAACTCTGACGCTCTTCTTGCCTCCTGACAATACACGCTCGATGCTACAAGGGCGAGCCCCAACTTCTTCTGCGATTCACGCCGTTGCCGCCTCTCTTTCTGAATTCTGGCGAGCGGCCGCCACCTGTGAGCGTCGCTGCCTGTGAGCGGTCGTTGCTTCGGATCCTGGAACTGGTCGTCCTTCCCACTTCTCTCTCCTTCGCTTCACCTCTTACACGTAGCTGCTGCCCTTGGAACCGCCGCTGCTGCGCACGAGTCCGGCGTGCCTCTGCACGTCGCCGTGATTCGCTGTTGGCGCTTGGATCCCCATGAGCCGTCGCCCGACCATCGCTTCTTGGCTCGACCGAACAGGCTTCCCTAAAGCTAAGTCCTACTTCCTTATATCCTAGTTTCTAGTTGTTAAGGGCAGAATACTCATGGTTTGTCGTTCTAGAGCGTAAAGTAACTGTTGAAATTGTTGGCCCAATCAAGCCCATTCCTGGTAGCCCATTACCATCACCTAGCCCACAATTGGCAGCCCATCTTCCTTGGTTAAATTGTGGAACCCTAGCTGATAACCTATCTTTGTTCTCTCCTCCCTTCCCTCTGCGTCTTCTGTGTGAAAGAGAGAAGCCTTGCCTGTGCCTTCACCATACCTCCTGTCATCTCCGTGTCTTGGGCGAAGTGTGAACAAGCTTAGTGCTTGTGTGTGTCTTCTTCGTCCGAACTGAGCTATCTCTGCGTGGATTAGCCTGAGTGAGGTTGAGGGTGATTTGGCAGTGGAGTTGCCGGAACGAGGTGCTGCCGGAGGAGGACTACATTTGGGTTTGAGAGAGACCGAGTTCTGAGCCGAGGAGAGAGTCGCTGCTGCGTCGTCTCACCAGCTGCTGCTGCTGCGTCGTCTCTCCATCTGCCGCTGCTGTGTCGTCTTGCCAGCTGTGGCTGCGTCGTCTCCGACAGCTGCTCCGCGTCGTTTCCGGACAGCCGCTGCTGCTCCGTTTCCGGGCAGCCACTCAGCTGCCCCATCTCTTCTATTTCCTGTTACTTTATCTCTCTGTTGCAGCTGCACCTTCTAACTTAGTCTCTTGGTGTTTTCTCTTTGTGTAGGAAACTAAAGAGCACGTCTAGCTCGAACAATCAGTGAGCTAACGTGTGTGTGGTCTTCGCAAGAGTTCCGAGTGCAGCTGAGCTTCAGGAAAGATTATTAAAATTAGGCTTCGGCGTGCGAGAACGGTGAATCGACGGCGGGGCGAGATATCCACAACAGTGGTATCAGAGCCTCGTTAGCCTCGCGTCGCACCCTCCGCGCCGTGGCTCTCCTTAATCAGCGATCCAGATCGCCGCAGGTATGACGAGGTTTTGATCTTAAGCCTCGCTCTGGTAAATTGGCGAAACCTCCCTGTTGTTTAATTCCTAGAGGCTGCTGACTGGCGCAGCATAGGTTGCAATCTAAATTTCTAGAAAACTGCCAACTGGTGCAGTCTAGGATTGGGACTTTGTTGCTGTTTACCAACTTGCGTTTTTTTGTTGTGCTTATGTGAGTAATCTTAAGTGATTATCATGTGCTAGCACGTGTGTCACAAATCGTGTGTTTTCCCTGTTGAATCTGCTCTGTTCCTTGCTGCTTTACTTTCCGCTGCACTTTCAGATTCTAAAGTGGGATAGTATTTGTGTTCGTTCTCTTTTGTTTGTCGAATCTGCATGATTTGTGTGCCCAAAGCTTTGCTAGCTTTGAGAATCTGTAGTTGATTCTTCTCCTGCATCCAAAAGAGTTAGAGTGACCCCCTGCACCGGTGATAAATCGCCGTGTGAACTGGGAAATCCTCCTACTCGCATTTTGGATTGATTCTGAGTGAACTTGCATATCGTGTGTTTGTCTATCTGTTAAACCAGTGTATTCTTGACTGTTTTACATGGCTTCTGTGAACTTTGGTGTGGCTCCTTTCAATGGAAAAACTGATTTTAGTATCTGGAAGCAGAAAATGAAATGCATTTTAGTCCAACAACATGTGTTTAAGGCTATTGATCATTCATATGCTAAAGATGAAACTGAAGAAAAGAAAGCTGACATGAATGAACTTGCATTGTCATCCATTATTCTCAACTTGTCCGACTCTGTGCTTAGGAAAGTTGGGATGCTTGATTCTGCTAAAGAACTATGGTGTAAATTGGAAGAGTTATATACTGAAACTTCTTTGCCATCAAAAATGTACTTGCTTGAAAAGTTTTTTAGATTCAAACTTGATTTATCTAGAGACATAGATGAGAATCTCGATGTGTTTACTAAACTTGTGCAAGATATCAAGTTAACTGGTGACAAGCATATTGATGATTATACTCCTGTCGTGTTGCTCAACGCTATACCTGATTCATATAGTGATGTCAAGTCTGCTATTAAATATGGCCGCGATAGTATTACTTTGGATACTGTCATTAATTCTTTAAAGAGTAAAGAACTTGATTTAAAGCAAGGGCACGGGGGGAAGCCTGAGGAGAAGGCCATGCATGTTAGGGGTAGGCCTAAAAACAAATTCCAAAAGCATGTTAAGAAAGAAAATGAATCTTGTGATAATAAGAAAGGTCATAGTAGAGGTCGATCTAAGAGTAGATCAAAAGGTGGTCGTAAATGCTATAATTGTGGTGAACCTGGTCATTATGCAAAAGAATGCCCTAAGAAGAAACATGATAATGAGCATGCGAATGTGGCCTCTATGAGTGAGTCTTTGGGTGATGTGTTTGTTGTTACAGATGTAAGTGACTTGCATTTTGCGAACTCTGTGTCCGGATCTCTATGTGAATCTGAATGGCTTGTTGACTCTGGTTGTACCTTTCACATGTCTCCCTTTCGAAATTTGTTTTCAAATTATGAAGAGGTTAAGTTTGGTCATGTGTCTATGGCTAATGAGAAGAAGTGTAATGTGATAGGAACAGGTGATGTCTGCTTAAAATTTGCTTCTGGTAATGTGCTTACTTTAAAAAATGTGAGACATGTTCCTGATCTGTGTTACAACTTGCTTTCATGTGCTGCACTTGAAGATGTAGGTTTAGAGGGGAGATGGGGAAATGGTGTTATGAAGATCATGAAAGGGTCTTTAGTTGTGTTTAAAGCTGAAAAGCAAAATAACCTTTATATATGCCATGCTGAGTCTGTCTCTGATAATGTGAATTGTGTGAATTCTGTGCAAAATGATAAGACTTTACTTTGGCATAATAGGTTAGGTCACATGAGTAATAAAGGGCTTGAAATCCTCAAGAAGGATGGTGTGTTTGGTAATGATAAACTGTCCACTGTGCCGTTTTGTGACTCGTGTGTACTAGGCAAGCAATCACGTGTGCAATTCCCTGCATCTTCGTTCCCTAATCTGTCTAAGTGCTCCACTGTGCTTGAATACCTACATGCGGATGTGTGGGGCCCTTCTTCTATTCCTACACATGGTGGGAATAGATATTTTCTCTCTGTGATTGATGATTTCTCTAGGAAGGTTTGGATTTTTCTTTTGAAAAATAAATCTGATGTGTTTGAAAAGTTCAAAAATTGGAAAAACCTTATTGAGAATCAAACTGGAAAGAAAATAAAAGCTTTAAGAATTGATAATGGCCTTGAATTCTGCAATAAATTGCTTGATGACTTGTGTGTTGAGTCTGGTATTAAGCGCCATAGATCTGTGCCCTATACACCTCAACAAAATGGGGTGGCTGAGAGAATGAATAGAACCTTGTTAGAAAAGGTGAGAAGTATGCTCGCTACCTCTGGTATGTCAAAGAGTTTTTGGGGTGAAGCTGTTCATACAGCTACTTATTTGGTAAACAGGTCCCCATCTGTGCCTTTACAGGGTCGATGCCCTGAAGTTGTTTTTTCTGGTAAGCCTATTGATTTGTCTAATTTAAAAGTGTTTGGTTGTGCTGCGTTTGTGCATAAAAAAGGTGATAAACTTGAACCTAGGTCTAAAAAATGTGTTTTCTTAGGCTACCCTGAAGGGGTCAAAGGTTATAGATTGTGGAATAGAAGTGAACCTGGCTATAAGACAATTGTGAGCCGTGATGTGATTTTTAATGAGTTTGAATTTCCATGTATAAATGCTCAAATGTCTGCTTCTACTTCTAATCCTGAGACTGCTCCAAGTGAGGTGGAGCAATTACGTGTTTTACCTTCTTTTGATGATTTATCTGTTGAACGTGCCAATGAACCTGTTTTAGATGATCAAAATGAGAATGGTTTGCCTGATTTACATGCTGAAAATGCTTATGAAGATGTGATTAATGAAGATGTGCATGATTATCAATTGACTAGGGATAGACCTAGAAGGACCATTAAACCACCTGAAAAGTTTAATGACTTTGAAATGGCCTTGTTTGCTTTCAATATGTTTGAAAACATTGATAATCAAACACCTGCTTCTCTTCATGAAGCTAAGCAATCGAAAAATTGGAACCAGTGGTTAAATGCTATGAGAAGTGAAATGAGATCTCTTCATGAGAACGATACTTGGATTCTTGTGCCTTATGATGATTCTTACTCTGTTATTGATTGTAAGTGGTTGTTCAAGATTAAAAGTGAGATTGAATCAATTAGGTACAAAGCTAGGTTAGTTGCTAAGGGATATACTCAAAAAGAGGGGATTGATTATACGGAAATCTTTGCTCCTGTTGTGAAATTTACCACTGTGCGTATTATGCTTGCTCTTGTTGCTCATTTTGGTTGGGAAATGAAGCAAATGGATGTGACTACTGCTTTCTTGCATGGTGATTTGGATAAACCTATTTATATGAAACAGCCCGAGGGGTTCGTTGACCCTGAAAAACCAAATCATGTGTGCTTGCTTAAGAAGGCCTTATATGGACTAAAACAGTCACCTAGACAATGGAACATTAGGTTTGATAAATGCATGAAGTCTTTAAAGTTTGAAAGAAGTGAGCATGACCATTGCCTGTACTTTAAAGATCTCAACTCTGTGCCTATGTTCTTGCTTATCTACGTGGATGACATGTTGCTTATTAGTCCTTGTCTCGAGTCCATCAAGCATATTCAAAAATGTCTGAGTGATAATTTTGAAATGAAAGACCTAGGAGATGCTAGTAAAATTCTAGGCATGAACATTGTTAGGGATAGAAAGCGTTCTACCCTTGTGTTAAACCAGACTTCCTATGTAAAAAAGGTTTTGAGTAAATTTTCTATGTTTAACGCTAAACCTGTGGATGTACCTCTTGCTTCTCACTTCGAGTTAAGTAAGAAACAGTCTCCAAAGACTGCTTCTGAAATGGATGCTATGAAAAAAGTGCCATATTCAAATGCCATTGGATCTGTGATGTATTTGATGATTAGTACTAGGCCTGATATTGCTTATGCTGTGAGTGTGCTTAGTCGTTATATGTCTAATCCTGGCATGCCTCATTGGGATGCCTTGAAGTGGCTTCTTCGTTTTTTAAAATCCTCCATGAATATAGGCTTAAATTTTTCTAAGTGCCCTGATGGTGTGAAACTTGTTGGATATGTTGATTCTAATTATGCTAATAATAGAGATAATAGGAAATCCACCCCATCCTATGTGTTTACTCTATGTGGTTCTTGCATTAGTTGGAAATCTCAACTTCAAAGCATTGTTGCTTTATCCACGACTGAATCTGAATACGTTGCAGCCACAGAAGCTATAAAGGAAGCTATTTGGCTTAAAGGCCTTTTATCTGAACTTCGTGTTATAGGTAAAGACGTTGTGGTTTATTCTGATAGTCAGTCTGCCATCCAAATATGCAAAAATCCTGTGTATCATGATAGAACAAAGCATATTGAGGTTCGTTTTCACTTCATTCGTGATATTGTGGAAAAAGGCACTGTTAAACTTGAAAAGATCCACACTGATCACAACCCCGCTGACATGGGCACAAAGTGTTTGTCTACCGAGAAGCATGTTGCTTTTCAAAAGGCTCTTAACTTTGACTTCGGTTGACTGACATGTTAGATTGTTGTGACTTGCACAAACTTTGTGTTTGTGCACCTGTGTTACTTGTGTGTTTGCAGGAAAAAATCGGCGATGATGATACTTTCGGTCTCTACTCCTTTTATACCCGTAGTCCACCGCGGTTGGGCCAAAGGTGGAGATTGTTGAAATTGTTGGCCCAATCAAGCCCATTCCTGGTAGCCCATTACCATCACCTAGCCCACAATTGGCAGCCCATCTTCCTTGGTTAAATTGTGGAACCCTAGCTGATAACCTATCTTTGTTCTCTCCTCCCTTCCCTCTGCGTCTTCTGTGTGAAAGAGAGAAGCCTTGCCTGTGCCTTCACCATACCTCCTGTCATTTCCGTGTCTTGGGCGAAGTGTGAACAAGCTTAGTGCTTGTGTGTGTCTTCTTCGTCCGAACTGAGCTATCTCTGCGTGGATTAGCCTGAGTGAGGTTGAGGGTGATTTGGCAGTGGAGTTGCCGGAACGAGGTGCTGCCGGAGGAGGACTACATTTGGGTTTGAGAGAGACCGAGTTCTGAGCCGAGGAGAGAGTCGCTGCTGCGTCGTCTCGCCAGCTGCTGCTGCTGCGTCGTCTCTCCATCTGCCGCTGCTGTGTCGTCTTGCCAGCTGTGGCTGCGTTGTCTCCGACAGCTGCTCCGCGTCGTTTCCGAACAGCCGCTGCTGCTCCGTTTCCGGGCAGCCACTCAGCTGCCCCATCTCTTCTATTTCCTGTTACTTTATCTCTCTGTTGCAGTTGCACCTTTTAACTTAGTCTCTTGGTGTTTTCTCTTTGTGTAGGAAACTAAAGAGCACGTCTAGCTCGAACAATCAGTGAGCTAACGTGTGCGTGGTCTTCGCAAGAGTTCCGAGTGCAGCTGAGCTTCAGGAAAGATTATTAAAATTAGGCTTCGGCGTGCGAGAACGGTGAATCGACGGCGGGGCGAGATATCCACAACAGTAACAATGAATGAATCATAACATAGTTGTAATGCCATAGCTTGAACATGTTGACATGAATGCTTGATTGGATTGAAATTCGAGATAGTATAATACCTTGAATGTGTTCGAACTGATTGGTGGCTGTTGGAGTTGAATGAAATGTGTAATAGCTGAAATGAATTGGAGGTGTCGTTGCTTTAACAAATAAGGGAGACTTTGGCGGAAATGGTAGAGTTAAGAGTAAACTCACCTTGAAGTTGCTTGGCTTAGTTGTTGTATTGTTTGTTGTATTTGGATGGTTTTAATTGGGGAAATAACTGAATATCAATGATAGTTCTTGTGTTAATGCAGGTGAACTAATTAAAGGAAATGAAGCATTGAGGCCGAGCCTTACCTTGATGCTTTGGCAGAAACAAGCTGGGCTGTTCTTCAATATTTCTCGGTGAAACAGGATGACAGTGAAAAATTGCATTTGTTGGCTAGGTTGGTACTAATAGAGGAAGTTGACGCTGCATACTCGAGTATGCTAGCAAAATGTGCAGAGTGGCTGGGTGCAGAGGTTTGGGGAACAGGGCAGTCATTGGAATAAGAGCTGCTACTACTCCTGTACCCACACGTCCCTTTCCTCCCTTTTGCCTTTTTCTTTTGACTTTTGTGCCAAGTGTGGTGGAATATGGAGAGTCCAAAATTGTGGTGTATGCGAGAGTAATTCCCCATGCTGGGATACTAAATTGTAATCGTGAATGGCGTGCGAATAAAATACTGGCTTTGAATTCTAAATGTCGCGTTCCTGTATCTGTATAAACTGTTTTCTCGCCTGCTAAAATTGATAAACTGTAATTAAATCTGTGGATTTAATTCGCTTCGTAGTCGGAATAATTCCAACTACGGAATAATTCCACGACTCTAGTAGCAATAATTAAATACAAGCTATAGTTTCATCTCAATTAATAAATAACATGACTTCGCTAAGTCTGTTATGATGTGGGATAATAAAATAAAAATTATGCTTCAGTGAATAAATAATTCAGAATCATAAATTGAATTCAAGCATAACTAATAATTGGGTTTCATTTACTGAAGATGTAATAAATAATTATCGCATTATTGGTTTTAATATAATTAATAGAGCGAATTATTACATACTACCCCCCTAACAAAAATTTCGTTCCAAAATTTGCATAATTCTGCTAAAACAGTTCGGGGTATTTCTCCTTCATCTTGTCTTCAAGTTCCCACGTAGCTTCTTCTTGTCTGTGGTGTCTCCATAAGACTTTCACTGATGTGATCGCCTTGTTTCTGAGTTGTTGCACTTTTCGGTCTAAAATGGCTTCAGATTTTTCTTCATAGCTCAAGATTGGGCTAAGGATCATCTCTTCTTGGTGGATCACGTGCTTTGGATCGAAGACGTATTGTAACACCCCGTACTTTTATGAGTAGTAGTAGTAGTGTCGAGACACTACAGAGAGTACTACGGTACTGAGATATGAGATTATAATTAAGATGAGATGGAGTTATGATGATAAATAGAAATATTGAGTATTAGAGTTACATTATTTTGATGAGACGAGTTATTATTCTAGATGGAGATATGAGTCTGATAGAATCAATGATGAAGATAGAGATGTTGATTGAATTGAGAAAAGAGCATAATTTATTTTTCCCGATGACGGATACAGAGGTATCTGTGAGATTAATTGTCCTATTGCTAATAGGAACATCTGAAGAAGAATAGAGTTGAGATAAGTGAGTGAGAAACCCTATAGAAGGGAGAGTCGATCTGAGAGATGATTGCTGATTGCTTTAATAAGAATTGTATCCGTGTTTTATCTGAGATGGTTTGAGTGATTTTCTACGTGACTTTTTGTTTACGATGATGTGAGTATGATTTATTTTGTGATTATCTTAACACGGATTATTTTCGAGATTTTGGAGAACGAGATTATTTTTAAATCGGGAAATGGCATACAGCTATTATTATTTTGCATATCAGTTTTTTTTATGAGAAATATTTTACTGAGATATATATAAATAAGTTTATGATGAGATGAGATATTCCAATAGTTTGAGCTGTTGTATTTTTGATGAGGTTAAAAATTCCTTTCCTTTCGATAATTTTGTAGCAGCTCTGGCATAGCCGAGCTCTGCTCTGGAGGCAGAGCTGAAAACCGAGCTCTGCTCTGGAAGCAGAGCTGAAGTTGAACCGAGCTCTGCTCTGGAAGCAGAGCTGATGTTGAGCCGAGCTCTGCTCTGCTCTGACGACAGAGCTGAAAACCCGAGCTCTGCTCTGGTGACAGAGCTGAAATCGAGCTCTGCTCTGGCCGAGTCAGTGAGCTCTGCTCTGGCCGAGTCAGTTAGCTCTGCTCTGGCCGAGTCAGTTAGCTCTGCTCTGCCGAGTCAGTCAGCTCTGCTCTGGATGTGAGCTCTGCTCTGGCGAGTTTTAGCTCTGCTCTGGCGAGTTTTAGCTCTGCTCTGGCGAGTTTCCAGCTCTGCTCTGGCGAGCTTTTTAGCTCTGCTCTGGCGAGTTTTAGCTCTGCTCTGGCGAGTTTTAGCTCTGCTCTGGCGAGTTTCCAGCTCTGCTCTGGCGAGCTTTTTAGCTCTGCTCTGCTCTGGTGGCAGAGCTGAGATCGGGTATCTGAGATCGAGATCGAGTGTATTAATTCCACTAATACTACACTTGAGATATTTTGTTTTTACCACATGCTCATTATCTTAAATGGCAAGTGGATTAGGAGGTAGGAGTTAAGGGGGACATGCATTAATTATAAAGTGAAAATGTTGGGATAACACTTTGATTCAAGTGGGATTAAATTCTTGAGCAAGTCATTATCCTATTTCTACAAAAACTTACGCACACCTCTCCCTTCTCCTCCCCATTCTCGGCCTCCCCTTTCTCTCTCTATACTCTCTTTTCCTCCATTGATGTCTATTGAAGAAAGCTTAGAGAAGCTTCATCAAACACTACTATGAGATAATCCACCATCCAATCCAATCAAATACTATCATATCTCATCAAATTCAAGAAGCATGAGCTAAGATCAAAGTTGGAGCAAAGTCTTGATCACCGTTTAAATCCTTGAGTAAGTGATCTTAGATTATTTATTTTGATCATATTAATGATATGTGAATGAGTATATGATCATGTTTGAGCTAGAAAATCACCAAACTTATTTCTAGGAAATTTTCGAAAATTAGGGGCTTGAAACCCTACGAATTTTGTTGTTTATTTTCTTGAATTGGCTTGAGTTATATGATGATGGATTTGAGTTTATGAGATGATCTAGATGATTAATAATGGATGAGATTGAAGCTTGAGGTTGAGAAGTGAAAAATGAAAGTGTTAGTTGAGGAAGAAGATGACATATATGTGTATCTATATGGGATCTTGTTTTATGATGTTGATTTGTGCTAATTGGTAACCTAGGATGTTAGATCTATGTTTTGATCAATAGGTTATACATGATTAGTGGTATTTCAAAAGATTTAGTTTAATAAAAACTAGGCTGATTAATAAATCTATGTGTTAATTGTGTGAAATCATTTAAGTATTTAATCTTGAGCATGAAATAAGTATATGTTGAGGATATTGGCTATGGTTTGCCATGGGAATTAAATTGAGTTAAAGAGAGATTTGCTTTTGCTTTGAGTTGATGTTCGAGAATGATATGAGATGAGAAGAGTCGAGGTTGAGTATATTTTTTTTTTTGAATCGCTCGATCGTTTTGATGTGGTTGAGCATATAAAGAGTTTGAGATGAGATTTTGGAGAAATTTCGTAGGCCTTACTGACCTACTGTGATCGACGGTTTGTCGATGTCAAATATCTTTGAAAATTTTATAGAAAGTCCCTACATGAGTCTTGAGTACCCTGGTAAAATTTCAAGTCATTTCAACTTCGTTTGATATTTCTTTAAAATGCAAACCCTAAACTGTGCATTATTACCGAGAATTTCAGAAAACAGGGGAAAGAGTCATTCATTTCAGTAGCTTCCTATGTGATCTAGCTTTCCAAATTTTTATGGTATCAACCTATTGTGTTAGCTAGATATACACCAAAGTTGAGCCCAGTTTGACAACGTTTACTATTTTTCAAAAATTGTAACTTTCGGTTACACAAAACTGCCAGAAATGGTAGATCATGGTAAAAACGTCATATCTCTCGAACCACTTGGAGTTTTTGACTCTACTTTTTTAAATGAAACTAGACTCGTAGACCTTTCTTTTGGTATGAGTCTCGAGTCCAGGAGATGTCGGAGTCAGAACAGTTTAAATTTTGAAGTTGAGTCAGTGTAAAAACAGAGCATGTTTTGATGATGTTTGATTGTGTTTTCTTATGTGCCTTATGTGATTGTGTTGCCTATGTGTTTGAATGAGATTAGACGAGCCTTATATGTGAGATAAATCGAGACTTAGAACCATGATTTTTCTTGAAACCTATCCTTGAACTTAAGGATGTGAGATGAGTGGAGAGTTTATATAGAGTTGAGTAAGGAGATAGAATATGAGATATAGCATGAGTTAAGGCTTGGGAGTTAGTCAATGAGTTTCTAATCGAGATTCATTTTATGACATGAACTTTCGATGATGATGATGATCCCTGAAGACACGAGCAGAGCAACGAAGTAAGTAACTCCGCTTTGACAGGAGATTTTGAGTAAGGTCTTCAGGTGGGCATTATTTTGAGTATACAGTTTAAGAGCTTTTCTAAACTGTTTTAAATAATGATGAAATTATGAGATGTTTTGATGTTTTGAGATTATGATGATGTTTGAGAATTATTGACTTGCCAATATTTTTTTTATGATGATGTTGAGCTTGTATGTATACCCTCTACTGTTGAGATGAGACGATCGGGTCCTGGGCAGTTGATAGCTATCCTGCCAGGGCTAGTGTACACTGAGGTGACTGTGAGCCGTCTTCGGGTCGGCCGGTCACGGTGCTTGAGGAGGAGGCCTACTTCTCAGTACCTTAATGATGATGAAGAGTTGTAGATGTGGTACATACATGTTGAGTACTTGTCTGCAGACACTTAATTATGATGTTTATGGTTAAAACTGCTTGCACAGGTTCTTTTAAGATATAATTCCTGTGTATTGCTGAATTGTGGCAAGTTCAATTTATAGCTCTAAGAGCGAGATTGTTTTTTTTTTTCGGCGATATGTCCACTGAGTATTTATGTACTCACGCCCTGCATGTATTTCTAAACGTGCAGGATATGCGGAGGGGAGTATGGTGCGGTGCTGGTGGGGAATGTTTCGGGTTGACGTTTTCTTTCTCTATCGTATGACTGTTTTGTCGATAGAGTTTTGATATGAAGTTATGTTATATTAAATCAAGCAGTTGACTCACGATTATGTGTCTTCATACATATAGTCGGTTCACCTTTTGTTATCACACTCTGAATATTATGACTCTACATAAAAATTGAGTTACACTTGTTTTGCTTTTCATGTTGAGATTCTCGATATTTATCGAGTTATGACGATGTTGACGAATATACCCTTTTGATGAATTATGATGATTTTTCCTAGCATGTTTCTTTTGTGAGCTTCCGCTGTTGATCTATGTATTCTTTCTATCTTCCCCCTTTCTTTTATTAGTCGTATCGATACTCGGTCCCCGCTATTAACTAGTGTCGGAATCGGGCTGCGACACGTATTTTCTGAGTTTTGACACGTGGAAAACGTTGTCAACGTTTCCAAAACTGGGCGGTAACGCCAACCTATAGGCCACTGGGCCTATCCTCTCTAGAATCTCATAAGGTCTACAATCCGGGTCTGAGCTTTCCCTTGACACCAAACCTTAGTTTATCCCTTGGAGGGATGATACCTTTAGGAAGACATTGTCTCCTATTTCAAAATGTAACTCGGTTCGGTGAGCATCAGTGATTTATGCCCTAATTGTTCTTATTCTGGGGGTTTGATTTTGCTATTCCGAGCTTATTTGTTCTGGGAAATCTGGTGCGTTTATGAGTCTGTTTGATGTTTGCAGGAGATTCTGATAAAATAGGGAGGAAGAATGCTATGTTGGAGATATTGGATCAGAAATTGCTTATTTTGGCTCAAAGTGGTGCCCAGCGCTGACAATCCCTCGCCAGCGCTGACAAGGCGCGCAGCGCTGACGATCCCTCGCCCTGCACTAAACAACACTCGCCATAGCTGCCTACATCGTCAGCGCTGCCTACGTCTCCAGAGCTGGCAATCATTCGCCAGCGCTGCCGAGGACTTGCCGAGCACCTTATCCCTCACCGTAATCTCCTGTGCGCGCACACATGTCTTACCGACTCTCTTTTAGGCCCATATTTGTTGGCCCTCTTGTTCTCATTAGGTTTGGATGAAAGACAGTCTATAAAAGGGCTTAACTGTTCTTAATCATGATCATCCTCCGCCTCCGGCACCAAAAACAGTTTAGGATTTTTCTAGTTTTCAAAGTTCTTTGAGTTTTTCGAGATTCTGTTCTAGTAGCTTTCAATTTTCGTTTTGATTTAATTTTCCGTTTCGAAGTTGTAATCAGTGACAGTGATTCCATTCTAGCGACGTTTATTGGTATTTCGTATTTACTTTAATCTCTTTGAATCTGCATGAATTATGTTACGCTTTCAATTTGCAATTTCATTTATATCAAATTAGATTAGAAGTTTTTATTTGTAGTTATTTAAATTGTTAGCGTAGTAGCTTTTAATTCCTAGTAGCCTTTACTTTATCATTTAATTCTGCCTAGGGTTTAATAGTTTATTTCCGCATTCGGTACTTGTGTTTTGTCTTTTCTGCCTGTTATTATGAGTTTAGTTTTAAGTTGAGTTTTCAATTATAAGCATTAGTTTAATTATAATAATCAAGCTTAAACTTTACTGCTTTCGATGTGATACAATTAGGAGCCCTGTTGAATCTTCCTTGAGAGACAACTTGAGTTACTGTAACACACCGATAATTTAGATTTATTTTATAAGTTTAATTAATACTCCCCTCCGTCCCACTTCAATTGGCACTTTTACTTTGGGCACGGAGATTAAGAATAAAGGGTTGAGTGTGTAAAGTGGGTGGGGGCCATTTGTTTAATGTGTGTAGAGAAGGTAGGGACCACATGCTATTTTTGGAAAGTGCCAATTGAAGTGGACAAACAAAAAAGGCAAGTGTGCCAATTGAAGTGGGACGGAGGGGAGTAGTTTTTCTTGTATAGCTTATTTTTAAAATAATTACATGATACATATAGATATGCACCATTAATTTTATCTAGACTATTATTATTATTATTAGTATTATTTTTGTTTCCTATTAGAACTATAAACTCTTTAAAAATAGTATAAATATGAGATCTATTTTCAAACCCTAAAAGAGACGGACACACTAATTAATTAGGGTTTTAGAGAGTAGAGAGGGCCAGAAACGTGTAGGCAGGTTCTCCCTTTGGACTTTCATAGAACGTTGTCCATCCAACGTGAAAGCTGAGCGGGATACAGTTCAGAAGATCTGAGCTGGAGTCAGATTTTCGCAGGAAATCAAGTTCTGGCAGTTTCGGGAGAACGGCCATAACTTCTTCCACAGAACTCCGATTCAAGCGAAACAGGCGGCCATGGAAAGCTCCTCTCGAAGACGAAGAAGTCGTATTTCTGGGCAAAATACGATTGAGGATGGTGAGGCTTCAAACGAAGACTTGAAGCTGACTGGTCTGTTCAGCTGCGATTTGACGAATTCTTCTGGTGCGGCGCTATTAAGACCTTCATTCCGGATTTTAGAGTTAATTGCCTTCGACTTTAAGGTGAGGGATTTTACGCTTATTCATATGGTTATATATGTTTTATTATCCGCGTTGATTACTTGTTTACGTGCATATTATGACTATGTTGTTATGTGCGATCATGGGACCAAGCCATTGATCTATGTTATGTGTGATCATGGGAACCTAAGCCATTGATCTATGTTATGTGTGATCATGGGACCTAAGCCATTGATATATGTTATGTGCGATCATGGGACCTAAGCCATTGATCCTAGTTGATAAGTTGATCATGGGATCTAAGCCAATTGATCTATGTATGTGTTTGGTCATGGGACTTAAGCCATCGACTCAAACTATGATTATGTTTGTCAAGGGGCTCCGGTCTCTTGGCGTACGTTTGCAAGTATGATAATGTGATCTAATATATATGTGACATATATGAATATTTGTTATGTTCCCTCACTGAGTATATTTTCAAATATGCTCACCCCTTATCTTCTCAGTTTTGCATTTCTGGAGTCGAGGTGGCCATGGAAGTCGAGAAGGACTAGGATTAGTATTTCCATAGAAATTTAAGTTGAAGCATGTTACTTTTTAGTTTATCATTTTATTTCATGTTCTACTTTAGTTTGACAAGTTGATTTTAAATTGATTTAAACTTTTATAATTCAAGAAATTTATTTTATCTATTAGTTTTTTCAAGGATTTTATATTGAAAAGTTTATGAAAATTGGGGTGTTACAGTTACCTTACACACTACATAGACCTCGTTACGATTGCGAGTCAATCTAGCATAGTATTTAGGTTGAGTCAATTTTGGCGCCGTTGTCGGGGAAGGTTTTAGGCGTTTTAATTGTGTTGCTTTTTTTTCGTGTTTCTTTTTCTGTTTATGTTAGTTTATTTTCCTCCCACAGGTGCGTTTGATGGGTTTTGTGTTTTTGTTTGTGCAGCGATCTACACATCAGGGAGGACAGTTCGAGAGATACATCCCGTGTGGCCATGCTCTAAGCTTAATGTAGGAATTATATGACAATATATCTTGATATTTGTGATTAGGTTTTGTGTTTTTGTTGTGCAGCGATCTACACATCAGGGAGGACAGTTCGAGAGATACATCCCGTGTGGCCATGCTCTAAGCTAATGTAGGAATTATATGACAGTATATCTTGATATTTGTGATTACATCAGCCTTGTGGTTGAAGCTCCAAAGTATGGAGTCACACGAGCCAACGCCATGAAGTCATACAAACATTGGCGAAATTGCCCAGACATATTGA